>NC_138075.1:86639407-87288157 GCF_964212035.1 Myotis nattereri
GTTTATAATGGTCTCTATTATCCATGAATGAGTGAGATCATGTGGTATTTTTCCTTCATTGACTGGCTTATTTCACTTAGCATAATGCTCTCCAGTTCCATCCATGACGTTGCAAATGGTAAGAGTTCCTTCCTTTTTACAGCAGCATAGTATTCCATCGTGTAGATGTACCACAGTTTTCTAATCCATTCATCTACTGATGGGCACTTAGGCTGTTTCCAGATCTTAGCTATGGTGAATTGTGCTGCTATGAACATAGGGGTGCATATATCCTTTCTGATTGGGGTTTCTGGTTTCTTGGGATATATTCCTAGAAGTGGGATCACAGGGTCAAATGGGAGTTCCATTTTCAGTTTTTTAAGGAAACTCCATACTGTCTTCCATAGTGGCTGCACCAGTCTGCATTCCCACCAGCAGTGCACAAGTGATCCTTTTTCTCCACATCCTCTCCAGCACTTGTCGTTTGTTGATTTGTTGATGATAGCCAGTCTGACAGGTGTGAGATGATACCTCATTGTTGTTTTGATTTGCATCTCTCGGATGATTAGTGACTTTGAGCATGTTTTCATATGTCTCTTGGCTTTCTGAATGTCCTCTTTTGAAAGGTGTCTATTTAGGTCCTTTGCCCACTTTTTGATTGGATTGTTTATCTTCCTTTTGTTGAGTTGTATGAGTTCCCTATAAATTTTGGAGATTAGGCCCTTATCAGATATGACATTGGCAAATATGTTTTCCCACACAGTGGGTTTTCTTGTTGTTTTGTTGATGGTTTCTTTTGCTGTGCAGAAGCTTTTTATTTTGATGAAGTCCCATTTGTTTATTTTCTCTTTAGTTTCAAGTGCCCTAGGAGCTGTGTCAGTGAAGAAATTGCTTCGGCATATGTCTGAGATTTTGTTGCCTTTGGATTCTTCTAGAATTTTTATGGTTTCCTGTCGTACATTTAAGTCCTTTATCCATTTTGAGTTTATTTTTGTGTATGGTGTAAGTTGGTGGTCTAGTTTCATTTTCTTGCATATATCTGTCCAATTTTCCCAACACCATTTATTGAAGAGACTATCTTGGCTCCATTGTATGTTCTTGCCTCCTTTGTCAAATATTAATTGAGCATATTGGTTCGGGCCGATTTCTGGGCTCTCTATTCTATTCCATTGATCTATATGCCTATTCTTGTGCCAGTACCAGGCAGTTTTGAGAACAGTGGCTTTGTAATACAACTTGATATCTGGTATTGAGATCCCACCTACTTTGTTCTTTTTCAGGATTGCTGCAGCTATTCGGGGTCTTTTTTTATTCCAGATGAATTTTTGGAGAGTTCGTTCTAGATCTCTGAAGTATGCCGATGGTATTTTAATGGGATGTGCGTTGAATTTATAGATTGCTTTGGGTAGTATGGACATTTTAATGATGTTGATTCTACCAATCCAGGAACACGGTATGTTCTTCCATCTGTTTATGTCTTCCTCTATATCTTTTTTCAACGTCCTGTAGTTTTCTGAGTAGAGGTCTTTTACCTCTTTAGTTAAGTTGATTCCTAGGTAGCTTAATTTTTTTGGTGCAATGGTAAACGGGATTGCTTTTATAATCTCTCTTTCTGAAAGTTCACTACTGGTGTATAGAAATGCCTCAGATTTCTTGGGGTTAATTTTGTATCCTGCTACATTGCCAAATTCATGTATTAAGTCTAGTAGCTTTTGGATGGAGTCTCTGGGGTTTTGTATGTATAATATCATGTCGTCTGCAAATAAGGACAGTTTTACTTCCTCTTTTCCAATTTGGATGCCTTTTATTTCTTCTTCTTGCCGAATTGCAATGGCTAACACTTCCAGTACTATGTTGAACAGGAGTGGTGAGAGGGGGCATCCCTGTCTTGTTCCTGTTCTTAGGGGAAATGGTGTTAGTTTTTGCCCATTGAGTATGATGTTGGCTGTGGGCCTGTCATATATGGCTTTTATTATGTTAAGGTATGATCCTTCTACTCCCACCTTGCTGAGAGTTTTTATCAAAAATGGGTGTTGAATTTTGTCAAATGCTTTTTCTGCATCAATTGATATGACCATGTGGTTTTTTTCTTTCAGTTTGTTTATGTGATGTATCACGTTTATTGATTTGCGGATATTGTACCATCCTTGCATCCCTGGGATAAATCCTACTTGGTCATGGTGTATGATCTTTCTGATGTACTGCTGGATCCGATTTGCTAAGATTTTGTTGAGGATTTTGGCATCTATGTTCATGAGGGATATTGGCCTGTAGTTCTCTTTCATTGTGTTGTCTTTACCTGGTTTTGGTATTAGGGTGATGCTGGCTTCATAGAATGAGCTTGGAAGTGTTCCTTCCTCTTGAATTTTTTGTAGTAGTCTGAGGAGGATAGGTTTTAGTTCTTCCTTGAATGTTTGGTAAAACTCCCCTGTGAAGCCGTCTGGTCCTGGGCTTTTGTTTGATGGAAGCTTTTTGATGACTGCTTCAATTTCTTCCATAGTTATTGGCCTGTTGAGATTTTTAGATTCTTCCTGATTGAGTTTTGGAATGTTGTATTTTTCTAGGAATTTGTCCATTTCCTCCAGGTTGTCTAGTTTGTTGGAGTAGAGCAGTCCATAGTATTTTTTAATGATCATTTGTATTTCTGTGGGGTCTGTTGTTATTTCGCCTCTATCGTTTCTGATTTTGTTTATTTGGGTCCTCTCTCTTTGCTTCTTGGTGAGTCTGGCTAGAGGTTTGTCAATCTTGTTTATCCTTTCAAAGAACCAGCTCTTGGTTTCATTGATTTTCTGTATTGTTTTTTTGGTCTCTATGTCATTTATTTCTGCTCTAATCTTTATTATTTCCTTCCTTCTGCTCACTCTGGGGTTTTCTTGTTGCTCTCTTTCTAATTCTTTGAGTTGTAGAGTTAGATGATTTACTACCATGTTTTCTTGTTTTTTGAGATAGGCCTGTAGAGCTATAAACTTCCCTCTCAAGACTGCTTTCATTGTGTCCCATAGGTTTTGGATTGTTGTGTTTTCATTGTCATTAGTTTCCAGAATGTTTTTAATTTCTTCTTTGATCTCATTGGTAACCCAATCAATATTTAATAGCATGCTATTCAGCTTCCAGGTGTTTGAGTATTTTTGGTTGTTTTTATTGTAGTTTATTTCTAATATTATGCCATCGTGGTCTGTGAAGATGCTTTTTATGATTTCAATCTTCTTGAATTTGGGGATACTTTGCTTGTGACCCAATATATGGTCTATTTTTGAATATGTCTTATGAGCATTTGAGTAGAATGTATATTCCCTGGCTTTGGGGTGGAGTGTTCTGAAGATGTCTATTAAGTCCATCTGATCTAGTGAGTCATTTAGGATTGCCGTTTCTTTGCTGATTGTTTGTCTAGAGGATTTATCCAGTGTTGTCAGTGGTGTATTAAAGTCCCCGACTATGATTGTATTGTTGTCGATCTCTCCTTTGATATCTTCCAGGAGTTTTTTTATGAATTTGGGTGCTCCTGCATTGGGTGCATATATGTTTACCAGAGTTATATCTTCTTGTTGTATTGATCCCTTTAGTATTATGAAGTGGCCTTCCTTATCTCTTGTTATGGCCTTCACTTTGAGGTCTATTTTGTCCGATATAAGTATTGCTACCCCAGCTTTCTTTTCCTTTCCATTTGCCTGAAAGATATTTTTCCATCCTTTCACTTTCAGTCTGTGTGAGTCCCTTCTAATGAGGTGGGTTTCTTGTAGACAGCAGATGAATGGGTCATGTTTTTTTATCCATTCAGCCACTCGATGTCTTTTGTTTGGAGCATTTAGTCCGTTTACGTTTAAAGTTATTATTGAAAGGTACTTGTTTGTAGCCATTTCTGTTTTTGTGTGGCTGTTTTCTTTCTGAGCTTTTTATTTCTTATTTTTATACCAGTCCCTTTAGCATTCCTTGCATTGCTGGCTTGGTGGTGATAAACTCCCTTAGCCTTTTTTTGTCTGTGAAGCTTCTTATTTCCCCTTCAAGTTTGAATGATAGCCTTGCTGGATAAAGTATTCTTGGATTCAGTCCTTTGCTTTGCATCACTTTGTAAATTTCAGTCCATTCTTTTCTGGCCTGATGTGTTTCTGTTGAGAAATCATTTGACAATCTAATGGGAGAGCCCTTGTATGTAACTTTCCGTCTCTCTCTTGCAGCCTGTAAGATTCTCTCTTTGTCCTGAACATTTGCCATGGTAATTATGATGTGTCTTGGTGTGGGTCTTTTCGGGTTCACCTTGTTTGGGACTCTCTGGGCATGTGTGACTTTTTTCTTCCCCACCTCAGGGAAGTTTTCTGATATTATTTCTTCTAATAGGTTTTCTAATCCTTGTTCATCCTTTTGTTGTTCTGGTACTCCTATTATTCGTATGTTGTTTCGTTTCATGTTGTCCCAAAGCTCCCTTAGGCTCTCCTCCTGTCTTTTAATTTTTTTCTCCAATTGCAGTACATTTTGGGTGTGTTTTGCTTCCTTGTCTTCTAATTCACTAATTCGGTCCTCCGCTTCTCCTAGTCTACTGTTGATACTTTCAATGGAGTTTTTCATTGCAGCTATATCACTCTTCATTTCTTCTTGGGTCTTACTTAAGTTGTTGATTTTTTCATCTGTTTCTTCTAGCTTCTTCCATATGTTATCGATTTTTTCATCTGTTTCGTCTTGCTTCTTGCAGAGGTTGTCGATTTTTTCCTCCATCCGGTTTATGCACTCTAGGACCCTTATTCTGAATTCTTTTTCTGTCATGTTGCATGCCTCTGTATTACTTAGCTGTTTTTCTGGTGAGTCCTCCTTCTCTTTCCTTTGGGGGTTTCTTTGTCTACCCATGTTTGATCTCACTGACATATCTAGACGTTGAGTCGTTCAGTGGTTGCTCCCTTGGTAGCAGTGACTCCTTGATCTGTGGTTGCTCTTCGGGCGGTTGCGGTAGCAGCTGCTCTTCAGTTGGCAGCAGCTCCTCTGGTGGGTTCTGTTCACAGCTGTGGTGGCTCTTCTGGCTGGTGGGCGAGGTTTCACGTACAGCTGCTGTTCCTCGGCAGAGGGTGTGTTGCTCAGGAGGTTGCTGTTGCTTGGACCTGCTGCGTTGATTTAAAGGCACAAAATACAACACAACAAGGCACCACGTACCAGGCACTATACACAAATATATTCACGATATTAATAACCCCAAATAAAGGTGATCACCCGAATTAAGAGAATTAGGGAACAAGGAAGAAGAAAGAGAAAAAGATAAAAGAGAAAAAGAAAAGAAAAGTAGGGACCAAAAAAAAAAGGAGTGCAAAAATGAAATTTGGAAAAAGAAGGGGGGAAAATAAAAGCGAGAAAAGAAAAGAAAAAAAAAAAAGAGCGAAAAGAGAGAATGAAGTGGAAGAGGGGAAGAGACTTTTTATATGAGGAGAATACTCCTATAGAACAGCCATTAATCCCAACAAATTCCAGCAACAGCTCCCTGGAGATGAATGCAAACTAGAAACAACCAATAATATAACGATGAAAATAGAATGGAGAACACTACTCCCAAAATAAAATAAAGAGAAAATAAAATGGCACTTTAAAAAATGGTAAAGTGGTAGCAGTAGTAATACTGGTTAAAAATAAGAAGGTAGTAATTAAAAGGGTAAAATCAGGTGATGGAAAAAGAAGGAAAAAAAAAAAAAAAGAAAAAAAAAAAAAAGAAGAAAGAAGAAAAAAAAAAAAAGAAAAAAAAATTGGTTTCTTAGTTAAAAGGTGGAAAAAAAAAATTGCAGTAGTGAAGGTCCCTTGGTTCTTCTATTCTTCAGTGTGGCTCGCCTTAGACCTGCCAGGTATCCAGGAGAGTGTTGAATTTCCCTGCGATACACTGTTCCTCTGTGTTGTAAACCACAGTCCTTATTTTAAAGCAGACCGCTTTTGTTTCCCAGACTGCCTTATTTTGTGTTTAGCAAAGAGTCAGTTTGTGGGTCAGCCTCTGGGTGGCAGTGTTTTGGGGTTGGCCTCTGAGGCTGTAGGGCCTTTCTGTCCAGTGGAAGTTCACTGCCCAGAGCTGGCTGCGTAATAGTTACCAGCGCTGTGTTGTTGCTGGGATTGAAAATCCCTCTATAGGCCAGACCCTGTTAACTCCCAGGGACTGATCAGGTTATTTTAATCCTTGATCTTGTACAGGGTGGAATCTGGGTGTGGCTGTGCTCCTTGCCTGGGGGCTGGGGGGAGGAGACTCACTCTCCGGAGAGAATGGCTGCCCCAGTCCTGTGCTCGGGGGTGTCTCAGCACTCAATTCGCTGCCACCTCTCCCGGCTCCCCCTCTCTCCTCAGTCTCTCCCCAGATTCCACTCCTCCGCACACTCTCCCTCTCTTCAGCACAGGTGAGTGTCTGTATCCGAAATGTCCCATGAACAGGATTCAGTGAAAACAGTCAAACAAACGCCGGCCGCGGAAACGGGGAAGGCTTGGTTTCTGTAAGCTTCTTCTCTTACCGGGACTGCATGGTCTGGTCAGCTCTTCAGGCTGCCCCCTTTAGGCTCAGTCCTCTGTGATCACAGCACTGAGCTCTCAATTCCCCCGGCGGCGCCAGGAATCCCGCGGTTCTCCTTTCCCCCGTCAGGGGCTGTGCCTGTCCCAAGGGACGCGGCTGCCGCGCGGTCTCCCTCCGACTCTCTGGGTTCAGAGGTCTGGCAAACTTTCCTGCCCAAATCCCTGGTTTTTTTTTTACCTTTCCTGGGGAGTTCTGCTCTTCTCGGCTGCAAACCGTCTCACCAGCTGAGCAATTTCGCCAATTCGGTGTGGGTGTTACTAGTTTCAGCTGCTGACTCCATTTGCTCCGGGACACGACCTGGGACGCGTCTGCCTATATCGCCGCCATCTTCCTAAGTCAGCTTTATTTTTTAAATCCTCACTTGAGGATATTTTTCCCATTGCTTTTCAGAGAGAGTAGAAGGGAGGGAAGGTGGGAGGGTGGGGAAAACAGGGGGGGGGGGAGAGAGACATCGATGTGAGAGAGATACATTGACTGGTTGCCTCCCTCACAGGCTTTGACCTGGGGCAAGGAGTGAACCCGTAACAGAGGTACATGCCCTTGATCGGGAATTGAACCTGTGACCCTTCAGTGCACAGGCCGACACTCTAACCACTGAGAAACAGGCCAGGGCTATACCACAGTTTTTTTTTTTTTTTTTTATCAGCTGTCTATTGATGATCACTTGTTTTGCTTCCAGATCTTGTAAATAACACTGCAGTGAACATAGGGGTGTATATATGTTCTTTGAATTAGTGTCTTAATTTTCAATGGTTAGCTATTTTCTTTCCTTCACTTTTTTTTTATGTGTTGCTCAGTATTTTGGTACTCATTTGGTTATTTCTGTCTTTTCATTTTCATTTTGGAGATGGAAGACTTTTAAATAGGAAAATGGCATCTGGAGAATATTGAGCCCATGTTCTGAACAGAGATAGTATCACCCTACCCTCCAGAGGGTAGAAATTGGTTCTTGAAGGATAAAAAAAATCCTACTCTTAATATAGAGTGCACAGATATATATATAGTAGTTGTATAGTATATCTGTAGTAGTAAAATTTTATGAGGGGTGATTACAAAAAAAAGAGTCTAAAATAGCATCTGAAGGGTGTGGTGTGATAATGAAAAAAAGTTGAGAAACATTGTTGGTTCTTGTGGCTATTTTTCATTGTTTTCCAGTGGCAATCTATATATATAAAAGCTTAATCAACCTGAATGCTGAAACAACCAGAAAGACCAGTTTCTATGATGCGCACTGACCACCTGGGGGCAGACACTCAACGCAGGAACTTCCCCCTGGTGGTCAGAGTGCTCCCACAGCCAACCTCCTGCGGCTGGCCAACCTCCCCTGGTCCTTCCCCATGGCTGGCCAACCTCCCGTAGTCCTCCCCTGGCCGGCAGTCCCTGGCCAGCAGCTGGAAGGCACCGATCATCCCTGATTGACGGCCAGGACTAAGGATCCCACCCATGCATGAATTTCATGCACCGAGCCTCTAGTTTAATTATATATTAACAGGATCAGAGTCGGGGTCCATTGAGTGGTTAGAGTAAAGTTTGGAGTTTATAATTAGGCATTGTTTTACACTCCACCACAAATGAGTGCTTTCTCCTTTTAGCTTATTTCTTGAGTCCATAATATGTCATTAGTTTAAAAACAACAAAAC
Source organism: Myotis nattereri (assembly GCF_964212035.1). Lineage (NCBI taxonomy): Eukaryota > Metazoa > Chordata > Mammalia > Chiroptera > Vespertilionidae > Myotis > Myotis nattereri. The sequence goes on from NC_138075.1 coordinate 86,647,550, forward strand.
ATAAAAACCAGAACCATTGGTTAAGTAATATCAGTAACAAACACAAATTTTCTAGCGTCCTTAACCATTCTATTGGACAGTACTCTCCCTTTTGAATTTCCAGGGCACTTTTTACACCACTTTCCTGGCAGATAGCTTGGCTTTATAATCTTTTCCTTAGTTCTCCTTTACAGTAGTTCTTATTTTTCCAGCTGAAGAAAGTTCTAATCTATAGTTACTGGCATTCAGAAGGTGCTCAATAAATATTCATTAATACTTTATTAATTTATCAGATAGTTAAAATATAGTTTCAAAGAGAGATGCCGGAAATGATAAAGTTAATTTAAACTCTATATGGATATTTTTCTAGATGAGATACTTTATTGCAGATGAGTGAGGAGCTGTTTTATGCAATGAAAGGAGGCATCCTGCCAGGTTTAGGCATAATTATTTGTGCAGTGGGTATTTTAAGAGACATTTTCCTCTAGGAAATATTAGTTCAATTACTCTGGAATTTGAATGAGCTGTCATATCATTTTCCTCCATTCTTCTGAAGAAAATGTCATCCTCACAACAAAAGACAAAAATGAATTATAATATCTATGAGCTGATATAGAGTGGTTTCTCTGACATAATAAGAGAAAAAGGCAAGGTGTAAATGACTATGTGTAATAGTGTACCTTTCATATAAGAAAGACAAACAAATGGTAAAATATTTATTTATGAAAAAGAAATACTGATTGGATAAACCAGAAACAAGTGAGATGGTTACATATAGAGGTTGGGAGGGAAAAAGATGTGTGTGGTTGGGGAGAGAATGAAAATGAAATAGAAGAAATAAAGGGGAGTGACTCTTCTCTAAATATGCCTTTTTGTATAGTGCTGTCTTTTAGAACCATGTTAATGTTTCACTTACTCAGAAAACAAAAAACATCCAAAATAGAATGCCAGTAGTAACAACCGAACCTATCTATTAAACATGAATAACATAACCCAGATGAAGGAATGGGCCTGACTGGTCATCCCATCCTTCCTGCCAGTAATTGGGTCAGGAATGAATTTGTGCTGCAATTTGGACGATGATAAGAGAGTAAAGATGTGCTAGATACTTCTGTGAAAATTTTCCCTCACTCTTTTGGGAGATTTCCCAGAAGTGAGCCCTCTTTCTTCCACTAGAGGCCTTTGTGTGCAGATGTGAGGCTGAACTTCTGTTGCCATCTCACCAGCTGCCTGAGGGTGAAGCTACCTTTCAGCTGAGGGCAGAATTAATAGGATTATTGAGAATCCCAGCCAGGGCTGGTGGGTTAGGCCAACCATGGAACTTACCCTTATGCTAGTTTTCCAGTTACATGAGCCAGTAAGTTTTCTCATTGTTTCAGCTAGTATGATAAGTGTCTGCTGTGACTTGCAGCCCAAAGTGTCATAACTCATTAACAAAACAACAAAAACTTCTTTAGTTTTGAATAGGTAGAAAGTGGAAACAATACAAGATAGTTGGCAGGTAGGAGAGCTTTGCAAAAGCAGATTTTAAGGCCAGTGCTTCTCAAAATTGAGCATCTATATTATAAAAGGCCTGTGTCCCTAATGTCCTAATGACCAAAGACTGGCGTGGGTGGGTGGGGCGGCCGGCGGGTGGTCGAGGCGTGTGGCGGGTGGGTGAGGCCGCATGATTTTGCATGCTGGGCTTCTAGTATATTATAATGGCCTGGAGAAATTGTTAAAACACAAATTGCTGAGCCTGAGTCCCAGATCTTCTGATTCTATAGCTTTGGGAGAGTCTGAAAATTTGCATTTCTAGCAAATTCCACAATGATTCTGATGCTGCTGGTCCAGGGACTATCTCTGGAAAACCACTACCTTAGACTTCCAGATATTCTGCCTTTTCTGCCAGGCTGGCCAAGGGTGTGGGGCAGGGCCATGGTGCCAAGAAAGGAACTCTGGCTGTTCCTGAAGGAGCCATCAAGCACCTCAAAGCAGGTGGGGCAGGTAAACGACATAATAGAACAAGGTAGCAAAACCAAATAGGTAATTACAAAATAGTCACAGGGATGTACAGTACAGCATAGGGAACACAGTCAATAACATTGTAATAACCATGTATGGGGCCAGGCGGGTACTGGAAATATCGGGGGAACCACTTTGTAAAGTATATGGTTATCTAACCACTATGCTGCACACCTGAAACCAATACAAAATAATATTGAATGTAAACTATAATTGAAAAAACACACAATTTTGTTCTTAAATGGACCATATACTTGGTGACGAGAGCGTTTATGACTTGAAATCTTTGTTCCTCTTAGGACTGAACACACATCTCTAAGCACACTATAGGCACTCAATAATACCTGATTAATTTACTGGAAGGATAAAGTTATTTGCCAACTTTTTTGTCGTTAGATGTTTTAAGATAAGGGTGGGTACAATACAAGGAAGGCTAAAACTGACTCAGGATGATGATTATGTACATAAGAGCTCACGTAGTTGCAAATAAACGTCGGCAACTTGTCCTTTAGGGAAATGGCAGCACTAAAGTTTCCTCTTTGAATCCTCTGGCTTCTGAATAGGAAAGCTAATCACCCCTCACTTTCTACTTTTCATGCCAACCACAGAGTAAATCTCTGATACTGCTGTACTAATTTGGCAATGTTGCTTTTGCCTTTAAGTATTTACTCCCTCTATAGACACATTAACTCCAAATCCTATCTAATAAAAGAGTAATATGCAAATTAGCCATCACTCTGCAACAAAGATGGTGGTAGCCACAGCCAATAAGGAGGGAATATGCAAACTGACTGTCACTCCTTGACAAAGATGGCAGCGGCTGGGCCAGGACGCTTACGTGTCACCATGGCGACAACGCAGGTGTTCTGCCCCAACCCGCCCAAGGATGGCCTCTGGGCCTGCTTCATCGCCACTGCCACGGGGGCTGGAGGAGCAGAGACACAAACCTTCAAGGGGGCCCAGCACCCAGCAGCCCCAAGTCTCGTGGCCATGGTGGCACTGGGGCCACTGGGGCAGCAGCAGAGATACAAACCCGCAGGAAACCTGCGGAAAGGGAGATAAACTATCATAACTTTATCTCCCTTTCCACAAGATGAGAAAACTGACCCTGATTTATTTAGTGATATGGCCCACACCTTTCTATAAGCACAGGGTATGTTATGACCACTCTCAGGAAGGTCTGTCAGAATACTGTCTCCAGGGAATAAGGCTACTATGGCAAATCATCTAAGAGAGGAAACAAGTTTTTGTTGGGTTTATTCTGAAGGTCAGAGAACATGCCACCCCAATGTATGCCATGTTGTTATATTGATGATCTTGAGCTGCAGATGCTTGAAAAACAGCAAAAGCAAGGAGAGGCTTTCACTGAAGTCTCCTGATCTGCTTAAAATCGGACCCCCCCAAAAAGAGCTAAAATGTCATAGGTCCCCTCAATGGGAAAAGTGTCATCAGCCAGCGAAGACTAACTCCTGTCACAGGACAGGAGACTAGAAGTTGACATCACACCCAAACTTTGTTACAAACTATCTCCCCCCACCCCCCATTCATCTTTCCTAAAAATCATTTACTCTCCTCTAAGAGGCCTACATCTCCTGTCCCCTTTCCCTAGGAAGAAGGTATTTAAATCTGGACTCTAAGCCACCTTGGGGAGTTATTCATTTTTCCCTGGGATCTCCCACATATACACGAGGAACACGTTAATGAAGTTTTGTTTTTCTCTTGGTAATCTGTCCTTCACTACAAGGGCCTCTGCTAAGAACTCAGAAGGGTAGAGGAAAACTATTTTTCCTCCTCCATAATTCTATCTCAGGAAATCAAGTCCTGGGCTGAACAGTGAAGTTGGCTCAAGTGCCAAGCAGTCCTGGCTGAGGGGAGGGAAGCTTCTAGGGGGAAATCAATAATATTGGTATCAAAGTAGGACAGAGGGCACACGCATGGTTGCTGGTGGGAGTTTAAAGTGGTTCAACATTTTTGGAGGATGATTTGGCAAAATCGATAGAAATGTTCAAGGTACATCCAAGAGTCTTCTTCTAGGAATCTCATCTGCTGAGATAAAGCACGAGTGCATAAGCCCTGGTCAGAACCCTGGATTCTACTGCGGGCTCTCCTTCCATGATAGGAAAACCTGCTAACAACCTGCATTTTTAGGACAAGGTGACGTCTATACCAGTGGTCGGCAAACTGCGGCTCAGCAAACTGCGGCTTGCAAGCCACATGCGGCTCTTTGGCCCCTTGAGTGTGGCTCTTCCACAAAATACCACGTGCAGGCGCGCACATACAGTGCGATTGAAACTTTGTGGCCCATGCGCAGAAGTCGGTATTTTGTGGAAGAGACACACTCAAGGGGCCAAAGAGCCGCATGTGGCTCATGAGCCACAGTTTACTGACCACTGGTCTATACTAATAAAAGGCTAATATGCTAATTAGACTAAACATCTTCTGGGCGACCTTCCAGATGTCCTTCCAGACAAAACCATGGTGGCGAGGCTGAGGCAGAGGTGGTTAGAGGAGATCAGGCAGGCAGGAGAGAGCAGTTAGGAGGATCAGGCCAGCAGGGGAGAGCAGTTAGAGCAGCGGTTCCCAACCTGTGGGGCGCGACCCCTTTGGGGGTCGAATGACCTTTTCACAGGGGTTGCCTAAGACCATCAGAAAACACATATATAATTACATATTGTTTTGTGATTAATCACTATGCTTTAATTATGTTCAATTTGTAACAATGAAATTGGGGTCACCACAACATGAGGAACTGTATTAAAGGGTCGTGGCATTAGGAAGGTTGAGAACCACTGAGTTAGGGGGATCAGGCCAGCAGGCAGGTGAGCAGTTAGGAGCCAGCAGTCCCGAGGGGTCCCGGATTGGAGAGGGTGCAGGCTGGGCTGAGGGACACCCCCCCTCCCGTGCATGAATTTCGTGCACTGGGCCTCTAGTTTATACTAAAGGAGACCTTTGTGTTATGGGTAGATAAACTCTCACTCTCTAAGACAGGGGTCCTCAAACTTTTTAAACAGGGGGCCAGTTCACTGTCCCTCAGACCGTTGGAGGGCCGGACTATAGTTTAAAAAAAACTATGAACAGATTCCTATGCACACTGCACATATCTTATTTTGAAGTAAAAAAACAAAACGGGAACAAATACAATATTTGTATTTGCATGTGGCCCATGGGCCGTAGTTTGAGGACCCCTGCTCTAAGAGAAGACCACCTTCTTGCCTGTATGTAGCTTTCATTCAGACAAATGACAACTATTTCATAAGTAAGGAAGATAGTTGCTGTTTGTACCAGGGTCAGAAGTGCTTCCACACTTTCTTCCCAAGCAGCAAACGGTGGTTCCAAATGCAGAGAGGCTCTGTCTCTGATCAGTGATGGAAGGAAGTTGGCAACTGGCAGATGCAAGGACTTCCCCTGGCATGGAGTCACGGCTTCCTCCAGACTTCTGTTTAAACCCGGTGTTTGTTCACCCTGAGGCAGGGTCAGGCAAGGGCTTCTTGGCGTTAGGTCACCCTTTGCATTTCTTTTTTTTTTTTTTTTAATATATTTTATTGATTTTTTACAGAGAGGAAGGGAGAGAGATAGAGAGTTAGAAACATCGATGAGAGAGAAACATCGATCAGCTGCCTCCTGCACACCCCACACTGGGGATGTGCCCGCAACCCAGGCACATGCCCTTGACCGGAATCGAACCTGGGACCCTTGAGTCTGCAGGCCGACGCTCTATCCACTGAGCCAAACCGGTTTCGGCAGTTTGCATTTCTTTTGGTGTCAGGTTTGGCCAAGTGATTCACCCCTGCTGGAAACACAGCGAGGAGCCTGAAGGAGCAGCCTTTCCCTTAACCAAGAAGGATTATTCAGAAACAACAAATTTGACACAATCCCTGTGCTTTTCAGCCGTCCACATGATGTATTCAGGCCTCTGCTAGTTTTAGCCAGCAGAAGAGGCGGGGCAGTCTCTGTCAATAAGTAAATTTATGATGATTACTAAACTGTAGGCCTTCACAGCGGCATTTCTCCAACATGAGAATTGCATTTTTGTTTTAAAGATTGTTTTCATTGATTGTTTTAGAGAGAGAGAGAAACATGGGCCGGCTGCCTCCTGCACATCCCGGGCCAGGGATGGAGCCTGTAACAGAGGCATGTGCCCTGACTGGTAATCAAACTGGCAACATTTCTGTTCATGGGATGACTCCCAACTAATTTAGCCACACCTGTCAGGATGAGAATTGAATTTTTATTTGGTGAAAAATGATGATACTCTACACCTTGCATTTTTCCTTTTATATTTCTACAAGTTATTAGAAATAAATCTTCAAGGAAACACTCTTCACTTAGGGAGTCAGAGCAGAAAAGCTATAAGTATGATAGACAAGACGCAGATAATCAGAGGTTTGAGTTTAATGTGGTAATTTCTGAACTGTTGGCCTTTATTGTGAAATACTGTAAAATATAAATATTTAGCTGAAAAATGAAACTTGATAAAGAGGTTCTGCAGAGCAAGACATTTCACAAAACTTTTCATGAAATGTTCCCCCCATAAAATACCAGAAATACCATCACCAGTCAGTTAACCTGTCCAGGTTTCACTGTGTTACAGCAGGGGAGAGGGGCAAATCTCTCCATGTCGGGGTAGGGGTGGACATTGGATACCACTGAAAGCAGGGCATTTGGGGATTCCCTGCTTAGACACACAAATTACAAAATGCTTTATGGAGCAATTATATTAATCTTGCATTTCCCTAGCTTCTCTGACAACTTTTGTTCCAGCCCAGGCTGATTTCTCATGGAGGTCATACATTTCTTGTTGAGAAAGATATGTTTAAATGTTCCCTTCTATATGTCTTTTAAAAATCTGCATGGTTTTTAAATAGTATTTTGTTTCTTTCTCATATTTTAAATTCCTTTATTTAAATTTTAAAAAATAATGTAAAGCCGGCTTTCCTGATAATTCTGTTGGGTAGAGTTCATATTTGTCATGTGTGCTGACTTTGGCCATGATGAGACATGTTCTTCAGGATTTGTTATTTATCTGTGAGAAGCCTGTGTTGAGTTGAGGATGCATCTTTACAAAGAGGCTTTCTGTTTTCTTCAGCCAGGGCCTCAGGGGCAGTGACAATCTGGGAACCAACTTTTATGTTAATTTCTGTTTGGAATTTACCTGCCCTTGCAGGTAGTATAAATCCATATCTCAAATCCACACAAGGCAAGCCTGTGGTTACACTTTATCAGGGGAGATACTTTTTCCCTTAAGAGTTCTGCCTTAGATAGAGAAGGTTCCTTGTTGCCTTCCTCTGTATGTAGAATTTTTTTCTAGTTCACCTGTGATCAGAGTGTAGCCTTTCTAGGGTCCTGCCTGGCTCAACATAAAAATCTCAGTTCTGTTGCCCTAGTGTGTGGCTCCCCTATATGTCATTTACATACAAGCCCCTTTGTTATTCAGAATGGCAATAACCACCAGAGTATCAGAAACTTGAGTAGCAGTTTTTCAGATTTCTCTGTGTTTTGGGTCTATAGGGGTTTCTCTGCCAACCCTGAAAGGAAAAGAAGTCTCCGTGTATTTCTGGGCTATCTCTTGAAATCTGGTTAACTCCAGACTCTACGAAGCCATTGAGAACCCTCAGGGAGGTCTCAGAACCTGGAAATTCCTTAGAATTCCAGAACCCAAGACAGACTGTGGACTAGAGGCTATTTTTCTGGTTAATTTCCATTTAAATGTGAATACCAAGGAGTGTAGAGCCTCCATAGAATATAGAGGTATGGGCGAGGGCAGCCTACGTCCTTTAGCTCTGGCATAATAGAATGAAAACTAGATTTAGAATCAGAACATTTAAGTTCAAACCTTGACTTTGCTGTGTAAAATTGGGTGTGTTAACTTAAATAGTCTGAGCTTCCATTTCCTCATCTGTAAAATGGAGACAATAACACCTGCCAGAGTTGCTATGAAAAGTTAAAGGGTATAGTGAAGGTAAAAAAAAAAAAGTTGGAACAGAGCAAGCATTCAAAAATACTAGTGAATATAACTCCTGGTCACCTTGATAGTTGTGGTCTGCCTCAGTTGCTGATTCTTTGACCAGTGTCCTGGTCACTGTGGTTGCAAATCCAACACCCATTCCACTCTAGTCTAAACCAGTGGTTCACAAACTTAAGTGCATCCAAATCACCTGGAATTCTTGTTAAAACACAAGTTACTATGAACATAGGGGTGCCATATTCTTTCTGATTAGTGTTTCAGGATTATTAGGATACTAGAGGCCCAATGCCTGAAATTCGTGCAAGCGTAGGCCCTCGCAGCCCCAGCTACCTTGTGGCCTCCCTTCCTCCCCACTGGTCGTTCTGGAAGGTTGTTCTGGAAGGTCATTCTGGAAGGTAGTTCCACCAGCTGGTCTAATTATCATATTAGCTCTTTATTACCAGTATATAAGATATTCCTAGAAATGGGATCACTGGATCAAAAGGCAGTTCCATGTTTAACTTTTTGAGGAAACTCCATACTGTTTTCCATAGTGGCGGCACCAGTCTGCATTCCCACCAGCAGTGCACGAGGGTACCCTTTTCTCTCTCCAGCACTTGTCAATCGTTGATTTGTTGATAGTGGCCATTCTGGCAGGTGTGAGGTGCTAAACACATTGTTGTTTTAATTTGCATATCTCTGATGATCAATGACTTTGATCATTTTTTTTTTTTTCATATGTCTCTTGGCCATCTGTATGTCCTCTTTAGAGAAGTGTCTATTTAGGTCCTTTGCCCATTTTTAAATTGGTTTTTAACAGTCCAAGTGCCTATCAGTAGATGAGTAGATAAAAAAGATCTGGTAGCCCTTGCCTGTTTGGCTCAGTTGATAGAGTGTCAGCCTGCAGACCAATGGGTCCCGGGTTTGATTCTGGTCAAGGGCATGTACCTAGTTGCAGGTTTCTTCCTGGTCCGGGCCCTGGTCAAGGCTCATGCAGGAGGCAACCAATCAATGTGCTTCTCTCACATCAATGTTTCTCTCTGTCTTTCCCTCTCTCTTCTACTCTCTCTAAAAATCAATGGAAAAATATTCTTAGGTGAGGATTAAAAAAAAAAAGAAGAAAATAATTAAAAAAAAAACTTTGGTACATTTACACAATAGAATACTACACAGATATAGAAAAGAAGAATCTCTCACCCTTTGAGACAGCATGGAGGATCTGGAAAATATTTTGCTAAGCAAAATAAGCCAGTCAGAGAATGACAAGTATCACATCGTCTCACTTTTATGTGGAATCTAATTAATAAAATAAGCTGATAAACAAAATAGATCCAGAGATATCAAAGCATGAAACAGACTAACAGATCTCAGAGGGAAAGGGGGAGGGTGAGCAGGAGGTGATAAACCAAAAAACTTATATGCATAGCCCATGGATATAGACAATAGTGTGGTGAAGGCCTGGGGAGCGGACAGGAAAGGAGTGGAAGGGGTCAGTGGGGGGAAAAGGTACATCTATAATACTTTCAACAATAAAGATAAAAATAAATAAATAAACAAACAAACTCTGGAGATTCTGATCAGTAAGTCTGGAACTGGTCCCAATAGTCTGCATTGTCCCCCAAGTACTGCTGATAATATAGGGGCCACACTTTGACAAGCACTTATGATAATCCTATTCTTCCAATTGGTGATTGATTTAGGAAGGGGCATGTGATCTGAATCTGCCAGAAGAGATGTAAGAAGAAGTCTGCTGAGAGCTTCCAAGAAAGGTTACCTCAGTCCTGAGAAAGAAACAGGAAAAACTGGTCCTGTTTTTCTTCTGGACATGGTGTCAGGACATGATGCCTTAGAACTGTCATAGGCATCTTGCCTTCATCCTGAGGATGAAGCTGGTCTAAGGCAGAGAGCAGAGCCAAGAGAATCCCAGGCAGCAGAACTGCAACCCTATAGTGTCCCCGTGACTATGTACTACCCTATTTAATTATGTGAGCTATTGTGTAAGCAAAAAATTAATACAAATTTTAAATACAGTTTGAGTCAGAGTTGTCTGGTTTACAGCCTTAAATATTCTAAGTGATGAAGCCATTGTATTGATATGTTAAATCTTATTCTCTGCAACCCTAAGCTATAGAGTGGGAAAGTATTTGAGTTCATTTAAAATTGTGCTTTCATATCTTTTTTTAGACTAGTCATTTCCTTTGATACTTTCTTCTCCATTTACCACCCCCACTCCCACATCTCACCCAGTCCTCTGGGGAAATGCTATAACTCTGTCAACATTGAAAGGAGGTAACTGCTCAAAACCTGCATCTCATTTACACACGTGGGGCTGTAGAATGACTTTCTGGTTGAATGCATGATTACAGTTTTACTGGATGTCTTCTTGCTCTTATGTTCTGTTTCTATGCATTATTATTTTCTTGCAACCTTAGCTAATTAGTAACTTAATCTGTCTCCTTTCAGACTTTAATTTCAAATTCTAGAATTTCCCAATCAAGTCAACATTAATTCTACCATAACTTCAAATGTACCCAGGCCTTCTGTGTTGAATTTTTGCTGAAAAGAACTGCAGCAATAATTAAGACTGCATGATGCAAATTCCTGAATCCCAAATCATGACTAGGATTGCTAAATAAATAAATAAGTCAGTCAATAAATAAGGAGCTCTCTAGGGAGCTGAGCCAGCTCAGCACCTCCACATGGAGTCTGAGGAAGGGGGCAGTGATCCCCTCTCCCCCTTTCTTTTAATCTTAGTTTGGACAGCTTCTTTATTCAAAACATCAAGGACTGTTGACAGTTGAATAAAAAGAGTAGAGGCTCATGGGATTGCTAATGAGATACAAAATGACCTTGGAATCAAGATAAATTTCTGTCTGTTGGCTCCCCTGACCATGGGGAAATGAGTTAAGAGCCTCAAGCCAATTTCTACTGACAGGTATTCTTATCATGGTTAACAGTGCGGCACATGTTCTCGTTGGCTTCTGAGAGGGAAGGCCAAGGGCCTCCAGTTGTGTGCTGTCCTCCTATCAGGGAGCTGGGATGAAGTGAGCAGGTTGGTACTGATGTAGCATGAAGCACACTATCTGGTAGGAAAATACGGTTCTTAGTAATTACAGCGGGGCCTTGACTTACGAGTTTAATTCGTTCTGAGACCAAGCTTGTTAAGGAGCTCATGAACTCAAATTACTCTATCAGCTCAATGCAAAAAAATCAGCCGAGAGACAGCTGGTATCTCAAAAAACTCATTAGTCGGGACACTCGTAAGTCAAGGCCCCACTGTATAGCTGACATTTATCACAAAATTAAAATTTTCAGCGCACAAATTCAGGCAAGTACTAAAATGAAGATTTTTTTCTGTCTTACATGGAAATATATAATTGATAAGACAACATAGTAGGTTTAAAGCTTTACAGTCATAACTCAGGTGTACAGAAATGATTCTTTATATTCCTATTACTGAACTTAGCTCAAGCCTCTATTTGCTTAGTGGGCTGAGAAGTGTTACTCTTACCATAACATGAAGAATTCTATTATTTCCTGATATTAAATGCATTTTCTCACTCCCTCTCCAGTCCTAATCATTTTTCTAGACCAGGTCATATTCTAAGTCTTCTTTTGAAGTCTTGCCTGATAATTCAAGCTAGAAGTCCTCTGAGTCCCTGGAGATGTTAATGACCCTTATCTTATCCTGTCTTATTTTGCAAACTTGACAATGCAGCTCTTGGAAGGCAGGACTATAGAATATCTTTTCTTATACTCTCCATACAGGATTCAACACAGTATGCTTTTGCATGTAGTAGTCACTCAATAAATAGTAGTTCATGGGTTGATTCTTTTTTTAAATAAAGTATACAGCACTGTAGACTCAGAAATAATCTATGAAGAGAGATTTCACTCATAGGGCCTAAGAATGGGCATCAGGGCATTTGCAAACTCCCTGAAATTGAATGCAAAGTAAACATTTTATGGGGAGAAGGACCACAGCTATCAACAAATTCACAAAGGAGCTCTTGATTACTTCCTAAATGGTAAGAATTACTGAACAAATTTATTCATTTTCTTTTCTTCCTGACAAAACTAGGTCATAACACCATGTCCATGCTCTCTCAAATGGGTTGGTAGTGAGAGTTCTCTTGGGATGCCTCAGTTCCAATTTTTAAGTTGTTTCTAAAAGAGACACTGAGATTACATGGAATTCATGTACAGTGCTAAGCTGATTGTATTTTTTAATTACACACTATTCAAAGGACTGTGTCTCCAAGTTCCAACAGAGATGGTGTATCTTGGTGATTAGAGATGTGTGCTCGAAGCCAGATGACCTGCACTTTAATCACAGCTCTGTCATTTACTAGTGTTAACCTAAAAATAAAAATCCAAAATGAGAGGCAACAAACATTTTTTTGAGATAAAAAAGAATTGTAATCCTGGGTTTAGATTCAGGCACAAAATCAAATTGTGGGGTTAAGGCAAGGAATTTTATGAGAAAGGGAAGGGAAATCATTTCATGAATAGAAGAAAGGGATTTATATTAGTGTTAACCAGTTACCTTTAAGCTATACATGGCTAGTTACTGATTCTAAAGACTGTCCATAATCATCAGTTCAGGTGGTCAGGATTTCTGCTTTCTGTTAGCTTTATAAACAACTATTTTTATTAAAAGGTTGGTTTGGTCTAGTCCAGTGGTCAGCAAACTCATTAGTCAACAGAGCCGAATATCAACAGTACAATGATTGAAATTTCTTTTGAGAGCCAAATTTTTTAAACTTAAACTATATAGGTAGGTACATTGTTATTAACTTAATTAGGGTACTCCTAAGGCTTAGGAAGAGCCACACTCAAAGGGCCAAAGAGCCACATGTGGCTCGTGAGCCGCAGTTTGCCAACCATGGGCTAGTCCAAAGGTTATTTTGCCTAGTTCAAACATTACAAAGTTCCAAGGGGTAAGACGTGCAAGGCAGTTCCTCTGGAACGGCTGGTCTAGCTCTGTTTTGAAATGGCTCCACTAATGTCAACTTTTCACACTAGCTGTCTGATGTTCAACAAATTACTCAAAATCTCTGAATCTATTTCTTCATCTGTAAATGGGAATAGTAATAGTGATTAATTCCTGGGATTTCTCAGAGGGTTAAATGAGTTAATGCATGTAAAGCACTTAAAATAGTGCCACACAAACATTAATTAGAAGAAGAGTCAAGATGGTGGTGTAGGTAAGTGCAGTACTTGCCTTCTCACACAACCACATTAAAATTACAACTAAACTATCATTCAAAACTGCCTGAAGTCTGGCTGAATGGAAGTCCTACAATTAGAGAATTAAAGAAGAAGCCACATTGAGACTGGTAGGAGGGCAGAAGTGCAGAATAGGCTGGTCTGACACCCATGTGTGGCATATTTTTTTTTAATCAGGAGGGATATATTGGCTACAGAGGTGCCCTGTGAGGAACAAGGAGTCCCAGGCCCACACCAGACCCCTCAGCCCAGGGATCCAGTGACAGGAAGAGAAGTCCCTGTAACTTTGGGCTATAAAAACCAGCAGGGATTGTAGCTGAGTGACATGGAGGGTTGCTGGAGTCCCAGGCACATGGACTTACTCAGAATTACTCCCTCACTAAGCTCCAGCATTGGGGTAGCAGCTTAAAGGATCCAGAGATATATGATGGGGAACTAAATTGTCTGGCAGCTTTCTCCTAGACAAAAGTGCTGGCAGAGGTCATTGTTCCTATGCTGAGACTTTCCCACCACAGTGCTGATAGGCAGTTGCCATATTTGAGTCTCCATCAACCTGGCTCACACTGTTTGCTCTTCCCTGGTGATTCCCTGAAGCCCTGCCACATCCAAACGGCAGCAGCTCTTCCATATGAATGTCCTGTTCTGGCTCAGGCTTCAGATTTTCCTAAAATCTCTCAAACATGCAGCAGTTGGCCTCAGCATGCCCCATACCTCTCAATAAGTGGCCCCAGGCTGAGCAGCCTGCCAAGATTCACAGATTGGCCTCTTCTGGGCACCTCCAAGCCCAACACAAGTAGCAGCCATCTGCAGATTGCTGTGTAGCTGTGCTGGGTGGCCCTAGGCAGGTCACAAGCAGTAACTGCATTCACACATCCCAAGAGGCCCCAGAGCCAGTGTACCTGGTGGTCAGCTTCAGACCACACCAGATTACAACCTTACCACATCTATACGTGACACACTGAAGAGGCAGAGTTGGTGAGCAACAGAGCCCCACTGAAGTAAATCCTGCTCCAGAGGGGTGTCTCTTGCACAGCAGCTCTTCTGCTGTAGTCACAGATTGTTTGCACAGTCAATTGGCCTGGGGGTCAATCCCTCCCAGTGACACCAACAGCAATTAAGGCTCAACTACAATAGGATAATGTACACAGTCCACACAGGGGTGTACCTAGAGTGCCAGGGGAGGCTAAGTCACTGGGTCCTACAGGACACCTACTACACAAGGCCACTTTACCAATTCCAGCAGACATAGCAGCTCTATCTAATACATAGAAACAAACAAAGTGAAACAGACAAAATGTGGAGACAAAAGAACATGTTGCAAATGAAAGAACAGAAGACATCTCCAGAAAAAGAACTAAATGAAATGGAAACTAGAAAGCAGGAGGAGAGTCTAAGGGAGCTTTGGGACAAGATGAAATGAAGTAACATGCGGATAATAGGGTGCCAGAAGGACAAGAAAAGGAGCAAGGATTAGAAAACCTATTTGAAGAAATAATGACAGAAAACTTCCCTGATTTGGGGAAGAAAAAGTCACACAAGCACAGAGAGTCCCAAACAATATGAACTCAAAAGACCCACGTCATAATTACAGTGGCAAACATTAACAACAAAGAGAGAATCTTAAAGGCTGCAAGAGAGAGACAGAGAGTAACTTACAAAAGATCTCCCATCATTATCAAATGGTTTCTCAACAGAAATACATTAGGCCAGAAGGGAATGGAATGAAGTATACAAAGTGAGGCAAAGCAAGGGACTAGAACCAAGAATACTCTATCATTGAAATGCAAACTACCAGATACAGAGTTCAAAACAATGGTTATGAGGACGCTCAAGGAACTTAATGAGAACTTCAAGGAACTTAGTGAGAACTTCAAGGAACCTAGTGAGAACATAAAAAGGACCAGTCAGCAATAAAGGATACACTAATTGAAATGAAGAGTAATTTACAGGGAATCAACAATAGAGTAGAAGATGTCAAGAATCAAATCAGTAGTTTGAATTAGGAGGAAGCAAAACACACCCAAACAGAACAGCAAAAAAATCCAAAAATACGATAGTGTAAGGATCCTCTGGACAACTTCACATGTACCAACATTTGCATCATGGGGGTGCTGGAAGAAGAAAGGGAGCAAGAAATTGAAACCTATTTAAAAAATAATGACAGAAAACTTCCCCTACCTGGTGAAGTAAATAGACTTACAAATCCAGGAAGCACAGAGAGTCCCAAACATGACCCAAAGAGGCCCACACTAAGACACATCATATTTAAAATGCCAAAGGTTAAAAACAAAGAGAGAATCTTAAAAGCAGCAAGAGAAAAGCAGTTAGTTATCTGCAAGGGAGCTCCCATATGACTGTCAGCTAATTTACCAACAGAAATTTTGCAGGCCAGAAGGGAGTGGCAAGAAATATTCCAAGTGATGAAAAGCAAGAACCTATACCCAAGATTACTCTATCCATCAAAGCTGTCATTTAGAATTGAAGATCAGATAAAGAGCTTCCAGACAAGAAAAAGCTAAAGGAGTTCACCACCACCAAAGCTATATTACATGAAACGTTAAAGGGTATTCTTTAAGAAGAAGAAAAAAAAGATAAAAATACGAACAATAAAATGGTAATAAATACATATCTATCAAAAATTGAATCTAAAATTCAAAATAAATGAATAAGAAATCTAATGAACAAAATAAACTGATGAATAAAATAGAACCAAAGGCATGAAACATGGGACAGACTGATGAATCTCACAGGGAAGGGGGGAGAGAGAGATTAACCAGAGAACTTATATGCATATATGCATTACCCATGGACACAGACAATAGGGTGGTCACGGCCTGAGTCAGGGAAGGATCTGGGTGGAGGGAAGCAATGGGGAGAAAAAAAGGGGGACATCTGTAATACCCTCAACAATAAACATTTAAAAATAAAATAATGCTTTGCACATATCATAAGCACAATATGTTAGCTATTATTATTGTTTTTGTTGTTAAACTCTACCTCTTATTTTCACTAATACAGATTAGTCACAGTAAGTGCATCCTCAGTGGCCCTTTTCACCATCATATTCTTTCCTGGGTAATCACATTAAGGTCGGATCAGAGTGATTAATTGATTAGCAGAAATTATGCAGTTTTACTCTTTATTAGATACTAGAGGCCTAGTGTATAGATTCATGCACTGGTGGGGGTCCCTCGGCCTGGTCTGTGCCCTCTCACAATTTGGGACCTTTTGGGGAGTGTTGGATAGCTGGTTTTGGCCCAATCCCCACAGACCTGATCCAAACAGGAGGGAACCCGATACCTGCAGGCCCAATCCAGACCAGAGGGAACTTGATCTTGTGCATTGAGCATCTGTCCCTTAGTGGTCAGTGCACATCATAGCAACCAGTTGTTCGGTCGTTTGGTTGCTTAGGCTTTTATATATATAGATAATTCTGTGTTATTGCTTGAGTTTACTTGGTACTCTGAGTAAATTTCTCACACTATGGGACTATTTCAATCATTTTACAAGGGCAGAGAATCAAGATATTTTGAATTTCAATGAATGTGTCTTTTTTTCCTAGAAAATACTTTTTTGAAAAGTATTAACAAAAATATTCTTTATTCTAAGAAAAACTTAGTAGATTATTTTTAGTAGTTGCTGTTAACTTAGAAGGATGAAATGAATTGCAGAGGATGTGCACAGATTAAAACCAGTACCACCTTGAATTAATTCTTTCCATTAGCTTTATGATTAGCCCTTTTAAAATGATGAAAATCTTTGATTAATCTCAGAATGTATAAATTTAATTTGCAGAGATTATATGACCAGTGAGTATTTAGTTCCCACTTTTGAGATAAGAAGAAAAATAATGAAGGGTTTTTTGGTGGAGGGAAGGATTGTGCCAAATGAGGCAATTTGTCCACTATTACATTTATGAGGTGACGGGCAAACATTGAGAAGGCTGATAATGTATTGAGACTGTGCTGCAGAGATTCCTCAGCTAAGTGCACATGCTGTGATATTCCCCCTGAATACTGAATCTGCAATTACAATTAATACCAACTACTCCATTCCTAGGAGCCTAAGAATCCATGGAATTAGAATATATATTTAACGTAGAGAAAATTTTCCATTTGAGTCTAGGATAATGAAGAGTTGTGATAGAAATTGGGGTTACAAGGAAGTAAGAATACATATTAGTCAATGTCTTAGCAGAAAATAGTTGATACATACAAATTGTGTAATTTTCAGAGAGTTTAAATAAAGCTAAATTTATAAAGGTGCTGGCAGAGTATAGAGAAATGACAAGGATAGTGCAATATTCTTAGTCTCCTAAGGGAAAGATGGTGCCTGTCCATCCCTGGGTCTGAACTAGTGATCGGAGCTACCAATAATCATAAGCCAGGAACAGACAAAGGCAAGTATTATTTGATATCATTTATATGTAAATAGCTAAAAAAAACCTAAGTCAGAAAAAGAGAGCAGAACAGTTTCCAAGGGCAGAGAGGTGGGGGAAATGGGGAGATATTAGTTAGAAGGTACAAAGTTTCAGCTGTGCAAGATGAATACATTTTTAAGATCTAATGATCAGCATGGTGACTATAGTTATTAATACCATATTATGTACTCAAAAATTGGTAAGAGAATAGATCTTAAGTGTTCTCACCACACACACAAACAAAAGGAAAATATATGAGGTGATAGATAGATTAATTGGCTGACTGGAAGAATCATTTCACAATGTATATCTAAATGAAAACATCAGGTCCTGATGTGCACCTTAAATATATACAATGTTTATTCATGCACCTTACATATATACAATGCTTATTTCTGTACCTTAAATATATAGAATGAGAGTTCCGGTGCATGAATTCGTGCACGGGTGGGGTCCCTCTGGGTGGCCTGTGGGGATCGGGCCGAAACCCGCAGTCCAACATCGCCTGCAGCTCCTACCTGCCGCTCCTGCTCATCTCGGCCCCACTGCTTGTGCCACAGGCTTGCACCCAATTAGTCCCCATCGGATGAGTCTCATGCTGCCCCAGCAGTGTTCGCCAGCCGTGAGCCCTGTGTCTGACGCCCTCCCGAGGGGAGTGGCCTTCGAGATTGGGCTGAAACTGGCTCTCCGACATCCCCCAAGGGGTCCTGGATTGCAAGAAAGCACAGGCCAGGCCGAACGACCCCATCAGTGCATGATCAGGGCTGGGGAGGGTCCGCGGGAGGGCTCCAGGTGTGTCTAGCCCAGGGGTGGGCAAACTTTTTGACTCGAGGGCCACAATGGGTTCTTAAACTGGACCGGAGGGCCGGAACAAAAGCATGGATGGAGTGTTTGTGTGAACTAATATAAATTCAAAGTAAACATCATTACATAAAAGGGTACGGTCTTTTTTTTTTTTAGTTTTATTCATTTCAAATGGGCCGGATCTGGCCCGCGGGCCGTAGTTTGCCCACGGCTGGTCTAGCCCATCTCGCTCAGTCCCAATTGGCTGGACCCCAGCATCAAGCTAACCTACCAGTCGGAGCATCTGCCCCTTGGTGGTCAGTGCACGTCATAACGACCAGTGGTTCTGCCGTTTGGTCGATTTGCATATTAGCCTTTTATTATATAGGATAGTGAAATATTTGAAAGAGAAATTAAGAAAACAATGCCATTTACAATTGCATCAAAAAGAATAAAATACTTGGAATAAACTGAACCAAGGAAGTAAAAGACCTGTACTTGGAAAACTATAACACATTGAGGAAAGAAATTGAAGAAGGCACAAATAAAGGGGTCATATTCTGTGCTCATTAGTAAGAACAATTAACATCATTAAAATGTTGATATTATCTACAGATTCAATGCAACCTCTATTAAAATACCAATGGAATTGTTTTTACAGAACTAGAATAAATAATCCTAAAATTTATATGGAACCACAAAAGACCCTGAATAGCGAAAGCAATATTGAGAAGGAAGAACAAAGTTGGAGGTATCACACAACCTTATATCAAACTATACTACAAGGTGATAGTAATCAAAATACCATGGTACTGATATAAAAAAAAGACACAGATCAATGGAATAGAATAGAGAGCCAAAAAATAAACCCAAACCTATTTGGTCAATTAATCTATGACAAAAGAGGTAAGAATATACATGTGGTAAAGATAGTCTAATCAATAAACTGGAATGATGCATGCAGATAAAATGGAATTAGACCACTTTCTTACACCATATATAAAATAAAATCATAATGAATTACAGATTTAAATGTGAGACCTGATATAATAAAGCTCCAAGAAGAAAATATAGGTAGTAAACTCTTTGACATTGCTCAGGTAAGGGAAACAAAAGAAAAAATAAACAAATGGGACTACATCAAACTCAAAGTGTTGGCACAGCAAAAAGAACCATGAACAAAACAGAAAGACAATCCACTGAGTGAGAGAACATATTCACTAATGATACATCAATAAGGGGTTAATATCCAAAATATACAAGGAACTCATACAACTCAACACCAAAGGAAACAAACAATGCAATTAAAAATGGGCAAAGAACCTGATTGGCCCCTTTCCAAAGAGGGCACACAGATGGCCAATAGACTTATGAAAAGATGCTCAACAACACTAATCATCAGGGAAATGTAATTAAAACCACAATGAGTTATCAACTCACACCTGTTAGATGGCTAGCTACACTAATAAAAGAGAAACATGCAAATTGGTGTCACTCCGCTATGCCCACCAGCCAATCAGGATGAGTATGCAAATTAACCCAACAAAGATGGCGGTTAATATTTGCATATACAGGCAAGGAGTGAAGACTAAAGACAGCCTACAGTGGTTCTCAACCTTCCTAATGCCGTGACCCTTTAATACAGTTCTTCACGTTGTGGTGACCCCCAATTTCATTGTTACAAATTGAACATAATTAAAGCATAGTGATTAATCACAAAAACAATATGTAATTATATATGTGTTTTCCAATGGTCTTAGGTGACCCCTGTGAAAGGGTCATTTGACCTCCAAAGGGGTCGTGAATCACTGGTTGAGAACTGCTGGCCTATAAGGAAGCCAAGCACTGCAGAAGGGAGCGAAGCAGTGGAGAAGGGAGGGAGCTGAGGCAGCAGACACAGGAGTGGAGCCAAGGCAGTGGAGACAGGAGGGAGTAAGACAGCGGAGAAGGGAGTGTAGCCTGCTGAGGTGGGCTTTGCTACCTTCTCTGCTTCGCTCTGGCCACAGGAAGCCCTATTCTTGCAGGAATAGGCCCAAGGAAGCACTATTCTTGCAGGAATCTTCCTGCAACAGGCCTCTAGTCAATAAATAATTAATCACTAAACAAGTGTTGGCAAGGATGTGGAAGAGAAGTCTGCATTGTTGGGATTGTAAATTGACACAGCCACTATGGAAACCAATATGGAGGTTCCTAAAAAAAATAAAAATAGTACTACCATATGACCCAGCAATTCTAATTCTGTGTATTTATCTGAAGAAATCCAAAACACTAATTTGAAAAAATATATGCACCCCTTCTCCCCCATGTTCATTGCAGTGATATTTACAATAGCTGAGATCTGGAGGCAACCTAAGTATCCATCGGTAGATGAATAGATAAGGAAGTGGTACGTGTGTACAGTGGCATATTACTCAGCCATAAAAAAGAATGAAGTCTTCCCACGACAGCATGATGAGCCTAGAGGAAATTATGCTAAGTGAAATAAGTCAGACAGAGAATGACAAATACCATATTATTTTACTTTTATGTGGAATCTAAAACAAAATAAATGAACAAACAAAACAGAAACAAACTCATAGATACAGAGAACAAATTAATGGTTGCCAGATGAGAGGGGGATGGGTGAAAAAGGTGAAGGATTAAGAAGTATAAATTGCCAGTTGTAAAGAGTCATGGGGATATAGAGTACAGCATAGGGAACATAGTTAATGATATTGTAATAACTGTGTGTGGTATCAGACGTATACTAGACAGGTGATTACTTCATAAAATATATGAATGTCTATGTTGTACACCTGAAACTATTATAAGATTTCATATCAAGTGTAATTGAAAAATAAATCAATGTACCCCCTCCAAAAAAAACAACAACTCAACAATGATGCATTAATAAAAAGTGCATTTAAATGCACAGACATGGCATGCAATTTGCACAAAAATTCTTGATTGGGCAGCCCAAGTTAATGCATCAGTAATCTCCAATGTAATAAAATTTGGTATGTGTCCATTAAAAAAATGCTCCCTAGAGCTTTCAGGAAATGCCATCTGGGATCGTTTTGTAGCATCCTATACACATACTCTCCTCCTCTGGAGTCCACACCCCTCACCTAGGTGTTTCCTGTTTATCTGCCTTCCACTTCTATAAGTTTCAAGGACATGCTGCTTCCTTTTGTCCTCTTGGCCTTCTTCTCACCCCCTTCTTGGCTCCATCTGTTTTTTTTTCTTTTGTCTTCACTGGACTAGACATACATTTCTTCTGGGAACTCTTACTCATCTATGGATAAAGACTTTATGTCAGATGTTCAGTTGCTTGGTAACTCAAAGAATGTACTGCCAGGTTTATGTTCAGAGAATTAGACAAAATATCCAGTCCCCATTGTTTTCAGTCCTGGACAGTATCAGTTCCCCAGCTCAACTATGTCTGAGGAGATGCCTACACAGGAGAGAGAGGAGGCTTAGCCTCCACAGAGCATCGAGGATGGGGCAGAGGCTGCCCACCTCGCCAGGCCTGAGGAGGCACCTGGGGGCACTGACTTGCTCAGAGGTGCCGGCACTTTTTCAGAGCAACATTAACTGAGTAATCACTGCATGTTGGTGAAATGGTTGGAAGTTTCTCTATTTCTTCCTTTGTTCTACCTTATGATCTCTCTCTCATTCTCACTTCTTTTCCTAATAGGTTTCAGGAAACCCATTGTCTTGGACTCAGACTCTAAAAGATGGTGCCAGGTAACCTCAGAGCAATGGCATAGAACTCACTCTTGTTAATCACCACAAACACACAAGAACCAACCAAAGGAAATCTCTTCAGATTCTGGGTTGGAAAATACCAACCTGGAGGAAACAAGGCTTCCATATTGATGGCAGGATGAGTCTGGGTAAAATATTTGGTTTTAATGCCTGTTAGAAGCTGGAGCTCCAGAAACACCCCAAGGTCCTGCAGAGTTCCTTGCTGGACTGCAGATGGCATGTACTGCCTGGTGACGTACAGAAAAGTGTCATAAAAGCAGGCTCCTTCCGGGCAGTGTCAGATCCTCTCTTACCTGCACAACTCGTCAGCCTTGTAACTCCCCCAACCTGTAACACAGGGGAGATGGAAAAGCTTCTAAGAGCAGAGGAGCTGCCACAGCATGAATAAAAATTAGTGTTTGGAACACCAAGCTGGGGGTGGAAAGGAGTGGGGGACCAGGATCTTCTTCAAGACTATCTGTCTGGGAACCAGGATTATTTAAGTGGAAATGAACAGGGCAAGAGAGGAAAAGAACAAAAGGCTATTGAAGGGCATAATAAACATTTTAAAGGGTCTTCAATTGTTGCATTATCTGGTAAAATTAGTCCTTGAATAATTTGCAAATTCAACTTTGAAATGATTGACTTGAATCGGGCTAGAATCTTAAAAACGATTACAATAAAGGAAAAGATACCAATATTTATATTAAAATGTATTCAGTGTTCAGAGTAACAGACAGGATTTTTTTTTGGTGATGGTTTTAGCTGTCAGGAGTGCAGCTGATTTTCACTTGGATGGATGAGGACTCTTTTTTCTGAAGATAATAATGAAAACTCAGGTATCTGTTGCAGAGTTTTCCTTAAGAATACAAGTAAATTGCATGTGACTTGATTTTAGCCTCTTTTCATAATCAGGACTATTAATTATACTCTGTTGTAGTTTTAAATTATCTCCTAGTAGGTATAAGTAAGAGAGGAAGATGGTCTTTGTGCCTCTACTCTCCTGGCCTTGGAGTAGAAATGAGGATCGCTGCTGGGTGGGTGGATATTGGTGAAGGGTGAGGCTCATATCCATGGAGAGGGTGAGACTGGTGACACCTCATGTGTGGGATGATTAGTTGATGTAGCCAATTAAGATCAGTTCATAAACCGATCTTGTACAAAGATTTTCTTTCCTTTTGAAAATGCTAACTGCCTAATGTGTTTGAAAGGAGTTGGGTGCAGGTGGGAAGGATTTTGGTGGCACGGATGCCTTGTCAGTTGTCCCAGGAAGCTTATTCTGCTTCCTCATTTCCTAATGGTGCTAAGCCTTAGGCCTATTTGGGGGCTGCTAAATGACATGGTTGAGGGAGGACCCCAGAGCTCTTGAACTGAAACTGATAGATTTGAAAGAAAAAAAGTTTTTTCTTTATAGGCTAGCAGGGGTGGGCAAACTTTTTGACTTGAGGGCCACAATGGGTTCTTAAACTGGACCAGAGGGCTGGAACAAAAGCATGGATGGAGTGTTTGTGTGAACTAATATAAATTCAAAGTAAATATCTACACTAATAAAAGAGAAAAATGGTAATTGGCGTACGACGCTACCCTTTTCATTGGCTAATCAGGGCTATATGCGAATTAACTGCCAACTAAGATTGGCAGTTAACTGCCAACAAAGATGGCGGCTAATTTGCATATGTAGGCACAATGCAGGGAGGCGAAAGGGAAAGCAGAAAGAAGCCCCCTGCCACTGACAGTGATCGGAAACCCAGGGGGGAGCTAAGAGCTGGGGGGCAGGGCAAAGGCGGCCCTGAGGCTGCCTTTGCCCTGCCCCCCAGCCATGATCAGAGAATCAGGTGCCTTTTCCGCCCTGGCCAGTGATAGCAGGAAGTAGGGGTGGAGCCAGCGATGGGAGCTGGGCACGGTCGAAGCTGGCAGTCCCGGGAGCTAGGGGTCCCTTGCCTGGGCCTAAAGCGGAGCCCACGATCGCGGGGCCGCTGCCGCTGCCACTGCAGGTCCCCGCTGCCCGGGCCGGATGCCTAGGCCAGAGGCGTTAGGCCTGGGCAGGGGCGGAGCCTGCAACCGCGGGGAGCTGGGGGTCCCCTGCCCAGGCCTGACACCTCTGCCGGAGGCCTCAGGCCTGGTCAAGGGGCCGATCCGGTGATTGGTGATCAGAGGGTGATGAGGGTCAACTCCTCTGGCTGAGGCGTCAGGCCTGGGCGGGGGGCGGAGCCGGGGATTGGGGGGATATGATGGTCCCCTTGCCCAGGCCTGAAGCCTGGGTCAGAGGCGTCAGGCTTGGGCAGGGGGTGGAGCAAGCGATCAGAGGGAGATGGGGGTCCCCTGCCCAGGCATGATTCCTGGGCCAGAGGCCTCAGGCCTGGGCGGGGGTCAGAGCCAGTGATCGGGGGGAGATGGGGGTCCCCTGTCCAAGCCTGACACCTCTGGCCGAGGCATCAGGCCTGGGCAAGGGGCAGAGCCAGCAATCGGAAGGGTCTGGGGGTCCCCTGCCCAGGCCTGATGCCTGGGCCAGAGGCAGCAGGCCTGGGCTGGGGGCAGAACCAGTGATGGGGGGAAATGAGGGTCCCCCTGCGTCAGGCCTAGGCAAGGGGCCGATCCTGCGATTGGAGGGTGATGGGGGTCAACGCCTGAGGGCTCCCAGTATGTGAGAGGGATCAGGCTGGGCTGAGGGACACCCCCCCCCCCCCCCCCACACACACCCAGTGCACGAATTTCGTGCACCGGGCCCCTAGTCATTACATAAAAGGGTACGGTCTTTTTTTTTTTTTTTTTAGTTTTATTCATTTCAAACGGGCCGGATCCGGCCCGCGGGCCGTAGTTTGCCCATGGCTGGGCTAGAGTCTAGCGCCCATGGTTGGCAAACGGCGACTTGCGAGCCACATGCGGCTGTTTGGCCCCTTGAGTGTGGCTCTTCCTAAGCCTTAGGAGTACCCTAATTAAGTTAATAACAATGTACCTACCTATATAGTTTAAGTTTAAAAAATTTGGCTCTCAAAAGAAATTTCAATCATTGTACTGTTGATATTTGGCTCTGTTGACTAATGAGTTTGCCGACCACTGGTCTAGACCAATGGACAAAAGTTATAAAAGCAGATTTGGCTAGCTTTCTACTTGATTCACAACAGATCCATTTTATTAAAAAAAATAGCAGCCCTTTATCCTTGGACATGTTATGGAATCTTGCTTGCAGTGGTGATTTCTTCCTGGGCTGGGCAGTTGACAGATGGATCTTGAGATTCCTTTATACTCCAAAATTGTGTGGTTCCCATAAAAGGGTTTTTCTTATTTGCAAAATGTACTTCACATGTTGATACAGCATTAGCAAAGGTTTTCTTTGCTAATGACATTAAAACTAGTAAACAGAGTGAAAGGTGATAAAATTTCACATGTTCAAACTGTAAATGCTCATCTCTTAAAAGCCAAAACCTCAGAGATAGCCTCAGGAGCATCCACCTGGCTTACCTATTTCTCTTGATCATGTTTGATGAGAATTTTTAAAAGATGATGATGATACATCTTCCTTGAGTGAAAAACAGCAAACTATTTAGAACTTTATAAAGAAAGCCCAAATTTATTTCAAATAGGTAGACAATGTTAATAGTTTTTAAAAAATATTTGTAATTCTTTTGGAACTTTTAAGCTTTAGATGGTGTTTTTAGGAAGTTTTTTTAAGTTTAGATTTTATAAAGTATAAAATAATTTTAATTGAGAAGAACTAAACCATATATGATTTGTAAATGATTAATTCAAGCATAACTTGAAAGTGTATCTATATTCACCCTCTTTTTAAAAAATTGATTTATTGTTTTTTTTAGAGAGAGAGGAGAAAGAGGGAGGGTGGGAAGGAGAAAAAAGGAGGAAGGGAGAGAGAGAAAGACAGAGAGAGAGAGAGAGAGAGAGAGAGAGAGAGAGAGAGAGAGAGATCAGTTTGTTGTTGCACGTATTTACGTATTCATTAGTTGATTCTTACATGTCCCCTGACCGGGGATCGAATCTGCAACCTTGGTGTATTAAGAATATGCTTTAACCAACTAAGCTACCCAGCCAGGGCGTCACCCATAGATTTCAATTAATATCCAAGATGTTGATTTGAAGCTCTGAGTATGTGGGAGAGGCATGCCAACTGTGATTTTCACCAGGAGT
This sequence comes from Myotis nattereri, assembly GCF_964212035.1. Lineage (NCBI taxonomy): Eukaryota > Metazoa > Chordata > Mammalia > Chiroptera > Vespertilionidae > Myotis > Myotis nattereri. Next base: position 86,673,778 of record NC_138075.1, read on the forward strand.
GATTTTTTGCTCCCAAGAGACATTTGACAATATCTAAAGACATTTCTGATTGTCATGACGGGAAAGGTGGGAGGACTACTGGCATTTGGAGGGTAAAAACCACAAATGCTGCTAAATACCCTGTAATGCACAGGGCAGATCCTCACAACGAAGAATGATCTGGCCTAAGATATCAATAGTGTCAAGGTTGAGAACTCCTGCTGTAGAGTGATATGGGCGGTTTTCTGATGGAATGTCCCCCCCCCCCCAATGGTATCTTTAGGTCTTTCCTTTAGGTCTGATCAGATTCTAACCTCCTGACTAGAGGGTTAAAGTTATGCTGATAACATTTTTTTTATCTGAGTGGAAGAAGAGATGAAATCTAAACATTCAATAGTTATATTTGACCTAGTTTCCCAGTTTAAGGTAAAGCGCCCTTGCCTTCAATTGTGTTTGGTATTTTCTAGTCCAGAGACCCTCCATTTCTCTCTCTAGAGAGGAAAACTCCCAGAAGGGGAACCTGGGCTTCTAGCAGCTTTGTACATGGACTTTCAGGCAATTATCCTATTTTTAGGCCTGCCTCACCCCACTTCCAGGGGCATTTGGGGTGCTCCATACTTAAACTGAGTTAGTCTGTAGTTTTCCCAACTGCCAGCTTTAGCTTTCTCAGATCTGCTAAATCAGTTATTTCTTGCCCATTTGTATTTGTATTTTGGTTTCCCAAATTCTCTTGCCGTTATTATCTCTCTTACTCTGTGTTTTTTATTTATAATTTTTAGTGATATTTATGTGGGATTTTGAGAGGGAGCAGAGGCTAATGAGGGCATTTGATTTTCTATCTTCACCAGAAATATAAAATACATTTTGCTTCTCCAGTATGTTTTTGTAATAATGGTTGCTCCATTTGCCTGCTAATACCAGGAAATGGCTTTTCTTTTAATTGTTAAGGGAATGGATTTATTGGGAATCTTGTTTTTTGTGAGATAAGGCCCAGATTGAGTGTTACCTCCAAGGTTTCCATTGTTACTAAAAACAAAACAAAATAAAACATTTCCCAGTATTGCTTTTAACCTCTCTGTATTTTTTTTCTTTAACTATTTCATAGCCACTTATTTAAAAGTAGCATACAATTGTCTACCAGCTTATCCATATTGGCCTTATTTCCTCACTAATTGAATCATTCATGTATTCACACTCTCACTCATTCCCTGACTCATTAACATATTCAGTACATGTTAATCCATGCTATGCATAAGGGTCTGTGTGAGACTTATAGGATATGAATTTGTCACATAATTCCTGCTTTTAAATAGTTTGCAATCTTTTTTGAACCTTTTGGAAGTAAATTAAATTGCATGACATATATCCATGATAATGTGACATACATATCATAATCTGCATATCTATAGTTAATCCTCACCCAAGGATATTTGTTCCGCTGAAACCGGTTTGGCTCGGTGGATGGAGCGTCGGCCTGCGGACTGAAGGGTCCCAGGTTCAATTCTGGTCAAGGGCACGTACCTGGGTTGCGGGCACATCCCCAGTGGGGGATGTGCAGGAGGCAGCTGATCGATGTTTCTCTCCCATCGATGTTTCTGGCTCTCTATCTCTCTCTCTTCCTCTCTGTAAAAAATCAATAAAATATATTTAAAAAAAAAAGATATTTGTTCCATTGATTTTTAGAGAAAGTGGGAAGGATGGAGGGAGGGAGAGAGAAAGAGAGAGGGGGGGGGAAAGAGGGAGGGAGAGAGAGAGAGAGAGAGAGAGAGGGAGAGAGAGAGAGAGAGAGAGAGAGAGAGAGAGATGCTATAGCCAAAGGAAAATTACTGCTTACTTCCCTTTGTGGCTGTATTGAATCCTTAGGCGGTGAAGCTAAAAACTCATTGCTAAAGACCACAAAAGAGCTTCTAGTGGTCATGCTCTTCAAGTCACCAGGAAATCATTTCTCTAAAATGAATCAGCATATGCCAATGTGTCCATATGCACAGTAGATCTTCAGTGATACATGGCAGGGATGAAGGTGTCAGCAACCTGCCTTGGTCTAGTCTTATATTTCTTAAGAAATACAAATGTCTTTGGTTAAAGGAAAAAGATGGTAGGAAGGGCTGAGGGTAGGTGTAGACAATGCACTTTTGTGTATCTTAATCTTACACTTGGAGGTTTTCATTGTAATCAAGGCAATCAATCCTACACTTGCCATTCTGTATACATTGTCTCTAGATTTCTACTGTGAAGGCTATCCAGGTCCTTATGAGTGAACTGCTTTGAATTGTCTGTCTGTCTTTTTAATAGCTTGTCCTGATCACCCAAAGCTAATATATAAGAACTAAAGGCCCAGTGCACGAAAACTCGTGCACTGGGGGAGGGGGGGGGTCCCTCATCCAGGAGCCCTCAGGAGATGTTCCACTGATGGCTTAGGCCGGCTCCCCACAGTCTGGCCTCCCTCTGTGGGAGGCGACCAGGTCAGCTGATCAGGGGACACTGCCACCCTCATCGCCCCTCTGCTGCTTGCTGGTCGCTGCCACCTCTGTCCTCCCCCCCGCCCCCCCTCACCGTCCCCTTCCCCTGGCCACTGGCATGTGCCTTGGCTGGCCTGGCGCCTCCTGCTTGCTGGCCTCGTCCCCCGCTGACTGGTTGTTCCACCATTCGGTCGATTTGCATATTACGCTTTCATTATGCAGGATAGTATTGAACATGTGAGGGATAGTCATAGGGACTAAAGCAAAAGTTTTTAGGACAAGCCATTCTTAATAAATCTATGGGATAGGGGAACCTCACAATTATTGAACCGCAAATTTCTCCATTGCTTTCTACTCCAACTTATCCCCAAAATAATAACTCAGAGTGAAGGTCCCTGCCAGAATGCTTTCTATTGAATTCACCACAGCTTTTAGCACAATGTCTCCATGAGAGAAGAAGCACCTCAAGCATTTCTTCACTGACTGATGGATGAATCCAAGCTGCAAGGAACATTGTTGGATTTCTAGGTCTCCATGGAAGAAGGATGAGCCCAATGTAGAGACCTAAATTGACAGGTCTATGCAGAACATCAAAGGGAAAACCTAGACATTGAGCACCAACAATGCCAGTGTCAGAAATTAGTCAGAGATTTGGGTAGCCAATATCTAGAAGACTAGATGAAGGGTCCCGGTCTGAAACTAAGAAAATCTTGAAAGGGGCCCTTGTGAGGAAGCAGTTGTTTAGAATTTCGTCCCAATACGCCAAGATTGTGGGTTTGATCTCTGATTAGGGCACACACAAGAAGCAACCAATGTATGCCTAAATAAGTGGAACAACAAATTGATCTCTCTCTCTCTCTCTCTCTCTCTCTCTCTCTCTCTCTCTCCCTCTCCCTCCCTCCCTCCCTCCCCCCCTTCTTCTTTCTCTCAAATCAATAAATTTAAAAAAGGAAAATATTGAAAGGGTCATAAGCTTATCAAAAGCAGAATGAGAGAAACAGATTTAAAATTAAAAGTTAGTCCTAACCAGTTTGGCTCAGTGGATAGAGCATCGGCCTGCGGACTCAAGGGTCCCAGGTTCGGTTCCTGTCAAGGGCATGGACCTTGGTTGCGGGCACATCCCCAGTGGGGAGTGTGCAGGAGGCAGCTGATCGGTGTTTCTCTCTCATTAATGTTTCTAACTCTCTATCCCTCTCCCTTCCTCTCTGTAAAAATTCAATAAAATATATTAAAAAAATAAAATTAAATTAAAAGGTAAATTAAAATGGGAAAATAGTCATGACTTGCAGTCTTTTCTCCTTTTAATGCTGGTAGATTGAGGTTGGGTGGCCTGGGCACTGCCGAAGTCAAAGAGCCAGGAGGCAGGGTAGGAAAGGCTTCTTGCTTTTGGCTATGTGAGGCCTGGAATCCACACTCCTTTTATATACAAAGAATACCTGGAGTTTTCTAGAGCAGTGTTCCCCAAAGTGTCTCAGGGAGCACTAGTTCTGTTACTGCAGAAAAATATTTGGAAAATGTTGGATTAAACAAAATTAAAAATTTCTTCCTGAAGACTCCTAGGAGGCAATGTGCGTTGTGTATAAGGACGTCATAGGACCAGCATGATGTGGGCCACATTTTGGGAAATGATGCTCTGGCTGCTATCTATGCTCATGTAGAATCTCCGTATCTTCTGCTATGAGCATTTTGTTCTGCTGGCTGACACAGATCACCTTGTGAAGTTTTTCAGCTGAATGAATACACTGATATATTTTATCAATATTCTCTAGGCATAGTTCATTAAGGTGACACAAAGCGATGAGAAAAAATGTGAAGTTCTTTCACTTTATAGACAAGTTACAAGGAGAGAGTGACCACAGTGAAATTTTTGGCCTGTTCAGATCTCTGTTGAGTTTTTCCCTAGGGAGCAAATGATCTCAAATAGTTTACCAGACCAATCCATGCACTGAGTTAAACTCATCTTTGTTCAGATAACTAAAATTGGATGTATGTTTAGTTTGTAGCAGAAGTAAATACTTTTTATTTTTAAACACCTTAGCACAGTTCAGTTTTAAATAGAATTGATCCAATTACAATCTAAGAATGAGATTTTGGAAATTTTTATCTTTAAATATTTCATGGACAGAAATAAGTGGTGATAAGAGACAACAAGAAGGGATTGAAGATGAATTCTTTGAGAGTTATAATGCAATATACAGGCGAGAAAGACCCTCTTTAGCTATTGGATGTCATCCTGCATGTGATGCCTATGCATTTCCCAAGGTTATTAGTGTAGTGATTTCTGTGTGAACTGTGTGTACCCCACTGTGTGTACCCCAGTGCCTTAACTAAACAAATGCTCAGTAGATATTTAAGAATTGCCTTTGTTATTTTAAGACTTTTGATTACTTTTTGAGTAATAAAAATCAGTGTTTTTTTAATTCAAGTGACTGCTTCATATTCTGAACCCAAGATGCTATTTTAAAATGTTCTTTCCTCATGAAGATAGATAGTTTAAATGTTCTTCCCTCATAAAGATATTTTCTTGTCTGCGTCCCTTGAGATCCTGAGAGAGACTCATACTAGGCATTAGCCCAGTGGTTCTCAACCTTGGCTGCACATTAGAATCACCTGGGAATCTTTTTAAACTCCTGACTTCTGGGCCTCATCCTCTGGAAATTCTCTTTCTTTGTTACTAATGTTGTGGCCCCACCCCATAACAAAGAAACAGAATTTCCGGAGGATGAGGCCCAAAAATCAGAATTTTAAAAAGATTCCCAGGTGATTCTAATGTGGAGCCAAGGTTGAGAACCACTGCATTAACCCCTTGCCAGCCACAGTCCATGAGCAGGCCAGTTGGTACAGGGGGTAGGCAGGAGAAACTCTCACTGCATCCCTGGAGTCCCTGAAAGGACTGTATATGTGGCTCCAGCTTCTTCACAGCCACGGCCTGTCAGCCTGCCAGCAGTTCTGAGGGTCCAGGGTCCCAGTGGGAGACACTCCCATGTGTGTGCTGGGGATCTTGAAAGGGCTCTGAACCCGTCCCCTTACACCCTCAGTCAGCCAGCAGTTCTGCTGGCACAGAGACCAAGCGGCAGACTCTCTTATCTGTACCCCTGAAGATCCCAAAAGGGCTCTAGCTCCTCTAGTCGCAGTCAGGGACCAGTCCAGCCTGCTCAGGCACCTGGCAGGAGACATGCTTATCCATGGCTCCAGGGCCAGGTGGCAGACTTCAATCTTGGTTGTGGAGCCTGAAATAGCCATGTTCCAGGGCCAGACCTTCCCACCCTGAACCCATCCAGTGATGAGGGTCCCAGGGTCCTGGTGGGAGCTACACCTGCTGCACACCTGGTAATAGGCCCACTGTCTGAGGACACAACTGTAGACCCTGAAGTGGATACTTGTTCCAGTATCACTTTACTGAACAAGGTACTTGAGGCAACCTTATCCACGTAGTGACATCCACATGAGGCCCTGGTAACAAGACTGCCAACCACGGATCTCACTGCATCCCCTGCCGCAGTCTCATAATCAACTCCAATCCAGCACAACCATGATTCTGGAGGTCATCCTATCAACCAAGGAATAGAGAGGAGGTTTTTACTTGAAATGACTGGAGGAGGTGTTTGCTCCTGCAAATGCACAGAGAAAAGTGCAAGGCTACATGGATCATGAAGAATCAGGCAAATGTGACAACACTAAGGAAACTAATATAGCTCCAGGAACCAGTCTCATAGAAGTAGAGATCTATAATTTGCCTGACAAAGAATTCAAAATAATCTTCGTAAAGACAGTGAATGAAATGCAAGCAAACACAGACAACTAAACAAAATCAGGAAAACAAGGCATGAACAAAATGTGTTTAATAAAGAAATAGAAATCAGAAGAACCAATCAGAAATATGCCTTAAAGGCAAAACTGTCCTTCAGAAATAAAGGGGAGATAAAGATATTCCCAGACAAACAAAAGCTAAGGTAGTTCATTACCACTAGTCCTGCCTTACAAGAAATTCCAGAAAGTCCTTCAAGTTCAAATGAAAGAACACTAACTGCATGAAAACAAAACTCACTGGTAAAGGTAAATATACAGCCAAATTTAGACTCCTAATAATGTGATGGTGGTGTGTAAATCACTTTTATTTTTAGTATAAAAGCTGAAAGAATAATATTAAAAATAACTATAGCTACAATAATTTGATAATGGATGCACAATATAAAAAAGATAAAGTGTGACATCAATAGCATAAAATGTGGCGAGAAGAGGAAAGCGTGGAGTTTTTTAAAATGAGGTTGAGATTAAGTTATTATCAGCTTAAAATAGACTTCTGAACCTTGTAAACATCTATAAAATGTTTTATTAAGCCTCATAGTAACCACAATAAAAAACTTTTAGTTTTTTGACTTTTAGTTTAGTTACACTGAAAATATAAATCATGAAGAAAGACAATAAGAGCCCTAACGGGTTTGGCTCAGTGGATAGAGCGTCAGCCTGCGGACTGAAGGGTCCCAGGATTGATTCTGGTCAAGGGCATGTACCTTGGTTGTGGGCACATCCCTAGTTGGAGGAGGCAGGAGGCAGCTGATTGATGTTTCTCTCTCACCAATGTTTCTAACTCTCTATTCCTCTCCCTTCCTATCTGTAAAAAAAAGAAAAAATCAAATATATATTTTTTAAAAAGAAAGACAATAAGAGAGGAAGAAAGCAACAAAGGAACTAAAATAACAGTCAAAAAACAACAAAATAGCAATAGCAAGTCCTTACATACCAGTAATTACTTTAAACATAAATAGATTAAATTCTCTGATCAAAAGATGCAAAGTAGCTAACTGGATTAAAAACACAAGATCTAACAATATGCTGCACGTAAGAGGCCCATTTTAGCTTTAAGGACACATATAGATGGAAAGTGAAGGGATGAAAAAAGATACTCCATGCAAATGGTAACCAAAAGAGAGCAGGAGTAATATATTCCTCTTCCTTATAAATCTGTCTTCTTTTAAATTTTCATGTTATTTCACACATTTTGGTGGAAGCAGAGAAAAAAATCATATTCTCTCAGCTGTTTGTGTTTTATATTATGTTAAAAAATGAAATAAAACAAAACTCTCTCCTTATAAACTCTAGCTTAATTAAAGGTCATTCAGAATGCACTTACTCTAAAAACTGAGTCAGCTGTACATGAATGCAATATTCTGGATTGTTCATTTTCAGGCACAGGAAGTAACATTTCTTGTTGAGGAAACTCATTCAAAGGTCCTTCCAAATTAATGTTTGAATCAGACAGGACTGTTAACAATGATGATGGATCAGGGCAAAGGGCACAATGGCTAGAAGCTCTGAAAGCAGAATTTGTCTGAGATTCATTGTATTTGGCTGCAATGACTAAGTAAGACCAAAATAGTTGTGTCATATGATTGTGAAGCATTAATTGAAAAATTATAAATGGGTGGCTTTTAGAGCCTGTTGGAGAAGGACCAATTGTGTCTGAGTGTCACATCAATTACAACTATTGCTAATAAAGCAAGATATAAAAAGTAAAAAGCTTTCAAAGATCTGACTGACTTTTGGATGACAGCCACTCTTGGATAATGTTCATATGCTTGGATGATGACCACAGCTTGGTTAGTGGTAAGTGATAAGACCAAATGTCTAGGGAGTTTCAACTTAGGCTTTCGTACTCTATGGCAGAGGGGAGAGTGTATGGACTGGCCTGTTATAGTGGTCAGCATCTTTTGTCCTTTATACTTCTGTGACTTAAAGGGGCCCCTAAATTTTTTTAAATCGGTTTTTCCATCTTTGCTGAAAGGAAAATCTGGCAAAACATTTTGTAATATTTAATCTAATTTTTTAAAGGTTTATTTTAAAGGCTTTTATGTCATTAGCTCTGACTCAGCAGTTTCTATTATTGCTGTTTATTTCATTAAACAAGATAATAAATAATTTATTGAAAAAAAGACAAAAATTCAATGAAGATGAAGATGAAGTTATGTTAAGATGATTTATGCCTTATGCTTTTATTGTCTGCCAGCATACACAGAACAAAATATTTATGGGCTTGTACTATCTATCTACTTTTCACTAGAAAAAATGTATTTTATTTTTCTTTGAAGGTTCATGATATTTAACTTTCATTCTAGGAATTATTTTTTGAAACACCAATTCATGTCAGAACAAGTCATACTTTATCAGACACTTGCCTTCAACTTAGATGGCTGACTAGGCAGAAGTGCTTGAACAGTATTTAATAAACTTGACGGATTTTAGGCAAAATTGTTGTGAAATATTTGAAACAAATAGATTCTACCTTGCTGAAATTATTTCTTTAAAAAGCAGACATAATACCAGACCTTCAATTATTTTTTCTGTAATAAACAATATTCAGAGGGAGGATCTCTGATCACATCAGACCTTTGATAGTTAAGAGCCTTTGCTTTCTCCCATGAGTATTTGCAATCTCATATCAGAATCTACTAAAGAAAATCCCTTTTACATGTCTGGGATGTTGGGGTGACTAGGAAATAATAGTGAGTAGGAAATAATGCTTTTGAAAATCCTGGTCTTTATGAGAGTGTATCCCCCATAAAATGCCTGCTGTTTATGTGAGAACAGCAGTGTGCGAGTTATTTGATGTGTTCTCATGTTGCAGCATCAAAAGCAAAATCGGCTGTAAGGTTAGTTGAAAGATTTGGCTTAAGTTCATGATTTGTTTCAGCCTGACTTAGTTGTCTTCAAAAAAGAAGTTATTCAATCCAGAGTATATCTATTTGTGGGATAAATAATGAAATAGCCTGACCTTCAACTTGATCACTTAATCACCTCTGGCTTTCTTAATGAGATCAGATTTAGTTCATAGAAAGCAGTTCTTTCTTAAAGGGATTATTTGAGTGAAACAAACATTGAATTAAGTCACAGTGAACATTTTATATTAAAAAATGTGTTTTAGGAAGATTGTAGGTACATTTTTGAACTTAACATTTTACCCAAGTGTACCCACTCAGTTTTCTGCAATACTTTACCAAAACAAATAAAAATAATCATTTTCATTAAGTTTGAGAACTAATGTACCTTATGCTCCTTTTTCTTATTTTGAGATATTCAGTGTACCTGAGAGTATTAAAGCCCCGTCCTGAAATTAAGAAGCTCTTTCATTTTTTAATATAGTCAATTTTAATTTTTGTTTGTACACAAAATATTAAGAATCAAGTAGCTCTGAAGTTTAGAAACCAGCAGCCCCCACACCCTCTTCTGTTACATTTCCTATTCTTTAGAGGCAACTAAATTTCATCTTTTAGGTGATTCTTTTGGTAACTACCTTCATTTTGAAACAATACAATATATGCTTCTACCTTCAACTCACAGATCATTTTTTTCTTAATATGATCAAACTCAGGGGCTACTTCCTCAGTATTTTTTCTCTTATCTTTATTTATTGACTTCTCATTATGAAAGATGAGTATTTAGCTTGTTCCCCCACCACATTTCTCTCTCACACACGGTTGCAAGTGTACATGTGCGCGCGCGCGCGCACACACACACACACACACACACACACAATCCCCTTCCCCCAAATCCTCCTGTAAAATCTCTCTCACACTATCCCTCACAAGGGTCCATTGTGTACACATGTGCACATACACACAATCCCTCACCCCATTCTTCCTGTAAAAGTATGTGAGATTTGGATTATATCAACATTTATCATTTATTATTAAGAATAAGTAACTGCAATTTTAGCAAAATCACATTTTTTTTTCTGTTCTATTTTTGTAAAACTTTGTATTTTTTCCTGGAGCTTATAATTATTATTTGCTCAGTTTTCTATGTATTTATCTCTAACTTAACTCCCTAATTCTCCACCAGTTGAATAAAACACTTCTAGGTAGATATATTTATTCACATCAGGTTTTCTCTCTCAAAGTTGTCTGACACAGTTTTTATGAGAGCCTTGTGACCTGTTCCAATTTGGACTGAATGCTCTCCTTACTTGGTACAGTTTCCAACCGGAATTTTCGCATTCATTCATTCATTCATTCATTTATTTATTTATTGTTGAAAATATTATGTATGTCTCCTTTTTCTCCCATTGACCTCTCCCTGCTGCTACCCCCGCCCCCCTTGCACATGTCCCCACCCCCCTACTGTCTGTGTCCTGTGGTTATGCTTATATGCATGCATGCAAGTCCTTTTGTTGATCACTTACCGCCCCCCTCACCTCCCACCCTCCCCTGCCTTCTGTATGAGGCTAGAGACAGTCTGTTTGATGCTTCTATGTCTCTGGATCTATTTTAGTTCATCAGTTTATGTTGTTCATTATATTTTACAAATGGGTGAGATCATGTGATATTTATCTTTCTCCTACTGGCATATTTCGCTTAGCATAATGCTTTCCAGTCCATCCATGCTGTTGCAAATGGTAAGAATTCTTTCTTTTTTAAGCAGCATAATATTCCACTGTGTAGATGTACCACAGTTTTTTAATCCACTCATTTGCTGAGGGGAACTTAGACTGTTTCCAAATCTTAGCTATGGTAAATTGTGCTGCTATGAACATAGGGGTGCATATATTCTTTCTGATTGGTGTTTCTGAGTTCTTGCGATATATTCCTAGAAGTGGGATTACTGGGTCAAATGGAAGTTCCATTTTTAGTTTTTTTTAGGAAACTCCATACTGTTCTCCACAGGGGCTGCACCAGTCTGCATTCCCACTGGCAGTGTCCGAGGGTTCCTTTTTCTCCACATCCTCGACAGCACTTATTTGTTGATTTGTTGATGATAGCCTTTCTGACAGATGTGAGATGGTATCTTGTTGTTTTGAGTTGCATCTCTCAGATGATTAGTGACTTTGAACATGTTTTCATATGTCTCTTGGCCTTCTGTATGTCCTCTTTCGAAAAGTGTCTATTTAGGTCCTTTGCCCATTTTTTGATTGGATTGTTTATCTTCCTTTTGTTAAGCTGTATGAGTTCCCTATAAATTTTGGAGATTAAACCCTTATCAGATGTAACATTGGCAAATAAGTCTTCTCATACAGTGGGTTCTCTTGTTGTTTTGTTGATGGTTTCTTTTGCGTTGCAAATGTTTTTTATTTTGATGTAGTTCCATTTGTTCATTTTCTCCTTAGTTTCCATTGTCCTAGGAGATGTATTGGTAAACATATTGCTAAGAGATACTTCTGATATTTTGCTGCCTATGGATTCTTCTAAGATTTTTATGGTTTCCCGGTTTATATTTAAGTCCTTTATACATTTTGAGTTTATTTTTCTGTATAAGTTGGTGCTCTAATTTCTTTTTTCGTACATATCTGTCCAATTATCCCAGCACCATTTATTGAAGAGACCACCTTGACTTCATTGTATGCTCTTGCCCCCTTTGTCAAATATTAATTGAGCATAATGTCTTGGGTCGATTTCTGGGTTCTCTGTGCTGTTCCATTGGTCTATATGCCTGTTCTTGTGCCAGTACCAGGTAGTTTTGAGAACAGTGGCTTTGTAATATAGGTTGATATCTGGTATTGTGATCCCTCTAACTTTGTTCTTCTTTCTCAGGATTGCTGTGGCTATTTTTGGATCTTTTTTTAATTCCATATGAATTTTTGGAGAGTTTGTTCTAGGTTTGTGAAATATGCTGTTGGTATTTTAATGGGGATTGCATTGAATCTATAGATTGCTTTGGGTAGTATGGACATTTTAACAATGAACACAATATGTTCTTCCACTTGTTTATATCTTTCTCTATCTCTTTTTAAAATATCCTGTAGTTTTCTGAGTACAGTCTTTTGCCTCCTTAGTTAAATTTATTCCTAGGTATCTTAATTATTTTTGGTGCAATGTAAATGGGGTTGTTTTTTAAATTTCTCTTTCTGTGAGTTCATTATTGGTGTATAAAAACAACCTAGACTTCTGGGTGTTAATTTTGTACCCTGTTACATTGCCAAATTCATTTATTATATCTAGTAGTTTTTTAATGGTTTTCTATGTGCAATATCATATCATCTGGAAATAATGACAGTTTCACTGATTCTTTTCCAATTTGGATGCTTTTTATTTCTTCTTATTGTCTGATTGCTATGGCTAGCTCTTCCAATACTTTGTCGAATAGGAGTGGTGAAAGTGAGCATCCCTGCCTTGTTTCTGTTCTTAGGGGAAATGGTTTTAATATTTTCCCATTGAGTATGCTGTTGGGTATAGGTTTGTCATATAAGACTTTTATTATGCTGAGGTATGACCCCTCTATTCCCATGTTGCTGAGAGTTTTTATCAAAAAAGGGTGGTGGATTTTGTCAAATAATTTTTTTCCATCAATTGATATGATCATGTGGTTTTTGCCTTTCAGTTTGTTTATGTGATGTATCATGTTTATTGATTTGTGGATATTGTATCATCCTTGCATCCCCAGAATAAATCCCACTTGGTCATGTTATATGATCTTTTTGATGTATTGCTGAATGAGATTTGCTAATATTTTGTTGAGGATTTTAGCATCTATGTCATGAGGAATATTGGCCTATAATTCTCTTTCTTTATAATGTCTTTATCTGATTTTGGAATTAGGGTAATGCTGGCTTCATAGAAAAAGCTTGAAAGCGTTCCTTCCTCTTGAATTTTTTGGAATAGTCTGAGGGGGATCGGTGTTAGTTCTTCTTTGGATGTTTGGTAAAACTCTCCTGTGAAGCCGTTCCAACCAGGGCTTTTGTTTGCTGGAAGTTGTTTTTTTTTGTTTTTTTTTTTTTAATTACTGCTTCAATTTAATTGGTGTTATTGGCCTATTCAGATTTTCTGATTCTTCCTGATTGAGTTTTGGAAAATTGTATTTTTCTAGGGATATGCCCATTTCATCTCAGTTGTCCAGTTTGTTGGAGTAGAGTTATTCATAGTATTTTTGAATTACTTCACCTCTTTCATTTCTGATTTTGTTTACTTGGGTCCTCTTTCTTTGTTTGATGGTGAGCCTGGCTAGCGGCTCATCAATCTTGTTAATCCTTTCAAAGATCTAGCTCTTGGTTCTATTGATCTTTTGTAAATTTTTTTTTATCTCTATGTCATTTATTTCCACTCTGATCTTTATTTTTTCCTTCCTTCTACTTACTCTGGGCGAGTTTCCCCTTTTTTATCACCCAGGGGTGTTAGGTCTTCTGCTTTCTACATACCATGTCTTTCTTTTTCTTCTCTCTCTCTCTCTCTCTCTCTCTCTCTCTCTCTCTCTCTCTTCTCTCTCAATATCTCTTTCTCTTTGTTTGGGAGAGTATCTAGAGAGATTCTGGTATCTCATGAAAAAGTGTGTGTGATTTTTCTTTTTGTGAGCTTAAATATCTGAAAATATTCTGTCCTAGCATTTGATTATCCTATGTAATAAAAGGGTAATATGCAAATTGATCAAATAGCAGAATGACCGGTCACTATGACACACACTGACCACCAGGGGACAGGTGCTCAATGCAGGAGCTGCCCGCTGGTGGTCAGTGCGCTCTCACTGGGGGAGCGCCGCTCAGCCACGGGCTGATGGCTGGCGAGCACTCTCCTGCCTCTGTGGCAGTGCTAAGAATGTCCAGCTGCGGCTTAGGCCTGCTTCCCAAAGGGAGCAGACCTAAGCCGCAGTTGGACATCCCCTGAGGGCTCCCAAACTGCGAGAGGGCACAGGCTGGGCTGAGGGGCCCTCCCCCCCCAGTGCACGAATGTTGTGCACCAGGCCTCTAGTAATTCTATATTATTCTTGGTTTACAATTCTATGCTAGGTTTCTTTTTCCTTCCTAAAGGATACAGTTGTTTTCTAGCCTCCAGTGTTGCCATTTTGGAAAAAGACACTCCCCTGTGTCTCCTTTGCTCTCAGTACTACACCTCTGGCACTTCCGATCGCCAATTGAGTGGTAGTTTTTCCCACAACTCTCTGATAGTGGATGGTTGTCCTATAATTTAACTCAATTCTGACACTATCTACCTGAAGACAGTGTCAAATCCCCCAGTGTAAGTGCTTAGTCACACAAGACTGTCTCCCTCCCTCATTTTACTTCAGATGCCAATGGCCAGTCCACGTGGTTACCCGTGGGTCTGATTGACTGGCTGCAAATTGGACCTTCCTCAGGTTCCCACGACCCCTCCTCAGCTTGGATTAACTTGCAGAACCACTCACAGAAGGCAGAAAAATAGTTTACTCACTAGACCACCACTTATTACAAAGAATATTAGGGTACAAATGAACATCCATCTGAAGAGATACATCTGGTAGGCCTGGAAGGGTCCTGAGCACAGGACTTCCATCTCCATGGAGTTTGGGGTGTACCAGCTCCCAGCATGTGGATGCATTTTTGTTCACCAGCCAGGAGGCTCTCTGAACCCTGTGCTTTGAGTTTTTATGGAGGCTTTATTACATAGGCATGATTGATTAGATCATTGGCCACTGGCAATTGATTGAACCTCCAGCCTCTCACTTCTCCAGAGGTTGGGGGTCTCTCACTCTCTCATTTATGTGAGTTTCCCACACATATATGTATATTAAATTTGTGTTAATAGCATTGACAAAAGCAACAACTGCATCTATTATGTTTTAGAGTTTTACAGATCCATTTCTTCTCAAGAGGCTGCCTGATGCTCAAAGGTGATTCTTAGCAAGTTGGGGTGCGGGTGAGAAATAGGAACACTCATTAGTGTTCACTGAGTCCAGGCCCACATACTCATGACCATGGGCACTGTTTGCAGCTGACTGGCTGATGCAGCCAAATGAATCTGAGTGACAGGAACTGGCTGCTGTAATGAGGGAAAGAAAACACAGGCGGTATGATGACTCGCTGAGTCAACCTGGGGGTCCCTGCCACAGGAGAAGGACCTGAATAATTGGGGCGGTGGGTTGGGGGCACGGGGGTAGGTGAAGGGTTTAAGCAAGGAAGATGATCGATGAAGTGTGTTATGGCTGACAGAAGACTCTGTGCTCTGGGCATGAAATTAGTGGTGATTGAGGGGGACCTGGGAGAGAGTCCTGGGCTCCGTGTGATTAGGAGGATGTGGTCAGCACCCACCTGGGGGCACAGTGCACACAAAAGACATTAAAGGGGGAAAGGGAGAGAAATGAGGGAAAGGTACCATCAGTGATATCACGGAAAAGATCTTTCAAACTGTAGCAATGTCTGGGCCCCAGTATTCACTATTTTCATGCCGTCTCCTCTCACTTCGAGCTCAAAGTCCTTCTCACTGATGTCCACGTGCGGGCTGTCCTGTTATGGGGCAGGATTAGAAAGTGAGGCTGATCTGGGGTTTCCTCAGGGATCTCACTAGCCCGTGTTACTACAGCTGAGTTCTAGAGGGTGTGGGGTGGGGAGGAGACAAGGGCCAAGGAGAAGGAGGAAACAGACTGTGTTTGCGCAAACGTCTTTAGGAGCATCTTACAAAAGCCACTCTCCTTTTTACCCGCTAGGTACAAATTTAACTTAACATCTGGCAGGAGGTCTTTGGCCTTCTTGTTTAAGGCTTAACATGTCCTAACTCTCAGCCTTACAGGAGACCAGGGAGGTAGGTATACAGTAAAACATAAAATTAGGTGATGAGTTAGGGCCTCATTCATCTAGGTGAACCAGGACATTTAGTTAAGTGATTTACTGAATGTGTTTTTGTGATATCTTCGCAGAACCTGATTCTAGACTCCTGGAATCAGATATAGGATGCATGTCTCAAGCTCATTTCTTGTCAACATGAGCACTAACCTCAGACAAAAATAAAAACATTCCAGTGTAACTCTTTTTTTCTTTCAAAATTCAGTGTCTCTGTGAATAGCTTCTGTGAAGTATGATTGCGAGCACAGGAAAGCAAAAATGAAGAGGGAGAAAAATGGAGACTTCGTGATGCCTAACGATTCTCTCCAGCTCGGTTTTACAACACGTGCTTTAGAGAAAGCAGGTTTGTTCATTTTGGCTAGAATTGTGCTTTCATTTCTCACTTGCTTTCGAAGAAGTAAGCAGAGCACGGAAAGACTACATGTAGGCTTGGGTTTGATTCGCTTAATGGTAAGACTGCCTCTCAGACTGTACACACGATGATGCTCTTGCTTGGCAAGAACAATTTCTTCTCAAGAAAAGAGAGAGAGCTTGAAGCTGTTTAACGCAGATTGGCTTTGTCAGCTGGCTATGTTAATATAGCACTATTCATTTATATCCAGAGTTACTTATCCTGTGTTAGGATTGTTCAGTTTTTGGGATATACAGTCTTGATTCTTCTAAACCAGTGGTTCTCAACCTGTGGGTCGCGACCCCTTTGGGGGTCAAACAACCCTTTCACAGGGGTCGCCTAAGACCATCGGGAAACACATATATAATTACATATTGTTTTTGTGATCAATCACTGTGCTTTAATTATGTTCAATTTGTAACAATGAAAATACATCCTGCATATCAGATATTTACATGACGATTCCTAACAGTAGCAAAATTACAGTTATGAAGTAGCAACGAAAATAACTTTATGATTGGGGGTCAGCACAACATGAGGAACTGTATTAAAGAGTTGCGGCATTAGGCAGGCTGAGAACCGCTGTTCTAAACAGTGACTGGATGTGCTCCGTCCACCCATTCTTTTCCGTAGTGATCCTTGTTTTGGCAACTGTCTCCTTTTCCTCGGCTCACTTATCACTGCTTGTTCACAAAAGCCTGCCTGTAACTGCACAGGCCTGGCGCTTATACATTCGCTTCCAAAAAGGGACAGCATAGCAGCCCTCTCTTTGTAAGCGATTTAGGCCACTGAGGGTGTTTGAGGCTGCAGCCCTACAGACCTGCGCTGGTCTCTAGCTTGTTTGGCCACGAGAGGAGAACCGGAGGTGGGAGAGAAGGAGGAGGAGCCAGGCGTTTAATCCTGAAGGACTTTTAGGGACAAAAGCATTTACAGTGAGTACAGTTGGCAGATTCCCGGCTTTCCTGTTCTTTTATTTAAGAGAGAAAATCACAAGAGAAGGGAGAAAGGGTGGGCAGCTCTGATGGCTGTGTAGCTGCAGTTTCTGCCTGCTAGTTTGGTAAAGGAACATTCTCCTGATTTAAGCGTGTTGTGTTCAAATAGAATGTATTCTGCTAATGTCAGGTTTCGACTCACCACCTGCGGACTGTCAGGGAGATAGCAGAACCAGTCCTTGTTAGGAAGCAATCCATGGTATGGTTCTTCTGTTTCTATAAGATAATAGAGTGTGATTGGAAAACCTTTTCCATAGAGTAAAACAAAATAATACTCTTTAAAATCTTCACTGCTTTCAGCTTTTACGCTTTAAATGTTGAATCTTCTTTGGATTTGTGGAAATGAAAAAATCTGATCTATGTTATTTTTAACAGTAACTGGGATAAAGGTGGTATTATCTCTAATGCTGGAAAGGTGGCCACAGATAAACATTTGATGCGGGAGGGGGGGGGGGGCAGAGGTCACGGTGCTGGTTGATCTGTCCTCTCACGGTTCTGGAGTCAGAGTTGTAACTGGGTGGGTACCTGTAAGCACCGAATCAGTGCTTTCATTTGCACCTTCAGGAGTTGTCTACTGACCTTTTCTTCTTTTTTAATTTCTCGGTGACTAGCAAGGAATCTTATTGCAAGATGCCTGGTAAAGGAAGAATACAAAATGTATAGTACTTAGAAGAACACATAGACTTGTGCTGAATTTCCTACTATTTATTTGCATTCAATTGGGAGAATTAATTTGATAGGAAAGCAAGCTTGAATAGTTGTGAGAAGGGCAGGGAAAATATACACAAAGATATTACTATAAGTCTTCAAAATGTGAAACAGTTTTCCTTTAAATTATAAACTTTACCTTTTAAATCAGATGTGACTTTGTAAAAATCAGAAATAAAGTTTGTTTACCTGAGGGTGGTCATTTAAATGTGAACTACTAGAAATAATAATTAAATGTTTATAGTAATTATTTTCCATGAAAATTGGTAGCTAATCAAATTTATGCCACTTCCCATGTTTGCTATGCTATTATGACACATATGATATTTCTTTTTCAGTGGCAAAGTTATATGTTATGGAAAGTAAATAGACAGAAGTTAAAATAAAACGAGTAAAGTGCTTTAGTTCTCTGGGTTAAGGAGATTTTCTTGTTTACAGTTTGATGAGTTAAATATAGAAACATCACATTCAGGTTGAAATTTTTTAATGCAGAAAAATTTTGTTTTGGCCGCTTGAATGTAAGGTTTATTTGTCATTTACTCATTTGTGATGCACACAGCTATGATTTTATTTAACATTATTTTTATTGTTATCTATATAACCACATATGTTTGTGTTGTCAGTCTTAAATTGTAAGCTCTCAGAGGGGATAATCTCCCATATTTGCTCCTCCGGAAAGAATTAGCAACACATAATGTGTAAATAATGATTTACAAAATGTGTTTGCACGGTGATAATTTCTTTCTTCCCATTAAGTAGGACAATTCTATTGGTGCTGTTTGTGTGCTTTGGTAAAATGGAAGGCCATTGCTTAGTAGCTACACAGCTCTCAGTACAGGCAGGATACTTCTAGTAGTTTTGTTATTTCTGAATAAATAGGTAATCACAGATTTTTAGTGACAGATGGGATCTTACAGATCATGGAGGCCAAGTTTGTCATTTTACAAACAAGGAAACGGGGACCCAGAAATGTGGAGCATCTTACCCTAAATCGCACAAACTGCACTGTGCTTGCTTGGTGCACAGCCTGATGGTATTTATAGAAATGTATGTTGGGACATAAATTGCACTGAGCCAATTCTTTGGCATGTTCTTTAGTTTACAGTATGATGTATATTCCAGAGAAGGCACAGCCTTGATTTAGGAGTTTCAGAGAAACACCGTGACCAGGCATCCTTTATCAGCTGTGCAGGGCTCTTGGGCAGGCGTCTAGGGGCGAGTGGGTGTGGGTGTAACTTAGAGAGTTCATTGTACACCACCCTGCCATTTAGTTTTCTTGTTTGGATGAGTCTGGTTTCTTAGAAAAGGGAACCACTGTGACACCAGTGTCCCCGCTACTTACCCCCAGTTCTGTGACCTTGCACTGGAAACCTTTATTAACCTTTGTGTATCAGGTTCCTTCTCTGGGATTGTGATTCTAAGCAGGTCCCCCAGAGGGCAGGAATTGATTAAAAATTAAAAATTGCTTTTGGGAATTAGAATCTGTCTTAGGCTAGGGTATAGATTTTTAAGAAGTAGTGTGGTAGCTTATTCTTCCTGAAGTTTTATCCCTCCCAGTGAAATTTTGATATCTTCTAATTAAAAATAGTCAGGTATGGTAGTATTGTTATTTTAGAAAGGCATTTAAAAATGTAGGGTGTAGGTTCTTCCTCTTATACTCAGGCAGAGGAAACTGTTGAATTGAAGCCTAAAAGGCAGGTACCATTCTCAAAGGCAGGTACCAAAGCGATAAACCTACTTTATGACATAATATTTTACTTTTAGCAAATAACGTTGCTTTCAGAAATTTATCTGTAAACCCCCTTATCATTTAACTTAAAAATGTGATGCTCAATAAGTTGAGTAGGGTATCATAGTGTAGCATTGGAATGTTTCGGAAACATGTCATAGGAATAACTTCTTTTTTATTTTATTTATTAAAAAATTTTTTTTTATTGATTTTAGAGAGAGAAACATCAATGTGAGAGAGAAACATCAATTGGATGCCTCCTGCATACCCCAATGATCAAACCTGCAACCCAGGCCTGTACCCTGACTGGGAATCGAACCAGCATCCTTCTGGTGCACAGGACGATGATCAACCAACTCAGCCACACTGGCCAGGGCAGGAGTAACTTATTTTTAAGACTTTTGTTAATTCAACAAGTCTTTTAATTACCTGTGCCCATTCCTGTATGGAAAGTTACATGTTCCTAGTCAAATTGGGATCTTTCTTTACCTCCTTCCCCCATTTTTGTAGGTAAAATATTTTATAAAGAATGTTTATTGATTTTTAAATAGAGAGGAAGGGAGAGTGGGGAGAGAGTAAAAGTGAGAGAGAGAGAAAGAGAGAGAGAGAAACATCGATGTGAGAAAAACATTTATCCGCTTACCCAGGAATAAGTCTGCAACCTGGGCATGTGCCCTCACCCGGAATTGAACTGGCAACCCCTTCATGCCCAGGACAATGCCCAACCAACTGAGCCACACCAGTCAGAGCTGTTAAAGAATTTTTTGTTGATACTAAGTGACTATTCAGAATCTAAAGACATATGGGCTACTTTCTGATAATCACATTTAATTTTATATTTCATCTTTAGATGAAAGGAGCTATAAAGTGACTTGAATGTGTAGAACAAGAAAAAGTCTTTTAAAAGGATATGAAACCTATTGCCTTGGGTAAAAGAAGCTCCTAAAATTAAAAATAATGTCTATTTAAAATGTTTAGTGTACAAAGCCAAAAAGTTATTTTATAATACACTGGTAATTTATCTTTTACATAGCTAGATAATTTATCTTATCAACTTTATATTAAAAAGTAACCTTACCTTATTTTGACCTACACATATATCATTTTTCATGTATTTGATTAACATTTTAATGTTATGTGTTTAAGAGCAACTTATTACTCTTGAAATTCCATAGCCTCAAAATTTCAGCATGACCAAATACTAATTTCATTTAGGTTGAGAGTTAATTAATTCTAGATATATTCTATATAGGCCATGATTTATACTTTTCAGGAAAGTAAAGGTTTGGAATTACTACATGATATCTATTTATCTAACAAATCATAGAAAGGAGCAGCCTTCCCTGAATTCAGCACACTGTTTTCACCAGCTCAAACATGTTCCCTTTCTTGTTATCCCATGTATTGAATATATTGGTTTCAGTAATCAAAATGATGCTTGGATGCTTGTAGAAAAGCCCCAAACACTCGTGTGGCTTAAACAAGACAGAAGTTTGTCTTTCTCACAATAAAAAAAGTCCAGGGCAGCAGTCCAGTAGTTGCTCGTTATCGTGTGGGATCCATGTTCCTGCCACTTTGCTCTACCATCCTCTGTCTGACATGCTCAGGGGCATCTTCTGGTCTGAGACGGCAACTGGAAGTCCACGTTACAGGCTAGGAGAAGGGGGAAAGCAGAAGGGCAAAAAGGGGGCCCCTCATAATTGAGTCAACTCTCTTTAAGCAGCTTTCCCAGACTTTCTACACAGGAGTAGTACTTACATCTCATTGGCCAGAACTTAGCCACTTGACCACACCTCGCTGTGATGGAGATAGGGAATGCACTTTTAAATTCTTGGCAGGAATAGGCACAGCTGAAAATCAGGATGTTGTTACTAAGGAATGAGGAGAGAATCGATGTTGGGGTAGGCAGTACCACATGGTTTTGGGTTCCTATTACATGCTGGGTCTTGGGGCTACTATGTAGGAACTTAAAACACCTCTTTCTGTTTTTGCTACGAGCTATGGTTTCTTAATTTAGAAATCTGGCTTAATTTAGAAATCCTGTTTCTTCTGTGAAGTATCATTTCTTTATTTGGCAATCTTGTCTGACTCTTGCTTTCTTCTTTCCTCTTGCCTTTCAGCTGTTTTGGAAAGAAGTAAGGCTTAGACTTCTCCATGTTAACCATGAGTGTGACACTGTCCCCCCTGAGGTCACAGGACCTGGATCCCATGGCTACTGACGCTTCACCCATGGCCATCAACTTGACACCCACCGTGGAGCAGGGTGAGGGAGAAGAGGCGGTGAAGGATATGGATTCTGACCAGCAGTATGAAAAGCCACCCCCATTGCATACAGGGGCCGACTGGAAGATTGTCCTTCACTTGCCTGAAATTGAGACCTGGCTCCGGATGACCTCCGAGAGAGTCCGGGACCTAACCCACTCAGTCCAGCAGGATTCAGACAGCAAGCATGTGGATGTGCATCTAGTTCAACTAAAGGTAAGGAAGGTTTCTGGGCTCAGGTCCATTCCAGACGGAAGACTGAAAAGGCTGTGGCACGTAGAGCCCGAGTTCTGTCATTCTCAGTGAGAAAAGTCTCAGAAAGAAACTAGAATAACCGGTGTGGAAACATTATCTTTGTAGATGAACATGGACAGAATTCTCTCCTGATTTTACTTCATGGGCTGAGTGTCTAGAATAAAACTGACCTTAGGGGATAATGCAGAAAAGTGGGGAGAATAAAGTATTACAAAAGTTTTAATAAATAGACACTCATAGGTAAAACCTCAAATTGAGCTGTGGCTGTGTGTATGTATGTGTCTGTGATTATCTCCTGTTGCATGGATGCTACTGCTATGGCACACAGTGGGTCCTGGCGCAATAGGAAAGGGCATTGCTCTCTTTTTGGAATGAGTCATTTCATCCAGGCACAGTTCATCGTGTAGGGCAAGAGTTCCTTTTTAACAACTAATCTAAAGTTCAGACATTGAAAAATGTCTGGGGTGTTTAGAGGCCTTAACAAGCCTGACTGTTGATAATAATGAAATGAAGGTGCTAGTAAAGAGTGCTATAATAGAGATTTTGACCTAGGGACCCCAAAATACAGTGACTCTTGCCCTGCCATAGCCATTCCTCTATTCCAGGTTCCTGAGAAAAATGCATGTTCAGGTCAATGACTAGCAAAGCAAGGCAGGTTTATAACTAATCGGGGCAATGGACCCAAACCCCAGTGTACATTTCTAGTCAGTTGCATGAGAGCTTAGGGAGAATTCTTTTACCTAAGACAGTTAATCCTAAATAATTTTGAAATCAAAGACCAGCTGGCCAGCATGGCTCAGTGGTTGAGCCTTGACCTATGAACGAGGGGGCCACAGTTCAGTTCCCAGTCAGGGCACATGCCTGGGTTGTGGGCTCGATCCCCAGTGTGGGGCATGCAGGAGGCAGCGGATCAGAGATTATCTCTCATCATTGAGGTTTCCATCTCTCTTTCCCTCTCCTTTCCTCTCTGAAATCAATAAAAATATATTTAAAAGAGAAAACCAAAGACCAAACAGATTCTTGACTCTTAACACTCAAATGTCTTATGCAGCCATCAGGGTGAGAGGAAAGATGCGCAGTTAAGAGAAAAGCAAGCAGAGCTGGCTCCGCTTTCTCAGGCTGGTTCAGGGGATTCGGGACCCCGCTGCCACAGGAAAGAGTGTCCAAGAGAGGAAAGGAGGGGCTGAGGAGAAAGAGAAAACAAACAAGCCCGAATGCCAAGCTGACTGGGCTCTCACCGGTTCTAGAAAAAGAGACAGCACTAAAGGGTAACAGAAATGGCTAGGAACCAGCTTCAGTGGAATGCAGGCCTGGCTGGTTTCCCGCTCTGGCAGCAGGGAAGAATGTGTCTCAGCCCCGGAACACAGCTCCTTTAGTTAAAGGGGCAGCTCTGCGGCAACGTGGGGTGGGGTGAAATGGAGGCATGTAGCTCCCATAAGTAAATACAGGGTTGGGTTTTTAAGAAAAGTTGACTGTTGGCTCTCCAAAGTCTTGCAGATTGACACAGAAAAAATGGTAAATGATGAAGGAGAATGGGGAGAAAATGGAAATCTCTTTAAAAGACTCCACTAAAAATGCTGTTAAGGGCTCCTAGAAACATTAATGTGTCGATTTACTTCATTTAATTACTTCAATAACACTGAAGTGAAGATGAAAACTTTTATTCCAAGTAGTAATGTAAAGTCTTTATAAAATCAACCAAGGTTATGTTCAGTGTTTGAGAAATCACCTCTAAGGTGATTTGCTTATCTTTTCACATTGGAATTACCTATCATCTTCCTGCCTCCGTAGAAAGCATCTTACACCTGCCTCTATCCAGCTCTGTCCCACAGCATACCTGTCTCCTCTGCTGAGAAAAAAGCCCCAGCAATGTAGGAAGTCAAGACAACAATCGCATAGTGGTAGTTAATCAATGACTTAAAGGGATGAATTGAAATCATTTAATATTAATTTAATTCTAGAGTTTCTATTAATACTTTTTTGTGTTTATTTCATCAAGTGATTTTTACAACCATCATTCTCTTATAATGTTCTCAAATATTCTGTAATGATAGAGTACAAAGTCATCAACTCTGGTCACTGAGTTGTGGCCACTTCTAAACTAGGGTTTAGTTTTGGACTCCTAATCTGCTTAACGTTTCCCCTTTATTTGTGTGATATTCCCTTATTCAACCAAATAAGCACTGCGATGCATTTTTTAAAAAACATAGTTTTATTGATTTCAGAGAGGAAGGGAGAGGGAGAGACAGAGAGAAACATGGATGAGAAAGAAAAATGATTGATCAGCTGCCTCATGCATGCCCCCTACTGGGGATTGAGCAGCAACCTGGGCATGTGCCCTGAAGGGGAATCAAATTGTGACTTCCTGGTTCATAGGCAAAGCAGAGGGGCAGGCCCAACTTGGCTCCTTCTGCCTTCGTGAATTACTCAATTTACTAATCCTATATAATAATCCATATAATAAAGAGGTAATATGCAAATTGACCATCACGCCCTTGCACAAGATGGCCACCCCCCTGTGGTCACAAGATGGCCGCCACAAGATGGCCAGCAGGGGAGGGCAGTTGGGGACGACCAGGCCAGCAGGGGAAGGCAGTTGGGGGCAATCGAGCTGGCAGGGGAGCAGTTAGGTGTCGATCAGGCTGGCAGGGGAGTGGTTAGGGGGTGATCAGGCTGGCAGGCAGAAGCAGTTAGGGGCAATCAGGCAGGCAGGCAGGCAGACGAGCGGTTGAGAGCCAGCAGTCCTGGCTTGTGAGGGATGTCCAACTGCCGGTTTAGGCCCGATCCCTGTGGGCAGTCAGATATCCCCTGAAGGGTCCCAGATTGGAGAGGGTGCAGGCTGGGCTGAGGGACAGCCCCCCCCCCCCTCCCAGTGCACGAATTTTGTGCACCGGGCCTTTGGTTTACAATAAAAAACAACTGTCACAGGGATGCAAATATCATGATTTTAAAGGTCCATTTAGGTGCAGATAATTTCTGAATGTGTAGATTCACTCTGGTATTTTCCCATGAGCCCCACCCAACTGCCTAATTGATATTTCTGCTTATGTCTCTAGTGAGCATCTCAAACCTGATATGCCCATCAACAAGCTCTTAATCTCCCCTCCCCATGCCTCCCCCCCTCCCCCAGTCTTCCCAATTTCAGTAAAAGTTACCACTCTTTGCATGATTCCCACCGCACCCCCCCCCCCCCCCCGTACATGTATATGTCTATTAACAAGTTCTGGGTATCCATCTCCAAAACGTGCCCTGAAGCCATTCCTTCTCCCCAGCACTACTGCTGCTGCCCCTGCCTTCTCTTCTGAGAAACCCCCCTTCCCCCCAGAAAGGTCACTGCTGCTTGGGCTTCTGCTGGAGCCCCTCTGCTACCCTGCAGTTCATTCTCCACACAGTAGCCAACGGATCTATTAAAGATGTAAATCAGGTCACGTTAGGCCCTTGCTTCCTATTAGCTTACAATAAAACAAAAATCTCATTCTGTGGCTCTGCCTCTGCCAGCTTCTCCAGCCATGTTTCCTGTTCCTTTCCCATTATTCATAAAGCTCCAGGCATATTGGAAATTCCAAAGAAATGTTAGGCTTCTTCTTGCCTCATAGCTTTTCCTGTTCCCTCTGCCTAGACACTCTCTTCCTCTGTCTTTGCCTGGCAGATTCTGGATCCTCATCAAACAGTCAGCCAGAGGTGCAGACAAGTTCTAACATGTAGAGACACAAGCCTTGGAGAAGTTTAGGAGGAAGGTGGGGCCTTTGCTGTGTTTGGTGAAGAGCAAGAACAAAAAAAAACCTACCTCTACCTAATTTGTCTACATTCCTCACATGCCCTTTCACATTGCTTGCTCTAAATCATTATAGTCTTCTCTACCATTGTGTTGATGTATAACGTTAAAAAAATTACTTGAAAAATGCTGTTAAAAAACCCCCAAAGTTCAACTGAGTAAATTTAAAGATCTATTTGCCTTTATTCAATAATTCATGAATCAAGCAGCATCCCATCTAGCAGAAAAACGGAAGGCTTTTATAGGCAGAAAGGGAGGAGGGACAGGGAAAGAGTGGCTTGTTTCAGGCAAGGGCATCTCATTTTAGGGGGTAAAAAGGGTCTAACCAAGTGGATTACCTCACTAGTGCTGATCAGGAAATTCCAGACTGACTGACTAAGATTACATTCCTGAGAAGCTACAACTGCAGTTAGGTTAGGTCTCAGTTTGGTGACATGGGACTTAGCACAAATGACTCCATTTGGGCCAGTTGTATCTTTTTTATTGAACAATGCCTTTGGAAAATGCTTAGAGTAGAGTCAGCCTCTGGTTTTATGTTAAACTAGAGGTCCGGTGCACAAAAATTTGTGCACTCAGGGGGGGTGTCCCCCAGCCCGACCTGTGCCCTCTTGCAGTCTGGGACCCCTCGGGGGATGTCCACCTGCTGGCTTAGGCCCGCTCCCCGGGGGGATTGGGCCTAAGCTGGCAGTCAGACATCCCTCTGGAAGCCGGGGAGCCCTTAGGGGATGTCCACTTGCCAGCGGGGAGCAGGCCTAAGCTGCAGTCGGACATCCATAGCGCTGCTGATGAGACGGGAGAGGCTCCCACCACCACCACTGTACTGGCAGCCATCAGCCTGGCTTGTGGCTGAGCAGAGCTCCCCCTCTGGGAGCACACTGACCACCAGGGGGCAGCTACTGCATTGAGTGTCTGGCCCCTGGTGGTCAGTGTCTGTCATAGTGACCAGTCATTCCCAGTCGTTCAGCTGTCAGGGTCCATTTGCATATTATCCTTTTATTATATAGGATAGAGGCCTTGTGCATGGGTGGGGATCAGCTGGTTTGCCCTGAAGGGTGTCCTGGATCAGGGTGGGGGTCCCACTGGGGTGCCTGGCCAGCTTGGGTATGGGGTTGAGGGCTGTTTTCAGACTGGCCACACCCCCTCCAGGATGGGGGTCCCCACTGGGGTGCCTGGCCAGCCTGGGTGAGGGGCTGATGGCTGTTTGCAGGCTGGCCACGCCCCCCAGCGACCCAAGCTCCTAGCCTCTCCTTTTTTTCTTTTTTTCTTTTTTCAACGCCTCCTTGAGCGGAGGCCAAGGCGGGCTGGAAGCAGGTATTTGGGATTTATTTATCTTCTATAATTGAAACTTTGTAGCCTTGAGCAGAGCCCAGATCCAAAGGCAACCCAGGCTCCCAGCCCCTCCTTGAGTGGAGGCCACAGCCAGCTGGAAGCAAGTATCTGGGATTTATTTATCTTCTATAATTAAAACTTTGTAGCCTTGAGTGGAGCCCAAGGCCGGCCAGGGCAGGCGGGAAGCTTGGCTTCCTCCATTGCCAGGGGCAACCCAAGCCTCCTGCTCATTCCAGCTCCGTGGCCGCTGCCATCTTAGTTGGGTTAATTTGCATAGTTGCTCCTGATTGGCTGGTGGGCGTGTAGCCGAGTGGCAGAGTGATAGTTAATTTACATCTTTCTCTTTTATTAGTGTAGATGTTTTATATCTCAATGTAGCTATTCCTGATACCTCTTCTTAAAACATGCATCCCCCTTTCATGCAATTATCTAGCCCATTTTTCAGCTTATTTTGTATGATGGTTCGTATCACTAGCTGCAGTTCTCTTGTTTGCTTATCTGTGTTAGCCCCAAGGACCTCAAATGTTTAATTCTCCACTGTATCTCTGTTGCTTAGGACAAGGACCTTACTTGGTGTGGGCTCAGTTCACCTGTTGGATAGACAAGTCCAAGTTTGTATGGTCAGTGCCTTCTCTCCCATATACAGGCTTGCACCTGATGTCACATGGGGAAGGCTGCTTGGTGTGGACTGAATTAGGACAAAGGCATTGGATGAATTAAAACCCAAGTGCTTGGGAGCATTACTGTCCATCTGGGAGTGTCTGTTTCAGAAGTCTTGGAGAACTTGCCTGGGGAGTCTGCCTGGGAGAATCTGTTCTTCTTTCTGTAGGTGGCTGTGCCTGGTTCTCCTCCCCGCTCTCCCCATTTCTGTGTGACTCCTTCTTTAGCAAGGGTTGCAGTCAGTAAGTGTACTCTTAGGTCTTCTAGACCTGGAGCCACTCTTTGTCTTTAAAGGTAACTTTATCTTCTTGGTCATTGTGCTGATCTTAAAATTTATTTATCAGAGACTGCTCTTATCAGCCTTATTTCCAGGTTCTTAGGGGAAGTTTTATTGTAACCCCCAGGATGAACTACAAACCAC
Organism: Myotis nattereri; assembly: GCF_964212035.1. Classification (NCBI taxonomy): domain Eukaryota; kingdom Metazoa; phylum Chordata; class Mammalia; order Chiroptera; family Vespertilionidae; genus Myotis; species Myotis nattereri. The sequence goes on from NC_138075.1 coordinate 86,702,257, forward strand.
TATTATAATATTCCCATGTTAGGGGAGGAGAGGAGTGATTGTTCTAGAGAGTGAATAAAAACATCTAACCTTAAGATTAAAATGTGGAAACAATGCAATATATTATACTATGTCATTTTTTCCATTTTTTAAAACTGAAAATGTAATCCACATACTTTGCTTATGCTTCCAGATATTCTTTAGTAAGAACTACGAGAAGCCAGCTGAGCCATTTTTAGAAACTCTGCCTCTCCTCCTCCCTGTCCTCCTTCGGATTCAGACACTGTGCTGGGCGGGAAAGTCAGACCAGGACCCTGAAAAGATTTTGACTTTAACTGAGACTTCTGATCTGGATGAATGTATTTAGGTTTTAAATAAGCAAATTAGGCACCTCTGCTTACTGATTAACAGTCTTCTTGGGGAAAATATTATCTGTATCCTAGAAACATGATAGCAAGAAAGAGGCGATGCGTAGGCTAGTTGCATAAGCGAAATGATGTGGCTGGATGGCAAAGAGAAGTGAGTTAGCTGGAATCAGCTCCCCAAACAATCCCCTTTAGATACATTTTATTCTCAGCCGCCTCCAGGTGAAATTTGTGTCGGTTCTTTGATTTTGGCCTGATTCTCAAAATTAGAACCCAGTGGCTCACATGGGGTCTGGATGGTTTGCTGGAAAAAGGCTTGAATTCTCTCCACAGCTGGGGTTGGCACTTCAGAGGTGCCTGCCGGACTGAAGATGGTGGAAGTCTTGGGATGATGGAGCTCTTAGGAGAGGATTCACCCTCACCATGCAGCGAGGAGTCTGCCCCTGCTCAGGAGGGAGGAGAGGGCGTGGTGGTTTGTGTTAAGTGTTCCCAGCCCTGGAGCCCATCCTGAGCAGCCACCCCCAGGGCAGCGTGGGAATGCAGTGAGGGGAGAGGGCTGTGGGTGTGACTGGGAGGACCTGTCTCAGCCGACTCTACCCCTGGGCTTCTCCCCTCCCCTTGTTCAGTGGGTGTAGGGAAGTGTACTCTGCCTCCCACTGTCGCAGTGTTATAGCTGAGCTCTGCCTGAGGCGGCAGAGATGCTACCAAAGCGACAGCCATGGAGCCCAGGGTCTGCTGGCTGTGACGGTGCGCAAGTCAGGGCTGATTCTTGGACACATCTACAATGCCCTAGGAGTCTCGGAAATTCTTTTTTTTTTTTTTTGAAAACATCTACATGTTTTATTTATTTATTTTTTATTGCTTAAAGTATTACAAAATGTATTACATATGTCTCCTTTTTTTTTCTTCCCCCGCCCTTGACAATCCCCTGGCCTCCCCTACCCCCCAGTGTCTTATGTCCATTGGTTATGCTTATATGCATGCATACAAGTCCTTTGGTTGATTCTTGATAAGGGGAATTCTGAGTGGAACTAGACTCCTAACATCAGTAGTTTGGGGAGTGGAGAATTCTGAGCCGGAAACATTCAGTATCTACTATTTTTGAGTGGTTTCTTAGCTTAGCATCTTAAGCTAAGTAAGTACCAGTTTAAGTTTGAAGACAAAATATCTTTGTTTGGGGGGAAGTACATAAATAATTTTCTTTCTACCCTTTAGACAATATTCATTGTGTAAAACAATGAATCTGGGCTTGGACCTAAAGCATCAGGACTTTTAAAGGCTCCTCATGTGATTCCAATGCAGTTAGAGCTGACAACCCCGGGCGGAGATGTTTTTGAGCAGAGGGCGTTTGGATACATCTTGCTTATTCCATGTATTCTCCCTTATCTCCAAAAAGACAGCCATGGATTTCTTTATTTAGGAGTAAAGACTCCTCCATGATTCTGAACTCTTCAGTTTCTCAAGTGACTCATAAAGTCAGTAAAAACAATGGGAGGGAGGGAGGTAAGTCCATGCCAGTCACTAGATCATACATTTTAATGTACTACCTTATGTTATCCTCTTAAAATTTTTTATACACAAAAGGAAAACCAAATTCAGATAGAGTAAATGTTTCTGTCTCACTTAATTCTCACAACGTTTTGAACTGGAAATTATTTGACAGACGGGTTCAGGCACAGGGCTGCCTCCCTGTAGTGGTTGTATATGAATAGCCCCTCTTGAGGTTGTGCAGTGCACCACCTGCACAGCTTTCTAAGGCCGCCTGCCCAGGCGGGGAGAGAGCCTGAGAGAGAGTGCTTTGAGTATGAAAGACAGAGGGCCTCTTTCCCTGGAGCCCAGGAATGATGAATGACATTATCACTGAGCTTAGTGGAGACGTTTTGAAGGACCATAAATACTTTGAATGCCTCAGAGGAGTCTGGGCTTGATCCAGTGATCATAAAGACATCTGCAAACAAAGAAACACATGGTAAAAACCCGTGTCTTGGGATGAGTTTGCAGGCATGTGCACGTGACCTGGGAAAGGGAGGGAGTGAGACAGTAATGAGGATGGATGTTCAATAAATGGAATGGAGTGTCTGGGCTTTGGTGGTGGATGTGGGAAGAAAGGAAAAGCCCATCAGACCAAGGAACTGATGCAACCCCAGAGAGGCAGCAGGGAAGTCAGAGCCCACTGGTTCTCTGTGGCTTCATTTGCTGTCATCAGGCTCAAGCTGAACTGATATGCCTATTGTCACTCGGTGTGAGGACTGAGGGCTGTATTTTTTCTTTTTTATAAATGTGAATAGAATAAAAAGGAACAGAATAGAAATTGCTGCTGTGCTCATTTTAGCAGCGTGGGTTTTCCATGTAAGCCGTTTCTGTTGCTCTGTGACTCTGTAATGCACAAATTTTCCTCATTATTCGAATGAGGCAAATATGCCAAATGCATCACTAAATGGAAAAGGAACGTGTGAGATGAACATGGGAAGTAATCTGCTCCTTTCCCGGAGAAGAGGGAAGGGGGGAGGGTCCGCTGGAGAATCGGTTCACATGGAGGGACACGGGCCTTCGGAGGCAAATTAGGAAGAAAGTCTTCAGTGTTTCTTGCAGTTTTCCCTCTTTCCAGAAACCTAATTTCTATCAAAAGACCCGACAAAGTAATTCAGAAAATAGTTGTAACAATGGCGGTAGCTCAAACTTTGCCTCTGCGGGGAATTAATGTTATCACACCGATCATCTCTGTATTTGAGGGAGTCATGCATTAGTAAGAAGGTGGGGAGAGCCCTAGCCAGTTTGGCTCAGTGGATAGAACGTCGGCCTGTGGGCTGAAGGGTCCCAGGTTCGATTCTGGCCAAGGGCACATGCCTGGGTTGCGGGTTCAATCCCCAGTAGGGGTTGTGCAGGAGGCAGCCAATCAATGATTCTCATCATTGATGTTTCTATCTCTCTCTCCTTCTCCCTTCCTCTCAGAAATCATTAAAGAAATATATTTTTTAAAAAGTTTAAAAAAAAAAAGATGGGGAGAGAGTCCTGCAAATACCTGTATAGAAAGCTGCCTCCTTTATGCATGGGTATATGTCTCATCCTGGAAATCTCTGTAATTGTGGGAGTCAGACATTAGTAACAAGATGGGGAGCGAATCCTTCAAATAACCACATAAAAAGATACTTCCTTTATGTGTAGGTCTATGCCCCATCCTGGAAATAACTAGGAGTGAAATGTTGTTTTAAAAAACATTTTAACTCAGTGTTTACCTCCCGTAGCTTCCAGCTGCCTGCCCAGATAAAGTCTAAATGCCTGGGCACAGCCTGTAATTACCTTCATAATCTGGACCCAGCTGGCTTATTGTTTCTCCTGACATTTCCTTTCCTGTACCTCTAAATAGTAGGTCCTTTCAGAAATCCATTCCTTGGAACATGGTTTCCCTCTCCCTGGGAAATCACCTCACTCCTTACCCCAAACTTCTCTCTCAGAAAATTGCTACGCATCCCTGAATCATAGCAAAAAATGTCACCTACCTGGTGAAACCATCTTTAAGACCAATCTGATTGATCCTTCTATGGGTTCACCCCTTACTGTAGCATGGTGGTGGAAACAGCGTTCAATCTGAGTTATTATTTCTCTAGCTATAATGAGGAATCTTGTTGTTGTTTTTTCTATCCCATAACTGTGTATCTCTATTGATACATTTGTATGATTTCAAAATCAGGACAGAAGAAAATAATCAGCATACAAAACATCTCCTCTGATTATTTTGTTGGACAGATACAAGCCTCTATACCTAGACCTGTGAATAATTAGCAGGCCTTCCCTAGGTAATGTTAGTTCCCACCCCTCTGCTGGAATCTGAGGGCGTGCGTTTTTTCACTTTGTTCGACCTTTGACAAGACATCCTGGATACTTTGCATTTTAGAGATATGACTAGGGCGGATCCTCACCTCAAAACTCTGCAGTTTCAAAAATAATGCACTAATGAACATTCAGAGGTAAATCATATTGATAATGAAAACTTGATGTCATTAAAGAATTGTTATTGCAAGGAGATATATTCAAAGATGATGAAGTATTTTAATTTACTTATTTGAGTTTTTATGTACTATATTTTATAGATAAATGTAGGATTCGTATAAGAGGATATATAGATAACTCATTATTGTTGCAAAAACTATTTATTAAACACCCATGTGGGACTTGATGATTTGCTGGGTTCTATTTAAATGTGTTGTTAACTCTAGTAGTTCTCCCTAGAGTTTATATATATTTTTGGATTCTGGTCTTATACATTGAGTAATGAGCTCGATAAATCAAAATTAATCTAAACTCTGCATGGATTAGTACAGTAGCTGCATTATTTTTTGTGCTAATGATGATATACTTTCCATTTTTTATCTTTTCTGTTTATGATCTATATGTAACTCGTCTTAATTAGTTATAAACCTGAGGTATCTGTTTTTAAAATATTTCTTTTTAAACTTTCATAAATAAAGTTTTAGATGTGTAAAAATATATTATGTTAGAAAAGTGGTAAATTTTCTTAGGTTTTAAAAATTGTTGGGATTAGCGTTCCCTATAATCTACAAGCAATTATTTTTTCTGTCACAGGATCATAAATAAGAATAAATATTTCATGACTGTTTAATGTGGTTATCCTAAAATTCAGTACATCCTTTACAATGCAGCTCCATAAACGTGTTGCAGGTTTCCAGAACAAATTTATTAGAGCTCACAGCACAAGGCGTTCTAAAGAATATGCACTTATTTAATAGAATTTTATGGTCTCTGCTTTTATCTTAGAAAGCAAACGTAATATATTGTGTTCCTTATAAAAATTAGATTCTTTGGTTTATTTTACTTTGGTCTTTTATTGATATTTTTGTATACTTATTAGTCAATAATAATAAGCAAAAATATTATTCCAAATTGAAGCTATTTAAGAAGATGATGATATTTTTCTTACATTATGACCCTGCTAGACATTACAGCACAAATCCTAGACTCACTACTCTTCTCGTCCACATCTAACTTAAAGCTATTAACCAAGGCTCAGCGCACAGCTCCTCTCTCTGCTGCAGAGCCGTCCTGGATGCTCTTCCCCACACTCTGAGAGAGCACCCACTCTCCTGACCCATGATTTAGCACCAGTGTTTGCTATCTTGCATTCTTCTTTGCTTTTTCATATGTTGTTTTCCTAATTCCTCAAAGAAGTCTAAAAGCTTTTTAAGGGAAATTTTTCCCACTTCTTTTTTTATAAAACATTTTCGGTCAGCTGGTTGAATCCTCACATTGCCATTTTAAACTTTTCCTTCTGCTCTAAGTGGCATTAGCATGCCAGGGAAACCATAACTTCCCAAGGATATTTCAGTGAAATAATAAAATGTACTTACAAGCATTTTTAAAGTTAATATAATTGTTCACAGAAGTTTGGTGTTAGGGCTTGGCCAAAACAAGCAGAATTTTGCTGGAATTAACTCAGAGCAAAATTTGACATTTTCCTAATAAGAATGAGGTGATGAATAACCTTAATGAAGTTCCTTTTAAGACAACAGACTCCAGTTAATATAACCCAAAGTTTGGGCCAAATTAAATCTCTAAGTTCTATGAACTTCTTAAAATCACTTAAATTTTTCTAAATTGTTAGTGTAACACATATTTATGTTTGAGAGAAGTGGAATTATGAATCCAACTCCATCTTGGACTACTTGGCGGCTTAATATCAATTTACATCCATTCTCTGCCCAAGTGAGAGCTGGTATGGAAATGTGCTTGCCCATGACATTCTAACAGCTTCTCTGGTAGGAGTCCTGATTTCAAAGGTTAAAACAGGTACACCAATATATTTAAGTAAGTCATAAATCCATCCACGCACACTGCCTTTTCTGTGGTAGGAGAGCACAGGGGAGGAATCAGAAATGAAATACACTCACATTTTGATTAATGAGGCTTGGGACCGAAGGCCCTCTTGCAAGGGAGGAAAGACATCTATAAATCAGGCGAAGCTGAGCTTTTTCTCTGTAGTTGGATAACAACAGTACCTCAGTGGCAGCTTCTCTTTGTTCTTAACTGCTTGGAATGGGACCAAAATCCGGTGTCCAAGTTCTGTCATTCACCTTATGATGTGGCAACACCTCCCTTTTCTGGGTCTCAGCTTTCTCATTTGTAAAATGAGGGACCTACAGGTCCAGCCCTAACATTTTGGGAAGATAACCAGGCACACCCTAAGCAAACTGTAAATTCTGCCAAGTGGGTGGCTCTTTCTGCATCTGGATGAGGACCCTTCCTTCCTCTTAAAGCTCAAGTCTGTACTCTGCTAATAATAATACTAACCAGCTACCTAGTATTTCTGCTAGCTTTCCTCTGAGTGGTTCGCATGCATTATCCCAGTTAATCTATACCTAGACATCTGTTGAGGGACTTGAGTCACGGAGAGGTTAATTGACTTGATTATGGGCACATAGCTAGAAAGCGGTGGAGCTAGGAGAAAAACTAGGTCTTTCTAATCCTCAAGTCTGTGCTAACCTTTTTTAGATTATACATTTCTTTGAGAATATGATGAAAACTGTAAACCATCTTCTCAAGGTATTGCACACACATACCCATGATATTTTGCATACTGTTTCAAGAGATCCTTTGAAACCCATTCTCTGAGATTCCAAGTTAACTCTTGTAGTATACCCTATATTACACTGCTTTTTCAGGTTTGTTTTTTTGCTGATTTCAAAATGGGAAAATCCTAAGAGAGAGAGAGAGGGAGAGGGAGAGGGAGAGGGAGAGGGAGAGGGAGAGGGAGAGGGAGAGGGAGAGGGAGAGGGAGAGAGAGAGAGAGAGAGAGAGAGAGAGAGAGAGAGAGAGAGATTGATTGGAAATGCATACCTTATTTCAGTCTTATGTTTAGTAGAAAATAGTTACCTGGATTCTAGTTTGTGTTTGGTTTCTTCACATTCATGAATGTCCGAGGTTTTGGGGAGCTTCCCAGTCCCAGGTAGATGGTGGGATTGCAGGAGAGATCTTTGCCTTGAAAAATTAACTTTCCAGTCTGCTCTTTAATACCTGAATTTCTCTCTCCTCCACAAGGGTTTTCTTTCTATGATTAGAGATAAAGCATTACAGAAACACGTCACTGGGAGAAGTAATGCATGGGCTTACAGTCACATCAAGAATCCCAGAGGCTTTCTTACAAAAGGGTTTCTGATGGAAGAGAGGGCTCTGGGCCCATGAAAGGTAGAGGGAAGGGAAAGGCTTCAGAAAGAGGCCCTGCCCATAAACCCCAGTTTTTTACTTCAAGGCTGAGGAATGCTGATCTAATTCAAGCAGAAGAAACTAGATTCTAAACACAGCACGTTGGTCATAACTACTAAAACACTTAAAGGTATTCTTAAAACTGGGTAAGGCTGACTCCTAGAGTTTATAGGGCATATGGGAATGTCCCAGTCCCTTTTTTTTTTTTTTTTAAAGAAGTATTGACAATCATTTATAAATTAGAACATAAAATCCTTTAACAGATTTGGCAAAAACTAGTCTTGTAACGTAGGAGTGGTTTGCTTATTCATCTTTGACAAACAAAAAGAACATGGCATTATTTACATGAGGTACAAATAAAATCCATTGTAAGTGAGATTGGATATTACATGAGGAAAGAAAAAGTAAAAAGCATGTGAGTACAGGAGTACCAGCTATTGAACTTATCTTCATTATTGAAAAGTTCTTTTAAAGAAAATAATATTCCTGCAACAAAGCATAGATAATCCTTTAGAATTAAAAAAAAAGATTGACAACTTATTTTAAAGGGTTGATAATACTACAATTTCATGGAAATCATGCTTTTAACCTGGTAATGAAAAATGTTTATTGGTCAAGAATCTCTCTCCTCTTGGCCAATGAAAATAAATAACCTGACCAATATTTGGCGAACACGTTCACTATGGAATGAATTGTAAAGAAAGGGAAGCTGCATTTTCGAAAGTTGCATTTTCAATCACCTCTTTTTTGATGGTGGCTCATTTAGTGCCTCAGATTTCAGAAGCATGTTGGGAATAATGAAAGATTAATGCTTCATTAGTATCAGCCAGCATATAATGCTGGCATGGGAGTTCTTCAAATTAGTGACAGTCAGTTGTCATCCTGTTCCTCTGCCTCCTCTCCCCTCCACATTCCTGCTGGCCCAGTGCCAGCAGTGAGGCACAGTGGAAAGCCCCCAGGATGTGAAGACAGCCGGCCTGGTTCTGATCCTGTCTCTTACTAGAAGTTAGACACCAAGCAAAATGCAGTAATTTCTACAAGTCTTACTCTCCTTAGCTGAAATATTTACATCTAAAGGCTGTTGCAAAAATAAAGTCAGATCATTCTTTATAAAAACTCTAAATCTCTCAGGTGCTACATAAATGTTAGTAGTTCTGCTTTTGATTATAAGTTCTCAGTCCACACACTGTGTGCTATTTTTTTGACTATGGCAGAGTGAGTTGCCAAGTGTGTGTATGTATACGTGTTAGATTTGTGGCAACTGTATATACTGCCAATCATAATACAGTCTTCTATGATTTGCTTTTGGCCATTAAAACACAATAGAATATAGCCTTAATTGACGAGGCCTGCAAGGAGTAGGATATTTTTACTTAAAAGAATGGAATAAATAAATTTGATTTTATATCATGCAAAATATATTCTACTGTGTGTTACTATACTTTCTCCCCATTTCAAGTGCTTGGCATTGAACATACCTAAATCTTTCTTGGATTAAGGGTACTGCAGCTGTTGACATCATCACTTAAAACGTTTTCACAAAATAGAGCAATGTAGATTTAGATGTCCTAAGAGAGTTATGTTCAAGTTTCCTCTTTCATAAATACCCTTTTTTGGGACTTGTTTTTCTCCTAAAAAGTGGAGTAAGGGGAGGATCCAGTTAATTGATGATCTTCGTTAATTATAGTTTTACGGTGAAGAGTGCTCCAGTTTGGGCCAGTTCTGTCTTTAAGAAGGCCTCTTTAGATCCCAAATATAGAAACAAGTCTTTTATATGAATTTGTTTATTATATCTTGTTTAAAATAGCAAAATATTAAGAAAAACACAAATGGGAAAGTGGCTTCATTATTATATTTAGTCTATCTAATAATCTGGTAGTGGAAAAAGTTACTTGACTTGGGGAAAATGTTTTTTTAGATTTGCAAATAGATTGGAGTTTGGGAATACCTGTGAACCAAAATCCCTTCTGCTTTGTGCAGGTCTAAAAGTCAAATTAGCCTTTTGCTAATTTGCCTGATTCCCTAAGCCTAAATTTTATACTGGCTGGATATAAGAAAATAAGATATTTTGTAGCTTCAGGGTATGTTGATATAATCAACACTTTTAAGTAGAAAATATGAGCTTCCTAATCTCTTACAAATCCATTCAGTGAGCTGAGTAACTTATCCTTTCAAAAAATCTGGCCCTGCTTTCAATACTCCAGCTTCTATTTTCTGCTTCCTTCCATTTATCAGTTTCTTTCTGGTCGATTCTGCGGAACTAGCACAAAGGATAAAGCTTTCTTGGCATAAAGCTATTTATTTGCTAGTGTGTAAACCAGCATTTAGGAAGCTTGTGAAATTAGCATGATCATGCCCAGGTAAGGAAACCAGGCTGTAGGCATAGCAGCTCCTTAGAGAAACCTATTTTTGACTAATTTATTCCTTTATCTTCTGGTTGTCTCCTAAGCACAAGAGGGTTGATTTTCTGTTGTGTTGATATTTAAACAAAACATTCAATACTTTTTATGATGACAGGGTAACACACGGTCATAAAATAAATATTGATGTCTATTGTGCTGTCCAATATGGTACCCACTGGCCACATATAGATATTTATGGATTAAGTTAATTAAAATTAAATAAAACTAAAAAAGTTCAGTTCCTTAGTTTCACTAGTCACATTTTAAGTGTAGTTAGTGGCAACTGTATTTGACAGCACAGAAGAACACCTCTATAACTGCAGAAGATTGTTGTTTTAGCCTGTACATCTTCCACCCCTCTTCTTATATCTATATTTCCAGTAAATTAACTATAGGTCTGAGTAATCCACCACCTGAATGTGCCTTAATTTATTTGCCTAGTCAGTCTGCTAATGATGGACATATAGGTTGCTTCTATTTTTTTTTTTTTCTATTATAAAAAGTACGAATCCATGCACTGGTAGGGTCCCTCTACCTGGCCTGCGGGAATTGGGCTGAAACCATCTCTCTGATATCCCCCAAGGGGTCCCGGATTGCGAGAGGGTGCAGGCCAGGCCGAGGGACCCCACCAGTGCACGAATCCATGCACCAGGCCTCTAGTATGCATATGAGATCTTTGGTTAATCTCTTCCTGCCTTCCCCTGTTTCCCTCTGAGATTCATCAGTCTGTTCCATGTTTCCATGCCTGTGGTTTCCACTCTTGCATTGAGCATCTGCCCCCTGGTGGTCATTGCGTTTCATAGCTACCAGATGGTTGGCTGGTCGGCTGGTCACTCAGGCTTTTATATATATACTAGAGGCCCGGTGCACAAAAATTTGTGCACTCGGGGGGAAAGGGGGTCCCCACAGCCTGGCCTGTGCCCTCTCACAGTCGGGGATCCCTCAGGAGATAAAGCCCTGCTGGCTTAGGCCTGCTCCCGGGTGGCAGAGGGCAGGCCCAATCCCTGGGTGCAGCCCCTGGTCGGGCTCAGAGCAGGGCCGATTGGGGAGTTGGGGCGCCGCCCCCTGTCATGCACAGAGCAAGGCGGATAGGGAGGTTGTGATGCCACCCTCAGTCACGCTCAGGGTAGGCCCGATTGGGGGGTTGGGGCACCGCCCCCTGTCACACTCAAGGCAGGGTCGATGGGGAGGTTGTGGCGCCACCCCCTGTCACGCACAGAGCAGGGCCAATCTGGGGGTTGGGGCGCTGCCCCCTGTCACGCACAGAGCAGGGTCCATCAGGGGGGTGGGGGCTCTGTACCCTGTCACGCACAGAGCAGGGCCAATAAGGGGGTTGGGGCGCTGCCCCCTGTCACGCACAGAGCAGGGCCCATCAGGGGGTTGGGGAGCTCCCCCCTGTCACACACAGAGCAGGGCCGATCAGAGGGTTGAGGAGCTCACCCCTGTCACTCACAGAGTAGGGCCGATGGGGAGGTTATGGCTCTACCCTGTCACACACAGAGCAGGGCCCCTTGGGGGGGGGGGGTTGGGGCGCCACAACCTGTCACACACAGAGCTGGGCCGATCAGGGGGTTGGGGCGCCGCACCCTGTCACACACAGAGCAGCAGGGCCATCAGGGGGTTGGGGAGCTCCCCCGTATCAGGCACAGAGCAGGGCTGATCAGGAGGTTGGGGCGCCTTCCCCTGTCATGAACAGAGCAGGGTGGATAGGGAGGTTGTGGCCCCGCCCCGTGTCACACATAGAGCCGCAGGGCAATCAGTGGGTTTGGGCGCTGCCCCCTGTCACACTGATCCCGTTGCCGGGAGGCCTCTTGGCTCCACTGATCCCAGTGCTGGGAGGCATATTACCCTTTTACTATATAGGATAGAGGCCTGGTGCACGGGTGGGTGCCGGCTGGTTTGCCCTGAAGGGTGTCCTGGATCAGGGTGGGGGTCCCCACGGGGGTGCCTGGCCAGCCTGGGTGAGGGGATGATGGCTGTTTGCAGCTGGTCACACCCCCTTCAGGGTGGGGGTCCCCACTGGGGTGCCTGGCCAGTCTGGCTGAGGGGCTGAGGGATGAAGCTCCCAACCTCTCCTTTTTTTCTTTTTTTTTATTCTGGGCCAGCTTTAGGTCTGGCTCCAGCTCTGAGGCCTCTGCTGCTGAAAGCAGGTATCTGGTTTGTTTGGGTTCTATAATCAAAACAATGTATAACTCCAGCTCTGAGATCCCGGCTCGCTGAAAGTAGTTTCTGGGGTTTTGTTTAGCTTCTATATTTGTTACAATGTTTCAAACTGCAAGCTCAGAGGCCGGCAAGGCAGGCGGGGAACGTTGGTTTCCTCCGTCACTGAAGCAAGCAAGCCTCATGTTCGCTTCAAGCTGCCTGGCTGCTGGCCGCCATCTTGGCTCACAGTTAATTTGCATATCACCCTGATTAGCCAATGGGAAGGGTAGCGGTCGTATGCTAATTACCATGTTTCTCTTTTATTAGATAGGATAGATGGTTATTATTATCTTTGAGCATATATATATATTTTTGTACTTGTCTAAATTATTTAATATTGGAATTATTTGGTCCAAGGCTATGTGTGTCTTACATTTTGGTACATATTTCAGAGCTGCCTTCCAGATACTGTGTCAATAACATTTCCTTGGTTGATTGTGAAAGGGCATTCATATCTGGAGCCTCTTTAATTCTCATTTAATTTTTCTATTCAATATAGTAATAATAATACTACTTACCTTATTGAGTAGTTATTAGAAATTAAGTAATAACTGTGAATACTTTAAACAAATAAAAGGAAAGTTGCTGCTGTCATGTGTGATATTCATATTAAACTACCTGTTGGTTGTAAGGATAGATGTCAGAGACTGTTAATCCTCTGTGATTTAGTTTAACACCCAAAATAAGGAATAATGGTGGTGGTAGTTGTGAAAAGAACATGACTTTGAAGATTTCATCATGGGAAAGGAACCCCTTGCTTCAGAAACATCATTTATTGTTGTAGGTATAAATAAACCAATATAAAGATAGGATTTTTTATACAAGGACATTTAGAGAAGTGGGATAATTTTGTTTTAAAATTAGAATGGAGTGAAACCTGAGAGCTCATCCAGCCCCACCCTTACTCTACAAATGAGAAAATAGAGGGCCAGAGAAGTTAAACGAGTTCTCAGATGCACATACCTAACAGGGCTGGACCCCAGCCTTCTGATCGCCATCCAGCATCCTTTCCTCTACATCCCACAGCTCTAAATGATACAATCAGGATGTGGTGGGATCTGTACTGTCCCTCAGGTAGAGTTCAAGCCAGTGTTGCAATTCGGTTTGATAACTAGTATTTATCTAGAAGTTTATTCTTGAAATAAATGGTTGTATAGGCTAACTGAGCCATTTGAAAGGCAAGCTGTCAAATGCTTATTAGCTATTTGAACTTCCTCTAGTGATAATAGAATTTTTCAAACTGACTCTTTAAGCCAAATTAAAAATCACATTTGTTTTTCATGCATGGCATCCAAGTTAGACGGTATTCCTTAGAAATGAATTGTTTGTTGAAGCTCTCAGTTTCTGTCTTTAGCTCATTTCTGAAACTTGAACTTGATACCCTAATTTACTGTTTGACTTTACATAAGAAACCAACCTTTTCTTCAAGTTTTCCAGGACAGCTTCAAGTTTTCCAGAAGATTGTAATCAGCCTGCAAAACCAATCTGGTGGTCACTTCTTCCCTGTTCCATCTGAACATGCCTTCAAAGCGCTTTCTCTCTGTATCTGTGCCGTCGCCTCCCTCAAGATCTCTCTTTTTACTGGCATTTTTGAGTGTTTAATAGCTGCTGGCAATAAGTAACTTAGGGAAATTATGGTTGATGGCCCTCCTCCTATTTGCATCTGGGTGTTCTAAGAAACTATAAGAACTCTTAACTTTAGAAAGGACAGACGCCTCTCCACAGAGTCATGTGCTAGATTGCAACACAATGAAAATGCTTGTCCTGCAGGAACCAAAGCCCCACAAGATTTCTAGCAAAACACAGCTTCTTGCATGGCCATGCCAGATCCCTATGTTACAGGGCTCTCCAACATGGCAACACCTGATCTTGCACCTGCTGATATAAAGCGGTAGAGAGTGAGGTGACAATGTAAGGACCAGTGGTTTGTTGGAACAGACCAATAGGGAGATAAATTATAGTGAAAACTTAATTTTTACATGAGATGAAAAGATGTGGGTAATATACATTTTTAGGTGTTTAAAAAATTATTTTTTATTTCACATTTCTCTTTTGCTATATACGTAGTTTAAAAAATGCATATAATTATACATTTTGAACAGATAGGTTTATTTTTCCCAACATTAATGCTTCCTTATGTTGACTCATTTTCTTTTTTTATTCATTTAAAAATGCGTTTGTATGTATTTATTGAATATATAACAATTGAATAGTGTGTTTTTCTTGGACATGTAGCAATTGAATGTTGTGGATATGAGAATTATCCATTGGAATAACGTCTCCGTGTATTTGCCAAGTTATTATGAAGCATGGTTTACTCAAAATCCCAAGAAGTTCTTCCTTGAAAATAAATTTGCTTGCCTTTCCCTTTTTGTTGAAGCAAAATTGTTTTTTTCCAAAATTTGCCTTTGTGATGGTGATGCTAGGGGGGAAATGGTGAGCCTGATAGTCCCTACCCCCTTATCTCCTTCAGAGCAACTGGTCTGTTTTTATCAGTGCTGTCTTATTTTTTAATATATAACATTTGTAACTGCCTGAAACCTACTTTGGAAATACATGAAGGAAGTATAAATCCCAAATAAATGACTGACTGTCCATCTGCTTAGATAAAATGAGGTGGTGTGGGAAGACGATTGATTGGTCAATGTTCTGGAGTGGCCACTTCAATGACAGTGAGGGACAATAAAGGGATTTTGTTGTAATCTTTACCTCATTTATTTTAAGGGCTAAAGTCGGTCCTTCGTTTTGTTTGTTTGTGTAGTATGGTATTGTTTCTGCTTTTTTAGTGGTGGAGAAGCAGATGTAGAAAAGAACAGATATACATACATTTCAAATATAAAAGTGACTAAGGATTAACATTTCAAGATGTGATAAATGCATGAGAATATTTTGTTAAAAAGTATGTACAGTGCTAAGGCTGAAAGGATATGGAAATTGGTCTAAACATTATCACAATACCTTATATGAAAAGGAACATTCATCATAGTTTCATTTTAATGCTGAGCAGTCTTTGACTGTCATTCAGTGCCATTGTATTTAATGTAGTAAATCTTTCCAAATGAAGAAAAGAGTAGAAATATTGTCTTTACTTCATAGAAATGAAGATCAATTTTGACTTCAAAAAGAACAAAAAGTAGAGATAAAATTTCTTTTTACAAACCCAAAATACAGAGTAAAAAGCTATAATACTATGTAAATAAATCACCAAATACAATTGTTTTCAGAAGTAAACATGCAAGATTTTTTTTATTATAAAATAACAAAAATATGTAGCTGATACCAAGCCTTATAAAAATAACTATGCTTTCAAATTGAAAAAAAACACATAATTTTGGTGAATGTGAAGTCTAAATGAATGAAACTTAGATTATGGTTTTATAATGGTTTGTCAAATGGTTGGGTCAAAATATCTGTTTCAAAATAGGTACCTTAAATTATCATGTATCTGTGGGTGGCAGGCAGGGCTGGTCATTACCGGAGTCAGAGAACTGGATCATTTCCATGGGCCTCAAATACAACTCTAGTAGACTTGGTACTTCTTTAGGGCTAATAATTATGTGCATTTTAATCAAAGAAAGATATTATCTTACCCAAGAGGAGGGAAAAATACATATTAAGAGATATAATTTAATATGAAAAAAAAATCAATGGTCTTCAACTTGTGATATCCAAAAAAATGATAGTCTTCAAACTACTTTGGAAATTTCAAAAAGCCTAATAGAAAATATTTATCTATGATATGTTTTCACAGACTGACATTTTTTATTGCCTTCTGTCTGAAATTCTACCAAGCCCATGAGGTAACTAACAGCTATTATCTCATATTGGTTAGGGAACTCTGAGAAGCAGTTGTGTTGTCACTGAGTAAATGGGAAAATGGAAAAATAATCATTTCCAAATAAATTTAGCTTGTTCAACAGCACAGTCTTTCAAAACATGGGGCTTATAGTAAGAAAGGGTTGGATATAGTGAGAGAGCTAACAAAAGAAGTTTCTTGGAGAAGGCAAGGTTGAAGAACCACTGAATTAATACACTGAATAGGGCTTTATCATCTACTAATAGAGCCTGAGGAAATTCAATATAAAAAAGGGATGTTTTGATCCAGTGGGGAGGGGAAGGGCCTGAAGTCGCCCTGGGAATGGGCGTGTTTAGCAATATCAGGTGAGGTCATGATGATTTTATCAGTGTCACAGTTTGGCCTTCAAATGACCCTGGAGTCATTTGACCCTGGCAGCTCAAAATTAGAAACTTGCCTTGGCTGAGAGTTCTGTAATACAGCAAGTATGGTAAGAGGACCTGCTCCCCCTCCTTCTTAGCACTGGGTGGGGCAGGCAAAACTCTGAAATCCCAAGCTTCTGTTAATCTAGGATCAACTTTAGGGCTTTAACACAGAGCTAGACCAGAGAAGCCAAACAGAAAGGCACTTGTGTTGTGACCACATGAAAATGTGTCCGTGTGTGCTGCTGGGGCTGACATCCTGATAACATTCAGGCGCCGGTGAAGCTGCACAGATGGGGCCCAGTCTCTGGACCACATGCTTCTCATCTATGGCATAAGCATGACATTTGTGAATTATTCCTGTTGGCATTTATCTCTGTTCACAGGCCATAAACCTTACTTCTACAATTGGGACCCAAGTTATGCCAAAATAGAAATTTAAACATTTCTGCTCACTTGCCTGAAAGCTCCCTCCCCCAGTTTGCAAGACTGACTTGGTCCTCATTTTAGCAACTCACAATAATTTGCTGTGCTATTCAGGGATTCCATCAGTTTTGCTACAGATATTCACATCTTATTCAATCTGCTTACTTGATAGCAAGTTAGTGTGAATGAAAAGTTTTGGCAAATACATGTAAGTAAAAGAAAGTTAACTGTTCAAGATGGCAAGTCTTTTACTACACTAAGGCTCTTAGTAGTTAAAGGTATATCAGATTTGTTTTTATTTTCTAAAAGGAATTCAAAGCAGAGAAAAATCTATTTAGAAAACATGATTCTTCAGGTTAGGATAATGAATCTTTATTACAATTATGTACATCTTTATATGTGATCTGATAACTAGGACCTTAGAGTTATAATATTTCTCTACTGTTAACTTGAAGCTTTTAAATTTCAGTTGTATAAGTTTCTTCATCAGTAAAGTAAGGATTAATATTGACTTCATAAAATTCATGGAAAGTAATAATGTTACCTGCTTCCCACAGATATTAGAAGCTGTATACTTATGCTGCTGATGCTATACTTAGTTTTGCATTCGTTTCTTAGGAAGTTTTCCCTATTATATGTAATTGAAAATGCCCTTAAAAGGGTTATTAGTAACCATAATAAAAATAAAGAAAATGAGCAAATAAAAAGTTAAGCACCATAAAAAATTACCATTAAAAAAAAGAATAAGGAGCAGAATAACATCTTTACAGACAATGAAAACATGCCAGAAAGATATTAAACATATTTCTAAATGAGCCCAAAACAATGAAGAAAATGATAGAAATTCTGAAATAAAAATATGAATCAGAATTAGAAAAACTCACAAGCATGATGATTGAAGAGAAGGAAGATTTTAAGAGAGGTGAAAAACTCAGGAAAGAATTGGAAATAAAAGGAAAAATAATGTCAGGAATGCAGACTTAAAAAAAAAATCTTTATTGTTGAGATTATTGCAGATGTCCCATCCCCCTCCCCCCCCCAACACACACACATAGCTTCCCACGACCTGGTTCCCACTCCACTCCAGGCCCTTGACACCCTATTGTCTGTGACCACAGGTACTGCATACATGCATATAAGATCTTTGTCTACTAGTAATCCCTTCCCACACCCCCCACAGCTCCTTCCCTCTGAGAATCGTCATACTGTTCCATTTCCATGCCCCTGATTCTATTCCATTCATCAGTTTGATCTGTTCATCAGATTTTTTATTCGATTTTTAGATTCACTTGTTGATAGATATGTATTTGTTGTCACTTCATTCGTAATTTTTTATCTTTACCTTTTTCTTCCTCTTCTTAGAGATTACCCTTCAGCATTTCATATAATACTGGTTTGGTGGTGATGAACTCCTTTAGCTTTTTCTTGTCTGTGAAGCTCTTTATCTGATCTTTGCTGGGGTCCAACCCCAGCAGGTCCAGGGGTCCCCAAAGGTGTGGATGGAGTTGGTGAAGAAGGAATGACACAGAGGCAGCGTTCAGGTGATCATCATAGCCGGGTTCTCTTGTCAAGGTCTCCAGCCAAGTTATGTTCAGGATCTCCAGCGAAGTTCTGGTTAGGATCTCCAGCCAGGTTCTGTGTCCATGTTCTCTCGCTAGGTTCTCCAGCCAGGTTCTCCAGGTTCTCCAGCCAGGTTCTGTAGCCATGTTCCCTCGCTAGGTTCTGTCTCTAGGTTCTGTGGCCAGTTTCTGTCCAGGATCTTTTGCCATGTTCTCTCCAGCGAAGTTCTTCTGTCTCTAGGTTCTGTGTAGGTTCTGTGTCTAGGTTCTGTGTCTAGGTTCTGTGTCTAGGTTCTGTGTCTTGTTACATCTGTATTTAAACCAGTTGATTCCAATCCTATCAATCTCTATTCCAAAGGTTAGGGCGTTTCTTATCTCCATTCCAGGGAGTAAAGATTATGTAGCTTAAGCATGATTGTTCATAGTTAAAGTGATTAATTACCCGCCTGGCACTTAGTTAAGGGGTTTTATTCCCTCCCTAACTTCAGGGGAAAATCCCTACCTGGGGAAACAACCTTTCTCAGAGAGGTGACCTTGGTTAAAACACATAGTGCCAAGAAGATGAGCAAACATATTAAGAACAGTATGCCATATATACCAGGTCCCTTGAAACAGCAAGGATGGACCGGCTCCAGGCAGATCTTCAATTCTAAATGATAGCTTTGCTGGATAAAGAAATCTTGGTTGTAGGTTCTTGCTATTCATCACTTTGAATATTTCTTGCCACTCCCTTCTGGCCTGCAAAGTTTCTGTTGAGAAATCAGCTGACAGTCATATGGGTACTCCCTTGTAGGTAACTAACTGTTTTTTTCTTGCTGCTTTTAAGATTCTCTCTTTGTCTTTAGCCCTTGGCATTTTAATTATGATGTGTCTTGGTGTGGTCCTCTTTGGGTTCCTCTTGTTTGGGGTTCTCTGCGCTTCCTGGACTTGTAAGTCTATTTCTTTCACCAGGTAGGGGAAGTTTTCTGTCATTTTTTCTTCAAATAGGTTTTCAGCATCTTGCTCTCTCTCTTCTTCTGGCACCCCCATAATTCGGATGTTGGTATGCTTGAAGTTGAAACCAGAGCGGTTGTTCTCAACCTTGGCTGCACATTAGAATCACCTGGGAATTTTTTTTAAATCCTGATTTCTGGGCCTCATCCTCCAGAAATGCTGTTTCTTTGTTACTAATGTTGTGGCTCCACCCCATAACAAAGAAGGTTGAGAACTGGTATCTAGTAGTTTGCTTTCTTCCATTTCTTTCATTTGTGACATGTTTCTTTGTCCGCATTTTGGCTGCGTCCATGTGCTTGTTTCTATGTATTGGGTAGCTGCTAAGTCTCCTTGAGTTGATAGAGTGGCCTTATGTAGTAGGTGTTCTTTAGGGACCAGTGGCTCAGCCGCCCCAGTCACCTGAGGTGGACACTCTTGGTGCACCCCTTTGTGGGCTGTGTGCATAGTCTTGTTGTAGTTGAGCCTTGATTGCTGTTGGTATCACTGGGAGGATTTGACCTCCAGGCCAATTGGCTGTGACTACAGTGGGAGAGCTGCTGTTCAGGAGACACCCGTATAGAGTAGGACTTGCTTCAGTGGGGCTTTGGTGCTTACTGAGTCTGCCCCTTGACTGTGTCACTTATGGATGTGAAGAGTTGTAATCTGGTATGGTCTGACACTGACCACTGGGTACACTGGCTCTTGGATCTCCAAGGAGGTGCAAAGTCAGCCACTGCCTGCAGCCACCCAGCAGGAGCTACAGAGAGATCTTAAGATTCCTTCTCTTTGTATCAGGTTTGGAAGTGCCCAGATGAGACCCAGCTCTGAAGCAAGACAGGCTGGTGCTGGTGCCAGCTTTGGGCCTTTTATTGATAGCTTTGGGGCTCTCTGACCCAGCTGCAGCTTGTTTGACAGGTTTTAGGCTGAGAAAGGACAGGGCATTCATATATAAAAGCCTCTGTGCATAGCTTGGGTGGGGTTGTAAATTGGTTGAGGCGGGGTCTCAGGGAATCTCCATGGCAGAGGGAACAGAAATGTCTGCCAGTCAGCCCTACACTGGGGAGGTCCCAGCACAGGAACAATGACTGCTGCAAGCACCTCCATCTGGAAGAAAGCCTCCCCCTTGTTCCTGCCCTGATACCAGACAGTCCAGTTTCTCCCCGTATTTGTCTGGGACCCCCAGAGCAGTGGTTCTCAACCTTCTGGCCCTTTAAATACAGTTCTTCATGTTGTGACCCAACCATAAAATTATTTTTGTTGCTACTTCATAACTGTAATGTTGCTACTGTTATGAATCATAATGTAAATATCTGATATGCAGGATGGTCTTAGGCAACCCCTGTGAAAGGGTTGTTTGACCGCCAAAGGGGTCGTGACCCACAGGTTGAGAACCGCTGCCCCAGAGCCTTGCCCAACACTAGGCTCAGAGTAAGCGGGAGCTTGTAAATTCAGTTCATAGTGCTGGCCTTTAAGAGGAGCAACTGCATCTCTAGCAGCCTGTGTGCCACTCAGCTTTAATCTGCACTAGTTTTTACAGTCTGTAGTTCTTACGGTCTGTAGGGACTTATTTCCCCAGCTCTGGAACCCTGGGCAGGGGGTCTGGTGTGGGGCTGGGACTCCTTGCTCCTTCAGGCAGCCTCCAAAGAGGCGATCTCCTTCCCAATTAAAAAATCGGTACACCTGGGTGCCAGATCAGCCCGTTCTGCGCCTCTACACCTCCTGCTAGTCTCAGTGCACTTTCTTCTTTACCTCTCTAGTTGTAGTACTTTCACTCAGCCAGCTTTCCCATGGTTCTGGATGATAGTTGTTCTGTTTTAGTTGTAATTTTGATGTGGTTGTGGGAGGCAGCAAGTACAGGAGTTTACTTATGCTGCTATCTTGGTTCCTCTCCTCAGGAATGAAGGCTTTAAGGAAGGGAAACCAAGGCAAATAAACATAACAGCTAATACCTTAAGAAATATAAAATGTGAAAAAGAGGAAACATTCATAATAGCCCTCAAATGAAAACAGCCAAATATCCATTAACTGGTGAATAGATAAAGAAATTTTCATTTATCCCGAAATTAACACTGCTTACCAATAAAAAGACTGAACTAATTATACATGCATCAACATGAATAAATCCCAAAAACATTATGCTACATGAAATGTCAGACACAAAAAGTGCTATATGCTTTGTGATTCCATTTAAATTATATTCTTGAAAAGGAAAATATAGGATCAGTTAATGGATCATTGATTTGTTAGAGGCTGAGAGTATATGTATGTGGGGAAGGGGCAGGCAATTAACTGCAAAGAGTCATGAGAAAACTTTTTGGGTTAATGGAAATGTTCTTTATCTTGGTTACACTCCTGCCTCCATTTGCCAAAGCTTACCAAACTGTATACTTTAAAAGAATTAATTTTATTGTTTGTAAATTATACTTCAGTAAAAATAAAGAAGTAAAAATATAAAATAAAAGGGATTTAAGAAAAGTAGATGCAAGTAGATTTCGAAGAAGATTAAACATCTATATATATAAAAGGCTAATATGCACAGTGTCCCCTCAGGATTTTGACCATGAGACCAGGAGTTCAATTGCTCGCTATGACATGCGCTGACCTCCAGGGGGTGGCATGGAACATGGCAGGCAACCAGTGG
Organism: Myotis nattereri; assembly: GCF_964212035.1. Taxonomy (NCBI): domain Eukaryota; kingdom Metazoa; phylum Chordata; class Mammalia; order Chiroptera; family Vespertilionidae; genus Myotis; species Myotis nattereri. Next base: position 86,724,239 of record NC_138075.1, read on the forward strand.
TGGCAGCGGGGCACTGAGGGAGCTAGGGAAGGAGGAGGTGGGGAGGCGGGGAACCTGATTGGCCCTGATCGCTGGCCAGGCCTAGGGACCCTGCACATGCACGAATTTTGTGCACTGGGCCTCTAGCATATACATAATAGGAACCCCCAAGAAAGAAAACTAAAACAGTGGAATACAATCAGTATTAACATCTATACTTCATGAAAACTATCTTGAAATACATTTTTAAATGTTTTAAAATTATATATTGGAAAGGAACTATAAATATGAGGCAAAGAAAATCTACCAAGAAAACTAAAAATGATTAAACTATAAAAAGAAGAAAAAATATTCTATAGTCATCTAGGCTAAACAACCAAGTCATTAATAAGAGAAAGAATATGAGCTTGTCACCAGATTTCTGTCAGCTGATTAAAAGTATTTATTTTTGCCAGAACAAACTGGAGTAACATATTTAAGAATCTTGGGGAAAGAAAATGGGAGTTAAGGATTTTGCCAAATAGTACTTCAAGTGTAAAGTTCACAGGCAAACTTGCAAGAAATCTGGGAATGTTGTTTCCTGAGCTGTTGCTAAGGAATGCCTGAATATGTGTTAGGTAGAATGACTGGAGACATGTCGTGGAAGGACTGCTGGCAGTGATTTCATTGGCTGATAAAAACCACACAAAGAAAGACAACCATATGCAACTCTTGACAAAACTGTACAACACAGTTATGAACTAGTCTTGACAAAAAAAAAAAAAAAAAGAAAGAAAGAAAAGAAAGAAAGGAAAAAGTAAACAGAAACCTGAATACAATCAAGCCTTTAGATCAGTTTCCAGGAAACACAGGGGGATGGGGTATGTTAAGTAATACCACCGGGTTGCAGTCAGCAAAACCCAGTCTGTGTGAAATGTGAAACTACAGGATAGACCATCTTACTTCTTCAACAAAATTTCCAAGACAGAGAGGGAGAGAGAAAGAAAGCCTAAAGATCAAAGGTTCTCAACCTTCTGGCCCTTTAAATACAGTTCCTCATGTTGTGACCCAACCATAAAATTATTTTCGTTGCTACTTCATAACTGTAATGTTGCTACTGTTATGAATTGTAATGTAAATATCTGATATGCAGGATGGTCTTAGGCGACCCCTGTGAAAGGGTCGTTTGACCGCCAAAGGGGTCGCGACCCACAGGTTGAGAACCGCTGCTATAGATTAATAGGAATCTAAGAATCAAATGAACTAACCAGTATATGGACCTTGTTGAGGAACTGACACTGATTTATTTAATAATACTAAGGAATTAATTTTTGAAGGGTTATAATAATGGTATTATGGCTGTTTAAAAAGAGGCGCCCGTGTCCTTCAGTAATACATACTGAAATATTTAAATTAAATGACAGTATGTCTAGGATTTGCTTCAAAATAATTTGAAGTTGGTGGGAATGGATGGGACCATAGATGAAGCAGGACTGGTCAAGATGGATAACTGCTACTGCTGGGTGATAGGGGTTCACTATCCTGTCCTCGCTGATTTTGTTTTCTAGGAAATTTACATAATAAAAGATTAAAAAGTAGAATGACTGACTTTATTGATTTTTTAAAAATATACCTTTATTGATTTCATAGAGAAAGGGAGAGGGAAAGAGAGATAGAAACATCAATGATGAGAGAGAATTATTGATTGGCTGCCTCCTGCACGTCCCCTACTGGGGATCAAGCCTGCAACCCAGGCATGTGCCCTTGACCAGAATCAAACCTGGGACCCTTCAGTCCGCAGGCTGACGCTCTATCCACTGAGCCAAACCAGTTAGGGCGAATGACTGACTTTTTATATAATATTTTTCACTAACCTGAAGTGAGACCATTATTGTTCTCCAGGACCTGAGAGGTGATCATTTGCCCTAAGACATGTGAGTAGCGTTTGAATCACACATCCAATCCTGGTCCTCTGAGGCTGTCTGGCCATGGACTGTCTAAGCCTTGCTGTCTTAAAAGCAGAGGTGGCTCTTTTCTTTGGTTGTTTGGGTAAGTCTTCCTAGCGGTCTGACCTTCAGTGCGGACTGTGATTCCCGCAGCAGCACACACTTCTCACTCTTCAATGACAGGCTCATAGTTTGTTCCTCCCGCCTACCTTTCAGGAATGACCTCTTTGTGCCAGGCTCAACTTTCTCTTTCTCTCTCTTTCTCACTACATGTTAACTCTTCCCTGTTTTATTTGCTTTTAATTTCTCTTTTCTCCTCCCCTCCGCCCCCTTCTGTGGTCTCCTTTTCCCCCTAGACTTTCTCCATCTATCAAGTGACTTTTCAACTGGTCATGGCCCTTCTGTTCCCAGCTATGCTGTAGATATTCCTTCTTCCTCATTCTCGCCCTGATGACCACCTCTCTTTCAAAGACTTGGCTTCAGGTGAGTTTGAGAAACAGAACCAGCAAAGAGAGCTCTCATGAGGCAGCTCACATGGAAAGGAACCCAAATAATAGTAATCCGATTCTAGGAAGGCTTGTGATTTTTTTAGTTAAACATTAGTATGAGAGGAACCCTGGCACCTTGAACAAAGTAGGTATTCCATTAATATTTACGAATGACATCAATGAACAGGAAATGAAACGATGTACTCAGAAGAGCTCATTTTATGACAAAAATATTCCTTCCTCTATGCCTTTTGAGGTGTTGGAGTCAGTTTTCATTCCTATAAGCCTTGCTTTCTATACCCAGGAAATGAATACACCATAGACATGTGAGATAAGGCCTTGCTCTTTCATGGAGTGCAGTCGGCCCACCTGGTCAGTGTAGCACAGAAACACTAGATTGGGAGTTTCTTGATGGCGGGACCTTATTGATTCAAGTTTAAACCTCTGTGCTTAGGCACTGTGTAATTTTGGGCTATTGCAGCATGTCATCTCTCTTGCTCAGATCAAATGTTAGGAAGGGTCTCTGCTAGGTCACACACCTCTGCTACTACTACTTAAGGCAAACTGCAAAACAGGACTTTTGTTCCTGGAATATTTTGTTGTCTTCCCACCTCCCACCTTTGTCTCTCTCTGCTCTCTTCCAAGTACTCTAGACCCTCATGTTTTCCCCTGACGAAAGCGCCCCCATCACACAACCTCTAAAGACTTGCCAATCCCCAAATGTCCTGCATTCTAATTGGATTGGCTTCCTTTGCAGTAACAATCCTACACCACCTTCACCAACACTGTTATTTCTAGGTTACTGATCTAAGATGGAGCATTTGTTTAAAGTGAGTCTTTATAAAATATGAATAATAGGCAGGTGTTGTCCAAATTAATTTCTGCTTAGTGGAAGGTGTAAAGAGATTGTCCTAAATTCTATAATGGGACTCCCTATTGGAAGAGGTATTAATTAGGCATCCCACTAGAAAGTATGTTGATCCCTCCTCTGCTTTGTCACTCCTCCCTGACTCATGGAGCTTACTGTGAGGCTGACCTAGCTTTGGGGAAGTACTTTGCTCTCCTGCCACGAGCCCATGTGCCAGGAAATAATTTCTAGGCTTTGTCTGGTAAAGTTCATCAACTTGCTTTGAAGGAGTCTTATAGGAAGAATCCAGGAAATCAATAGAGGGTTTTGTGTTGCCCTTAAGCATCTCCAAGGGAAGAGATTTTCACCACCTCCTTGGTATGCCAATGTATCACAGACTTTATGACCATTACGATTCTGCAGTGTAATTTAAAGAGAATTAAAAAATGCAGATGCACACAAATGTTCATACATTAAAGAAAATGTTATGTGACTTTAAACTGTCAGATTTCTATAGTGTTTTCTAGAAGTAGAAAACTTTTAAGACAGATCCAGTCATAATTAAACCCAAGATAAGTTTTGATATTGATCTGTAGGAAAGTAGGCGAGATTTAGTGATAAATTAGATCATAAGAATTGAGACCTAACAAGGGAAGGCATTTGCTGTACATTTACTGTTTACTTGTATTGTAGCACCACCTAGTGTTGATAGAGAAATGAGTTCTCCACAGCTTTCCTAGCTTTTTTACCTCCCAGCTGAAAGATACCTAAAGTATACAGGTACCCTTGGCCTGTCAGCCAAAACCATGCTGCTCAAAAATGTTTCTAAGTTATAAAATTCAGATAAATGAAGTATTATGCCTTCAATTAGGTAATGATTAGAATGTACATATTTATTGACATGCGTATATGACATTTTAAAAAATGTATTTTTACTGACTTCAGAGAGGAAAGGAGAGGGAGAGAGAGATGGAAACAACAATGATGAGAGAGAATCATTGATTGGCTGCCTCCTGCATGCCCCGTCCTGGGGATCAAGCCCGCAACTTGGGCATATGCCCTTGCCGGGAATTGAACCCGGGATCCCTCAGTCTGCAGGCTGATGCTCTGTCCACTGAGCCAAACCAGCTAGGGCCATATATGACATATTTTATCGTTTTTAGGTCTAATGTTTTTTTATTTCCTAAAAAAAACAGCCTGTAAGGGCTGGGAAATTACTGATGCTTTTTAACTTAAGTTCTCTTTCAACAAATAAATCTTTAAATGGTGAAACATCAATTCCTCTGCTGCTACCATGGTTATTACTTTTGCCCCCACTCCCTTCCTGCCACTCCTGACAGAGAACATCAGCTGGGGTATTGACTTTTAGAAGTTCACTATCTAAGCAGTGATGGCGAACCTTTTGAGCTCAGCGTGTCAGCATTTTGAAAAACCCTAACTTAATTCTGGTGCCGTGTCACATATAGAAATTTTTTGATATTTGCAACCATAGTAAAACAAAGACATATTTTTGATATTTATTTTATATATTTAAATGCCATTTAACAAAGGAAAATCAACAAAAAAAATGAGTTCGCGTGTCACCTCTGACACGCGTGTCATAGGTTCGCCATCACTGATCTAAAGTATGGCCCAAGGACCGGAAGCTTAGGCAACACCTGGAAACCTATTAGGAATGCAGAATCTCTGCCCCTCCCCCACATCTACTGAATCAGAGCCCGAACTTTAGTAAGATCCCCAGGTGACTGAAATGCCCATTAAAATTTGAGAAGCTCTGTTTTAGAGACTTATTCTCACCCCTCCCCTACCAAAGACTGAACATCAATCAAACCAAGACTAAAGACTCATTATAATTTTGGATTTTCATTTTATTCTTAGAAAAAGTTACATAAATTTTGTCTAACTCCTGACTTATTTTATATGAATTGTATCGCTGCTGTTGGGACTTATATCAGCAAACAAAGAAGTCACAGTCCTTTTCTACTGGGCCTATCAGCTTCATCTCTTGGGAGACATAGTCAGAGAGCCAATTAAAGACGCCGAGAGAAGAATCCCCAACTCTGAAGTTTTAGAGCATGCAGACGCTAACAAAATATTTAGGTTTGCTGTGATAAACTCAGTTTGAACAGAGTGTAGAAATTGAGGCCTAATTCCTGACAATTGAGATAGGAAAGAACACTTAGAAACTGTATTATTATTATAGTTGGAAATTTTAAAGATCGACTTTTTTAAAGCCTTAATTTTATCTCCTTCTTCTATGTATACATCTAGTAAGTTTAATATAAGAATAAGAGCAGTTACTGCCTTTTGTTTTTTGGTTAATCTACATTGGCTCCTAAGTTTTAACAAATTAATATCACTCACAAATTTAGTTACATTTCCTAAAACATTTTAACCTATATAATGACCTCAAACATCTTAGATGAATAATAGGGTAAACGTAAAAGGTGCTCTTTCTATGCACTTAGATAAATTAGAAAATGTGATAAACCAAAGTTACAAGTATGATAAACTAGATGTTTTAACATGAAAAGTAATACAGTTCTTTTATTTAAAAAAAACCCCATAGCTTATATCAATTAAGCACTTCAAATAAAAACTTGAAGGCACTATTATATTTCAGATTCTTTAAAACATCTCAAAAGTTAAGTAATTAACATAGATTATCTGCACAAATTACAAAACTGACTGCTAAATTTAGAACAAAGTACCATGGCTTAGGTGACAGTTTTTTACTTATTTCTGCGTTTGCCTAGTGTTTCATAGTCTCATATACAACTAAAGGAAGCAGAAGTTATTTGATCCATGACCAGTGTTTCAGTCCCTTGGGGGACACGTGTATAGTAAAAGGTACTGTGGACCAGAATGCCAGACCTGGGCAGTATTTCCAAAAATGATTACCAGGCTGAACCTTCTTATATATGTTTTTAAGTCTTCCCTGCCAATGGGCAGCCCCGGCCATGGCTTTCATGTGGGACTTGGCTACACAACCCAATGCCTCTCTTGTCCCCAGGGTATATTCTACATTTATTCCGTTTTAATTGGAAACTCTCTTAATGTTCTCTCCCTCGATTTGGGTAGATGGAATTCTGTACTCTCCACCAGGGCTGCATCTTAATTAGCATTAATGGAAACCTATAGCCCCATCCAGGATATAAACGGTCTTTGTAGTTTATTACCTGTTTCATCTGCCTCCATTTTATTGTCATGCCATTGACACTGCCTTTTACCTGGAGTTTGGCTATGATTGAAACTGTACATGGTGTTACCAGCCCCCCCCCTCCACCCCTCCCTCCCGCCCCCAGTAAGCACAGATATTGCAGTGTGTAAAGCATTGTGGGTTATGACTTTTGTGCTGGCACAATTATTGTGAGTAAATCAAGAACAATAGTCTCTATGAGACTTCTTGCAGACTTCAATATATGGAAGCCGAGTAGCTTGTTATTTAAAAGAAACTAGAAGTTTGAGGGTGCACTTGTCATAGATTGGGTTCCTAGGCAGCAGATGCTGAGGTCCTGAGATTTGCATGTTGGAGGCTTATTGGGACAAGCCATTGGGAACACACCTGTGAGAAGTGAGTGATGTCAAATCAAGTAGGAGGAGGAATTGAATTCCAGTGCAGCTGCCATAGAGGTCTCAGTCATTCCTAAAGGGAGCTCCATGGAGTTGTGCTCCTCCCCCTCTTCCCCCCCCCCCGCCCCCCCACTATTGAGCGGGCATTGGATATGGAAAGCCCCCAGGGAAGGCTGTGACCTTGGGTGAGGCAGCTGAGGGCAATTCCCAGAGAGGGTCTCCGATGAGAAAGTTGCCAATACTCCTGCCAGCTTGGGGGCTGAGGGGTGGGTGGGGGGTGGGTGGTGGTGGTAAGGACATAAGTGTGTCAATCAGAAGTGGTAGGGAGTATAAATGCTTCCCATAGCATTCACTAGTGTTTTCTCTCTTGGCCCAGAGAAGATCGTGGCCTTTAGCCATGGGACTTAATCTAGGAGAGGCGATGTAACAGCAAACTGATCCCCTTAATGCAAATGAAAATGCCTCCCTTTGCTGAGAGGCATTGCAGAGAATGCATGAAGACATGGCAGTGATGTTGGCAGGGAGATGGCAATGAGGTTCTCCAACCAACTGTCTCCTGCAGCTGTGAAAAGACACACAGCCTGGCTGCCAACTGTTGGGTTCATTGTGCTCTGGCTGAATTTAGTTCCCTCTTATGTCAACTTGGAATTCTATGTGGAAGAAGATCAGTCTGGTCTGCCACCACGTCCATCTCTTAGCAACTGAGAGAGATTGAAACAACAGCTGGGTAATTTGATATTGGCAATTTAAAGGTTGTGAAAATAGAATATAATAGCTGTTTGTATTAAAGAAAAATCAAAGAGAAAATGATGTAACTCTAATGCTTAGAAATGTGTAGAATGCTACATGGGTTACAAAGAGTAAAAATCTGACTTAAACTGGGTGGACTCTTCCTCTCTTGGAATGATTCAAGTTGAATCCAGAAGCACTCCCAAACACATACATTTGCCTAAATATAAATTCCTGTGGAATGGTTGAACTGCAGTGTGAAAAATAATTTCTGTATTCTGCATTTATTTTCTCTAAGATTGGCCTACTGCTTTCTTTTTTTTATTTTTTATTTATTGCTTAAAGTATTACAAAGGGTATTACATATGTGTCCATTTTATCCCCCCGCCCTAGACAGTCCCCTAGCCTCCCTGCTTTCTTACCACAGTTTTGAAACAATAATTCTCATAATACATAGGTGAAAGTTTAGCATATGGTTTATTTTGTTTTGGGTGTGCAATAGGGAAGGGGACCAGAGTTGAAGATCAGAGAAAATGAGGGGTCGTCCTCAGAGACAGTGATATGCTGGAAGCCTGCTTCCTAGGCTGCCCACACTGTCCCCTGGGTGCACGTCCAACTGGTAATAATGGAATTGCATGTTGGAAACTAGAAAAGGAAAAGCCAAGAGGAATTGTTGATAACAAGTTGTTTTCCCTCTTCCCTGGAACCAGCGAAGAGGCCATCTGGTTTGCAAATGAGAAAACCCAGAAAACAAGAGTGTTTGCTTTCAGAATGAATCAAATGTCATACTCTAATGAACATTCCAGAGCAGAAAGAGAGAAGGCAAGAAAGAGGGAATGGGGAAGAAGAGCTTTAAATGTTTAATTAGTGGGGCAGGCTGCTTGCTGCTTGCATTCCTGTAGACTCATAATCTAAGCATTTTGCAATTGTGTAGTAAACCTGCCTAGACAAAGTTCATTTGAAGGGATATGGATTACAGGGGAGGGGACTGAAAATCTGGAGTTTTACATGGTAGGTGACTGCCTGGTCTTGTTTCTCAGAAGAACTTTTCATCCACCATACATGCAGCCTTTGTCCCAGCACAGTGGGCCATTGTTTTCTTTGTGTGGTTAGTGGTTCACTTCTTGCCACTTCTCATACTGTTGGCTCACGGGTCTACTACTACTGTCAACATGAGCATCCCTTCCTTCTTCCATCAATGCTGAGAGAATGCCAAACCTTCCAATTCCTCAACCAATGCTTTTATGACACACTGAAGTGGTGAAGGAAAAATTGATTGAGAACTATAATTCTTCTTATCCATCCACTTCCTTACCTCTCAACTCCCATAAGACCACATCCATCCAATTTTCAACAAATGAAACAGAACCATATGAAATTGCTTTCATGCCAGTTAAATATAAGGTAATTTCACATGGTTCAACTTCTACACATACAAACAAGTTCTCTGATAAAAAACAAAATAAAACTGAGTGACAAAGGGGACAATCTTTAGAATTCTCTAAGGAGAGGAAAAAATACTTCAAGTAAACAGACTGACAAACTTATTTGTAACCAAACTAAATTCCAGATGGCTGGCTTATAGTTCACAGACAGAAAAAAAATTGCATCTTGCAGGAAACTAGCATTTCTCCCTAAGGAGATGAGGATTTAAGTTCCCTTTATGGGACACGTTTCCAGTTCACTTGGTCTTGCATTTATCTTGCAAATTCTTTTTGATGTTTGCACTTCATTCATTTTCCAACATTTGTTCTGATTCCAGAACTCTGTATTGCATTTCTATAAATTTTTTGATGTTTTCTTTGCTTTGAAAGATTGAAAGTGTATAAACTCTTTTTAGATGAAAACTACCTTTCCACTCATTTGGGAAAGAAAAGTGCATTTGTTCGCTTCCATAGCTCTAGAACATTTGTTCTCAATTTTTATACTTTTATTTGAGACACAGGAAGTATATTTGCTTAAACTTACTCTCTGGAAATGAATCCAGAGTTACAGTCTGATGAACATTATACAGTGGAATGGAATGGTTTATGGATATATAATAATCATAGTGAATGTGAATTCAACACTTACGATATGTCAGGTACTATCACATACTATGCACATACTATCACATTTAATTCTTATCCTATGACGTGGGTCTGGTCCTAACTCACTTAGCAAGAGAGCACAAAGGTTAAGTTTCTCTCCCAAGGAATCCGAGTTGCAAGGTGCAGTGCTAAGACTGACATGCAGGCTCCCGCCAGGCCTGCTCTCTCCATTCACTGTGACATTTTGCCTTCATGCTGACTGCAGCTAATTCAGACATCTCCCAATTCATTATTTTTAGGGATGATTTTAGTTATTTTGAAGGTGACATTTGGGCAAGGTGTCTTGAAGGCCTGATGGTAAGTGTATATTGACTGTTCTATGAAGAGCAAAGCTTCAAAAGAGGCGTCTTGATGAATTTTCTCAGCGTGGAGATTCAAGCAGACCAGCTCCTCTTTGCAGCACTAGCATACAAACAGTCCACACCCCTGAACCCTTACCTCTTAATCTGAGCCCAGGCTGCAGCCAAAAATCATTTTCAGCTCTAATGACCTATAAAAATGTCTTAAGCCCACTTTTAATTACACAATATTATAATTATTATCTACCTAGTGTCTTAACATTTTACTATTTTCATGCTGAAACAAAAATTCAATATATTGCTCCTTAACATATTTATCTGCTTGTTTTCTAGTATATTTATAATTTCAACAAATCTTTATTGAGAGCCCACCACATGTCAGACATTCTTCTTAACATAGCAATGAACAAAACTGACAAAAATTCTGACCTCGAGCACTTCTCATTCTCAGAGTGATTAATTTTTAAAAGAGTTGCCCACAGAAAGCCAGAAAGGAAGAGTGGATCTCTTAAAAGCAACTTCTAGATAGGATTAAGAGGCCTGAGGAAAAATGCATGGTGCCTTCTTAATTCAGGAGCCCCCAAGCCAGCTCAGAATCTACTCAGACAAGAGCAAATAGCAAAATGGGGTTGGAAGAGGTTTACTTGTAATTTGAGCTTCCCTTGTGTGAATGACATTAAAATGCATTGAATTAAGGTATTTATATAGCTAAGTCTCCTACTGTATTTTAGCCTTATTTTCAATACACAGAATTTTATGTTGCCATGTTTTAATTGTGTCAGATAAAGATGAAAACCCTCAGACATCGGGCCCCAAGTTGAGGATCTTTCTGGATCACGGAGTTAAAAATAATAGAAGAGTTCGGTAAGTAGAAGCAGCTGAAGAGGGAAGCTGAGGATAAGGTTCATGGTTCCCCCAAGGAGGGGCTGAGGCTGGCTGGTGGAGACTCGGCTCTGAGGCACTTGCTTGCATATGCGTGTGAGTGTCTGTCTGGACAAACTAATTTAGTGCCATAATGTCAAGACCAGTGTGTGCCACAGACTTTAGGAAATGCCTTGCGGTGTATTTGCTACTTTGGTTCCCAAAATCATTTTAGCAAGATTTTCTTACTGATGAAGAATTTTTATTTCTAGAGATTTTGCTACAAATGAGAGGCAATAAGGGAGTTAATTCTTAGAGTCCAACTATCTGACTTCAAATTTCAGCCCTGCCTCTTATATGGCTACACAAGGCAGCTCATTGGGCCTCGTTTTCCTTCTCTGTAAAATGATGGTTGTAATAATAGCCTCTACCTCATAAGATTGTAATGAGCATTACATTAAGTGGTGTCTGTGAAATGCTCAGAATGATGCCTGGCCATACGAAGCACTGTATACCCTAGTAAATGTAGCTAGTATGAGGAGAGTCTTAGATTCTCCTGTCAATGGGCACTGCCTGGCTGGGCTTTATCACCCACAATGAATCTTTCACATAGCTTGATAGGCCAGATGGGCATCACCCTAAATGCCAAAGGCAAACTCTAAGACTCAGAGCAAAGGCCAGTGCTGAGCATGGCCACGTGTGGAGTTCTGAGTTTTCATATGCAGCGAAGCGGTTAAGAGCCAATATCAGTGCATGTGATTGCCCAGAAGCATCATGCACTCAAGCAGGCACACACACATGCACACGCACACGCACACATGCATGCCCGCAGGCCAAGTCCCTGTGCGATTGCCATCAAATGTGTCGGGAAGACACCATGCTCAGATCTATGAAACCAAGGGAGAGATGTCAGGGACCTGAGGGTCCTTCTGCTAAACAGATGACCAAGTGATTAAGTAAGTGAACAGTGAGGAGGAAAATTCTGCTCCAGCTGGAGTCAAGATGTGAAGCAGCAGCAGCTGAGCCAGCAGCCCGGGTGACAAGGTTACAGGTGGACTGCATGGCCTCAGGGGGGAAGCCGAATGAGGTAGACGGCACATCAGAGGGAACCTCACCATCAGAAAACACAAAAGTGTGACTTGGTATCAGAAAGAGATAACTAGTATGTGGAGAAACTCGATTTGGCCTGAAATATAGGGTGTTCCAAAAAACGTATACACGCTTTGATAATTATAAAGGCAGTGTTTATTTGTATTAAAATACATTTCATTTTCAAAATGTAATAGACTCCATAGACATTGTGTGTATACATTTTTTGTCTGTTCAAGGTACAGGTCAGGGAAAGAAGGTGAATACCAGGGAAGACTTTATGGGGAGCTCCCAGAACACACAAACTACATTGTGATGACTGTATATGAAGAAAGATGAGTATGGCTCTTTTAGGCAGGAGATGAGGATGTATAGAGCCTGGCTGAATGGAGAGGGAGAGAGAATGGTTGGATTAATATAGGGTCTGGAAGATACGCATAAATAGGCTCCTTGGTATAATGGAATTTCATTCACCATGACAACTCCTGATTTCTACTACATTGTCTGTTTTGGCTCAGAATACAATTAGTATCCAGGGGAAGGAGCTAGTCTCAAGTTAGAGGGCTTTGAGAAAAAATATATTGGGAGGAGAGGAGAGATTTGTCCAGTCCTTTTTCTATGAAAATTTGACATGTTAAAGGACCCCCAGGGATTGGGGAAGAATGCTTTTTGAAAAAGTATTCCATGCCATAACCTGTTTGGCTCAGTGGATAGAGCGTCGGCCTGTGGACTGAAAGGTCCCAGGTTCGATTCCGGTCAAGGGCATGTACCTTGGTTGCGGGCACATCCTCAGTAGGCCGTGTGCAGGAGGCAGCTGATCGATGTTTCTCTCTCATCGATGTTTCTAACTCTCTATCCTTCTACCTTCCTCTCTAAAAATCAATAAAATTTATTAAAAAAAAGTATTCCATTGGGTTAGACTTAGGAGCATGTGGCTTATATTAAGACAAGATCGCCCTAACCAGTTTGGCTCAGTAGATAAAGCATCAGCCTGCGGACTGAAGGCTCCCAAGTTCGATTCTGGTCAAGGGCATGTACCTTGGTTGCGGGCACATCCCCAGGAGGGGGCATGCAGGAGGCAGCTGATCGATGTTTCTCTCTCATCGATGTTTCTAACTCGCTATCCCTCTCCCTTCCTCTCTGTAAAAAATCAATAAAATATATTAAAAAAAGATAATATCTACTTCTTTGATCAATTTTTAGCATTGCATACAATTGCTTTTAAGAATCACTTCTATTATTTCCCCCTAATTGTATGTATAATACATCCCATATAATAAAAGGGTAATATGCAAATTGACCCTAATGGCAGAATGACCACTCAACCAGTCACTATGCGGTGCACTGACCACCTCTTGGTCTCTTTCCCCCGGTCGGCAGGCTCCCATTGCCTGATGGTGAACAGGGAACCAGGGGTGGGTGGTGGCAGGGGAAAGAGCCAGCTGCTGGCATCTGGGGAAGATGGCCCTAATTGCAGGCCAGGCATAGGGACCATACCCACGCACAAATTTTGTGCGCCGGACCTCTAGTATTCTTATAAAAATGAGGAGGAAAATAAAAATCATCTATGGCTCACTACAGATACTCACTATTACTCAGTTACCCATCCTAGGAAATGAGTTGACCATGCTCAGCTTCTCTGTTCCCTCACCCAACATGTCCAACTAGTTACCAACTCATGCTTATTATAGCTCCCTATCGTTCCTAAAGTTTGTTCACTCTTTTCTTTTCCATCCCCACAGCCTCTGCTTAGGTCCCAAGATCATCCTTTGTTGAGTTATTGAAAAGACCCCAATGCTCATTTCCTCTCAAAACAAGGAATGATCCTTATAAAAATAAATCTCACCCAAGCTTTCACTACTGTACTTAAAATCCAACAATGAGCCTTTATAAATCATAGGATAAAATTATATATATTTTATACTAGAGGTCCTATGCACAAAATTTGTGCAAGAGTAGGTCTTCACAGCCCTGGCTGCCTTGGCCCTCACAGCCCTGGCTTCGTCTGGAAGGTTGTCCGGAAGGTCGTCCAGAAGGACGTCTGGAGGGTTGTTCTGCTGTTTGGCCTTTTGGTCAATTTGCATATTATGCTTTTATTATTATAGATTACCTCTGTCCCCCTGCAAATATTGAAGGCAGGCACTGTGTGCTGTAACACATACAGATACTCTGTCCTTGTAGGGGCTGCCCCTTCCTGGCATGTGACTGGAGCAAATGACAACCTCTTTGGGCCCTGGTTTCCCTCTCCACAATAAGAGGAAATTGAATTAGATGATTTCCTACTCTGATGACTTTGTGATTCTGAATCATTGCCTTTAAAAATGAAGCTTATGTTTATAGTTAAACCCATATCTAGGTTGTAAGTTCTGTATGGAGAGTAATATTAAACATCAACATGTAATTTTAACATATCAACCATTGATTTTATCTGTGCTGATTCATGAGTCAAATGAGAAACGAGATCTTAATCGAATTGTTTTAATGGAAGTGCTCCCCCACTAGAGGCCCACAGTAGTCCCATAGGATCGAGGTGTACTGTAAGCTGTGGTCCTAGACATGCCCTCCTCTGGGCTGGCCTGAGGTGTGAGGAATTATTTCATTCTCTGGTTCCATCTCTTGACTCTCTGCTCACTCCCACGCTTGCATGCTGGGCTCTCCTCATGCTGTGTAAGCTGTAATGTGATGACCTGATATGCACACACACTGTGAAAGGCATCAGTGAACATATTGCAGGATGCTTTTCCTTCCTCGGTGCTTTCCCCCAAATACAGTCTGGCGCTCTTGCTTGTCCTTTAGAACTTGGCTTCATCTCATGTCCTGTCATTGACTTCTCTGTCTTATCCTGCGTTAGGTGCCCGCTCCTTCCTATCCTCATCATTCCTGCTGCAGATACTATCACTGTGCTTCTCCAACTGCATCATAGTTATTTACTGACCTGTCTATCCTTTTAGTGCCAAAGGTTCTTGAAGATGGGGTCATGTCCTTTTCATTTTTAAAATTCTGAGAGCTGAGCACAGAGCTTACTATATAATGGATAATGGATAAATAATTTATATTTAAATGAATAAATTATTTTACAATGAGAGCCATTAAATGCATTTCCCTCATAGGAGTATTAGAAGGATCCCTCTTGCAGCTAACTCTTTCAGATACCTTTATTTGGATGATACACACACACACACACACACACACACACAAACAATAAACTTTTGGTGTGCCGCTGACTTCTGGAAAATTATATTTGGATGCTTCTTAAATTTTCGGAGGAATATGTAAATTCTCAAATAAGCATAGCTTTTGAGATTGATGTTAATACTTGGCTCTGGTCACCTTTCTTCTTTTGTGCTGGCAAGAGCTGACAGCTATTTAAATGAGAATTAAAAATAGGAGTCAGTGAAGTACATGTTCCTTTTTTTTCCCTGCCAGGATATAACTGACCACAGAACTGGGGTTATAGCTCTCTCTCTTTAAAAAGGTGTCAGAGGCTATGCTATTAATTTTTCAGAGAGGAAAGGAGAGGGAGAGAGAGATAGAAACATCAATGATGACAGAGTATGCTATCAAATTTTAGATAACAACCAGTGATGAAAAAATAACTCTAATGAGATATTCCACTAGTCCAAATACTTTTACCACTGCTCATAGAAAATATGTTTTTTTCTTAATGTTGAAAGATATTCAAAGAATTTGAAGGTTAAAATTCCACTAGCTTGCAGCCACTATAGTCTGTGATTCATCCGTGTAGTGAGTTGGCTGTGACTGCTGCATATGTCTTTCCTGTCGGTATTTTCATCACAAATGGAAGAACCCCAGCTTGTGGGAAGTGGGAGCTGGTGTGTTAGAGACATTGGGAAATTGCATGATAGAGAGAGATCTGTGTGAAAGCCTTTTGGCTTTGGGAAGACAGATTCAAATTTATCGTTGGACCGACTGACTGGAGCAGGCCTGGCTGAAGATTTAAGCTGGCAATGGGCTCTAAGTATCCTCTTACTAAAGAGTGCACATGAGGTACTCATTTGTTTGTGCTTTCAACAGATAGTCATGTTTGATAATGAACTTTATACATGGCATCCATAGTGCCACCTCAGAGCTGCTGGTCACCCTGCACTAAGTGTCTCAGGAGTGGGAATAGGGTGGGAGGAGCTGGAACCCAGGAGCAGACCACGTGTGCTCTGGTGATTCTGTAACATCCCAGACTTAATTTATTCAGCAAACATTTGTTGGCATGTGCTAAGGGCCCAGTGCTGTTCTAAACCAGCTCTGCAAAGATGAACCTGACACAGCAACTGCTGCGAGAGTCCCCATGTGGGGAGTGAGGGAGGAGGTAACAGCCATTGAGAAAGACATCAGGCAGTGGGCAGAGCTGGGAGCCAGGAGCTGACTGTCAGGAAGCTTGCGAACGGCAGCCAAGGAAAGAGGAGAGACTCTCAGACTTCACCCACTTCGGTGCTTTCTTTGTAAGGAGATCGTGGCCAACCATTCCTAACAGAGTATCAACACTTGTATTTAAACTTCTCTCAGAACGAAGTTTGCCTAATTCTTTCCACAAGCAGGTTCTCGGCAAATCCCCAACCCAGGAAATTCTTCCTTATATCTAATTTATTCCCACCCCCTCCTGGGAATTCATGATTTCTCCCTGAGCTCTGACTTTTCTAGAAACCATGAGAAAGGGTGTTGATGAGGAAGTTGAAAGGTTTGTGGATTTATCCTCCGTTGCCTCCGGGAGTCAGAATGCTCAGTGCTGCATGGAGGTGCTCACGGGTAAGGAGGCACACCGATCCCTGTCTGCGGTTTCTTTTTAGGTTATTTCTCTCATGACGTGACGGCATGTCTACAAAGCAGCCATATTAGCCAGTAGGTGGAGCGCTTCAGTAGAAACAGCGGGCCTCAGTAGACTTGAAGCAGTTTATAGAGGGGAACTAACATTCATAACTATGAAAAGCGTTTAGAGTATTTTTGTATTTATAGCTTTCTTTATAAGAACCTGGAAGGGAATGAATAATCTTGACAAGAACCTGGGAAATTCCTTTGTTTTTACTAGGGGAGCAATACACTAGTATACATTGAGTACCGCCAGTCAGAACTTAGAATTGTTTTATAAAACAGCTGTCCAAGTCACTTGCATGCTTCTGTTGAATTATTATTCACGATGGATCTAAGCTCTCTGTGATTATCAAAAGATAGGTGTATAATGTCAATGTTTCTCCTCAGCTAAAGTAAAATGCAGTGGGTAAGGAAATGCTGTACACAGATTATAAGCTTCTCGAATGAGCTTTCTATTGTAACCAAGCAACTGACACATTAGACACCTCTCTGCCATCAGCTTACATTCTCTGAGAACTTAGGTCAGTGCCGAAAATAACCCTGCTAATTGTGAGGGGCACATGTGGACTGAAATTCCAGTTAGCAATCTGGGGAGCCAGGGACTGAGGATCTGAAGCCTTACTATAGTTACAGTTCTTAACAAGCTGCTAGGCAGTTAGACTCGAAGGCATAAGTGTTTAGGTATGGGAAGAAAGTTGCATGTTGTGTTTTATATCCTCTATTTGTAAAGCTGGCTAACCAGTGACAGCTGGTAAAAACAAATGTACTTGGGTCACAAGGTCTGGGCTGTCTGTGCCCTGCTTCAACCTGTTGGTCGATAGTAGAGTAACAGACAGAAGCGGATGACTTGGCTGAGGGACACGAAACTTCGGCAGCCTGTGTAGGACCCCACAGTACTTTGGACTTCTTCTTGCTTCACACTTCAGGTAGGATGTTGTTTACATGAAATTCTTTATAAGATGGGCAAAGATCGTAAAACTGTTCAATTCGAGGGTTGGACATGAGAGTCTCAAGTGTCTCTCCTGCACACAGCATGTCTGTATCGGTGGGCACTGTCTCTCCGCCCCCTTCCCCTTGACATTAGACTAAATGAAGTCTTCATGCTCTTGCTCAAGTGCACTAAAATTCTAGGGCATCAGGGGGATGATGGAGTTGACACGGAGTGGGATTTATCTGCATGTGGTGAAATGCCTCTTTAAAATGGACCTTCCTCTTTTCTGTTTTATTTCCCCTATTCTAGCTCCAAAAGGCAGACTTTTGTACTTGTGGGAAACAATAGGGAAGATACTAAACCTCATAGTGTAGTATTCATATATTTTAAAATCATGTAATAGTGTCTGGGCTTTATCTTTAGACTAAAATGGAAATCAACATACTTTTTCCAGATAACCTCACTTAACCTTATGTTTATTCCCCATATCAGTGTAATTAACATAAAATGCTGCAGTGTTATTGTTTTTCTTATTTCCGTGTTGACCTACATTATAAAGTATCCAATTCAGTTTTGCCTTCTATGTATCTGGCACATAATGAAAGTATGTAAATGCTATAAACGGGCTTTGGAATTTCCGCCTGAGTGTGTTATTTAATCCAGCATTTATTCAAATTTATACATATACTTCATATCATATTACAAGCACATTTCTGAAACTACATGCAAACTGGGTTTTGTAATTAAAATTATTTAAAAGTTATTTTGAAAGTTGACCACTTTTAAGGAACCTATGTGTAAAAGGAATGGGAAGTCATGACTTAAATTATGCTTTGATGGTTCTTCTTTATACATCCGTTTCTTAAATAGAAACACACCAATGTTGCATCACCTTGGATAAATTTCTCAGGAGAAATTTAATTAAAAGCAACATACATGTATATGTATGTGATCACATGAAGCCTTTTGGGTGTCCCTAGAAGGATGTCTGTGTGGAGGAGTTGGGGGTGGCTAATTGGATATTAAATTGTGCCTTTGGTGAGAAAAAATTTTCTGGAGGAAGAGTCATGATCTGAGACTTAAAAAATTAAAAAATAAAAGTTAAAAAGAATATTGTCCCATTCTTTGTGTATTATGTCAATTTAATAAACCTGAAAAGCTTCCAAATTATTGCTCCTCTAACATTTATATCTATTGCAGTATCAGGAATCATTACTTTGAACAATATGAAATTGCCAATATTTGATAATTTGGGACCTATAAGAATGACAATTTTGTATGACTCCTTATAATTGTTTACTAAATATTAACTCATTTTAATAAAAGTTTAGCCTTATACCCCCAACAAAAGTAGCAAGAGTCAAATATCCTCATAAAGTATGAGATAACTCATTAAACATATGATCATCAAGTGTTACTTCCTGTGAATAAATACAGCTTGAATGTGTCCTTCCTTCAATTCTTAACTTCTTTGGCCTTTTAAGAAGAACTTACTGTTTCTGCCAAGTGCTCCCTACAGTGTATCTGGTGACCAGGCATTCATCCTCAATCGTTAAGATTGCTATTTAGCAGGGTCTTTGAGAAGGTTCATCTCTGGATCACTTACTAATGACCAAATGTATATTATACTTTTAGGGTTTCTCTGTGTAGCCTATCTCAGTGCTATTCTTTTTCTGTTCCCTACAGTGGATTCAGATGTCATTGATTTGAGACAATTTTTTTCATTTTTAATAGAAGGGTTTGATGCTATAAATTTTCTCCTAAAGTACTACTTTAGCAGAGGCAAATTTTTTTGGTCTTGTATATTTATTCATTTAAAATGCTTTCTAATTTACCTTTTTATTTCTCTTTGAATTATTTAGAAGTGTATTATTTATTTTTTAAATATTTGGGGACTTTTCAGAGGTCTTTTTGTTATTTTTTTTATTCTAATTTAATTTCATAGTAGCCAAAGAGCGTATTTTTTATGACTTGAATTTTTTAAAAGTTTTTGAGACTTGCTTTATAATTATGACATATCATGGTAGGTGTTCCATGGGCACTAGAAAATAATGAATATTCTTTTGTTTGAGAGGTAATTCTTAGGCCATATTCATTACTAATGTTCATATTTTCTCTCTTTATCCATTTTTATTGATTGTATATCTATTTGTTCTCTCGATTATTGAGAGAGGGGTATTTAAATAGCCAATTATAACTGAATTTGTTTATTTCTCCTTGCAGTTCTATTGGTTTTTGCTTTATGTATTTTGAAGCTCTCTCATTAGATGCATTTAGGATTGTTATGTCCCCTTGATAAACTTTTCCTCTTATCATTATGAATTGATTCTCTTTATTCCGGGTAATATTTTTTTGCTTTGAAAGTTACTTTTTCTGATATTAATATAGTTACTCCAGCTTTCTTATAAAGGCTTTCTTTTTTAGGGAGTTTCTATCTAAAGTGTTTTTACAAAAATAAACTGTATAGTTAAGGTATAAATAGAATTCACTGATAGTTTTCAGATTTCTTTCCACAATTCAATTTTAACAGTAAAAATTTCCTCTATTGTTATGTGATTGTCATTTTATAGTAAGTATTCTTCTTTCTACATAATGCATGATATTCCTTTATTTAACACTTAGCATGAAGTAAGCACTGGCCAGTTAGAATGGGTGCCAGCTCTAAATAACAGGGGTGGCCTCCCTGTGGCATGCTAGCTGAATATCTGTCCTGCATGTAACAACGGACGACTCCTTAGTTAGGTGCGGGAAGCATTTTTTCAGTTATGCCTACAATGCTCCACCTTCTGTAGATACTATTTATTTATTCAGTCTTCACACAAGGATATGTTTTATTTTGTTGTTTTTTTAAAAAAATTGATTTTAGAGAGAGAGGAAGAGAGAAAGGGAGAGAGAGAGAGAGAGAGAGAGAGAGGCCAATTTATTGCCTCCTATACACACCCCAGTTGGAACCGAACTTGAAACCCAGGTATGTGACAGGACCAAGTATCAAACCCGCAACCTTTTGGTGTACAGGACAATACTTCCACCAATTGTGCCGTCCAGGCAGCGCACTTTTTATTTTTTTTTAAAGGATGTATCTTCTTAGAATCCCTAGAGCGCTTCAATAATCAAATTAACATGTATATGAAGATATTAAGGCGTGGCTTCTTTATATTATGGGAAAATTCCACAGGACACTTATTTTTAACCCTTAATTTTAGATTTTGGTTGAAATTT
The DNA here is from genome assembly GCF_964212035.1 of Myotis nattereri. Taxonomy (NCBI): domain Eukaryota; kingdom Metazoa; phylum Chordata; class Mammalia; order Chiroptera; family Vespertilionidae; genus Myotis; species Myotis nattereri. The sequence continues at coordinate 86,745,093 of NC_138075.1, forward strand.
CAGGTAGCAAACGTTTGTTTGTTAATTTACCAGTGATTTGTTTATACTAGCATATGTCAGTCATTGGAAATTCAAAGATGAATGACACCACCTGGTCTCACCCTTAGGAAGAAGCTACTGTAGTCAGGAAGAGAGGCCTATGCAAATTAACTGCACATGGATGAGGTATAGAGTGTGTTAGCAGTGGAGTTAAAGAGGGTATCTCTGGCTTTACAGAATCATTCAGAATGTAAGAGTCCCAAATAACTTAATTCAGCGGTTCTCAATCTGTGGGTCACGACACCTTTGGTGGTCGAACAACCCTTTCACAGGAGTCGCCTAAGACCATCCTGCATATCAGATATTTACATTACGATTCATAACAGTAGCAACATTACAGTTATGAAGTAGCAATGAAAATAATTTTTTGGTTGGGTCACAACATGAGGAACTGTATTTAAAGGGCCAGAAGGTTGAGAACCACTGACTTAATTGTTCTATTTCAAAAAGGCAGCAACTATCTATCCTATCTAATAAAAGACAAAAAGGGTAATTGACCGTACCTTTGCTACGCTTCCCATTGGCTAATCAGGGTGATATGCAAATTAACTTCCAAGAAAGATGGTGGTTAATTTGCATAAGTAGGCGCCAAGCGACGGAGCGAGGCCAGCTGGCCCTAGGCAGGAGCAGTGAGCGAAGGCCGGCGTGGCGAGCGAAGAGCAAAGAGGGCCCCGTGGCGTGCGGCAAGCCAGGGGCTTAGCTAAGGCTTAGCGCATACTCCCCAGTGGCCCCTCAGCAGGGCATCCTGGCAGCCTCCTGACAGGCGGGCGGCGGGGAGAGCCGAGTGGGGCAGGGGCTGCAGGGAGCCATGGAGGGGCAGGGTGGCTGGAGCCAGGTTCCCGGGGGTCTGAGGAGAGTGCCTGACAGGAGCCCGGACTGCAAAGAAGGAAGAGGAAGCGGCCACGGGGAGCTCTTCCAATCCCCCTGCACAGACACCCTACCCCAGCCCCTGCACCCCCGGAGGGACGGGGAGGCTGACCAGACAGGGAGAAGACCCAGTCTTGGGGGTAGCTGCAGCCCGTATCTCCGACTCCCAATCTCTTCCCCTGCCACCCCAGCCAGGGGCGCCCACAACAATAGCACGCCTGCGACAATCTGTCAGGGCCCCGAGGTACCCGAGGCCCGTGGTCTGCCGCTGCTGGGCCCCCTCTGCTGGGGCCAGGCACGCCTCTCCTCCCTATAACTCCAGACCCGGGTGGAGGCAGGCCTAAGCGGCCCCTCAGGGTCAGACTCATCCCCCCCAACACTCCCTCCCCGACAGCAGTGGCGCCATCTGTCTCCGCAGCAGAAGTGCACTGAACCTTGCCGGGGGTGGGGCAAAACCCACCCTCCTAGCCCGCCTGGCCCCACCCTGGCCCGGCCCCTGCCCTGCTCCAGGAGATTGGAGCCCTGCCCTGAGCACATACAGCTGCGAAAAGGCCATGTACAATTTAAAGAATGGGCCAAGTGGGGAGGTTTGACAGTTACTCCCCCTTCAGCCTTGCCACCCCCCTAACGCCTCCCTAGCAATCCCCCCTCCCCCTATCCAGCGCCTCCAGGGATGACCACCGCTATAGGGCTGCTGGCCAGAGCCCGCCCCTCCGAGGCCTGTGGAACCCTCTGCAAAGCCTCCATAGCTACAGTCCCAGGAAACAATCAGGCCCTCCTCCCCTAATCAGCACCTGCTACCTGCGAGGGTATCCGTGGGCTTAGAAATAACAATTCCTTCCTGTTTAGACATCACTTACTTGATGAAACATTTCTAGGTTTATTAGCTCAGAACCTCCTCATGACAACCCAGTGAGGTAGGCGGAGAAGAGATTACAATTCCCATGGTATATGCATATGCAGAAATGAAGCTCAGAGAGGAAAAGTGTCAAGCACAGTGGTTCCCAAGGTGCAGCACACGCCCCACGGGGGAGCAGGGGGCAATTTGATTTTAAGTGTGGACAATTCCAGAATGAGTTAACAGTGAATTTTTTGCATTTCTTATGGTTCGAAGGGGCCTCATCTACAGCATATCCTATATAATGAAAGGCTAATATGTAAATGACCGAATGGTGGAATGACTGGTCACTATGCTGTGCGCTGACCACCAGGGGGCAGACACTTAATGCAGGAGCTGCCCTCTGCTGGTCAGTGTGCTCCCACAGGGGGAGAGCCGCTCAACCAGAAGCCAGGCTCACAGCTGGCGAGCACAGCAGCAGTGGTGGGAGCCTCTCCCGCCTCCGTGGCAATGCTAAGGATGTCTGACTGATGGCTTAGGCCCACTAAGCCATCAGTTGGACATCCCCCCTGTGCTCCCAGACTGTGAGAGGGCACAGGCCACACTGAGGGACCGCCCCCCCTCCCAGTGCACGAATTTCTTGCACCGGGCCTCTAGTCTATATATAAAGGGCTAATATGCAAAGTGTCCCTTTGAGAGTTCGACTGGGAGAACGGGAGTTTGCTTGCTCACTATGACGTGTGCTGACCACCAGAGGGAGGCACAGAACATGGCGGGCGACCAGTGGCGACCAGAAGCACAGAACATGGCAGGCTCTGAGGGAGCGAGGGAAGGAGGAGGTGGGGAGGCAGGGAGACGGGGAAGTGGGGGGAACCGCATGGTGGCAGCACGCTTGTGGCAAGGGAAGGAGAAAGTGGGGAAGCAGAGAGGCAGGGAACCTGATCATCCCTGATCACCGGCCATGCCTAGGGACCCTACCTGTGCACAAATTTCATGCACCGGGCCTCTAGATTTTTTTAATAGAAATCCTGTTTCATTCTTTGAGAGATTTTTACCATTTACCTTTGTCAATGTCTGGGGTTTTACTAGACCTCTCACTCTGCTTACCCAAGCTCCATGGAGCATATATTACCTCATGGGGTGCCTTACACTCTTGAAGCTCAACAAATATTTATTGAATGAATGAATAAATATTTGCCTCTATGCCAGAAATTGCAGCTTTTGTTCAGCCCTGTCATGAGCTGGATAATACCCAAAGGAGGTGACTAATGCCAGAAAATACTCCGTGGCAGCACTCTGGGAAGGCATCTTCAGGGATTAGAAATGAGCTGTCATAATGTGCTATAGCAACTAAATCAGAGCAACAAAATAAGTGTGTATGGAGAGCCGCCTGCATGCTGAGAACAGCGTGCAGAGAGAAACAGCTTATAGCACTTCAGGCCCAGGTGGGAGTTACATGCCTCTGTTCCTTTGATGCAGTGTAACCTCAGTGGCTTGGCCATGGGAATAAATTTGTCAGTCACCATCTAGACCAGGGCAGCTCCAAGGGAGTGGGGTTAGGAGATCAGGCTGGTTTGACTGCACAGTGGCAAAGATGTTTAGAGGATCTGAACTACCAAGTTAACTAGTTGTTAGTTAACTAGTTCTATGCATCTTTCCCCATTTTAAAATAGTTTGGAAACTGTTAGGAACAGTTTGGAAACCCAGATTCGAAGTGAGGGAAGCGTCTAGAGCTGGATGATGGGTTACATGAGTGTTTACTTTATTATTATGCTTTATACTACTTTACACACAAATTAAACATTCTATATATTAGAACATTTCTTATGATAGAAAACACACAGGATAAGATAGAATATTGTTAGGTTAAACATTGTTAGATATTGTTCTTCCATCATTTGTTAGTTTAAAGAGGCAAGACAAAAGAATATACTAGTATACTTTTAAAGTGTTTTTAAAAAGAGAATCCATTTATATGAAGTTCAGAAACAGGGAAAACAAAATGAGATACATACTAAGGAAGTAAAATGATAAAAAAAGAAGCATAAAGCAATAGGCTTGATCATTCTAGGCAAATGGGCAAATGGAAGTATCTTGGCTGTCAGTAATGTTCAATTCTTCAACACTATGGTGGTTACACTCATACACTTTATGATTATTTAAGATGTAAATTTACGATGTATAAACTTTTATCTATGCAAACCTTATTTTACAACACAAAAGTTTAAAACACATGAGAAAAATAAAAGTAGTGGGGGGGGGAGAGAGAGAGAGAGAGAGAGAGAGAGAGATTTTCATTTTTATTCACTTGTTTAAGGCTGTCCTATTTTTATTCAACAAATATTTATTGAGTTCCTGATGCATATAAAGCACTGTTACAGGTACTGTAGATTCAGTGGTGAATAGAACAAAGTCCCTGACCTCATGACTCAAGGAGAAGAATAAGAAATTCTATTTTCATATGTATAGAATATACATATATATTTGACACAGTAGTAGTAATTTAAACCAGTATCATTATTAATATACTAGAGGCCTGGTGCACAAAAATTTGTGCACTGGGGGGGGGGGGGGTCCCTCAGCCTGGCCTGTGCCCTCTCTCAATCTGGGACCCCTCGGGGGATGTCCACCTGCTGGCTTAGGCCTGCTCCCCTGGGGATTGGGCTTAAGCTGGCAGTCAAACACCCCTCTGGCAGCCCGGGAGCCCTCAGGGGATGTCCACTTGCCAGCGGGGAGCAGACCTAAGCTGTAGTCGGACATCCTTAGCATTGCTGAAAAGGCGGGAGAGGCTCCCACAACCACCACTGTACTGGCAGCCATCAGCCTGGCTTGTGGCTGAGCAGAACTCCTCCATGTGGGAGCTCACTGACCACCAGGGGGCAGCTCCTGCATTGAGTGTCTGCCCCCTGGTGATCAGTGTGTGTCATAGTGACCAGTCATTCCCAGTTTTGCTGTTAGGGTCAATTTGCATATTACCCTTTTATTATATAGGATGACGTCTGAGATTTTGTATAATATTATCAATATATCATTATTGTATATTGGATATTATTACATAGTTATTATCTAACAAAAATGATGAGTATTGCATATTTCACATTTTAATTATTTTCAAGCATTAATCACTTAAAAAGGAAGTGAAACAGAGAGACTAGACACAATATTCATTTGTTACAAGTTTCTTAACTTAAAAAATCACAATTACAGTTGATTAATTCTTATTTATAATATATATCTATTATTAAAAGTAGAGCTTATGGCATAAGTACATATGTACCTGATAAAAATTCAATGTTTTTCAGTAAGAATTTGCATTTGTGTGAACCAAAACAGTATATTTTGCTCTTATCTATAGAAGTTTAACTGTAATCAATATGTCTAAGAAATACTTAAGGCTCAGACTTTGCTTCTTTTCTTTAGTATCTTTGTGATCAACTCTCTTAGACAAGATCTTTACTTTCAAGAAAAAAGAGGTGAGAAAGAGGGAAGGAAAACTTCTTAACATGTTTTATTAGCTTGATCCATGGAATTATCAACAGGAAATATGAACAGATTATTCTTAGCAATGATCTCGCTTACAGAGGACTTGAGTGAGCTTTGTGGAGAAGTAGGTACCCACATGCATCCTATGACCTGATCATTTGGCAGGTTTATACACAAATGAATATTGTAATAAGATTACTTATTGATATTGTATGAAAATGAATATTGCAATGTGCCTGAAGGATTCTTATTACAAAGAAAGAAGGAAAACATACTATCCAACCAATTGCCTTTTCCTAAACTTGTGACAATTAACATACTCTGTGACACTAAAAATACTTCTCCCAAGTCTGTTTGGACGCAGGGCACTCTCACCATTCAGGATGCACAGGTGCCTGCTGTTTAAATTGTTTTGATTAGAGTATCTACCCAGAGTTGTATGATGTTGTGAGTGTGGTGCCAGTACTAGTTATGATAGTGAAGCTTTGGGTGGGCAGATAGAACTGAGCAATTCCATACTTAAATGCTAATCACTACCTGTGGTGAGAAGTCTTTACCAGTATATCCTCTACCTTTATCCTGTTCTCTGTCAGTTTTGCCAAATGTTTCTGGAGTCTAAAGTGATGATGGTCATAGCCAAGATCATGTTGTACTTTTCCCTTACCTCCTTTACCCTCGGTGTGCACAGATCTCTTTTTCTTGATCTCACCTAGGTGCACACGCGGGGGCTGTAGAATGGCCGCCTGAAGGAACAGGGTTGAGCTCTGCAGTTTCCCCTGGCCAGTGTGCTCTGGAATGGGGACAGCATGGCATTGCAGCAGGGCAGTTCTGCCCTATGCAGCCACTCAGGCATCAAGCCTTCTCCCACCTCAAGTAGCTCTGTCCAATAAAACCTAATATGAGCCATGGGTGTGAATCATGTAAGTTTTAGTAGCCACATTAAAAAAGGTAAACAGGTCCAATAAATTTTAATAATATATTTCATTTAACCCATTTTTTTTCCATTTTATCATTTTAACATGCAAATAATATAAACATTAATAAACTTTAAAAAATATTTTCTTCATGCTAAGTCTTTGAAATCTGGTGTGCATTTTCCACTTACAGCATAGCTCAATATAGACTAGCCATATTTTAGGTGCTACCATATTGAACACAGCAGAGCCACCTTTCCAAAACCTCAGATTCTTCCACTGGATCTTCTAAATCCAGCCAGCAGACAAGGAAGAGAGAGTGAATAGAGGATCCCAAAGTAGGCTTTAGGGGTCCTGGCAGTGAGGTATCACTTCCATCCACATTTCATTGGCCAATGTGCAGTCAGATCACCCCACCTAACTTCCTGGTATACCTGGGAAATGTAGTTTAGCCCTCTGCCCAGGAAGAAAAGGAAATGATTTGGTGAGTACATAGCAGAGTCTCTACCATAGCAGATAAGGTATTATTATCCACATTTTATAAATCAGGAAACTGATGCCCAAGCCAATTAAATGATGGGCTAATTAATGGGAAAATGTAAGTAGAATTCAGGTCTTTGCTCTCGAGGGTGATGTTTCTTCCCTTAGACTGTCCTGTCTCTTCCTCTTTATTTGTCCCTCAGCCTCCCCTTTAATTCTGTCCATGTAGATACAATAGTTGCAGAAAACCTGTTGTCTTCAATATTTTATCTCATCAGCTCTTCTAGGATGCTCTATGACTAATGACAGAATCCTTTTACTGCTGTTCTGGATTGACAGGCAGCCCAATATAATGAAGCAAATATGCCTTATTACGGAATGGTTCAACTAATAGTACTATTCCGAGCATTGCATTATCATTGAGTGGGCTTTTTCCTTCCAAACACACTGAAGCTCCTCTTTCAAAGCAAAGGATTATTAAGGTCCTCATCAAGCCATTTCAATCAATGTATAAATTGCATTTTATATTATAATGAGCAGTCTGTTCAATTGAAGTTTTCAGCTTTTTAAAAGTGCTTAGAAGAATAGTAACAGGAGTGCTCTTAATGGTGAAATTATTGAGTTGAAGTGCTTGGATAAGCTGCTTTATTTCGTAGACAGAAAGGGATATTTTATATGGAGAAATAAGATAATATTCTTCAAAGCAGACTAGTGGTAAAGAATGATGGCTCTCCATGAACCACTGATTATAACACAAGGGTCTATAAGGGCAGGTTTCATTGAAGACAATATAATTGACAGACGGCCCTATAGCTTTGTATTACCCACTGCAGACTGGTCTGGGGTTTTGTTATTTAAAATATTTGAATATGAAATAGATTCACAGAGTTCAAAAATGTAAAAATATTAAAGAACAGTGCAAGGTGCCCCTTCCATCCTCCGGTGCCGAGGGTTAACCCTTCTGCTCGGCTTCTTCCTTCCTTACCCCTACTAGGTAGGTAATTAATCTTACTTGTTTCTTTATGACCTTTCTCGAGTTTGCATTCATATTTATAAGTAAATATGAATTTACTCATTTTTCCTCCCATGCTATTCTATATACATGGTTCCACACTTTGCTTTTTAAACTTAATGAGGATCTTACTATGTCAGAATATAGAGAGCATTTTTAATGATCATCATTTGTTTTTATAACCATGAAGTATTCTGAGGGTGCCATAATTTACTTAACTAGTCCCTCATTGATGGACATCAAGTCTGTTTCCAATCTTTGGATATTACAAATTGCAACAAATAGGCTTGGACATAAGTAATGTCACAAAAACTGTAAATATATTGGAGATATAAATTCTCAGAAGTAGGATTGCAATCAATGTGTATGTGCATTTGGAATTTGATAGAAATGGCCAAGTTGCTCTCCCAGGGGTTGTACTAATTTACCCTCTGACTAGAAATTCGTAAGTGTGCCTGTTTACTACACTTTTGCCAATAGTTTGTGTTATCAAATTTTTGAACTTATAACTTCAAGATGATATTTTGGTATAATTTAAATTTATATTTATCTTACTATGAGCAAGGTTGAGCAGCTTTTAACTTGTTTAAGGACCATTTGTATTATTTTTCTGTGAACTGTATTAATTTCCTTTGCTTATTTTTCTGTTGTGTTGTTGGTCTTTTCTGTATTGATTTGTAGGAGCTTTGTGTTGATTAGGAGGTTAGCCCCAGGAATTAACTGCAATATATATACTTTTTTCCTGGGTGGTCAGTTGTCTTTTGACTTTGTTTAAGGTGTATATTTTTTCTTCACTACACAGTTTTCTTTTCTTTCCATTTTTTTCCATTGTAGTCAAGGTTGTGTGTGTGTGTGTTTGTGTGTGTTTATGGCTCTGGATTTAGAATCCAGAATGCATTCCCACTATGGGGTTTAAATAAAAAATTTACCTATTTTTATAGTAAATTTTATATTTTCTTTTTTTGCATTTAAGTCTTTGATCCATTTGGGATTTATCCAGGTACACAGTGGATTCAACTTATTTTTTTTCCAGGTATTTATCTAGTTATTATCTTTCCCCTCTACTGATTTGAGATGCATCATTTATCACATGCTCAAATACCCATGTGTCTTTATTTTTTTAAAATATATTTTATTGATTTTTTACAGAGAGGAAGGGACAGGGATAGAGAGTTAGAAACACTATGAGAGAGAAACATTGATCAGCTGCCTCCTGCACACTTCCCACTGGGTATGTGCCCGCAACCAAGGTACATGCCTGTCGTAAGTGTTTCCCTCCACGTCCTGCGTGGTTCAGGGTTCGGGTCTGGAAGAGGAGCCGCACACAAATGAAAGAGAAGACACGAGATAATTTGGGAATATTGGGGGACCAGGCGGGCAATTCCAACTCAAGGAGAAGTACTTCCACTGTGCTCAGGCCTCACCAAGCTTTTTATAGTGAGAGGTAAACAAGGTAGTGGTTACCATAGTTACACAGTTCTTGTGAGTTTCACTTGTTTTGACCATGGTTACACTTCCTGCACTTCCTCAGCCCATTAGCTTTCCAGATAAGATCTAGGGAGTGTTATAAGGTCAAGCCTAATTATGCTAAGAGGACTGTGCCCTCTAAGCTGGCACTTGTTTGTGACTTTGCCAACAGGTCAGTCCTAGGCTTAACCCTATATCAGTTTCCCACACATGCCCTTGACAGGAATCGAACCTAGGACCCTTGAGTCCGTAGGCCGACGCTCTATCTACTGAGCCAAACCGGGCAGGGCCCCATGTGTCTTTAAATATACTTCTGGACTTATTATTTTCAATTGTCTGTCTGCATTTATGTTTCAGTATTGCACAGTTTTAATGACTGAAACTTTATATTTTAATATTTGCCAGACTAGTCTTGTTTGTCCATTTATATATTAGAATGAGACTATTTTTGTCCCCATCCTTCAATCCCTAACCCCAATAAAAACCTGTTGTTATTTGTATTAGGAATCACATTACATTTACAAAATAACTTAGGGAGGGCTGCTCTTTTAATGATGTGTACTCTTTCTATCTAAGAAAATCTTTTGTTAATCCATTTTTTAAAAAAATATATTTTATTGAGTTTTTACAGAGAGGAAGGGAGAGGGATAGAGAGTTAGAAACATCAGTGGGAGAGAAGCATCAATCAGCTGTTTCCTGCACACCTCCTATTGTACATGCCCTTGACTGGAATCGAACCTGGGACCTTCCAGTCTGCAGGCTGATGCTCTACCCACTGAGCCAAACCGGTTAGGGCTGTTATTCCATTTTTTTTTAATTTAAAAAAATCCTCGGTAGTGTTTTAAATTTTTCTTCCACATTTCTCTTAAGTTTATTATAAGGTATTTTATCTTTGTTGATGCTATATCATTAACAAAATCTTCAATTATAGTTCCCAAGAGCTTATTATTTGTACTCATGATAACTATTGATAATAAATTTTTACTTCACTATCTGATTAATTTTTTTTTCTTTGTTAGAGTTTTCCACATACACAGTCATATCATCTTCAAATTGTAGGCTTACCTTCTCTTTCCCAATAGTCACTCCTCTGGTTTGGTTTGCTTTCACTGTTCTTTTTTTGGCAACAAACAATTCCTAGATATTTGTGACCTACAACAACAAGGTATATTTATTGTCAGTTGTTATGAAATCATAGCATAGCAAACTCTCAATTTGGGCATTTGTAGAATTGCTTATAGAAAAGTAAACAGACTTGTTCCAAAATTTGTAGTCTTGGGAATACTAAAATAAATAAGGCACAATCCTTCCTCTGAGAGGCCTTACAACCAGTGTCTCAGCGTGTAAAAAATAGTCTTGCTTTTTAGGTGTAAGTCTTTATGATTAGCAAACCAGAAACTTTGGCCTCAAATTGAATTCTACTAGTATGTTAAAAATAAGGGAGGGTAACATGGAACATTAAGACACAATGCTGGGGAGCTGTGCTTATTAAGTGCTGTGTTCCAGTATCAGAATGTATTTAGCTGGCTCAGCACATGTAGTGGTGTGTGTGTGTGTGTGTGTCTTTTTCCCCATTTCCACCCCCCTTTTTTTCCTTCTTAGACATGCAGCAAGCTACTGCACTCAGCTGTGAAATATTTACCATTGCAAGGCAACATATAATTAAGTGCGGGAAAGATATGGCAGGCGAGTGCTGCCAGAGATCAGCGGACAAAGCATTCAGTTGGGCTTGGGAAAGGCATTGTAGAGGAGGAAGGGCTTAAAGAGGACCTTGAAAAGGAATTGATTGAGTACAGAAGGACAGTGTAGGCAGCACTAAAGCTGTGAGCAAATGTCAAGAGTCCAATGAGTCAGACTTATTTCAGGGACGGTCTGGGAACTGTCTCTGAATCTGGGTAGGAGATGAAGCTGGTAAGGTAGACTGGGAGGCAGCCGGTATGACCTGAAGGAACAAGCCTTGGCCTGCAGGCCAGACCTGGGTTCTGCCACTAGCCACTCAGGTGTCCTTGGCAAGTCATTGAATCTTCTAAGCTTCAATTACTCAGATGTGAAATGATAGTTTCAGACTGAAAATCTCTAAAGTAGCTTCCTATTTTAAGGGATTCTGTGATTCTTTTATTGTGGTCTTTGATGCGTTAGAATAAAGACTTGAATTTCTCTTAATATTGTGGAGCCTTTAGGTTCTGAGCAAGGGAATAACTTAAGGAAAGGGGGATTCGTCACATAAGTAAAGAGGCATTTATGGGCATTAAATTCAGTGAAGGTGATTGACATATTGAGGAAGAAAACTAAAGTGGAGGCTATGTCAGGAGTTCAGAAGAAGCAGAAGCAGTGTGGTTGAAATAGAAATCAAAAGAAGGAAACAGACAAGAGTGGTTGTTTATTCAATTTTTATTGATCATAAGAAACTGTAATAAGGTCTGGGGACCCAGTAATAAGACAGAAAGTGTCTCTATTCTCATAGAACTTAAATTCTAACAAAAGGAAAAACTAGCAGAATTTGTTGATTAACCAACAGGGTATTTGTGTCTTTAAGAGAATGACACTCCAAGGCCAAACATCCAGCTACAAAGTCTTGTTAAAATATTGTAAAAAGAAGGAACTCTTACCATTTGCAACGGCATGGATCGAACTGGAGAGCATTATGCTAAGTGAAATAAGCCAGTCAATGAAGGAAAAATACACATGATCTCACTCATTCATGGTTAATAGAGACCATTATAAACTTTTGAACAATAATAGATACAGAGGCAGAGCTGCCTCAAACAGATTGTCAAACTGCAGCGGGAAGGCCGGGGAGAGTTGGGGGGCAGGAGGGAGGGGGGTAAGAGATCAACCAAAGGACTTGTATGCATGCATATAAGCATAACCAATGGACATAAGACACTGGGGGGTAGGGGAGGCCAGGGGATTGTCAAGGGCGGGAAAAAAAAGGAGACATATGTAATACTTTTTGTAATACTTTAAGCAATAAAATTTGATTTATAATATAGTAAAAAAAAATATTGTACTTTAAAAAAATGGAATACTGTGTGGCCATAAAGAATTATGAGACATATTTATTGGCATAAAAAGATATTCATGATATTTAAGTGAATGAAAAACAATACAAAATAAAAAAATTATGCACCACTTTATATGAAGAGTAGGATTATTGGTGATTTACTTAATGATTCATCATTCAGTGATTATTTATTGAGTGCTTACTATGTGCCAGGCATTGTTTTGAACTCCAAGGATAAGTGGTAAATAAGGAAGACATGGTCCCTGATTAATTTTTTGTCTTATGTTTTCTAATTACTTTTGTAATGAACTCACTACTTTCTGTGAAAAATAATTTTAAAAATATATTTTTATTGATTTCAGAAAGAAGGGAGAGGGAGAAATAGAAACTCCAATGTGAATCATTGATTGGCTGCCTCCTGCATGCCTCCTAGTGGGGATTGAGCCCACCACCTGGGCCTGTGCCCTGACAGGGAATCAAACTGTGACCTCCTGGTTCATAGGTCGATGCTCAACCACTGAGCATACTGGCCGGGCAAAAAAATATTTTTAAAAAACCCAACTTTTAAAAAAATCCTCCCACTGGCATGGTGAATAAGTATGTTTTACAAGGTGTGTAAATATGCTTTATGACTCTTTGTACAAGTGAAGCAGAGAATGCACTGTTATAATGACGCTGTCCTGGCCTGTCTAGTCCTGGTGCTTATGCAAGAGAGGAGGTGGCTCCAGGACACCAGCTTCCTGCTTGGGGTGGGTCAGGGCACCGCCTGCTCTTTGGCAGCCAGAAGAGTCAGAACTCCCAGACTCCTCTGGCCCCAAGGCAAATAGAGTTCCGCTGATTAGACATGCGACTCTGCTGGCTTTTTATAGTCCTTCTGAGGGTTGGTTATTCCAGCCTTGGCTGTATGTTACTTGACACTCCTTTATTGAAGTTGCCTCTCCCGGAAATCTCTGTCATTCCATAAACCCTGGCAACTGCCCTGCAGTGCAGCTGACCTCCCACTGTTTGGAAAACAAAACGTATTCTGGCTGCATTTAAAGGAAGTTTGGGGTGAGTTTGTGGGTAAGGATTTGGCTGTGATACCTTTGTGGGCAGAGCACCTACAGAGGGATCTGGCGCTGGTGACTGCCTAGATTCCAGGGCCCTTACACAAAAGCCTTTGTGTTATTGTTCCCTCTCTCTGCCCAGCTCTTCTATGACTACTACTGACCAAACCTTTCTGCTTCAACATTGCCTCCAATTTTTAAAAGGCAAGAGCCTTGCCCTGACCGGTTTGGCTCAATGGATAGAGCGTCAGCCTGCAGACTCAAGGGTCCCAGGTTCGATTCCGGTCGGGGGCATGTACCTTGGTTGCAGGCACATACCCAGTGGGGAGTGTGCAGGAGGCAGCTGATCGATGTTTCTGACTCTCTATCCCTCTCCCTTCCTCTCGATAAGAAATCAATAAAATATATATTTTTTAAAAAGGCAGGAGCTTTGTGTATGTGCTGAAGAACAAATAAGCAAGCAAAACCCAACAAATTATTTTTTGAAAACGTATTTCATATTTCTTAGAATAAATTGTAATATGTAAATAAACATACAGAAACATACATGAGGAAAAAAATTACCTACAATCCTATTCTTCAGAAATGTTGCCGGGAGCTGGTCCATCCTTGCTGTTTCAAGGGACCTGGCATATATGGCATACTGTTCTTAATATGTTTGCTCACCTTCTTGGCACTATGTGTTTTAACCAAGGTCACCTCTCTGAGAAAGGTTGTTTCCCCAGGTAGGGATTTTCCCCTGAAGTTAGGGAGGGAATAAAACCCCTTAACTAAGTGCCAGGCGGGTAATTAATCACTTTAACTACGAACAATCATGCTTAAGCTACATAATCTTTACTCCCTGGAATGGAGATAAGAAACGCCCTAACCTTTGGAATAGAGATTGATAGGATTGGAATCAACTGGTATAAATACAGATGTAACAAGACAAAAGGACACAGAACCTAGACACAGAGCCTACACAGAACCTAGAGACAGAAGAACTTCGCTGGAGAGAACATGGCAAAAGATCCTGGACAGAAACTGGCCACAGAACCTAGAGACAGAATCTAGCGAGAGAACCTGGTAGGAGAACCTGGATAGAACCTGGCTGAAGAACCTAGAGACAGAACTTGGCTACAGAACCTGGATAGAACATGGCAAGAGAACCTGACTAGAACCTGGTGACAGAACCTGGCTGGAGAACCTGGAGAACCCGGCTGGAGAACCTAGCAAGAGAATATGGACACAGAACCTGGCTGGAGATCCTGACCAGAACTTCGCTGGAGATCCTGAACAGAACTTGGCTGTAGATCCAGACCAGAACTTGGCTGGAGATCTTGGCTAGAGATCCTGGCTAGGCTGCTGATCAACTGAACGCTGTCTCCGTGTCATTCCTTCTTCGCCAACTCCGTCCACACCTTTGGGGACCCCTGGACCTGTTGGGGTTGGACCCCAGCAAAATGTTTTGTTGTATTTTATTTATGTGCTTTACTTTCTACTCACACAGTTGTTTTCAGCTTGTGTTCTACCACTGGACCTGTTGGGGTTGGACCCCAGCAAAATGTTTTGTTGTATTTTATTTACTTTCTACTCACACAGTTGTTTTCAGCTTGTGTTCTACCACTGGTAGCCTAATCATAGATCTTAAGCTGTGTCTGTACCAATAGTTTCCTCTAAGATAGGCCTATTCTTTCTATAATGAACAAATGCTGTTATAATTAGGTGCTGAGCTGCTTTTTCCAATATCAAGAATGGTCTCTTGGCTGTGAACATTAATGACAGAATGTTATTTCAAAGCAGCACCCACTTATTCTTTCATGTCCACTCCAGCTGAGGGAAATCACTGGAGTCAAGCTAGCCAATCAAATCCTCATTCTTTGTTGCTCTTTGATGAAACCCTAGGGGCCTTTTTAATACAGAGGGCTCCTCAGCGTCACTGATGGTCTTGACCTTTCCACCAACCTAAAGGAGAAGGGAGGAAGGCAGTCCCTCTGCACCATATCATCCTACACATACCTTCTACTCTCTGCTTGGCGTGTGAGAATCTTCCAGACCTTTGTGTGACCCATCTGGAACACAAAACCTCCATATAGAATAAATGGACAAGCAATCTGGACAAAGTTTAATTATAGACTTCACTTTTTGCTGGTTCCAGAGATACAGTTTCTTTAGGAATTTCCCTGTTGTCTACCTTATTTTTTTTTTTTTTAAAATTTGAATTCATCTCTTTCCAAAGTAGGCCTCTCTGTATCTGTTTCTTTCAGCTGAACCTTGCTTTTGCCTTCCACTCAGAGTCTGAATTATTTTTACAAAGATGTTAAGCAATTCTAAAGAAACAAGATCTTCCTGTTTGGGTGTACCAGGTTTTTAGTTTGTTCTACTCAGAAATCATCTACTGCTATCCCCTTGTATTAACTATTGATAATTCCATGTGTCTCTAATTTCCTAAAACAGGTCTTTTCCTTTAGCCATTTATTTCTGGCCACATATTTTCTCCTTCTATAGTGGCAAACTGAGTGCTTGAGTGCAGCAACTATCTCATTTTAAGTCACTTATTCATCATTTTTCTGTCTGTGATTTTTTTAAAAACTCTTAATAGTATACTATTTAAAAACCACCTTCAAACCCTACCCCCTCACCCCTTTTGGAAAGTAGATAAGGTGTAAATTATCTACACTAATAAAAAGACAAAGATGCTAATTGACTGTACCTTTGCTATGCCCCAAGCCACACCCACCAGCCAATCAGAGCGACTATATGCAAATTAACCCAACCAAGATGGCAGCCACGGAGCTGGAGCAAGCAGGAGGCTTGGTTGCCCCGGTGATGGAGGAAGCCAAGCTTCCCGCCAGCAGCTGTGTGTTCTGCTAAAGGCAACAAAGTTTCAATTATAGATGACAATAAATCCCAGATACCTGCTTCCAGCCAGCCTCCACTGGGAGCTTGGGTGGCTGGGGGCCATGGCCAGCCTGCAAACAGCCATCAGCCCCTTACCCAGGATGGCCACACCCTCATGGAGTGAGGGTCCCCACTAGGGGCCTTGGCCAGCCTGCAAACAGCCATCAGCCCTTCACCTAGGCTGGCCAGGCATTCCAGCGGGGACCCCCACCCTGAAGGGTGTGTGGCCAGTCTGAAAATGGCCCTCAGCCCCTCACCCAGGCTGGCCAGGCACCCCAGTGGGACCCCCACCCTGATCTGGGACACCCTTCAGGGCAAACCAGCGGGCCCCCACCCATGCACCAGGCCTCTATCCTATATAATAAAAGGGTAATATGCAAATTGACCCTAACAGCAGAATGACTGGGAATGACTGGTCACTATGACACACACTGACCACCAGGGGGCAGACACAGTAGCTGACCCCCTGGTGGTCAGTGCGCTCCCATAGGGGGAGCTCTGCTCAGCCACAAGCCAGGCTGTTGGCTGCCAGCCGAGTGGTGGTGGTGGGAACCTCTCCCGCCTCCTTAGCAGTGCTAAGGATGTCCGACTGCAGCTTAAACCTGCTCCCTGCTGGCAAGTGGACATCCCATGAGGGCTCCTGGGCTGCCAGAGGGATGTCTGACTGCCAGCTTAGGCCCAATCCCCCAAGGAGCGGGCCTAAGCCAGCAGGTAGTCATCCCCCGAGGGGTCCTAGACTGCGAGAAGGCACAGGCTGGGCTGAGGGACACCCCCCCCCCCCAAGTGCACAAAGACCGTTAGGCAGAACTACCAGACAATCAGAACAACCAGTCGCTATGACGCACACTGACCACCGGGGGGCAGATGCTCAATGTAGGAGCTGCCCCCTAGTGGTCAGTGCATTCCCACAGCGGGAGCGCTGCTCAGCCAGAAGCAGGGCTCAGGGTTAGCGAGTGCGGTGGCGGGAGCCTCTCGGTGCTAAGAAGCAGTGAGCCAAGAAGTAAGAAGCAAGCAGGCGAGCAGTTAAGAGCGAGGGGTCCCAGATTGTGAGAGGGATGTCCGGTTGCCAGAGGGATGTCGGACATCCCTGGAGGGGTCCCGGATTGTGAGAGGGCGCAGGCCAGGCTGAGGGACACCACCCCCCTCCCACACCACCCATGCACAGGACTCTAGTAGAGATATAATATGCTGCGTTATCCTTGTAAATTTTTCTTGCAGTATTTTCTTACTCTTATTTTCTTCATATCCAGCTCATTCACCCCTTTCACTGTTTCTTTAATTTTATTAGTCATTATTAATTTACTTGTACATGTCTGAATTTTCACTAGAAATTTACAAGGTATTTTCTGCCTGAGGTTAAATTGGGCACAGAGGCATAAGACTTAGGATACTGTCAGATGGACCTTATTAGTCACAGATTAAATATTGAAAGGAATGACCTGAGGCTCAGTTGATATTTGGGCTTGCTCAGAGCTCATTTATTGGTTCTGCTTTTCCTTTTGTGATCTTTCTGAAATCCTTCTCATTATTTGAGATGAATGGAATTCTGTGTGTATAATCAGAGCAAAAAAGTTCTTCCTCACTAAGTTTATAGTCAATCTAAGTAAGCAATAAGGTTAAAAATGATTTTATAGGTAAAATTAATCTGGAGGTTTGAAAAGTGCATTGAAATTGAATTTCTTTCTTAGCTGGTTGCTGATTTCAAAAGTAAAGTACCATGTTCTTTAAAGAGCCGAATCAGTGTTACAGAAACTGTTTGAATGGATCCTTCATTCTCCATTGTGGTGTGTCATTGGGGCATTAATAATGGATGGTTGCTGCACTTGGTAGTCAGATACATTACTTTGATCTATTTTTATTTCCCAAAGGGGCCTCTGGAAAAGGGCAATGAGGGTAGATTTAAAGCCACATTATTGGAATTCAATAACTTTCGTCGTGCTCTGTATGCGTCGTGCTTGCTGAAGAGTAGTTCTAATATGGAGAGTCAGTCAAGCATGGAGGAGGCAAAATACCAAAATGGATTTTTATAACTAAGATATAAGCTGAATTCTATATTTTAATTTAGGCCCTGTTGCTCAGCATTAACATGTTAGATGTATGCATTTTGCTCTTTTTGATTCTGAAGATGAAGGGATGAGCACAAAAATAAAACAAATTCACCAGTATAAAGTATTTGGTTGATGGAAGCAAACAAAAAAGTTCATATAAGTCAATTAGCAAAAGTTATATGTTTCAGTAATTCCCAAGCAGTTGTGAAGGACTGAAATTTTAGTTGTGTAAAGTATATCCCCAAGGGAACACTGAGTCCTCTTTATTTTTTATTTTATTTTTAATATATTTTTATTGATTTCAGAGAGGAAGGGAGATGGAGAGAGAGATAGGAACATCAGTGAGAGAGAAATATCGATTGGCTGCCTCCTGCACACCCCATACTGGAGATTAAACCTGCAACCTGGGCATGTGCCTTGACTGGGAATCGAAGGCGACCTCCTGGTATATGGGATGACACTCAACCAATTAAGGCATACTGGCTGGGCTGAGTCCTTTTTAGATGGCTTCACTTCTCTGGTAATTACATAAAGGCCATAGCAGCTTGAAAGTGGAAGATTCTAAATCCTAGGGTATTGAGGTCACTCCCAGAGATAAACAATGTCTTATTTTTTTCAAGACATTGAATCTGCCCTGAGAAACACCCCCTCCCTTTTGGGTTTGTGTAAAAATGTAGAAGGGTATTGATGATCTAGTCAGTCATACTCTTGGACAAATCAATCAATCACATTAAAAAGGAGAGAAGACGAGTGATATTTACATTTCATTTCTGTTGTTTAATATCTTTCCCTTACCTATGTCTTTATTTAAAGAGTGATAAACTTAAAAAATGAAAGCAAAGCAGAGTTAAATGTCTTAATACCCAGCTGATAATGATACATTATTCATCTGTTAGTACCTGGCTAATAGCACCTGGCCACCTGACAGATCCATAAGAGAATGATGATAGTATGGCTGTGAATGAAATGACCTGTCTCTCCCTACATAGAAAGAATGCTGGGAGTCTGAGGATCGTGTTGTTTTGACAGTGATAATCAGTCACCTTGATATTGTACTGTGCATAGTTTGACCTACATTCCTTGACTGTCGTTTCACCATGGGAAATAACTTTATCTTTTTGTTATTGTTTAACTTTTACATTTTTCACAAAAGAAAATTTCTAGTAGAAAAAATTTAAAACAATGTGAACAGTACATTAAAAATCACTGTGCCCTAGCCGGTTTGACTCAGTTGATAGAACATCGCTTGCAGACTGAAGGGTCCTGGGTTTGATTCTGGGCAAAGGCACATACCTTGGTTGCAGGCTCCATCTCCAGCCCTGGTTGTGGCATGTGCGGGAGGCTAACAATTGATGTGACCCTCTCACATTGATGTTTCTATTCTTTCTGTCTCTCCTCCTCCCTTCCACTCTCTAAAAATCAGTGGAAAATATCCTTGGGTGAGGATTTAATTTTTTTAAAAAGTCACTTGTAATCTGCGATCTAGAGAAAATACTACGAACAGCTTTGACATATTTTTTAGTTCTTTCTGTAATTTTTAATATACTAGTAACTCTTTAACTTACTTTTTCTCAATTAACAATATGTCTTGAATATCCAATGCCATTCATTATATTTTGCAACATCATTTTTAGCATCTGTGTAATTTTCATTATATGGATTACCACATCCTGTTAAACCAATCTCCTCTTTTTTGATCTTTCGGTTATTAAAAACTTTCATCATTATATACACTCTGTGATAGCATTTCAATAGATAAATCCACTATTGCCTCATTAGATATTATTAGGAGTGAAATTATTGGGTCACTGGAAGGCAACAGGAGCTTTCTAGGAGGTTAACTGATGACATGCATCCCCATCTGCCTTACGTGAAAGGGGAGCATTGGCTTCAGAATCTGGATTTGTTATGATCTCATTTACAGTGTCTTAACCATAGCCTCTGAAATTAGTTCTTCACAGGCCTTGATCCTTTGAGGTCCCATTTCCTCTTCTGGACTCTTGGATGTGAGACTAAAAGCTTGTGTCTATAATGTAAGCTTCCCACAAGCATGTTGTAGGTGTTTAAATACAAATCAACAGCCAAGCCACTGTTGGTATTTATGTGGGGGAGGAAGACATAGAAACATATCCTTAGAAGCTGTGTCATGGTCTTAGTGATCTAAATATATAAAGAGTACATCTAAGAAAGAGGTTGACCTTTCCAAGGTCACACCATGAGTCAGCAATGAAATCCAAAATAGAGCTTTCATTTTTAAAAGTTTCCCCCCCCCAATATAATACATATTTATGAATAGGTCAAGAGAAAACATTTGTAAATGAGCTCGTAAGATTATTTATAATTTGAAATGCTCCAAAAAATTTTAAGAGAGTCACTGGAAAATTTTCCTCTTCCAAAAATAAATCTAAATTGCTAAAAGGTATTTTATAATATTTTAGAAAATGAAATCTTAAATAACTGAAATGAAGAGAGAGTAGTGAGTGGTATAGGCAGATGAAAATGAGCCTGATAGGGGAGAGAGAGAGAGAGAGAGAGAGAGAGAGAGAGAGAGAGAGAGAGAGATTGATTTTGCCAGCAGCTGGGAAATAAGAGGTGGAAGAGTAATGGGTTGACTCTACCATGGTTACTAAGGAAAACACCACCAAAGGGGCTCCTCAGGCATTAATCCTGGGGTGGGAGGATGGGGTCTTGGCCCTCATTTGCAATGATCTTCCCTTCTCAGTCTGTTGATGTGGATCTGTGCTGTTATTTTAGATCTTTTGGCAGGGTCACTTGCAGGAGCCAGAGAGCTACTTTCAATATCCCCAGGACTGGTCTCAGGTCTTCTGATTCACAATCTAGTACTCATTCTACTACAGGTTGGAAATAACAGTCATATTACAAGGATTTTCAGAGACACACAAAAGCTTCTGGGCAACTGAGGCTCTGGGTATGCATTATATAAAGGGTATACAAAATAAAAGAGGAAAGGACACCAAAAAATCTTAGCACTTGAGAAAAGAGATCATTCATCCAGCACTGTCTTTGTATATGAGGAAACAGGTTTGGTGATCTATTGGGAGTGATAACCAGTACCCATAAGGGCCAAGAACTCAGACTTTCTGACACTCAGCCTGGTGCAGATTAATCTAGATACATCTTGTGATTCATTTATTCTTTCTCATGATCATCTTCAAACTTCTATTTTCATGATTTGTGAATTCAGTATTACCAAACTCAGCGTGTATTAATACTCTATGAAGCAACATCTAAAAATGCAGTGCTTGCCAGACAGGAATTTCCTAAGGCAGACAGACCACAGAGAAGTAGACAGAAATGACAGGTAGGCCACTGAACAAACAAAGCAAATATGTAAATTGTATAACTTTTCCATATGAGATGGAAAATGAAGAGATCATCACTTTCCATTTCTTTAAAAGAGAAAAGCCATGTTCATCATGGGGCAGCCCTAAGCTAATAGGTAATAGGAGTCATCCTATCCCCTTAGTTGCCGTATTGGAAAGGAAACGAGTGCTTTACCTGGCACACTCAGCACTCAGGTGCACGGTGCAGTTTTGTTGGTATATTGTTGGTAGCACCTTTATTGGATTTTGTTCTTCTGCATGTTCTGCGAGGTCTGCAAAGACTCGGAGGAGCTACTGAGGCAGGAAGCCTCAGGGCATGCCTTCAAAGACCGAAGGGCTTTCCCTCCCTGGAAGAAAACGAGTGGTCATGTGGTTCACAGCCCTATTTTCCTTGAGGCTTCTGTTTGATGTCCTTCTCGAAGGACTTTGCAGATGATAAATGAACTTACAACACCCCCAAGTGTTTAAATTGTCATATGAACTGTAGTAAATGGGAGACTATGTTATAAGTTCTGTTCTCTCCAAAACCACTTAAAGACAAACCAAAGGTAACCTTGCTCTCTTCTGTGGTAACAAAAGGCACCTCGAGCAGGTATCTTATAAAGGCCTGTTCCTAGTCATTTGCTTCAGGGACAGTATTAGTAGTAGTTTTAGGGTAGTATTAGTATTATTATGATAAAAGCATCATATGTATAATGTGAGATAAAACAAATGAGTTGCTATGGGGTCTTCTAATTCTATCACCCTATGTGTTCTTGGGAACCAGGACTCTGGCACAGAAGAAAGGGGCTACAGATATTGTATAGAAGGACGTTAGGTGAAAACCTTATAGTCATGAATTTGAGTTGGAAATATCAGTTATGAATTCATAAGGTGTTTCATTTTTAAATATGCATACTTCCTAGCTCTGTTAATTATAAAATCATAGAAATAACGACTAACCCAGTAGTAATGAGCATCCCTACTTCCCAGATGGTAGTTTGGAAAATTTTTTCCATTAAAGGAAACCAAACTTCTTAGAAAAGTGGCTGATTTCAGGCTTGACAATGTGTGAGATGGCAAAGAAGCTTTCAAAGGCTACTAGGCTAGCCAGCCTAGTCAGATTGGAGGCCATCCGCTGACCAAAGGTGGACAGTCTGAACTTCAATAAGGTTAAGAATTGCAGTGGATCAAAACCCATCAAGTATGTTTAAATCTATGAGTACACATTGATATTAACTAAACCAGCTGGCTGGTTACCTTCTGAATGTGACAGAGAACCAAGTCATTATCTTGAACACTGTAAAGAAAAGAATTTGTTGTGATTTTCCTTTATGAATTATATCACTGTAACGAATAGTTGATAAAGCAAAGCCTCTTCTGATAAAGTTATTCCAGCTAATGAATGAAAGCAAAATGATGGAATGAGTGTATCATCACTTTGTAACCCCCATATATTTATTAACAGTTTTAGGCACAGAGCAGCAACTACCACACTAGTTGATAGCAGCTTTCAAGAAGGAGCAAAAACCAAAGCTAAATGCCTCTTGATAAAAGAACATACTGCTGCCCGGCCGGTGTGGCTCAGTGGCTGAACATCAGCACATGCACTACGAGGTCACCCATTCGGGTTGCAGGCTCGATCCCCGGTAGGGGGTATGATCAATGTTTCTATTTCTCTCTCCCTCTCCCTTCCTCTCTCTAAACTAAATAAAGGCATATTTAAAAATAAGATAAAGTATCAAAAAACAACAACACAATGCTACTTATAGTTTTGTCAAAGAAATTGAACCTGAGATGAATCAGGCCTCAGGATCTGGCTGCCAATTTGAAGAAAGTAAAGAGATCTGAGGAACCAGCACACTGACTGCTTCATGTAGCTGCAACGAACACATCCAAATGGTGGGAAACTCTGCAGGCCTAATGCCCCAGGATCTTTAATGGATAAATTATACTAAAAAGAAAGGAACAGAGATGGAATCTGTAGATTAAAAAATACTTAAAAGACATATTGAGTGAAAAACTGGCCAAAGGTAAATTACAGTATCCGGGCATGCTTACTTGGGTGATGAAACAATAGCGATACAAGAAAGTGATTGCTCTGCAGGTCAGGATGGCGGTCACTTTTGGAGGGATGGAAGGTCTGTGACGGGGAGGGGCACATGGAGGCACTGCGGGGGTGGCTGGCCAAGGTCTAGTTTTTGGCATGGGTAGCTGCTGCAAGGCTGCTTACCTTATCCATAATTTACTAAGCTGTGGGTTTTTGTGTGATATTTTGTATCTGTTTCATTCTATAATAAAAGTGTAAAAAGAAAAAAACCACACAGGAAAGAAAGAAAGCCCATTAGAGAAACTCACAAAACTGATGCTGCCAAGAGCTGATCCCAGCACTGTCAGCGGTGCGGTGGGTAAATGAAGTTGTGGGAAATTGTGTTCTGGGTACAAAGAATGTAATAGTAAGTCCACCTGCAAAGACATCTGTGCACTGTTAGCAGCGGGCTCCCGTTCAGGTTGCTGGGCGGCTTTGGTCTTACAGTTGTGTAGCAGCAGGCTTGGTGGAGCTTCGTTTCAGGTAGAGTCAGGCTAGACGGCCCATTTCTGGCTCAGCATGCTTTAATGTGTGGTGTCTAGAACACCAGCCTCGTGGTGATGCAGGTTTCAGAAAATGCAAATTCCTTGGTCCCCTCTCTTCAAAAGGAGCAGCCCTGGAAGCTGCATGACTAGCAAGCACACTGTGGTGTGAGCGGCATCATGACTTCTCTGCCTGTTTCTACACAAAGCCAGTTTTATGACGATATCTATGGGGAATTACAGCTCAGAGGAATTTCAGAGAGTTGGTGCCATCGGTGTGATTTTCATCAGTGAATGAACTTTGGCCTTGTTGTCAGGTAGGACACTAAACGTGACTGTGACTAGGCAACAGCTCAATTAGAGAAACATTTTCTCCAGTGCACAATAGCAATTGTCAGATTTTCTCTCATCTTTGTGCTCAGGGTTCTTCCCCTCGCACGGCAAAGCCTGGGATTAGGAATTTAAAGTGATATCTCAGCCAGTGAATCATCTGAAGCTTTTAAAATGACAATTCTATACTAACACATTCAAATCATGGAAAACAGAACAATCCAGATTTGGATGTGGCCAGGCATAACCAGACAGAATTTGGGCTCGCTCCTTTCTTTCAGAGTGTGAAAGCAGATGTGTGAGGCCTGCCACGTCTGTAGGCAGCATTTTCATCCTCCTCTTTCTACCATCGTCACTCTCCCAAATCCACATGCTTTTTGGCACCAATCCTAATCAAAACAGATGATACGATTTCAGTAACTTTTGCTGATTGAGTGCTGATTAGCGAGGATACATGTGGGAAACTAAACTAGGACTTGCAGTTTTAGGCATTTCACTTTGACTTGTGAAATATAATATTTTATCTGATTGACTCTAATTCCAAAAACATCATCTGGACACAGCCCACATGCACGGTAGTGCCCCAGCAGAGTGACATGATTCTCTGCTTCCGGAAAGCTACTCTTTCATCAGGGAGATGGGCAGGTAATCGCTAATGGTATCAGCAAAGTCATTTCCACGTAAATAATGTCATTTTAGCTCTCAGCTCACACTTTCAGAGTTTTAGGAATTTGAAAGGATAACTGCTGTTCACAACCACAGAATTCCTGATACTTTGAAGAGAAGTAATGTGATGGTCTGAAACAGTCTCAGCCTCCCTCCCACCACCCTTCACCCTGTCATTCTCAGTATGACAAGCAAGAAACTAGGACCGTTAGAAAGTGCACTAGTATTTGCTAGAGCAGCGACTTTCAACTGGCACGCCACAAGAATTTCTTAAAACATGCAATACCAGACTATTTAGTCAGGGGCACGGACTTCTTTCCCTTAGGTGGTAAAAAAAAAAAAAAAAAAAAAAAAGGACAACAGCCCATACAACATTAGCTGTCTGGTATGAATGAATAAAAATTATAGCTATTTTTTGCCAGATCTGCAAAAAATATAGCATATTTTTTGGTGTGCCATCGAATTTTAGTAAATAGTTTATGTGTGTCATGAGATGGAAAAATATAGCATATTTTTTGGTGTGCCATCGAATTTTAGTAAATAGTTTATGTGTGTCATGAGATGGAAAACGTTGAAAATCACTGTGTTAGAGGAAGGGAAAGAAGGGGGCAGACTACTTTTGGGGAAATAAAAATACTGTCATAGGAACATCCATCAGTCTGTCTTTCGGAGAAAGTACAGTTTTGATAGCCAACTGAAGATGACATTAATAGTCTGCAATAGGATGCTTTTGTATAAAGTTGCAAGTTTCAGTTCAAAAGGTTCATTTATTAGGTATTTTGTTTTTAACAAGTGACTGCTGTTCCCTTCATCTGTATTTTAAAATATAAAGTACATGTATTAGGTAAGACTCTCCTTTCAGCTTTTTCTAATGAATACACACGCATATGGTGAGCATATGGACGGGCAAAGACACTTTTCTTTATTCATTTCTATAATTGCCAGTAAACAAAATGAGCAGTCATGATGACATGGCATTTTTCAGTGAGACTTAAATATGTACGCGAAATACATCTTATATTTACTTCTCTTTTGCTTGGTATCTTTAAAGCATGAAAACTTTTCATTCTCAATGTAGTGGTATGCTTTGGATAGACGGGTTCAAGATTTCTGAAACTATGACAGGAAAAAGATGGAAGTGAAAAAAGGAGCGAGGAGACCTATCTTTTAAAAGTAGGCCTTACTTTGTGTGTGTGTGTGTGTGTGTGTGTGTGTGTGTGTGTGTGTTTTGGAATACCATCTGAATGTGTCCTGCAGTAAGACAAATGTTAAGGCAAGAGTGTTTTGAGACAGTGTACCTATTTTTATGGGTAGAGATAGAAAAAAAGGGTTGTAGATAAATGAAGAAATGCCAAGCAATTACTGTTTGTGCCTGTGGAGAGTCAGGTTGTAGGGGTTGGGGGGATTTGCTATGTTTTCTCATTTGGGGATGCATGTTGGGAAGGAAGAAGAGGAGAGAACTGGTTGGGGCTGCATTTGTGGGAGTTCATGAAACTGGGATGCCACGCGTTGCTTCAGTACCTGGTGAGGAAGTTGCTGGAAGGGCAGGTTTCCTTCCAAATGCACAAGGAGCCTTAGAGATGGGTAGTTTTACAGAATGTCAAGCCACAGACACAGAATTTCACGAGGAAATCTTCAAGATGTTTTGAAAAATTAATTGTTGGAAATAGGCACGGCGGCCTCATGATGAGGCAGCAACCAGATCTCCTCCCAGGGACAATTAACAGAGCCGAGGAGGTCACAGTTAGCATTAGTACGGTAGGCGGTTAGAGAAATCACAGGAAGGGCATCCTCATTTCTCTCCTGTGTAAGTGACAACTGGACATTCTGGTTAAATACATAACAGTTATCTTAACCGCCCTATCTTTCTGAAAGAAACGATACAACTACAAAATATACAACAATCTTACCAAAAAAAGGCACCTCTCCCACATAAATATCGAACTATAAAGAAAAATACTGACTCATCCGACTGGAGTTTATTTGTAAACAGTCTCAGGTCAAGTCAGTGTTGTGTCAACTACTTCAGAAACCACTGAAGATTCCCGTTTCAGTGACAGGCAGCAGCAGCTGCAGTTGAGACCACAACATATCTAGAAGTTTGAGTGAAGTGGGCAGTTGGCAACAAAATGTCTTCATGAATTTATGGTGTGAGTGATTCTGAAGGCTATAGGACAGTGGTTCTCAACCTTCCTAATGCCATGACCCTTTAATACAGTTCCTCATGTTGTGGTGACCCCCAATTTCATTGTTACAAATTGAACATAATTAAAGCACAGTGATTAATCACAAAAACAATATGTAATTATATATGTGTTTTCCGATGGTCTTAGGCGACCCCTGTGAAAGGGGTCAAGAACCACAGGTTGAGAACCGCTGCTATAGGAGCTACTGTGGAGTATGAGAATTAAACAAGAAAATGGAGAGTCTAACTTACCCACATTACAGTAATATCTATGGAAAAAAATCTTACTCAACTTTGAAGGTAGATGGTTTGAGATGGGCTCCAGTTTAACCTTGTTTCCTTTTGTCTGAAAATCCTGTGGAAGCTATGGAATTCAGGCTGATGACTGTAGTGCCATGACCTGCAGAGCTGTGCTCCTTATAATTTCCAACAACCTGAAGGGAGTGTGGGACCCAAAACAAGTATTTATATGCATTTAATAAGGGACTATAAATTTGTTTTCTTTTCTGTTGTTATTTTAAAATTTATGAAACAGACAGATTAACTTTCTTCTTTGGTGTACCTGCCTACAAATTTAACTCATGTGTAGATTTGTGTAACTATCTCCACACTCAGTATGCAGAACAGTGCCATCACCTCAAAAACTCCCTCAAGCTGTCAACCTGTATTCATGCTCCCCCCACCTCCACCCTTGGCAGCCACTCAGCTATTCTTCATCGACACCATTTGTCTCTTGAGAATGTCATATAAGTGGAAATATACTCTGTGTCACCTTTTGAGACTGTGTAGTGTATAGATGTTCCATAGTTTGTTTATCCATTTTCCCACTGCAGGTCATTTTGGTTTCGGTGTTTATGAGTAGACCTTCCTTTCATTTTTGTGTTTATCTAAGCTTTCATTTCTTTAGTATAAACCCCCAGGCATGAAATTGCTGGGTCATATTGTAAGTGCATCTCCAACTTCATAAGAAACTGTTAAACTGTTTTCCACAGTGACTGTCATTTTGCATTCCCACCAGCAGTGCAGCAAAGTTCCAGCTGCTCTGGAAATCCTCAGCACTTGGTAATTGTTTGTTCTAGTCATTCCACTAGGTGTACACCTATTGGACCACAGTGGTATCTCATTGTGGTTTTAATTTGCATTTCTGTAATGGTTAGTGAGGATGAACATTTTTTATGTGCTTATTTGCCATCATTATATCCACTTAAAAATTTTTGTTCAAGTCTTTTGCCTATTTGATAATTGGGTTGGTTGTTTTCTTATTGTTGTTTTGAGAGTTCTTTATATATTCTAGATATAAATCCTTTGGTATATATATATATATATATATATGATTTGCAAATAGGTTTTCCTGGTCTTAGCTTATATTTTCCTTTTCTTAAAAAATATCTTTTGCATAGCAAGAGTTTTAAATGTTGATGAAGTCAAATGTTTTTCTTTTATGGATTCTGTGTAATATACTGTATGTAGGAAGTTGGTACCAAATCCTAGGTCTGTAGTTATGGAGACCTCTCTGATATTGGCTACTCCCGAGAATGCTCTTCTCATCCCCTTGGTTGTCTCCTTCAGGACCCAAACATTACTTCCTTAGAAGAGAGTTCTTGCCCCTTCCTCTTTGCACCCCTGGGCACAATTATTTCCTTCTCTGTGTGCCCTCTGTGAACACTTACCTTCCTGGCTATAATTTTTATTTCCATCCCCACCTCCTACCAACCAGGGAACTCTAGGGAGCAGGCTCTGGAACTATAACCTTTGTGTGCCCTAGCACATGGATTAGTACATAGCAGGTACTTAAGGCATTTGCTGAAAAAAACCCAGAAACAATTATCCTTCTATCCTTTATAATTATGGGATAGGCTAAGGACAATTTGAGTATCTGTAAAAATGTTATTGCTGGAAGGGCATTTAAAAATTATCTTCAGTTTGTAATTATAGGTTTCTTAGTCTTTGAAACATCTCTTGATTTAGTCATCTGAATGAGCTTGCTGGAGAACATTTTTTTCTCAGAAGAAAAACTGTAAGACAATGAATGACATCTATGTAGAATTATGGGAAATTTTAAGTAGTTAAAGCTTTAGTAGACTGTAGGCACCTACTAGAGAAGAAGGGAGCTAGTATGAGGGCAAAAGAGTAATGATCAGAAAGTGGCAAAGAAGCTGTGAGGCCTGTCCTTCCCCATCAGCTCTACCCCTCCATCTCTCAGGTGAGGCCTGGGCTGATAGGTAGCATCCCTTGGGAGGACAACAGGGAAGCAAGGTCCTTGGGCAGAGTCAGGGTTTGGTAAGACCAGGAGGTAGATAATACAATTATTCACATAATTCTTCTGTGAAGAGGTAAAGGAGTGTTTTTACCAGGGGATGGGGTTATTAGCCAGAAAAGTACAGAGAATTTGGAAGTGGTCAGCAGTGGGTGGAAGGGAGTTTTCCAAGGCAACACAATACTGAGCATCCTAAGAGGACAAAGGAAGCAGGGCCTGTGCTTTGAGGTGGTTGAGGTATCAGGAATAGGAGGTGTGAGGGATAAATGGAGTGGATGCTCAAAGCAAGCATTAGCTGAGACCCCAGGCAGTATGGGATATCTGATGATAGCAGTTAGAGGCCTGCTTTCTTATGCTGAAAGCAGCAGAGATAGCTAATATGCATATGATTGGTTCCCAGGTGCTGGTTAATAGGGTCATGTTGTTTTTGCCTGAAGCTCTTTCGGACTGCATGTGCTCATGGGCCACATTTGTAAGAACTTCACTTAATTTGGACTCCAAAGTCTATTCAGTTTAAACTTTTCATCTCTTTCAAGTTGTTATTGTCACCAGTTTGTATCACTGTCATCAACTGGTTCTTGGGTTTCAAGAACTAATATTGGAGCCTTTATTGGAGTTGCACAGTACTTAATATTCAAAATTCAGAACAACTCTCTATCATTCTTCAATAGATTTTTTTTGGCCTATTTTCACACATTGTTAAATAAGGTTACATTTTAGTTTTTCTTTAAAAACAAGTAATTGAATCACGTGGAATCAGCAGGCTATGTTTCCAGCATAGAATGACTGTTTTGACACTCATGATAGGGCTTCAGAACTCAAATGCTATCTTAAAATGTTAGCCTTACCCCAAATCATCCATTTAAAAAACAAACAAACACTGATCATCACTAAAAATGGGTAACTGAGCAGGTTCAGCTGACATCCGTATCATTTTAATGCTTAATTGTCTCAAATGCTCACATAAATATCACTATTGATGCTGCTCATTCCATGTAGCTGCCTCGGATGGCACAGTGGAGTTTGGCAACTTGTAAGGGCGAGTGCCATATCAGACACCAAATCTGCATGCCTAATAGTATGTGTGGGAGAGATTGAAACCTTGAGTTAGTAATGTTTCTGTTTATATTGTCTCTGTCTTACAGAACAAACTATTTTGTCTTTCTTCATCCTTGGGGTTTCTCTGGCTTTCCTTCTTAAGAGTGATTCTGCTTGCAAAGTGTGGGATGAAATTTAGATATCCATCATGAATTTAGGGATTAACATTCCTTGTGGGAATGTGACAATTGTTCCTTACATCGAAGACCCCGTGGTTCAGTGACAATAGGTGGTAATTCCTCTGGAACACAGATTCTAGCCCATCTTTCCTCATGCTTGGTGTCTGGATGAAGCCTCATCCTGAAACATTGTGTGTTCCATGGAGCTCGCCACCAGCAAAAAGAATAGCTGTTGGCTCACTTGCCAGAATCACAAACTGTAAATAAAGAGAACAGAGAGTGGATTTGTGAGGTGACCTCTCAGCTTGGCACCTGAAAGGATTTTGGTATCTGAAAGAATAAGAATTTTTGTGGGTTAGGAAAAGATCAACTTACCTGTATGCGCAAAAGGCCCGGTGCCCAGGAACATGGCCTGCAACTAACAAAGGCCCACTCTCTAACATGTGCTCACCTGACCTGCTGGCCCTGATGACTGGTGTCAGGTGAAGAGGTGACCTTTTGGCAAAGAAGTCATCCTATCTTTGCTTTATTTTTTCCCCACTGCAGGACATTTGCGAAGATATTTCTGATCATGTTGAGCAAATCCATGCCCTCCTTGAGACTGAGTTCTCCCTGAAGCTGCTGTCCTACTCTGTCAATGTGATTGTGGATATCCACGCGGTGCAGCTCCTCTGGCACCAGCTCCGGGTCTCGGTGCTGGTTCTGCGGGAGCGCATCCTGCAAGGCCTGCAGGACGCCAATGGCAACTACACCAGGCAGACGGACATTCTGCAAGCTTTCTCCGAGGAGACAGCTGAGGTGGGTATTTTTTTGAAGCCATATCATGTGTTGTCAAGTGTGACTTTTTGAGAATGTTTTCATCACAGAGCTGTGGGGTAGGAATTCTTTGTAGGTAGGTAAGCAGATCCTGAGCTGGGCTTTGAACCGAGGTATAGTGACAGAAGCTCGGGCACTTTTAATGTGAATGAAGCTTTAGATCAGAATTAACTCACACCTACCTGATAGTTTGCCCAGAAACCACCCATACTTGTATTAATTTGGCTCCTTGTTCCCTATTTAATTTATACTTATTGAGCACTTACTATGGGCCAAGCATTAGGTGCTAAGAATATAATAGTGAACAAAACATAGTCTTTGCTTTCGAGCAGTTTAGAGCCTAGCGGGGGATGTAGGCACATGAACAGACATTAAGGCCATACGGTGATAGGTCTAGCTGATGCACTGGAGGACAGAGAAGGAGCACCTAATTCAGACAGGAAGCCTTCCCAGGAGTGAGTCTAATCTGAGACCTACAGGAGAATCGGGATCAAACTGGTGAACTGAGGTGGAAAATGTCTAGACAGAGGGAATGTCAGGTTCAAAGGTGCAGATGTAAGACAGAGAATGACAGGCTCAAGGAGCTACAGATAAAAATGGAGCAAAAAGTTCAAGGGACCAGGAAACAGGCTTTAAACTAATAGGTAAGGGAAGTCAGATCGTGAAGTTAAAAAGCCATATTAAAAAGCCACATTGAGAGAACTGGACTTTAGTTTTAAGACAGTTTGTTCAGGGAATAGACATGATTAAATTCATGCTTTAGAAAAATCATTCTGGATGTAGTGAATCAATGAACTTTAGAATTTTATACAATCAACATATTTAAATTTTTTGTAGTCATATTAAGTGCACTTTAACAAATTTGTTGTTGTTATTCTTGATGCATGGCTTAAGAATGAATACTGTAAATTTGAACCCACACAAATTCTTTTATTCCCCAATAAAATGGACACATATTACAGAGCAAAGCATTGTGCTAGCTAATTAGGCAGGGGCTGTGTGTGTAGGGAGATAAATAAGTAGGTAGGTAGGTAGATACATACATACATACACACACACATCGATACCATATATGGATACATAGAGTGTGCATGTATGTATATAGTCCCTTGTCTCTCAGCACCCAGTTGAGAGCTCCACTGTTGGTTTTGTGGAAGATATGTATTGTACAAGTTTATTAGGAACTTATATGAATATATAAGATTAAAAGGCCTTATAAAGAGTGTTGCAGAGTTCATTAATTTATTAATGTTTTACTGGCTCCAACATTACCAATAAGCAAAACAGATCTGTGTCTAGTCTCATAAATAATTTATACTTGTTGATTATCTATATGTATAAAACCCTAATATGCAAATAGACCAAACAGCAAAACAACCAAACAACTGGTTGTTATGATGTGTGCAGAACATGGTGGGCGTTGGCCGCGGTGGGGTGGTGGAGCAGGTGAGCGGGGGCACCAGACCAAGGCGGGGCACTGGTCACTGTCATCTAGGGGAGCCTCTGGTGGTTACTGAAAATTCTTTGCTTCTTTACGCTGGCCCAGCTCGCACCTGCTGCCAGTACCAGAGCCGCTGCTGGCACCCGGCACTGGCCCTGATCACTCAGCGCCATCAGCAGGTGCGAGCAGCGGTTGCTGGCCCTGATTGTGCCTCAGGGCTTTTCCACCTCCCCCTGCTCCTGAGGGGCAATCAGGGCAAGCAGCCACCTCTCACACCCACTGCCGGTGAAGGAACTGCTCACACCCGCAGCCGGCGCCCGGAGCTGCCACTCGCACCCGCTGCCAGCACCCAGCGCCAGTCCCAATCACTTGGTGCCATCAATGGATGCAAGTGGTGGCTGCCAGCCCTGATCACCCCTGAGGGCTTCTCCACCTCCCCCTGCTCCTGAGAAGCGATTGGGGCAGCAGCCACCGCTCACACACGCTGCTGGCGCCGGCCCCAATTGCTCCACGCAGTCAGCATGGAGTGGGGCTGCTGGCAGACAGGGGACTGGGGGCTATGGCAGGAAAGGCTGGGCAGGGGCACAGAGGATGGGCCAAGACCCACCCCTGTGCCCACTGCAGCCTTGAGGCCCACAGTTTCTTTCAAGGTGCATGAATTTGCACACTGTACCCCTAGTTATTTTCATAACAGTGATGATCTTTCTGTGGCAAAGATCCTGAAAGTTAATGGGAATCAAAATCTATTAGGCTCACTTCTAGCATTAAGTCATGACCTTCATTTTCATTTAGCTTTCCCTTTTATTGTGACAGTGACTGAGGTGATACTGACTTTGGCAGAGTGCTTGTGTATTCATATTCATACTACAGGCCCAATGCATGAATTCGTGCATGGGTGGTCCGGCCGGCCTGGCCCCAATAGCGGATTGGGGCTGGGCCTGTTGGGAGGAGGAGATGGAGGGAGGTTGGCTGGCCAAGGCCGGGCTGGCTGGGGGTAGGGACCACAGGCAATTGGCAGGTGGGCTTCTTCCCCAGTTGGGGTGGGGAGCCGATTAGGGGTGGGGCCAGCCATGGGGAGGGGCTTTGGGCAGTGGGCCAGCAAGCCCTGCCCCTGAATGGGGTGGGGCGGGGGGCAATCAGGGGTCAGTGGCTGTGGGAGGGGCCATGGGAGGTTGGCCGGCCAGCCCCACCCCTGATTGGTGAGGGGGCGAGTGATCGGGGGCAGAGCTAGCTGGGGGGAGGGGCTGTGGGCTGATCAGGGTGGTGGGGGCTGATCAGGGGTGGGGCCGGTCATGGGGAGGGGCTGCAGGCAGTTGGCCAGCCGGCCCTGCCCCTGATTGGGGTGGGGGGCCGATCTGGGGTGCGGCCAGGTGGGGGGAAGGGCTGCAGGCCGATTGGGGTGGGGTGGGCCAATTGGGGGTGGGGCCGGCCAGGGGAAAGGGCCATGATGGGGGGGTTGGCTGGTGGCCCCACCCTCGATTGGGGTGGGAGAGGCTGATCAGGGGCGGGGCCAACTGGGAGGAGGGTCACGGGAGATTCACTGGCCACAGTGGATGTCATGGTGACTGGTCATTCTGGTCGTTACACGTTCTGGTCGCTACACATTCTGGTCGCTGGCTTTTTATATATATAAATGGGGTGTCAGTCCCCAGATGCCATCCCTCTGAAGTAGGTACTCTTGTGCTTATGGGAGACTATGAAGAATTCCTACTGGCTCACTCTGCCCTAAATCTGGTACCTATGAGATGAATGATAATGAGGTGAAGATCATAGATGGGAAAGGTTTGTCTAAATGCTGAAGAGATCTTTCCTTAGATATCTACCTGGCATCCCTGACCTATGCATTCTTTTTTTGTTCCTCCCCATGTGTTCTGCTGGCTCTGCCCAGCATCCATTGAACAGTCATCAGATCTTCCCACTTTCTACTACTAGAGGGACATTAGAAATCACTGAGTCAAACCAGTTCATGTTACATATTCTTTATTCATTTAATAACCATTTACTGATTCCCAACCCTTGTTGTGGAGCTGTGGATATATTGTTATATTGTTGTTAGTTTTGTGGAATACGTTTACCATGCATATATTTGAATGCATATCATTAGTGAAGTAGTATTCCAAGAATGATGAAAAGCAATTGTGGTACAGGTACAGGCTGCTATTTTCACAGTTATGTTGCAAGTAAGTAGTATTAAGGTTTTCACAATGTGAGCTCTGCAGTTTTTTACAGATTTAATTGGAAGCAATTTCATACATTTGCATGTTTAAAGTCAGTGTTTAGTCTTGTAACAATATGCTATACGAGGGATAAAGGAACAGTGAATTCTTAGCCATCTGCTTTGTGGATATTTTTCTATGAATTAAAACGCTGTCTCCATTGTCATCTTTCCCGAAGCTGTGGATTCCTGATCCTATTTGTTTGTGTTTTTAGTGTGACTCCATGAGAACATTTCAAAGACTGCTTAGTTTTATTTGTTTCTGTCAGCACACTGGAATTGTGGGAAACTGGAAGGGAATTAGAATAAAATTCTTGAATTTATCAGAATAAATTCAGCTGTAAAAGATTTATAGAATGAAGAGGGAAATGGCATAAAACATGCTGATAAACTAGAATAGTAGATGTCCTTCCAATAAAGGCGAATGCATTTGCCCTTCTTGGAAATTGGTTGAGTTTCAAACCACATTAAAGAGTAAATTTGAAAGTCGAGAAGAAAGTGGCAAGTTCTTTCTCTTCCTGTCCTGGCTAAAACAAAATATATGATTTTTTAACTTAAATATAGAGCAGACCATATCTTGTAAGCAAATTGGCAAACACCTTACTAAAACAAAACTAACCAAACAAATGAAAAACACTTTAGGGTAAAAATCACCTTCCTATATAATAAAGAGCTAATCCTATATAATAAAAGACTAATTTGCAAATTGACCCAACTGTGGAACAACCGGTGAAACAACCGGTTGCTATGATGTGACTGACCACCAGGGGACAGACGCTCAATGCAGAAGCTGCCCCCAGCCCAAGTGGGGCCAGCGAGTGGGCAGCTCCAGGCCAGCCAAGGCGGGTGCCAGTGGGGGCCCTCCGATAGCCCCACCAGTCACCCCACAGATTGGCCTTGATCGCTGGCCAGGCTTAAGGACCCTACCCATGCACGAATTTCGTGCACCGGGCCTCTAATAAGCTAATTAGACCAAAGAGCAGAACAACCATCTGACAACCTTCCGGATGAAGCCGTGGCTGCGAGATGCCGAGCCCCTTGCATGAATTTTGTGCATCGGGCCTCTAGTCTATAACAATAAAAGCACAATATACTAATTAGACTGGGCATCCTTATGGATGTCCTTCCAGATGACCTTCTGGATGATGCCTGGGCTGTGAGGGAAGCCAGGGTCCCAGGTGCCTGACAGCGGCCAAAGGGGAGCCTGGGTCCCGGGTGCCAGGGGGAAGCTGGTGTCGGCAGCCAAGGGAAGGAAGGCCTACTCGTGCATGAATTTCATGCATCGGGCCTCTAGTTGTGTAATAATGTGTTATACTGAAATGTTCTGTATTTTAGTTAGTATGATAAGCATTTTTTAAAATTTATTAAGGGTAAGGGATATTAAAAATAGTTGCAGTTTATAGATGGAAAAACTGAGTTTAACAGAGGTTAAGTGAATGCTTTGTAGGGAAATAGGATATAAATTTAGGAATAATTAAATAAAACAAACAAAACCAGCTTTTAACTGTTCTCTGTTGTAATAATAATTCTTCTCCCCCTCTATCCTGTCTTCCCTCCCTTCTTTCCTTCCTGCTTTCCTTTCTCTTTTCCCTAAATATTTATCAATTTTCTATTACATATAAGGCATTAATCATTCAAAGAAGAATAACACATGTTAGGAATCACATTCAAAATTTCATGAGATTCATGGGATGACAGGTGCTATTATTCTTATTTAGTAGGTGATATTATTGCATCCATCTTACAGATGAGAGGACTGAGATTGAGAGAGACAAAGTCACACAGGTAGTGCTAATTATTAACAACAATAAAGTGAATAAATTACCCATCAGTAAAGTGAATAAGTTACTGTCTGCATAAAACATAACCTTCATCTGAGAAACTGCTTCATGACATATTAAATGGAGGTATATTTGAATTTAGACATTGCTAGGCAGCCATGGCAAGCTAATGACACTACACAATTATATGTGATATTTCTGTTACCCTACCTCCATATCCACCTGAAACTTCGTTACTTCCATGCTTTAGAAAACTATCTGGGAATGTGGTCCAGAAGAAAGCAATAGGACTACATACATTGGTATAACTAAGCAATATTTTAAGAAATGAAACTTATTAATTATTGATCTGCTCTCAGAAACTTCTGAGAACTTTGTTTTTTTAAAAAATTGCTTCTGCATGATGAAATCTGTAACAATACTTTTGAAAAATGCTCTTTAATAACCAACTGGGTTAAAAAAATATAGGTAGATGGTTGTCACTTGGTCTTTAGGATATGAAATAGATATGCCATGTGCTGTTTTTTTTGTTTTGTTTTTCAGGGAGGGATTTTTTTCACATTAAAAATGCAGTCTGAATTAAAAATAGTTACCCATGAGTGACAATCCACCATGCACAGAAATAGTTGGCCTGGGCGGGAACAGGATGGGAGAGGGTTTACCTTGGAGCATTAAGTGTTTTTGAGTGCAGTATTTTGTTTTCCAAACAAAGGACTGGGTAGGGAAGGGGTCTTCAGGGGAAGACCTAGGAAAAGGGAGCCATACCCTATTCTCTGATATGCAGTCTCATGAGTGCCCCTCATTTTCTAGCTAGACAGTGTGCCTGATCTTTAGGTTCTATGACCGTGAAAATGTGAACCAAAGCTTTCCCAGGGCTACTGTGTCCCAAGCCTGTCCAGAAACAGGTGGCTGACACTTTCAGTGTCTAAGTTTTATCCGAACTCTCAAATTCCTATTTCTCTACCCATCATAGAAACACTTTTTCTTAATGCTTCTCTAACCTCGCTCAAGTAGCCACAGTGCTGCGCCTTTATGAGAAATCGGGTAGAAAATAATGCAAATTTCAATTAGTTAGTAATTTAAATATCAACTAATGGGATAGCTTGGAACTTACCCATCACTTATAATACACTTTTAAAAATATTTTTTTATTGATTTCAGAGAGGAGGGGAGAGGGAGAGAGACAGAAACATCAATGATGAGAGAGGATCATTGATCAGCTGCCTCCTGCATGCCCCACACTGGGGATCGAGCTCGCAACTCAGGCATGTGCCCTGACCGGGAATCAAACCATGACCTCCTGGTTCATGGGTCGATGCTCAACCACTGAGCCATGCCGTCCATCTCGGCTATAATACATTTTCAAAAAGGAGTAATTTCTGAATACTAAGCCACTAAATTAAAAAAATAAAAACACAACCTGCCTTTAAATTGGAATCCCCAACATTACCGTATTTTTTCATGTACAAGATGTTAGTTTTTTCTAAAATCATTAGACTGAAAATCGAGGGGCGTCTTATACACAGAAGTCAGCCGAGGAGGGAGCCTGGCGGGTTCGCAGCTTCCCTTACCTGTCAAACAGTTTTCCTCCAATCATGAGTCTTATTGTTACTGACGTCAGCTGATGCCGTAATTGGAGGTGGAGGTAGAGAGTGCACAGATGCAACAGGGACCAGAGCATTCTGAGCCCATAAAGATGTCAAAAAATAAAAAGATATATACTGGTAAGCGATTGTCTTACTCTGCAAAATTCAAACTGAATGTAACCAGCTATGCAAAAGAGCATGGAAATAGAGCTGCAGAGAGACAATTTGGACCTCCTCCCACTGAGTGTATGATCAGACAGTGGAGAAAACAGGAAGAACAACTCCTTAAGATGCCAAAAAAGAAGAAGGTCTTAAGAGGAAAACCAGCAAAATGTTTAAAATATTGATTTCTTAATTTGGGGTTGGAAAAGTGGGGGGCGTCTTATACACAGAAAAATACGGTACTTTCTTTAAACATTGTATAAAGTGTGACTTTATTTGGCTGTCTCATTCCTTGGTGATTTTTGGCTTCTGACTTTGTTATTTAAAGATCCAGGTCCAGGTATGCAGCATTAAAGCCACACAATTCCATTTAGATCATTTTGGCAGTTAATACTGTTTTCTCACTTTGTGCAGTATAATTGCCAAAAGGATATCTCTCATTTTGATAAAAGTTTCTCCCTAAATATACTTGAATAGTAAAATAATAATATGAGTGAACATTCATTAAATACCTATCCATGTGTCAGACTTGTGTTTTACATATATTACCTCTTTTGACTCTCACAACAGCGCTATGACATGGCTTATCATTATTCCTTTTTTACAGATGAAGGAAATGAGGCTTAGCAACATCAAGTTACTGGGTCATGGTCACATGACTGACTAGTGCTAGAGGTAGAATTTGACTCTGAAGCTTGGGCTTGTCATCACTGGAGTCAACTGAAGCTACATAATCAGAAGAAGAAGTTACATGAAGGCATAGAGATACATTCCAAAATGTCATCATTCATTCATGTATTGCAGGGGTGGGGAACATCCGGCCTCCAGGCCTTAGAAGGCCGGCAAAATCATTTGGTTTGGCCCTGCCAAGGCGTTAGCAGTGAGTTAATCAAATGTTTGACTAAATATAGCAGGCTAATTTTTAAGTTGATAATTTGGTATGGCCCTTGAATGATGTTATAAATATCCAAATGGACCTTGGCAGAAAAAAGGTTCCCCACCCTGAAGTTTTATTCAACAGATATGTCTTGAGTGCTTGTTCTATGCAGATCACTATGCTAAGTGTTGCAGATATCCTGGTGAGTCAGCCATTTTCTATGTGATTTATACTGTTGTGGTGCATACACACTAGTGGGAGAAACAAGGTAATGAAATAACCACAGAGTATTTATTTAAAGATTGAGACAAATTCTGAAAGGAAAAACAACATAGTTTTACAAGAGTCTCTAAGGAAAGATTCTAACTTAGGTGAGGGTTTGGAATTTTGAAGAAATACAACTTAATCTGAGGTCTGAGGGGGTAAGAATTCATAAGTTACAGGGTATTATAGGTGGGAAACTTTCCTGACAGAGGAAATAGCATGTGCAAAGGCCCGAGGCAGTCAGACACTGTGGTCCAGTGAAGCCATGTTTGTTCTTGGAAGGGTTTGGGTTTACTTAGCAGGACACTAATAAAGAACTTTAAGCAGAGAATTAACCGTAACAGATTTGTAAAGCTTACTCTAGTGGCAATGTGGAGAACAAAATGGAGTAGGGGGTATGTCCATTTAAAATAATATCTAATGAACCACAGAAAATTATGGTACCAAGGTCAGAGTATGGACATTTGCTAGTTATGTACCTTCTTTTGGCTCAGGCTCTGGTTATATAAAACAATAATATAGACCCAACACCGGAAGAAAGTTATTGGGAGATTTAAATGAAAAAGAAATAGTAGTAATTAACCATCCCCATTTATAGAGGAGGAAACTGAGGTTTAGAAAGGTGAAATGAGGCCTTTCATCATTATTATTTATCTGGATGATACAGAGTGAGAGTGAGGGGAGTAGGAGATGAAGGTAAGTTAAAGGTCTGAAGGAAGAGAACATTGCCAAAACACAGCAAGCAAATGAACAGAAAAACCTATAGAGAGGTCAGAACTCGGGGTAACCTGGTTGAAGGGACACAGGGTGCAGCAGCTACATGAGGTCCAGCTTCAGTTTGCTCACCTGGTTTCTCCTTCAGGAGAATGGAGATCTGTGGATGTAACAGTTCCGTTTCCATCCATCCTTCGTCT
Organism: Myotis nattereri; assembly: GCF_964212035.1. NCBI lineage: Eukaryota > Metazoa > Chordata > Mammalia > Chiroptera > Vespertilionidae > Myotis > Myotis nattereri. The sequence continues at coordinate 86,785,776 of NC_138075.1, forward strand.
CCTAAGGGACTAGATTAGACCAGGCTGTCCTTCAGCCTGGTTCACATAATGGGATTCCTTTCATCCCGAACAAATCATCAGTGAAAAATTGTTGGCTGTGTGATGCCAGGAACTGCGTTAGTAATGAGACAAAAACCTTAATTGCATAATTAAAGATTAAAAAATTTAAAATACTTGCTTGTATTACTATTTTTTAGCATAGATAAGTTTCAAACTGGCCTACCCCAATTTATAAATAACAGTGGAGGTGGTATCTAATATAAACAAATGGGAGCAGGGGTGGGGGTGAGGAGGTGAGGGGAGAAATTTATGCAGAGTGATGGGAACTAAGATGATAAAGTTTTGATACTGAATAATTTTCTCCAGGAGTTTGGATGTTTACCTTAGAAAGGGTGGGGAGAAATAGAAGCTAGTCTTGAACTGCTTTTGTTATATGCAAATTCACTTTTCACCTTCCTGGGATTTGTGAATATATATTTAACGTGACAGACTTAGTACACTTTAGAAATACTTATTGAGCATCTACTATGAGTTAGCCAGTTGTGGTAGGTGATGGAGTGATAGCAATAAGCAAAAGAGACACTCATGGAGACGTTATTCCTACATTGATTTGTTCCCAGAAATTTTATTACATCATTTAAAAAATGTTTATTAACTGAACAATGCATTATTTTAAGATAGAACATTAAGGCAAGAATGGATATTTTGGGGTTGACCTTGACCATTTCTATCGAAGCTTTATTCTCTAGATTAAAGAAAAATCTTTGAATATTTAAGAACAGGATATTATATAAAGTAATGTGATAATTGATTAATATGCCATTCTGTATGTCAAACCAGAAGCAATGGAGACTGATGCATCTTGACCTTCTTAGCGGCCTCTGCTGAGATTTCATTTGAACAGCAGCTGAGTGTAATTGATGTTCCATTTACTGAAACCACTGCCATTGTCTGTTTCAGGGCCGGCTCGATTCTCTAACGGAAGTGGATGACTCAGGACAGCTAACTATCAAATGCTCTCAAAATTACTTGTCTCTGGATTGTGGAATTACTGCATTTGAACTGTCTGACTATAGTCCAAGTGAGGATTTGCTCGGTGGCCTGGGTGACATGAGCCAGGTCAAAAGCAAACCCTTTGACGCTTGGAGCTACGGTGAGATGGAGAAGGAGTTCCCCGAGCTTATCCGAAGTGTTGGGTTGCTGACGGTGGCCACTGACCCCATCGCTTCCAACTGCAGCGAAGCAGTGAGTGAGGGGGCACCTCAAGGTTCTCTCTCAGCAGATGATAAAGGTGCTTGTGAAGAAAACAAGGCTCCTGCAGTCGAGGAGCAACCAGGCTCAAAGCAGGGCATGTCATCTCCAGTGGAAGCTCTGACAAACACTGTCCAGTCCTTTTCTAAGACCTCGAAGCAAGAATCCAATTCTCCCTCCCAACCTGGAGCAAAGAACCAACGGCCTCTTCCCTGTGAGAACACAACCCCCAAGCGATCCATCAGAGACTGCTTTAATTATAACGAGGACTCCCCCACACAGCCCACGCTGCCAAAAAGAGGGCTTTTCCTTAAAGAGGACGCTTTTAAGAATAACCTGAGAGGTGCTGACGGAAAGAGGCAGATGGTTGACCTCAAGCCCGAGATGAGCAGAAGCACCCCTTCCCTGGTGGATCCTCCTGACAGATCCAAGCTCTGCCTGGTGTTGCAGGCGTCCTACCCCAGCAGCCCTTCGGCCGCCAGCCAGTCCTACGAGTGTCTGCACCAGATGGGGGGCGGGAATCTTGAAAACACAGTCAAAAGTCACATGAAAGAAATCTCCTCCAGCCTGGGAAGGCTCAACAACTGCCACAAAGAGAAACCTCGACTTAAAAAGCCACATAAGAGCCCAGAAGAGGTGCCTCCCTGCCAAACCCCTAAAGCGGGAACTGGTTCGGGCAAGCAAACCGAAATCACCAGGAGCTCCAGAATGCCGAACGGAATTCCCTCTTGTACTTCCAAGGCCGTGGAGGGGCCAGAAACCGATTCTGCTTCTACATCCTCCCTTGAGCCGTATCCTCAGAGCAGTTGGAATGCCAAATTACCAGCGCAGTCAGAAACATCCAGTTCCCCACCTTTTACTCAAAGCAGCGGATCTCCTGTTGGCTCGGACAGTGTCATGTCTCCGGTACCCCTTCTTTCAAAACACAAAAGCAAAAAAAGTTACTCCTCCTCCCCAAGCCACGTCTCAAGGAATGGGCAGGTTGTGGAGGCCTGGTATGGCTCCGATGAGTACCTGGCACTGCCCTCTCACCTTAAGCAGACAGAAGTATTAGCTTTGAAGTTGGAAAACTTAACGAAGCTTCTGCCTCCAAAACCCAGAGGAGAAACCATTCAGAATATCGATGACTGGGAACTGTCTGAAATGAATTCAGATTCTGAGATCTATCCAACGTACCATGTCAAGAAGAAGCGTACAAGGCTAGGCAGGGTGTCTCCCAGTTCATCCAGTGACATAGCCTCTTCGCTGGGGGAGAGCATTGAGTCTGGGCCCCTGAGTGACATTCTTTCTGACGAGGAGCTGTGTATGCCTCTCTCTGGCATGAAAAAATACATGGATGAGAAGTCAGAGAGAGCTTCATCTTCTGAGAAAAATGAGAGCCATGCTGCCAAAAAATCTGCTTTAATTCAGAAACTTATGCAAGATATTCAACACCAAGACAACTATGAAGCCATATGGGAAAAAATAGAGGTAAGCTAGTCTAATTAATCTGAGTGATTTCTTACCTTACCTGATTTTTGGAAGTCATGCTGGAAAAAGTCCAACTCTCTCCACTCATATAAAATGTGTTGCTATTTTTGGTAAACATACCTGATTCCCCAAAGACAGAAAAAGCACATGATCACTGCACTGTGACAGAGTATGTGTCATTGAGAACAGCCCTTGTCAATGTATTAGCTTGGTGTACCCCTGCCTGGTATAGGATTCTTGTTTGTAGTGCCCAAACCTAACGCAGCGCCTGACGAGTGGTGGGACCCTGTGGATGGAACACAGGTAAAGGAGAGCAGTAGCTGTGCAAACACCCATGTCTCAGGAATATGTGAATAGAATATTCCAGTTGCCCTCAGTGCTTTTGCACTTGTTTGTTCTAACTCCAGAATAGCTTCCACAACTCCATTGCTAACTTCCTGTAGAAATAGACCAGATATTTTTTGGAAACTTTGTTTTGCTTCAGTCTTTCTCCTCTTTGAGGCCCTTGGCTAATAACCGTGCTACCTATACTCTGTACCACCCATGGGCTCTGAGATGGGGACTTGATATTTTCGGTAAATCTGTACTTTTAGAATGAATTATTAGATGTGGTGAAATCTTTGAGGACAGACATCAAAATCCTCAGGACTGAGCTTTATACTATAGGATGTGATTTAAGACTGTATAAAAGTATAGAGTAATTCCCCGTATCCACAGGGGATCCGTTCCAAGACACCTAGTGGATACATGAAACCAGAGACAGTATTGAACCTATCTATATACTACATTTTTTCTATACATACATACATACATACATACATATGATAAAATTTAGTTTATAACTTAGGCACAGTAAACAATAACTAACAATAAAATAGAAAAATTATAACGGTATACTGTTCTAAAAGTTATATGAATGTGGTCTTTCTCTCTTAAACTATCTTATTATAACTATTTCTTACTTGCAGTAAATGGCTTAGTGTCACTCATATTAGGGGACTTCTTGCTGGCGTGTTGATATAGGCTCAACGTTTTCTACTGCAACACATTGCTGTCAGTTGGAAAATGCTTTTTGTTCATATCTCCCACCCACAGATTGCATATTTTTTTTTTCCATCTTAACCAAGTACTTATCACACACTGGAGCCATAACTTTTGTAGTTGGAGGTGCAACAGCAAAACGAGCATGGGTTTCTTTTTCCTTCTTCACAATCTCATGGATAGAAGATGTGTTCTTACTATAAATTTTAGTAACCCAGCATATGATTTTTCTACCTTTATTATTAAGTAGAGAACTTTTACCTTTTTACCTAAAAAAAGAAGTTTAGGGTTTCTCTTTGGCATATCTGAATTGCCAGCATCACTACTCTTGTGCTTTGGGGCCATTATAAGTAACATAGGGGTCACTGTGATACCATGACAGTCAATTTGATGACCTAGACAGCTACTAAGTGACTAATGGACGAGTAGCGGATTACAATGTAGATACGCTGGACAAAGGGATGGTTCACATCCTGGGCAGGATGGAGTGAGATTTCATTATGCTACTCAGAACAGTATGCCATTTAAAGCCTATGAATTGTTTATTTCTGGAATTTTCCATTTAATATTTTGGGACTACATTTGACTGTGGATAACTGAAACCATGGAGAGTAACATCATGGGTAAGGGGGGACTGCTGTAGTACATATGGACAGAATAACCTGGAGAAAGAAAATGAAGGTACATTAAGAAAAGAGGGGAAGTTAATAGCAATATATAATAATAGCATATTAATAATTGTTTTTACAAAGTATTTATTTGTCAAATCCTCACAACAACCCTAATATTAACACCATTTTATGGGTGAGAGATCAGGCGGTCTGCTCTGGAACCCATGGTATAATTAAATGCTTCCATGCCCTCCTTAAGGAAGCGATCAATACGTGTTGCATATACATACTACAGTATTGTAGAGAAGAAGTAATATCAGTGGAGCTGGGAAGTTAGAGAGAAGGAAGGAGGAGCATAAACTGAAACATAGGTAAGGATTGGGAATGAGCATGATATGGGGGAACATAGCGAGCTGTTTTGACTGGAAGGCTGTGATCAGAAAGCAATAGAAGTTTCCATCCATTTGATAGGCCCGGTTGCTACAAGGCCCCAGTGGCCAGACTCAGGCAATTAGAATTTGTTCAGTGGATGGGCATCCATGGCAACTTCTTTGAAAGGCACTGAGAGTAGTAATATAACCCACAAATAACTAATGCTTCTTGGACTCTGATTTTGTGCTTGAATCTGTGCTAAGAGCTTTATATGTCATATGCTACTTAAGTCCTGGGAGCTAGGCATTTTCCAGACAAAGAAGCTAAGGCAGAACATAGTTAGGAAACCTGCTGATGGCCTCACAGCTAGTAAGAGCAGAGCCTGGATTTGAACCCAGAGCCAGCATACTTCAAGCAGCATAGGCCATGGCCTGCCATAGCCTGTCTGATTGGCTTAACTGCCAATCACTGGAAAGCTGGTCAAAGCAGCTGTGGTGGAGACCAGTCCAGAGACAGCAGCCAATCTGAGGGACTGCTGTCATGTGGATGGGGGAATGGAGGGAGGGGAAGCGGGTTATTGGAGAAGGGTTCCAGGAAACTGGTTCTGGGCCACGCTCAGTCATTAAAGCCTGGAGTGGCCCATAGCTAGTTATGCTGCATCTGGGCCTCAGTTCTTCTTTTGAAAACAGAGATGTTTTTTAAGCAGATAATGGCCACAATACCAACTTCCAATGACAGCATCCTTTTATTTCATAATTCTACAAAGATGAAGCTGTCTTCAACCTGTAGGACTGGCATATCTTTAATCAAAGGAAACACTTACTTTATTATTATTATTTTTTAATTCTCACCAGAGGATGTTTTTCCATTGATTTTAGAGTGAGTGGAGAGAGGGAAAGACAGAGAGAAATATCAATGTGAAAGAAACACATTGATTGGTTGCCTCCTGCATGCCCCCAACCACAGCTCAGGCTGGGGAGGAGCCTGCAACCGAGGTACCTGCCCTTGACCGGAATCGAACCTGGAACCCTTCTATCCACAGACTGACGCTCTAACTAGCCATTGAGCCAAACTGGCTAGGGCGAAGGACACATTTAGATTGGTAACTGGCTTGAAATGGAGGTAAGGTAAATTTTAAAAATAAATATTCATTGATATTGAGTATGTGATGAAACGTTTAAGGGAAGTGTTTTGTCAGAAGTTGGAAATACTGTCCTCAAGTTGGGATGTGAGGTGAAGGCTGAAAGGAGATTAAGCTCCTTTCTCAGCCTAACCTCCTTTCACGACATCCGATGAGGGCAGCTGCCAATTCCCAGGTCAGCTGACCTTTAATATCATACTCTAGCTTTGAGCTCCTTCATATTATCTATTCTACTTGAAAAATATAACATAATAAAAGAGTGTATTATTTAACATCTTCCCTGTACCAGACATCTAGTAGGCACTTTAACTGCAGTCATGTTCTCATAAGATTCTGCAAGGTGGGTTTTACCATCTTAGATTGGCCACCTCTCTTCCTCTCTAGAGCTGTCACTCTGGAACTAGCCACCACCACCTCCTGCCTGAATTACCAACGGAGCCTCCTAGCCGGCCTCTCTGCTTCATCCAGCTCCCAGCACAGTCTCTTCCCAGCACAGCAGCCATAGTGATCCTTTTAAAACATAAATCCGATCGTGTCTCCTTGCGCCAGCTCCCGTCACATTCAGAGGTCCTACATGGACTGGCTTCCTGATTTCCTCTCCGGTCTTCCCCGTACTCACTTCACTCCATTCCCCCTGGCCTCTTTGGTGTTCCTAGAACAAGCAGAGCCTGCCCTGGCCGTTAGGATCCTTGTCAGTTCCCTCTGCCTGCACCCTCTCCAGCAGGTACCCTCATTTCCAACTCCTTCGCCTCCTCTGGGTCTTTGCTCATAATAATTTCTCAGGGAAGCCTACCTTGAACACCTTTAAATGATGTAATCTGACTTTCAGTTTTTTTCTATAGCTCTCATCATATTCTGTTATTTTATATAATTATCTTATTTAGTATGTTTATTATTTTTGTTTGTCTCCCTGCTAGAATAGGAGCTCTGTGTGGGCAGGAATATTTATCTGTTTCATTTGCTAATAAATCACATGTACCTAGAACAGTGCCTGATACATAGTAGATACTCAATAAAAACTGTTGAATGAATTACTGAATCCCCATTTTAGAGCAGAGGAAACTGAATTCAGGTATTTGAAATCACTTATCCTAAACTGCATAGCTACTAAGTCATAGAGCCAGGCTTCAGGCCCCATCTGCTTTGCTCTTGCCATCAGGTAAAGTCTTGAGAACAGATGAATTTCCTGAATAGATGAAGAAGAGAAGAGGGGTGGCAACTGAATTTTAAGTTGAGGCAGGAATAAAGAAAAGGCCCAGTTGTGAGGATTAGGAAGGGACTGAGAGATTCTTGGGTGCTTTGTAAATAAAAGGAGAAGAGATGTTTAGTAAGATGGATATTAGCTTCATTATTTGAAAAAGGGAGATCAAGATGAATAAGGGCAATGAAGAAACCAACCTTTAGATTTGTTTTAAAGCGTCAATGAGGACTTCAGAGAAAAAGGACTTAATGAAAGAGTGGAGGTAGAAACTGGACTATAGATTATTAAGAAGTGAGAGAAAATCATTCCTAATAGCTCAAGAAATTGGATTGTGAAAGCAATATGAGACAAAGGACTACAGTTGAAAGTAAACAAAAGTTTTGTTTCTTTTTAACTAAAGCTTATTTGAAGGCAGAAATAACAGACTCAGGAGCCAGAGATCTTGAGGTGGCTAGAAAGACTGTATAAATGGGCCACACCCTGAGATAAGAGGGAGGGCACATGGAGCTCTGTGAGAAGAATTCTGGCTTGATACTAAAAGTTATAAAACACGGAAGAATACGTCCTGCTCGGATTCCACTTTTACCAAATGAAGAGTAATGTTTCCTCCTCCTGTCATGTCCCAAGGTCCCTCTCTCTTCTCTCTGAGCCGCACAGAGCACACGACAGAGGCCCGAAGTCCACTGATAGGTGAGGGACTCCCGTGGCTGTGATAGGATCTCTGGGCTAGCATCCGAGTGGCAAGTGTCTTAGATGCCTTTTTGGTTCCTTCACTCTCTACTCCTCAGATGTGTGTCTTTATTTTAGTAGGCTTGTTTTATGAATGTGAAAATTTTATTTTTAATGTGTATTTTTATTTAGAAAAATTAATTTCTTTTTATAGATAATATACATGATTTAAGAACATATGTTTAAAGGTATCCAATAAAAATTCTCTCTCATCATTATCCCCCATCTTGAGTTCCCACTTCACAATGGTGATCACTGTTGCTTTTAGTTCTTATGTTCTTTAAGAAGTGCTTTATACATACAAGCAAATGCAAACATATTTATGAAGCAATATTTTAAAACCTGGTAAATAAGTTGCAACCCTGTCTTTCTACTCAAATATAAGTGCCTCAGTTAACTCTGTGAGTTCTTAAATGATGGTTCCTTTCCCAGTCTCTCAGTGGGGGTTGAGAATTTGGGGAATATGGCTGGTTTCCTCAGAATCTCCCGTGTGGATAAGGTAATGGAGCCTCTCAGGTCTGAGTGCTCACCTTCTGTAGGAGCTTCTCAAGGCCTAAAATTAAAAGTGAAAACCCAAACAAGCCATTGAACTAGACTCAGTTCTGATATATTCAGAGGATACATACGACCCACTGACTCCATTTCTAGGTGTTTATCTGAAAAACCAAAACACTGATTTGACAAGATATATGCACTCCTATGTTCATTACAGCATTATTTTCAATAACCAAAATGTGGAAGCAACCTAAGTGTCCATTGATAGGTGAATGAATAAAGAAGATGTAATACATATATACAATGGAGTATTACTCAACTGTAAAAAGAATGAACTATTGTCATTTGCAACAACATGGATGGACCTAGTGGGTATGATGCAAAGTGAAATTAAGTCAGACAGAAAAACAAATATCATATGATTTCACTTATATATGGAAACTAAAGAAAAAATCAAACAAACAAAACAGAAATGGACTCATAGATACTGAGACTATTTTGATGGTTGTCCGATGGGAGGGGGTTTGGGAGCTGGATGAAAAGGTGAAGGGATTAAGAAGTACCAATTGCCAGTTACAAAAAATCACAGGGATGTCACAGTATAGGGAATCCTATATAATGAAAGACTAATAGGCTAAGTGCCTAGTCGTCTGTTCAACCAATCAAAGTGTAATATGCTAATGATATGCTAAGACCGCTCAACCACTTGCTATGACATGCACTGACCACCAGCAGAGAGCAGATAGTCGACCTGTTGACTAGTCACTGTGTTGTGCACTGACCTCCAGGGAAAAATGCTCTATGACACATGCCTCTATGATACCCATCCTCTTTGACACCCAGCCTCTATGACACCCCTGCATTATGACACTATTGCTCTATGACAACCCTCCTCTATGACACCCTCCTCAATGACACACCTCCACTATGACACCCTCCTCTATGATACCATGCTCTATGACACCCTTCCTCTATAACAACCCTGCTCTATGATATCCTCCTCTATGACACCGCTCTTCAATGACACCCTCCACTATGACAGACTCATTTATGACACTATAACATCCTTCCTCTATAATGTGCTCTGACACCCTCCTCTATGACACTCCTCCTTTATGTCAGCCTTCCTCTATAACAACCCTGCTCTATGACAGCATCCTCTATGACACACTCCTCTATGACACCCTCCTCTCTAACAACCTTGTCTATGACATCCTCCTCTTCGACACACTCCTCTATGAAACCCCTCCTCTATGACACCCTCCTTTATGACACCCTCTTCTATGCCACCATCCTCTATGACACCCTCCTTTATGACACACTCCTCTATAACATCCTCTATAACACTCCTCTATGACAGCCTTCCTCTATAAGAACCCTGCTCTATGACAGCCTCCTCTATGACACCGTCTTCTATGACACTCCTCCTGTATGACACCCTCCTCTCTAACAACCCTATGACATCCACCTCTAAGACACCTGCCTCTATGACACTCCTCTATTCCACCCTGCTCTATGAAACCCTCCTCTATGACACCCTCCTTTATGACACTTCTCTATGACACCCTTCCTCTGTAACAACCCTCTTCTATGACATCCTCCCCTGTATCTCCCTCCTCTATGACACTGTACTTTTGACACTCCTCCATGATAACCTCCTGTATAACAACCCTGCTCTATGACATCCTCCTCTATGACACCCTCCTCTTTGACTCCCTCCTCTATGACTCCCTCCTCTATGACACCCTCCTCTATGACAGTCCACCTCCATGTCACCATTCCTCTATAAAAACCCTTTTCTATGACACCCACCTCTATGACACCCTCCATGACACACCTCCTCTATGACACCCTCAATAACAACCCTGCTTTATGACATCCTCCTCTATTACAACCTCCTCTATGACACCCTCCTCTATGACACTCTATGACACCCTCCTCTATGATGCCCTCCTCTATGACACCCTCCTCTATGACATCTTCCTTTCTGACACCCCTCTGTGACACCCTCCTCTATAAATCTGTCTTCTATGACACTCCTCTTCTCTGACACCCTCCTGTATAATAACCCGGCTCTATGACATCCTCCTTTATGACAACCTCCTCTATGACACCTTCCTCTATGACATTCTTCTATGACATTACTCTTCTATGAAACTCTCTATAACCATCCTGATCTGACACTCTCCTGTATGACTCCCTCCTCTATGACAGTCCTCCTCTATGTCACCATTTTTTATAACAACCCTGCTCTATGACATCCTCCTCTATGACACCCCTCCTCTGTGACACTCCTCTATGATATCCTTCCTCTATAACAACCCTGCTCTATGACACCGTTCCTCTATAACACCCTCCTCCATGACACTCCTCCATGACACCCTTCCTATATAACCCTGCTCTATGACATCCTCCTTTATGACACCCTACTCTATGACGCCCTTCTCTATTACACCATCCTCTATGATACCCTTTTCTATGACACCCTCCTCTATGACACCCTCTTCTACAAAACTCCTCCTGCATGACACCATTCCTCTATAATAATCCTGCTCTATGTCACCCACCTCTATGACACTCTCCTCTGTGACACATCTCTATGACCCCTTCCTCTAAAACAACCCTGCTCTATGTCGTCCTCCTCTATGACACCCTCCTCTATGAAACCTCTCCTCTGTGACACCGTCCTCTATGACACTCCTCCTTTATGACACACTCCTCTATGAAACCTCTCCTCTGTGACACCGTCCTCTATGACACCCACCTCTATGACACCCTTCCTGTATGATACCCTTTCTCTATAACAACCCTGTTCTATGACACCCACCTCTATGACACCCTTCCTCTATACAACCCTGCTCTATGACACCCTACTATAGGACACCCTCCTCTATGACACCTCTTCAATGACACTCCTGTATGACACCATTCCTCTATAATAACCCTGCTCTATGTCACCCACTTCTATGACACTCTCCTCTATGACACATCTCTATGACCCCTTTCTCTAAAACAACCCTGCTGTATGACATCCTCCTCTATGACACCCTCCTCTATGAAACCTCCCCTCTGTGACACCGTCCTCTATGACACTCTCCTCTATGACACTCCTCCTCTATGACACACTGTCCTCTATGAACCCATCCTCTATGATGCCCTTCTCTAAGATGCCCTCGTCTATGATACCTCCTCTATGACACCTTTCCTCTATACAACCCTGCCTTATGATACCCTACTATAAGATACCCTCCTCTATGACACCGTCCTCTGTGACACCCTCTTCTATGACACCCTCCTCTATTACACCCTCTTCTATGACACCCTTCCTCTATGACATCATCCTCTATGACACCCTCCTTTATGACACTCCTCTATAACATCCTTCCTCTATAACGTGCTCTATGACACCCTTCTCTATCACACTCCTCTATGACAGCCTTCCTCTATAACAACCCTGCTCTATGACAGCATCTTCTATGACACCGTCCTCTATGACACCGTCCTCTATGACACTCCTCCTCTATGACACCCTCCTCTATAAGAACCCTGTTCTATGACACCCTCCTCTTTGACATCCTCCTGTATGACACTTCCTCTAAGACACCCTCAGGATGAAAGCGTCCCTTTATAACACCCACCTCTATGACACTCCTCCCTGACATCCTCCTCTATGACACCGTCCTTTATGACACCCTCCTCTATGAAACCGTCTTTTATGACACCCTCTTCTGTGACACCCTCCTCTATGACACTCTTCCTCTATGACACCCTACCTCTATAATAACCCTGCTCTATGACATCCTTCTCTTTGACACCCTCCTCTAAGACACTGCTCCTCTATGACATCCTCCTCTATAACAACCCTGCTCCGACACTCCTCCTCTATGACACTCTCTTCTATGACACCTCTCTTCTGTGAAACCCACCTCTGTAACACTCCTCTATGATACCCTTCCTCTATTAGAACCCTGCTCTATGACATCCTCCTCTATGACACTCTCTTCTATAACACCCTCTTGTATAACACCCTCCTCCGTGACACCCTTCTCTATGACACTCCCCCTCTATGACACCATCCTCTATAACTACCCTGCTCTATCACACCCACCTCTATGACACCCTTCCTCTATGATACCCTTTCTCTATAACAACCCTGTTCTATGACACCCTCGTCTATGACACCCTCCTGTATGACACCCTTCCTTTATGACACCCTCCTGGATGAAACCGTTGTATAACCCCCGCATCTATGACACTACTCCATGACATCCTCCTCTATGACACCCTCCTCTATGACACCCTCCTCTATGACACCCTCCTCGATGACACCCTTCCTCTATGACACCCTCCTGGATGAAACCGTCCTTCTATAACCCCTGCATCTATGACACTTCTCCCTGACATCCTCCTCAATGACACCCTCCTCTATGACACCCTCCTCTTTGACACCTTCCTCCATGACACTCTTCCTCTATGACACCCTGCCTCTATAACAACACTGCTCTATAACATCCTCCTCTATGACACCCTCCTCTCTGACACTCCTCCTCTATGACACCCTACCTCTATTACAACCCTGCTCTATAACATCCTCCTCTATGACACCCTCCTCTCTGACACCCTCCTCTTTGACACCTTCCTCCATGACACCTTTCCTCTATGATACCCTTCCTCTATAACAACCCTGCTCTATGACAACACTCCTCTATGACACCCATCCTCTTGACACCCATGCTCTATGACACTGTTCCTCTATGACAGTCCTCTTTTTTACCCCTCCTCTATCATACCCCACCTCAAAATATCTTCTTTCCCTATATATTTGCTGCATAATCCTTGGTCACTTCTTCACAAAACAATTATTTTTAATATGAAAGATCTAGAAAATATCGTACCTATGGGCTTGTGGGAATTTCCAGAAGAAGGTCAGGCTACCACCCCATATTGCGGCGTCCATTGCAAAGGACCTGGTAGGTGCTCTGAGTGCATATCATTGTAAATATGAAATCACAGCAGACTTGACTGTTATGTTGGAAAAGAAAATTATAAGCTAAAGAGAAGCAGAAGGAAGAAATTAATGAAAATAAAATGGATATAGTGAGTTATAAAATAGTAGAATAAAAAGAACTAAATGCTTTTTTTGGGGGCAAAGGATTAATTGCTAACTAACTTAATCTAGGAAAAGGGAGGAAATTGTAAAAATACAAGTAAGAAATATTATAAGTAAATAACTACCAAAATAAGCAAACTAAAAGAACCATAAAAGACTACTTTGCTAAACTCAAACAAATGCATTTGAAAACGTAGATTAATGGACTATTTTTGAGGAAAGTATACCTAAATTATATATAATTTAAAATAAATATACCAAGACCCCAGCAAAAGAGAAATGTAAACAGACCAAGTTCTATAGGAGAAAAATGAGGAAAGTTGACAAAGAGCCTCATCTCCTAAAAAGTACCAGGTCCTACTGGTTTTCCATATAGGATTTCCACCGAGTTTCAAAGAACAGAAAATCCCAATGTAATGTAAGCTATGCCAGAATGTCAAAATAGAATGAAATCTTCTAAACTTTCTGATGTGCGCAATAACAAATACAACAAAAACTTCAAAACTAAAGTCACAGACCATCACTTATGAACATTGAAGTAAAAATCCTAAATTGAATACTAATAGACTGTTGAGAGTTTAGCTAAACTACTCCATGGTATGATTGTCTTGGAATCCCTTTGTTTGGCCTAGTGGCCTTCAGCGATTTTAAATGGACACTAGCCTCTTCATGGAAGCTCATGCCCTAGATACAAGATAGCCTCAGGGTCACATGCAAAGGGAAGTTTCTGATATAAGGCCTGAACAGCCCTTGTGATTAGCAGTCTCTTCTGCCTCCCAGCACCTGTGTGCCTTATGCTTTAGGTAAAACCCCATTGGTAAAACCCTACTCTTTGGTTTGAATTGATCAATCAGGCCACAGCTTGGGAACCAGAAAGCACTCTACCCATGGACCCTAAAGAAGGCATATGCCCAGGTTCTGCCTCTCACGGTCTGTACTCTGCCTTCAACTCCCCATGTGGCCCCTTGAGGTATGTTGTGTCCTTCCTCCAGGACCTCTGAATAACAGACATCTCTATTTCACTTCCTCTTGTGGTCTCTTGTTGAACTGTGGCTCATCATCTAGCATCTGTGCTCCACTTAACAAAAGTTAATTTCATGAATTCATAACATACACAGAACCCAAGACATCAAAAAACAATGCATCCCAATCACATGGAGTTTATGCTAGGAATAGAGACAGTTCAACATGAGGAGACACATGAATATAATTTACCATATTGATAAATTTAAGAAGAGAAATCATAATGCAACATCCATTCTTGATAAAAAAAAATATTCAGTGATAGCTCTCGCTGGTTTGGCTCAGCGGATAGAGCATCGACCTGTGGATTGAAGGGTCCAGGGTTTGATTCCAGTCAAGGGCACATGCCAGGGTTGCAGGTTAAATCCCCAGTAGGGGGTGTGCAGGAGGCAGCCGATCAATGATTCTCTTTCATCATTGATATTTCTATCTCTCTATCCCTCTTCCTTCCTCTCTGAAATCAATAAGAATATATTTTTAAAAATTCAGTGATATAAGAATACTTCCTTCACATATAACAGTTGACCTATCCTTTCCTAGAGTTTGCATCATGCTGAAGAGAGAAATAAGTACAAGTAGCATCTTCAGTTGTCAAGAACAAGACAAAGATACAAAGATTTAACTCTTATTTAACTTTGCACTAGAAGTAGTAGCCTATATAATTAGATTAGAAAAAGAAACTAGGACTAAAAATACTTGTAGACGATATGGTACATACTCAAAAGGAAAAATAATTAAAAATTACTGAAATAATGAATTTAGAAGATAAAGTAGAAAAATTATACAGACTTCAGTAACTCAAATTTACAAATAGCCAGATTGAAGATATAATGGAAAAACATATCCTATTTACATAGCAATAAAAATAATAAAATAAACACTAATCAATTTAAGAAATGTGAAAGTCACTTATAAAACTCTTTAAAATGTTTCCAAAGTCCCCTAAAGAAAACCTGAGCAAATGAAAAGGCATACTGTGTTCTTGAATTGCATATATTTAACATGATCTTAATATAAGTATTAATAGTTTTCCCCTCTTAGAATGAGACAGATATCTACATCCAAGATTCTGTGCTGGGCTTTAGGAAGACTGCAAACATAAGTCAAACAGAACTTGCCCTAGACCATGTTGCTTGGGACCTCATGATCTGGTTGATAATTTGTGTTTACTATTAAAATACTCCAAAAAAATCTATGTATACTGGGACTCGGAAAAGGCAACTGTATTTAGCAACAAAGATGTTACTACTGATCTTTGAGAAAGCAGTTTCCATAGAGTAGGGAGGCTTTAAAAACTGGTCTGCATATCTTAACAAAGCCACTCATTTCAGTGCCAAAAGAAAGCAACAGAATTTCTCGTTTAATTACAGGAAGCTGAACTGATACAAAAATTCATCTCCTGCTCCAAACACATAGATAAACTGGATAAAATACATGTACACACACACACACACACACACACACACACAATCTCACATAGCCAAATTCAGAACAAGGAAAGGAAATCCTGAGGCATCATAAAGAGGAAATGTAAAGTCAGAATGTTGTGTTGGCATACAGCTGAATCTCTTAAAGAGGTACCAGTCCCTAATAAATCCTGCTGGGGTGAGATCTGAATGCAATTTTAATACAGTCTACAACTGAGACTATAGCCATCCCGTCCCCAGCTGAAAGGGAGCTGGACCTGAGGGGTTTTCTCAGCATAAAGCTGGAAGCTTTACGAACTGGTGAGGAGCTACTCAATTGGTGGTGTCTTAAAAAACTGAGATGTTAACATAAAATGTGGTCAAACACTGGGGAAATCTGTAGGATCCCCAAAAGGCAAATTCACAATTTTCCCCTAAGTACTCTTGAACCCAAGTGGGTCTCTCCAATGAAAGAACTCCTGCTAAACTAACTCGCACTCCAAAATTGCAAAGCGTGGGAGAAATGCCTCACCTTTAGCCAGTGTCAGCACTCACACCAAAGGAGTTCACACCCAAAACATCAGATAAGAGGCCAATCTGAAACAGACTTCCAAAATGATTCCTAAAATTTTTACAAAGATACAGGGAAGAGTTGGGGGGGGGGGGAAATAAAAACAAAACCAGAAAAGAAACTGGGCATCAGGGAGACAGATGGCTGGTTCCCATGAAGGTTTCTGTAAGATGTGAGTCACACCTGCATGCCCTAGGCCAACATGGAAAAACAATAAATAGTTGGGAAATGAACACTTATTAGGAGCTGATTATGAACCAGGAACTGTCCTAAAGTGTAACTTTCACATACAGTTCCCACAACAACTGCCCTGCGGAGTAAGCTCCTTATTGCCCATTTTTTAACTGGACCTCAGAGGATTTAACTTTTCCAAAGTCACACAACTGGAATTGGAACCCCAAATTAGGAAAGAGGGGGACACTAACTATAGCTTCTAAAGAAAATGTGTAAAATTGAGGGGATTTCTTTTTTTCGCACTCTGAAAAAAAGAAATATTTTCAGATGAAGCAGGAAAGGAAAAAATGACCTGACTTCAATTTATTTAGCATGTGCTTTCTAAAAAAGGATATTTGCCACAAGTAATTACTGTGAAAGCGGAGCTTTCCTGGTTTCAAAGGTTTTTAATCATGAAGTGGTATTTAACAATGTAATTATTTCCACAGGCTGGAAAACAAACTTGTCACCGAACTATACTAGTAACTGGATTCAACCACAAAGAAAATGGTATGCATTGCTGATACACGTGGTCACTAATTTTATTGGAATAACACCAACATATATATTAATAATGA
Organism: Myotis nattereri; assembly: GCF_964212035.1. Classification (NCBI taxonomy): domain Eukaryota; kingdom Metazoa; phylum Chordata; class Mammalia; order Chiroptera; family Vespertilionidae; genus Myotis; species Myotis nattereri. The sequence continues at coordinate 86,802,988 of NC_138075.1, forward strand.
CGTGACATTCTATGAGAGGCACTGAAACGTAACGTAGGAAACACAATTTTATGCTCACTTTTGTTCTCAGAGGTGGGTGACCTTGGACCTGGGCTGTGGTCTCCCCTTCACAGAAGGTGGGGAAAGAAGTCTTGGATCTTGGTGCACTTCTGAGTCCAAATTCCACTTTACTCAAGCCTCCTTCTGCTCACAAGGCTGGTCACCCCAAATGTTCTGGAGGCAATGATGAGCTCAATTTTCTCTTAATGATCTCAACACATTTTAAAGATGAATTTGCAATAAGTTCCTCTTCTACTACTATACCACAATAATTTTGAGCCAAAAATAGTCATTGATGGTGAACAGTAATTCTACCCATGGAGGAAAATGAATCACAGAAAAATTCCTTAGAGCAGCGGTTCTCAACCTGTGGGCTGCGACCCCTTTGGCGGTTGAAGGATCCTTTCACAGGGGTCGCCTAAGACCATCCTGCATATCAGATATTTACATTACGATTCATAACAGTAGCAACATTACAGTTATGAAGTAGCAACGAAAATAATTTTATGGTTGGGTCACAACATGAGGAACTGTATTTAAAGGACCAGAAGGTTGAGAACCACTGCCTTAGAGGGTTTCTAGTTCAACTTCGTCAGCTTAGGGATAAGGATCTGAGGTGCAGGGATGGACAGTAATGTGGACAGTAATATGGGCACTGACACCCTCCTCTATGACACTCCTCCTCTATGACACCCATCCTCTATAACAACCCTGCTCTATGACATCCTCCTGTATGTAAAACCTTGGCCTAGAACCCATGTAACTGGTCGAATCCAGTTACTAGTATAGTTCTGACAAGTTTGTTTTCTAGCCTGTGGAAATAATTACATTGTCAAATACCACTTCATGATTAAAATTCTTTGAAACCAGAAAAGCTCCCCTTTCACAGTATTACCTGTGGCAAATATCCTTTTTTAGAAAGGACAAACCTTGGCCTAGAACCCATGTATTCCAGTTCCTCAGCTAGGCAAGGCTCCATACCATGCTGATGAGAATCAGGCCAGCTTAATAATGGCAGAAATCTATCTATCTATCTATCTATCTATCTATCTATCTATCTATCTATATCTATCTATCTATCTATACACACACACACACACACACACACACACACACACACACATAGGTTGAGCGAATGGTGCTGAGAAAAATACATTTGCATTAATGAGGACAGCAGAAGTGCAGTGGTGGTTACCCGTCAAACACCCCTCCTCAGCCCTTCCCTCTTTTTTCCAAAACCTGGAAACACTAGCTTCTAGAGCAGCTGGGGAAAGAGTGAAGAAACAGCATATCTGAGACACAATTTCGTTTAAACATTTGTGAAAGTCACCACGCTAGTCAGCATAGTCAGAAGAAAGCAGAGGATCCTGGCCAGAGGTCTGTTTCCCAGAAGATGGGAAATCTTAAATGAATTCAACCACAATAAATATTTTACCAGTCAGGACCAAACCTTGTCAGAAACCCATGACCGCCTTTAAAATGGAATGCTTAACTGTCTTGGAAGAGAATCTTGGACTCCAGGTTTTACTCCATCACAGGTCTCCCTCTATCATGAAGTCCCTGTAGCATCATGGGTAAGTCACTTCACATCTCCAAGCCTCAGTTTCCTCACCTATAAAACTGGGGCCAAAAAACTCTCAGTTCAACCAACCTCTGAGTTGGGAATATAATAAAAGCCTAATATGCTAAGTATCCGGTCGTCTGGTCGTCTGTTCAACCAATCAAAGTGTAATATGCTAATGATATGCTAAGGCCACTCAACTGCTCGCTATGACATGCACTGACCACCAGGGGGCAGATGCTCCAAACGGTAGGTTAGCTTGCTGCTGGGGTCTGACCAATCGGGACTGAGTGAGACAGGCCGGACACACCTTAGAGCCCTCCCTCGATCCCTGCCTGGTTGGCCAACCTCCCACATCCCTCCCCAGCCCTGATCATGTAGCAGTGGGGTCCCTCAGCCTGGCTTGTGCCCTCTCACAATCCAGGCTGAGGGACACTTCCACCCCCTGAGTGCACAAATTTCATGCACCGGGCCTCCAGTATAGTCAATAATATTGTAATAACTATGTAGTATGGTGTCAGATGGACGCTAGATGTATCAGGGTGATCACTTCATAAGTTAAAAAAATGTCTAATCATTATGTTGTATCCTGAAATTAACATAATATTGTATGTCAACTGTAATGGAAAAATAAAATAAATCATAAAAAATAAAATAAAAGCAGTGAAAAGAAAGGGAAAGACATTTGGATCAGATGGAATTAAACAGAATGATGAAAAATTCAGTTAGGGTGATATCTGGATACATGTGATATATGTAATGGGCTGGCAAACTATAGATTAGGGCCGAATCTGGCCCAGATGTCTAATTTCTTAAATAATGTTTTATTGGAACACAGCTGTGCTCATCACCTATGGCTGCTTTTGTGCTGCAATGACGGAGCTGAGTGGTTGAGACAGAGACCAATGACTTGCAAAGCCCAATATATTTACTGTCTGGTCCTTTAGAGAACAAATTTGCTGATCTCGCTCTAAGGTGAGGAGGAAGGAAGGGAAATAATTTCTGCTCAGCATCTACTATGTTCCAAGTTCTGAAGTAGGTTCTTGCATCCAATTTATATGCCAAGCCTATGGAAGAGCTACTACTGGTCCTGTTCTACAGAAGTTGAATCTAAGGCTCCAATGCTAATGACTTGCCCAGGGTCACTCTGGGCTAACCGTGAGAGCTGGAATTCCACCTGGGATGTCAGAGCTGACTTGGTTGTCTCCTAGAGATATAGCCAAATGCCAGGGAATTTAGATAATAATCCCATATGTAGACAAAGTCTATTTAGAAAACCCAGAAACCACTGCTAGATTAGTAGATGAACAGTCAACTTCTCCCTCATGGCCTGACACAGACATGAGCTGCCTGGAAAGTAGCCACTTGTCTGAGGTGGGTAATTATTGATGACAAGTTGACAGCTGTATGATTCCTAAAGGGGGCCGGCAGAGTGCAGTGTGGTACGGTGCCACCTCAGTGAAGCATTTCAAGAGGTCTGTCCTTTGAGATATAGTGCAAGGTTTATTTCTCATATCATGGGCTTTCTGCTGACACTAAGTTCTGAAAATTCATCCTGCAAGACATGACTCCCTCAGGCTGGAATCATTGGTACCCAGTTGATGGATGCATGACACAGCTGATCCCTTTTCGACCCAGTGATATAAATCTCTTTAAATGCCAGATTATGGCATTTCAATTTATAGTTCAATGACTCAGCTGTTGTTAGAATTTCATCTCAGAGACATCTATAACCCAATTTTAAAAACTTCTTTCGAGCCAGCTAAGGATGTCCTGTCACATAAGTTATTTCAGATTCAGTGCAGCAAATGCTTAGCTAATTGCTTGTTCTTTGTAAGAAGGCTATATGAAATTCCATTCAAATCTGTGGTGACAGCCCAAAGGCAGCCACCATCGCTGCTACCTCGCAGTGGAGCTGGGAAGTGGTTATAACACTAGGGCAACGTGCATGCAGCAGAGGTGTGGTCTGGGATTAATTTAGCACTGATTTCTGTACTTCTTTTCCAGGCAGGACCCATTCTATCTTTTGCCCTCATGTTGACACTTCAATAATACCACACTGATGGTGGCAGTCATTAAAGAAATACCATGTTGTCCTGAGTTCTCTTTTCTTTTCATTGTGGTAACAAACAAACATGTAACTTGAAATTTGCCATTTTAACCATTTTAAAGCATACTGTTTAGTAATGTTAACTATATTCACATCACTGTGAAACTGTTCTCTAGAACATTTTCATCTTGCAAATCTGAAACTCTATACCCATTAAACACAACTGCTCTCCCCTCCTCTGCCCCACCCCTGGAAACAATTCTACTTTCTGTTTGACTGCTTCACATGCCTCAAATGGGTGGAATCATGTAGTATGTGTCTTTTTGTGACTGGTTTATTTTACTTAGCATATCATGGCTTATCCATGTTTTAGCATATGACAAGATTGCCTTTCTCTTTAAGGCTGAATAATATCCCACTGTATGTGTATGCCACATTTTGTTTATCCATTCATCTGTGGATGAATATTTGGCTTGTGTCCCTCTTGGCTATTGTAAATACTGCTACTCCGAACATGGATGAGCAAATATCTCTTCAAGACCCTGTTTTAAATTATTTTGGTTATATACTCAGAAATGGGATTGCTGGATCCCATGGTAGTTTTCTTTTTAATTGTTTGAGGAATCTCCATACTGTTTTCCATGGTGGTTCTTCCATTTACAATCCCATCAAGAGAGTATAAACATTCCGATTTCTCCACATCCTTACCAACATTTGCTATTTTCTGTTTGGGGTTCTTTCTTTCTTTTCGATAGTAGCCGTCCTAATGAGTGATAGAGATCTCATTGTGGTTTTCATTTGAATTTCACTGATAATCGTGATTAGTGATGTGGAGCATTCTTTTATATGCTTATTGGCCATTTGAGATCATCTTTGGATAAATGACTATTCAAGTTATTTTAAAATTGGGTTATTTGAGTTTTTATTGTTGAGTTGTAGGAGTTTTTATGTCTGTATATTAACTATATATATATGATTTGTATATATTTTTTCCATCCCACAGGTTACCTTTTCATTCTGTTTTATTGTGTCTTTTGATGCACAAAAATTTTAAAGCATGATCTAGTACCATTTGCCTATTTTTGCTTTTGTTACCTGTGATTTTGGGGTCATGTCCAAAGTCATGGAGCGTCTCCTCTGTGTTTTCTTCTAGGAGTTTTATAGTTTTAGGTCTTTAAATTACATTTTATTTTATCTCAGGGTGATTACCTTTTATGTTTTAAAGATCTCCCTCCAGGTTTTTTGTAGGATAGGATACAGCTTTATAGAATTTGTCTCTTAAAACAAACAAACAAACAAAAAAACACTTGGCAATTCTTTACTTGATTTGTGATTTGAGTAAGTCCCATTGAAACACAGCTGTATCTTTTTTTAATTCACCCCAAACTAACTTACAATCAAGGTCTCTTTTCATTCAGTTCTCACTTGCCTTTGATATTTCTTTTCTACCAACCATGTGCCAATCTTTCTAGTGTTGGTGGAGTGGTAGTCTGCATCTCGGTGTTGATAATGATCTCTTAAGAGCATCCAATCAGATAGGAAGCATTTTAAGGTTATTAGATTCCACTGTTCTCACTGGCATTTCATTTTGTACGTGCTTTTGCCTTAGGCTTACCTTTTCTTTCACAGTTGTAACTTCCTCTTATCTCTGAGTTCTCTTTTTTACATTTTCTCTCCCATTCATTTTCCTTTACTTTTCTTCTGGACTATATAGTTTTCACTCTATTTTCTTTTTAAAATGCCCTTCCCCAAGAGTATCTTCCACTTTCTCCCTCTAATGTTGTCCTAGAGAGTCTCAGATTCCAAATATGAGAACACCATAAGTTGGCTCTCCATCTCCATTCACACTTGAACTATTGATCTTTTAGTGCATTTCTTAAACTTAGAAATATGTATTCAGAGAGTTGAGGAATTGTTTAGAAGTAAGAATAAAGAAAACAAGAATTTAGTTTAAATACATAGGAAAAACAGATTCTTAAAGAATTGGGCAAGCTTAACTTTGTAATTAAAAGTCAAAGGTCCAGTCCTAAAGGATCACACCTTGAGCATGAGTTGATAGTCCAGATGATTATTCAAGAAGAGATATCATAGCAGAACGCTGCAGGAACTCAGAATACTTTCTTTATTTATGCTATGTACAATCTAGAACTTAAGAAGGAGATAACAACACAATTCTAGGCTCTCTGCTTGCTAAATAATATTCTGTAAGTAAGTGCCCAGTGGGAAGTCATACAGTGGGAGAACAGAGGAAGGAAGAGAATAACAAATGTAGCTAGACCAAGCACCCCAGAGGAGGGACTATTTGAGCTGAGCCTTTAAGGAGAATTTAGATAGCAGAGATGAGGGGGTAGAATGTTAACCACAGAAGCTTTAGCATGAGCTAAGGTTGAGGGCAAGAATATTCAAGGTATATTTGGGAAATAGTAAAGAGATGCTGGGCATTTGGCATATAGGCTAAACCTGTATAAACAAAAAAACCTCAAAATACCATAAGATAGAAGACTTTTTCTCTCTCACATAACAAGGGCTAGGCAGACAGCCTGGGGAAGGTGGAGGCCACCTAGGGATCCAGGTACCTTCTGCCTGTTGCTCTTATAGTGTGGCTCACCAATACTCGTCTTTGTTCCAGCTCACCCAGAGAGGGAAGAGGGAGTACCCAGCTTTCTCCTTAAAGATAGGGCTTGGACATTGTCCACAGCACTCCTGCTTGTATCCCATTGGCCCAGGCTTTGTCTTATGGCATCACCTCATGGTAAAAGGAGTTTGGGAAATGAACCCCTAGGCATGAACATTGGGAGGGAGATGTCTCTTAAACCACCTGGTAGTTAGAATGGAGTTTGTTGAAGGGAAGGGGCATATACACTTAGAAAGAAAGAATAGGGCCAAAATATGATGGCTTTTGAATTTCAAGTATTTGCATAACACAAACACAAAATGAATACCTATCTAATGAATGCATGAATAAATGAGTGAGTGAAATGTTATCATCCAGTTTGAACTTTATCTCCTAGACCAGTGGTCGGCAAACTGCAGCTCGGCAAACCGCGGCTCGCGAGCCACATGCGGCTCTTTGACCCCTTGAGTGTGGCCCTTCCACAAAATACCGGCTCTTCCACAAAATGCTGACTTCTGTGCATGGACCACGAAGTTTCAATCGCACTGTATGTGTGTGCCCGCACGTGGTATTTTGTGGGTCTAGGGCCATGGTCGGCAAACAGTGGCTCGCGAGCCACATGTGGCTCTTTGGCCCCTTGAATGTGGCTCTTCCTAAGCCTTAGGAGTACCCTAATTAAGTTAATAACAATGTACCTACCTATATAGTTTAAAAAATTTGGCTCTCAAAAGAAATTTCAATCGTCGTACTGTTGATATTTGGCTCTGTTGACTAATGAGTTTGCCGACCACTGCCCTAGACTAAGAGTTACAAACTAAAATGACTCTAAGAGGGTCCGACAGGTAATGTAAGTGTCATATGGTACAGCCAGGTGTAAGTGGGGAGTGGGAGGGGCTGAACAACTGGAGGGTAAGTGCCATGTCTAACAGCCACTGTTCAGCGCCAGGTGACTGCTGCACAGAATGTGGGCCCTGTGTGGCAAGATCTTGCAGTTTTTAAAAAGAAGTAGGAAATCTTGGTTTTATGTGACATTTCCCAGATCTTTAATGTTTGGTTTGAATAATTTTGAAAAACCGGCCAAATAAAACACAGCTATCAGGTAGATTTGGCCTCCAAGTCACTAAGTTGCAATCTTAGCGAACATGAGAAAGTACTTAAAATCTTGGCCCAGAGAGCTGGCCGTTGAAAGGAGGCTAATCTGGCCATGCTATGCCGGATGCACCTCCAGCTCAGTGGTTCTGGATGGTGGCTGCACATTATCATCACTGGGAGGATTTGAAAAATCCTCACCTCGGGCTCCACTGCAGACCAGTTCAGTCAGGCTCTAGACAGGCGGGTATTTTATAAAGCTGCTCAAGCAATTCTGATGTGCTGTCAAGGTTGGGAGCTAATGCTCTGAGGCTAATTTTGAAGGTTATTGCAATGCCTGCACATGTGGTAAAAGGGTCTCAACTGTGGTTTTAGAAGCGGCCTGAGCAAAGAAAGAGACAGAGGTGAAAGACTTTTTAAAGACAAATTGATGGAAAGTTGTGGCTTTTTAAAAATCAGAGTGGAAGAAGGGTGTCAAAAGAGTTGAGATTTCAAGCTGAGATTTGGGGGCTGGAAAATGTAAGGAATTTAATATGATGATGAACAGGGGAAAAATAAATGTTATCTTATATGCAAATGCTGTGGCCTAATCCAAGTTGAGAATTTTAAAGCCACATAACATTAAAAAAAAAAATAAGGCTACACAATTATTTTAAAAGGATAATCTTTTGTGTATATTTTATTTGTTGCAAGCCAGGAAAAAACCTGTGAATTAACATTGCTAATAGATTTGTTTATACAGTGTGACAAGGTCATTGCTCAGGGTTGAGGGAGAAGAACCGTAGGAATCCAAAGCAAATTCCTTCCTGGTTAACAGGCTAAGAATGTCTGTCCTGCATCAGTTTGGTCTGTAGTCTCAGCTGGGTCTTGAGACTTTATCAATGATGATTTGCCACCACCTTGAGGCTGCATCCTGTTACTGCATCCAGTTTTTGGCTTCTGAAACATATAGGGAACTGCATTCTTTAGTTGGCAGGTTTAAACATTAAGATGAAAATAGTTGTTTGTTATTTTATTTTATTGGGATGGAAGGGCTATACAATTAAATAATGTTTTGTTGCATCAGGATGATGATTGTGCCTAACCACATATGACAGCAAATATTTCTGTAATGAAAATCAAAAGAGGAATCAACTCAGTGTTGCATTTTCAAATTTAATTAAAAAATAATTTTTAGGTCATTAGTGAATTCTTCTTTATACTTAACTCTAAAGTAATGACTTTGCATTAGTGGTAGGATATTTTGAAAAGATAACAATTAACAAAACAAAACTTTGACATTTATTGCTCACTTTTAAGTATATGTTAATAAGCAAGATTCTAAGAAGTTTCTTTACTTAACACATCATCACATTTAATTATCAAGAAAAAAATTCCTCTGATTCAGACACTCTTATTTTATCCCCATTTTACCATTGAGGACAAAGATTCATAGGGCAGTTAGTAATTTATTCAAGAGTACAGGACTTGAAGACAGGAACTTTGGGCTCAGTTCACAATCCCCCATTTTTTAGTTATGAAAACTTGAATAAGTCCCTCAAAGGTTACTGTTTAAATCTCCCAGTCTTTAAATGGAATGTTAATTATGTTTGTCATGCCAATGCAGAGATTGTTGTATGAAATTACAAAGAACAACAGACTATGTAAGTACTAGTTTTTTGGTGACTTTTTCTATGAATCCAGGGTCTTAGTGTCAACAATAGTAGAAATAACTAGAATAAGAATGTTAAATCTGCCTCTAGGTAGCATTGTGACCTTGGAAACTTAACTTCCCAAACCTGTGCTTTTAAAAAGAAAAGTTAATGAAGAAACTGAATTGGATGACCTCTAAGATTCTTTTCAGTTCTGAAATTTTCTAAGAGACTTTGTGGCATAGCTAAGAAAAGAACCATTTTTTTTTCTATAAAATATTCACTGGAATATATCACTTCAATGTGGTTGGCTTTCTCCTATGGAATTCTGGGTGAATTCCTCTTAGAAGATCCTAATGGTGAGTGTGAGGCTGTGACATCAGTGAGCCTGCAGGTATGAAACGATTCATGCTGCATGGTAGCACTGTAACATGAGGAGAACCAGACATCCTAGAGGAATGTGCAGCCTGGCTGGTGTTTGTCAGATGCCAGGAGACCAAAGATAATGGTGACAGTAAACAAATGAGTAGCCAAGTAAGAATTATATATGATTTAGCCTGGATTTACAGCAAATATGGCCTGCTAAATGAAGCAGATCCAAAGCATTCTTGTTGGCAGATTTGCCATTGTGATGTCTTGAAATTACCTGTCAGCACTGCTGTTTGTGCTCTGTTCAGATAGCAGGGCCAAAATCATTCCAAGAGAGTAGGTTCTGCATCAAGGTCACTCATGATGTCAGACCATGTCTGAGGCTGTGGATCTTACCATAGAACGATCATCGGCCTGGGGTCTGCCTGGTGAATAAGCAACTTTACCAGGAAAGGTGCTGCCTGTGATCTGAGACCCAGTGCTTTCCATCTTTCAGATAGATGAGGCTTCAAGCCTTACTTTTCAGGAAGCGAATGGCTCTATCATTTGTCTTCCTTAGTTATCTAGGAGTAAAGGAAGTTGTTTTCTTTTTTAATGCTTTTAAGGTAATCAAACTGGAAAGGTGTCACTTGTAGGTGGTGCTCTGATATTTCTGGATTTGTCTATAGATTATTCAGTACTACTCACTTGAGAAAGGTGTGTGTGTGTGTGTGTGTGTGTGAGAGCGAGAGAGAGAGAGAGAGAGAGAGAGAGAGAGAGAGAGAGAGAGAGAAAGAGAGAGAGAGGCATTGATGTGAAAGAGACACATTGACTGGTTGCCTCCCAGGTGGGAATCAAACCTGCAACCCTTTGGTGTGCCAGCTGACGCTCTAACCACTGAGCACATGGCCATGGCCAGATATTTTTTCTATGAACATACAGTCAGCCCTCTGTACCCCAGGCTTTGTATCTTAAGATTCAACAAACTGTGGATTGAAAACAGTATTTTTGATCTGTGGTTGCAAATCTGTGGATGCGGGTGTGGATTTTTGACTGCATGGAGGTCAGCACCCCTACCCCTCACATTGCTCAAGGGTCAACTGTATTAACTGGTCTCCTTAATTGGATACAGGGTCCATGAAAAGTCATATTGTGCCCACTCTTGTCTCCAGACACACTTTTCTATGAGGGGGATGCGGCCAGAAAGAACTCTAAGACTAGCTTTTTTCAAGGCACCAAAAATAGGAATATTCAGAAAAGCAGTTGATGGAACTCTACCACAAAGGAAAAGGTACAAATGACAGGAGCAGATTTTTGGAGACAGATGTATTAATGGGTGAGGGGCTTTTATGGAGCTGAATGGTGGTGGAGCATGCAGCTTTCCAAGCCATATTGCCTAAGCCCTAGTGCCCTTCACCAATTATCATTATGTTCTCTTGAGCAAGTGACTCAACCTCTGTGTGCCCCAGTTTCCTCCCCTGTAAAGTAGGGTTAAAAGTGTATCTTCCACATAGAGTTGTTGTGATGATTAAATGTGTTAAGACATGTAAAGAGCTTAGAATAGTACCTAGCATGTGGTAAGCATTTAGTAAAGGTTTGTTCAAGGTACCAAACCGTTAGCTCCAGTTATCATTATTGGCATTATTACTAACCTGGGAGCAGAGGGGTTAGGCCATAGCAGCTCCTTATATCTGTATACATGACTCTGGCATTTTGGAATCAAATGCCATCACCCTGTTTTCTCCTCCCACCTTCAGCCACCTTGGTCAGTACGAAGCCTCAACCTCCTCCATGACCCACAATAGTTAAGATCACCTTTCCCATTTCATGGGCCCTGTGGTGATTGCCCTACATTCCTGCATCCTCTTCTCTGTGAGACTCTGGGCCTCCTGCCCTGACTGATGATTCTAATGTTGGTTTAGAGATAATTCTCTAATCGGCCCAATAGTTTAGTTAAGGTACTTCTTTGACATTTAGAAAGTATTTATATAAGGGAATTTAGGCTATAAATGTCTGTTCAAAAAAAAAAAATACAAGCAACCTTCAAGTTTATAATATTGTCATACAACAACCTTATAAATAATATGTACTTATTTATAATTTGTATTTACTTATATTATTATATTTATAATTATCCTATATAATGAAAGGCTAATATGCAAAAGAATGGGGGAATGTCTGGTTGCTCTGATGCACACTGACCACCAGGGGGCAGATGCTCAACACAGGAGCTGCCCCCTGGTGGTCAGTGCGCTCCCACAGGGTGAGCACAGCTCAGCCAGAAGCCCTGAGTTGGCTCATGGCTGGCAAGTGCAGCAGTGGTGGTGGGAGCCTCTCCCACCTCTGCAGTCGGACATCCCCTGAGGGCTCCCAGACTGCGAGAGGGTGCAGGCCGGGCTGAGGGACACCCCCCCCCCCACCCGAGTGTACGAATTTCGTGCACCAGGCCTCTAGTGTACTTATAAATAATAATCCCACAGCACTCTTTAACCAGAACAAAGGTCATTTCTAAGTATTCTGGGAAGTAAAAGGAAGGGTCTCCTATAAGTTTAGAATTGTCCTTCAAACCCCTGACTGCTAAAGATGGAAACATTTAAAAAGTGGGTTAGAAAGGCAGCACATTGGGGGTTGGGTGATCTGTTGGGAGGGAAGTATACAGTTGATTTGCATGCATCTAAAAGAATGCCAGTTTTTTCACTATTTTTTAAAAAATAATTATTTTTATAATATTGTGTGATATGTTAAGATTTAATAGATTATTACTGTTATATATAAATAACAAATATTTTTTAAATTGCTAAAATGAGTATTCGTAGTTATAATTCATAGGAACAAAAGTTCTGTGGGGCCCTTAATAATTCTTAGTAGTATATAGGAATCTTAACACACGTTTTGAGAACATTAATAACATGTCACAGTTTGATGATATCACCATGCTCTGAACTCTGTAAATGAAGAATTTAGGTCATTTATATGTGAGTTCCAGGCCTTAATAGAATATCTGATACGTAGCAAGCTCTCAATAAATAATTTATGAATAAAGGACCTAATATACATGTGTGCATATGTGTACACCCATGGAGTTTGAACAAAAAAGACAATTTAATCTTTACTTCAGCTAGCCTAATGCTATCCAACCTAGGTAGTATATATAATTAACTAAACTAATAGTACTCTTAAATTTTATATTGCTCTTAAAAACTATATCTTTTTGAATTATAGAAATTTTGTCCAAAGGATGCCCAAGAGTACTTTAAAGTGAACATTTAGAGCCCTATACTTGAGGACAAAACACCTGAGATCTTTTGGCTCAGCTGCCTATTGGTTTTGTTTTATCTGTGAAGTAGTCTTTCTGAACCTCAGTTTCCTTATCTGTAAAATGGGGGGCATTGAACGAGATAGGATCTAAGGGCCTTCTAATCTGCATGGGAACTCTTCTTCTTTTCTCTTTTCCAAGCAGATGTATTTCAATACTATTTCCTGTCTTCTTGGCTCTAATGATAGGACAGCAGCTGTGTTGTTCTTGCCCTTTACTGACTCATTGCCCTGAAGTACTCTGGTAGAAAGCTGGCTATTTTATTGCTCATTCAGCATGATAAACTCTCTACATGGAATTCCAATTTTTTCTAAAAATATTAACTTTGTATTACTAAGAAACTATATGGTCCCTAGAAAAAATTTAGAATGTTTAGATAAACAACTCAGCAATCCCAGATAACCTTTTTAATAACCTTAGCATTCTACAAACAATCCCATCTAACCATATGCTTTCTTGTTTCAGGTATTTGATTTATAAGGAGGTCTTACTAAACAGGAAAGTATTTAGATGTAATCTAAACACAAGACTCTAACAACATTTCAGCTCTGCCCTTCAGTGTTAAGGAGTCAGTGTTATTGGCATATTGGGAAATGTTTATTAAAAATGATTGTTATCCCCAACAAGGTTGGAGGAGACTCAGCTCTATTTATCCGTTCTATATGATACTGAGTTCAGAAAAGAATTTCCCTTCTGGTCAGCTTTAGATAATACCATCCTCTGCCCTTTTTGCTTCTCTTTCCAACTGACAGCCTTTATTCTGGAACAATTATTTATTTATTTATTTATTTATTTATTTATTTATTTATTATTAAATTGATTGGTGTGACATTGGTCAACATGAACATATAGGTTTCAGGTGTGTGTTCCTATGTTACAAGTTCTGTATATTGCACAGTGTGCCCACCACCCAAAGTCAAATCTTCTCCTGTCACCTTATATCCTATCTAATAAAAGAGAAACATGGTAATTGGCATACGACTGCTACCCTTCCCATTGGCTAATCAGGGTGCTATGCAAATTAACTGTCAGCCAAGATGGCGGCCGGCAGCCAGGCAGCTTGAAACTAACATGAGGCTTGCTTGCTTCAGTGACGGAGGAATCCAACGTTCCCTGCCTGCCGCTGCAGGCCTCTGAGCTGGCAGTTTGAAACATAGTTACAAAAATAGAAGCTAAACAAAACCCCAGAAACCAGCTTTCAGCTAGCGGGGATCTCAGACCTGGAGTTGATACAGAGTTTCGATTGTAGAACCTAAACAAACCAGATACCTGCTTTCAGGAGCGGAGGCCTAAGATCTGGAGCCTCAGAGCTAAAGCTGGCTCAGAATAAAAAAGAAAAAAGAAAAAAAGGAGCAGTTGGGAGCTTCAGTCCCAGCCTGAAAACAGCCCTCAGCCTCTCACCCAGACTGGCCAGGCACCCCAGTGGGGACCCCCACCCTGATCTGGGACACACTTCAGGGCAAACCAGCCAGCCCCCACTCATGCACCAGGCCTCTATTCTATATAGTAAAAGGGTAATATGCCTCCCAGCACCAGGATCAGCGGAGCCGCGAGGTCTTCCGGCACCGGGATCAGCATGACAGGGGGCAGCGCCCAAACCCCCTGATTGCCCTGCGGCTCTGTGTGTGACAGGGGGCGGGGCCACAACCTCCCTATTGGCCCTGCTCTGTTCGTGACAGGGGAAGGCGCCCCAACCCCCTGATCGGCCCTGCTCTGTGCCTAATAGGGGGGAGCTCCCCAACCTCCTGATCGCCCTGCAGCTCTGTTTGTGACAGGGTGCGGCACCCCTACCCCCCCACCCCACGGGCCCTGCTCTGTGTGTGACGGGGTAGAGCCATAACCTCCCCATCGGCCCTGCCCTGAGTGTGAGAGTGGCGGCACCCCAACCCCCTGATCGGCCCTGCTCTGTGGGTGATAGAGGGCGGCGCCCCAACCCCCTGATGGGCCCTGCTCTGTGCATGACAGGGGGGAGCTCCCCAACCCCCTGATGGGCCCTGCTCTGTGCATGACAGGGGGGAGCTCCCCAACCCCCTGATCAGCCCTGCTCTGTGCATGACAGGGGGCAGCACCCCAACCCCCTGATTGGCCCTGCTCTGTGTGTGACAGGGGGTGGCGCCGCAACCTCCCCATCGACCCTGCCTTGAGTGTGACAGGGGGCGGTGCCCCAACCCCCCAATTGGCCCTACCCTGAGCGTGACTGAGGGTGGCATCGCAACCTCCCAATCTGCCCTGCTCTGTGCATGACAGGGGGCGGTGCCCCAATTCCCCAATCAGCCCTGCTCTGTGACCGACCAGGGGCTGCTCCTAGGGATTGGTCCTGCCCTCTGCCACCCGGGAGCAGGCCTAAGCCAGCAGGTCATTATCTCTCGAGGGGTCCCAGATTGCGAGAGGGCACAGGCCGGGCTGAGCGACGCCCCCCTCACCCCCAAGTGCACAAATTTTTGTGCACTGGGCCTCTAGTATTTTTATATTCTAAAGACATCCCATTCAACCTTTAGAAAAGAGCTAAGTATTTCATAAAACATTTTAGTGTTTTTTGAGTTTTCTTGTGGAATCAGAATTAAAACTGTTTTAAAACATTTCATTTTCTCTTCAGTCTTAATTCAAATTTCTTACCACCTCACACATTTCCATATCCTTTCTTCTGTTAGTTGTATGGTATTGGATTTTGTCTGTAGGAATGTCAGTAAATGTGTGAGGTGGTAGAGGCCCTAGCATCTGGGTCTTGGTGGCACATGAAGCACATAGATATGTGGTCAGGAAATGTAGAGTGCCCTAGGGAGCTATTGTGTAAAACTCCAGATGGATCATTCTGTATAGGAACTCTGTGCCTAAGAATTAAGCAAAAATGGGAGATTAAATATATGTTGGTATATCTATAATAATACAAGGGTAATATGCTAATTAGACCAGACTTCTTTTCAGATGTCATTCCAGACAAAGCTGGGGCCGGAGGGAAGTCCAGGTCCCGGGTGCCAGAAGGAAGCTGGTGCCGGCAGCCGGGGAAAGGAAGGCCTACTCTTGTATGAATTTTCGTGCATCAAGCCTCTAGTATATATATAACCTGAATACATAATTTTGCTTCTACATGGAGTTCTTTTTTATCTTTTAATTAATTATTTTTTTTCTTAATTTTATTGTTTATACTATTACAGATATCCCCTTCCCAACCCTTCACCCATACATGCACACACCTTTGCCCGCCTCCACCCAGCCCCTGCCTCCTCCTTTTCCTCTGCCCATCACCACACTGCTATCTGTATCTATGGGTTATGCATATACATTCTTTGGCTAATCTCTTCACCTTCTTTCACCCAGTTCTCTGACAGTTCTCTGTCTGTTCCATGTATCTGACAGTTCTCTGTCTGTTCTATGTATCCATGCCTCTGTTTCTGTTTTGTTTGTCAGTTTAGTTTGTTCATTAGCATGAGATCATATGGTATTTTTATGTCTTTCTCTGACTGGCTTATTTCACTTAGCATAGTCCTATCCTGGTCCATCCATGCCATCACAAAAGATATGATTTCCTTCTTTTTTACAGCCACGGCGTATTCCATTGTGCAAATGTACCACAGTCTCTTTATCCATTCATCTACCGATGGGCATTTGGGCTGCTTCCAGATCTTGACTATTGTAAATAATGCTGCTATGGACACAGGGGTGCATATATTCTTTTGAATTGGTGTTTCTGGAATTCTTAGGAAATATTCCCAGAAGTGGGATTACTGGGTCATAGTGCAGCTCCATTTTTAATTTTTTGAGGAAACTCCATACTGTTTTCCACAGTGGCAGTTCCAGCCTGCACTCCCACCAGCAGTGCCTAGGGTTCCCTTTTCCCCTAGCAAGCACTTGTGTGTTGATTTACAGATGGTAGCACAGTGCTGAAAGAGTAGTGAATAATCAAAATGTTTTATTTATTTTTAATTGACTTTACTGGGATGATGTTGGTTACTACAATTATCTAGATTTCAAGTGTACAGTTCTACAGTACATCATCTGTATATTGTATTGTGTGTTCACCACCCCAAGTCAAGTCTTCTTTCATTACCATTTAGCTCCACTTTAGCCTCTTCTACCCCCTCACCTCCCTTTCCCTCTGGTAATCACCATACTGTTATCTGTGTCTATGAGTTTTTATTTTGTTTTGTTTAGTCCCTTCATTTTTTTCACCCAGCCCCTCAACCTCCCTCTCCTCTGACAGCTATCAATCTGTTCTTTGTATCTATGAGTCTATTTCTATTTTGTTTGTTTATTTTGTTCATTAGATTCCACATATAAGTGAGATCGTATGGTACTTGTCTTTTTCTGATTTCTGCTTGGCTTATTTCACTTAGCATAATACTCTCCAGGTCCATCCATGCTGTTGCAAAGGGTTAGAGTTCATATATATATATATATATATACCTTTTATTGATTTCAGTGGAAAGGAAAGGGAGAGAGATAGAAACATCAATGATGAGAGAGAATCATTGATCTGCTGCCTCCTGCACACCTCCTACTGGGGATTGAGCACCCGACCAGGAATTGAAGCATGACCTCCTGGTTTATATGTTACCGCTCAACCACTGAGCCACACTGGCTGGGCTAGAGTTCTTTCTTTTTATGGCCAAGTAGTATTCCATTGTGTGAATGTACCACAGCTTAAGTGAATTAAATAAAAGATCAAATTGGAATTTGTTGATTGGGAATGGCTTTTTAAAATCACTTATCAAACCTTGGCTTTATACCAGGCCTTAAAGTGTATTTTCTCTTGAAATGCTCATAAAACCCAAGATGAATATTACTGACCCTCTCTTACAGGTGAAGAAACTGAGGTTCAGAGACATTAAGTACGTCACTTAGCTTACACTGTTAGTAAGAGAGTGATGAATCCTGGAATCAAATTCAGTTTTGTCTGGTTGTAGCAATGGTTCTCTTCACATTATTCACACTGGTTCACAATTAACATTTCTTTTTCTTTTGATATACCCTCTCCAGCTCCTCACAGAATCACTCATTTAAATTTTTTCAACTTCTGATTTCTCCCAGGGACTTAAACAAATTGTTAGATCAAATGGCCTTTCATGATTTCATATGGTGCCAGTGGTGCTCTCTAGATTCAGGATTGAGTCCACCACCTTCTAGCAGTAAGGCACTGGGTAGATCTCCTCACCTCTCAGGGCCTCAGTCTTATAATCTATAACATGGGGATGATGGTAGCACTAACCTCAAAGGGTCTTTATGAGACCCACATGATCTATTGTTTGTAAAATTCACTGAAAGGTCCTGGAACATAGTGAATATTGTATGAAGATTACTTACTATTTCAGCTGGAATTGTTCGATGAGATAACTCACAGACTCCTTTAATCTTGGAACACTAAGAAAGGAGTAAATACTTTTTATGGTTTAAAAGATTCAACAGCATGCCGAAACCGGTTTGGCTCAGTGGATAGAGCGTTGGCCTGCGGACTGAAAGGTCCCAGGTTCGATTCCGGTCAAGGGCATGTGCCTGGGTTGTGGGCATATTCCCGGTGGGAGATGCACAGGAGGCAGCTGATCGATGTTTCTCTCTCATCGATGTTTCTAACTCTCTATCCCTCTCCCTTCCTCTCTGTAAAAAATCAATAAAATATATATTTTTTTAAAAAGATTCAACAGCAGAGGCTGACCAATTTTCTTCATAAATATAGTGAAAATAGTTCACTTTTTGATGCTTTTCAGCAGGTTCCTGTCTGAAGGCAGGTAACTTGATCTTGACTAGGTCAGACATCATCGCTCTATCTACTGAGAAGTATGAATCCTTTTGAGGGGTGAAAACACACACACACACACACACACACACACACGCACACACACACACATCCAGACAGCAAACATCAAAATATATTAGCAGTTCAGGTGATTGGGTGAACTACTTTCTGAGAACCAAGGGCCATCTCTGTGATTAAACTGAGCCAAACTCATCTGTAATTGAGAATCGTTCAAGCATGTAACGGCCTTAAATTTTTGGTTTACATTTTCTGTAAATTAGAAAAGAAGTTTGCAGTGAATTTTGCTTGCTAAAAAGAAATCGCTCTCCTCTTACCCTTACCCTAAGTATATGTTTCTTGTCAAGCATCTAGCCTGATCACAAATCCCTTTTCAGAAAAATTAACAGAAAATAGTGAATGTGAAGGAGGTAGAACTCAGAGCATAGATCATTGTAACCTCAGTGTCAAAACTGTGGGACTAGAGGAAATGTTGCTTCTCCTTCATCTGGGCGGGATAAAGTGTCTCCAGGAGCACTGTTCCTGCTGTGAGAGGAACAGATTTTGGAGTGAGATACGGTTCAAGTCCCAACTCTGCCACTAGGGCAAATCACTCACATTCTTTGACCCTCAGTTTCCTCATCTGTAAAAGGACCATAATCAGTACCACTTCACAGACTTGTGGTGGCAACAGTGTCTACTTCTTGTTTATGTGTCCCCATTCCCCTGTTAGAGAAATAGTATTTAATTTCAGTTTGGCCTGAAAATTATGTAATTCTATAAAAAACTATGCCTAGGCTTTCAACTGTATAAGTCAGAGATCAGATCTCCTTTTGTACTATATGGTTGTTACCTGGTCTTCTATCTGGTGCAAGAAGGCTCTTCTTTTATTCCTGCTACACATGACCGCCTTGCCAGCCCTCAGCTGGTTAACATACATTTGAGGATTAGATTATATTAAATTTACATCTGAGTCTTGGAAATAGCCACACTCTCATGGCAGGTTAAGAATAGGAATCTCCCCATGATCTATATTTATTCACATGAGCTTTGTTGTAGGAGAGAACTAGGTAGAAAAATAAGTGAAATAATGGGTATTCTTGTTTTGTTTTGTTTTATTAATCCTCACCCAGGATATTTTTTTCCATTGATTTTTAGAAAGAGTGGGATAGAGGGAGGGGGGGGGGAAAGAGAGAGAGAAACATCAATGCCAGAGAGACACATCAATTGGTTGCCTCCCACAAACAGGGCCCGCAACCCAGGTACCTGCCTCTGGCTGGGAATTTAAACTGCAACCTTCCAGTACACAGGCAGACACTCTACCACTGAGCCATACTGGCCAGGACAAAATAATGGGTATTCTTAACCTGCCATGAGAGTGTGGCTATTTCCAAGACTCAGATGTAAATTTAATATAATCTAATCCTCAAATGTATGTTAACCAGCTCAGGGCTCTAGCAAATTATTTTTTGCAAACCTCCAAGTGTACATTTGCATGCACTTTGACTGTGCTGCTTGGTCTTTAACTAGATTGATGCTTTAAAAAGTGTAAAAGTAAGATCTTCTTAAAGCACCTCAATAGGGAACTTTCAAAATGCAAATGATTTGCAAGTGGGAAGTGTACTGCCAAATGGTGGTAGCAGGGCCAAAAGCTGTTCCATTTTCTCCCACGTTGGATAACCTGGGTGTCTTTAGGGGTTGAATCCTGGTTTGGCTCTAATCAAGAGTTTACAGACTCTTGGGATATGTATCAAATATGAATATGGCAAGGGACCCATGAGAAGGAAACAATTAGGGGGGTGGCCTGCAAGGATTGGGGCCTGTGGACTGGGCCACCCTCAGTGTACCCCTGGAGAGCCTGGCACAGAGACAGACGACGGCAATGGAAGAGGCCTACAAAGGGCACATAAGCAAGCTGGCATAGGAAATGTCAGGGGAGAGCCAGAGGGAAGAAGATGCATCAGCAGGCGTTTGAACAATGAAGGCTAAAATCCGGCCTTTCAAAGGTGTGTGATTCAGCGCACAGCAATGAGTTGAATGTGCATAAAATGTGCTTTTTGTGTAGTGTGATGTCAAAATTGGATTGTGTCATGAAGGATATTAATTTTGTAATCATCTTTGACTCTCTGGGTAACCCAGAACATTGGAGAAACAAACACAGATAGGTCAAATACTAAGAAGAGAAACAAAATTGGGTACAGACAGAATTCTGATACAGACAGAATACATTTCATAAGAAAATCCAGTGTCCCAACTCTTTATTTATTGTAAAAATTTTTCTCAAAATGATTAAAATCACTTGAATTCAGTAGGGGAGTACTTAGATATGCTTTATGTTCTGCGGAGATTTTTTTTTTTGCTGCAGTGGCATTTATTTTTTTATTCCCAGTTTTGTGCAGCAGTGCTTTAGACAGAGTAGGCACTTAAAAGAATGAATGAGTAACCAATGTCTGTTGTACTAGGATTTGCTCTGTATTACAGAATGAAACTTTGTACTTTTCCCTGTTTTCCTATGTGGTTACGTACACCAGCCTCATTTTCTTTCATTCGCACCACAAAGACTAGCAGAGCTTCTGAAAATGAGCATCATCTACTCTCTGTATGTGCCCAAGTGTGAATTCTCCTGCACATCACATGGCTTGGTGTATGGAGTGGCACTTACTTGGTCTTTCTACGAAGTGTATCTCATGACATGAGGATAGTAGACAGTGCACTGTCCACTACACAGAGCATGAGTGTTGGTACACACATTCAGGGTCTGGGAGGAGTGGAGAAATAGCAGTGGCAAA
This sequence comes from Myotis nattereri, assembly GCF_964212035.1. NCBI lineage: Eukaryota > Metazoa > Chordata > Mammalia > Chiroptera > Vespertilionidae > Myotis > Myotis nattereri. The sequence goes on from NC_138075.1 coordinate 86,824,153, forward strand.
GGTATCCAGAATCAGATGGACTCCATTTCCTTTGCTTTCATGATTTCTGCTTATGTTCTTGTGGTATAAGCAGGCGAGGAGGTGGAAAGCTAAGATCTCCTTAAGAGGAGGGGTGCGTAGCTTCTCACTGCAAGGTAAGAACAGGAATTTCTCAGTTTCATTGTGATTGATGAAACTCTTTAGCATTGTCAAGAACAGAGTTGAGAAAATGTACAACAAGTGAACTGGTGAGGATGGGATCTAATTCAGAGGAAACGCAGAGTGAGGCCTTCAAAGGGCCTCTGTTTCTCTCTATCAGGCAGCCTTGGTTTTGTGTCTGGCCAGGCTATGCAGAGAGATCATCCAGAAAGGTTCACCTGGGTCCCATGGCTTTTGCCTAATCTACATCTCACAGATTTCAGCTAACTATTTAATCATAATTCTGTTAGGAAATCTGAAACCCATTGTTTAATACTCTCTGGATAAGACTAACTTTTGATGAGGTACCCATGTAATCACGTACACACACATTATTTTGTTTGCTTGCTGTTGTTTTTTTTTTGAGGAAGAGAAGCTATGAATAGTTATATTTCAAATAACATCTTTGACTGTTTGTCTTTTTTGGATTTAACCAGTTGTTTCCAAAATAATTTACTTCCTGACTTAATTTCCCCCCAAACCAATTTATATATACAGATATAACAACTCAAGGCTAAATTCAATAGTAAATTCTATTTAATACTATAAAAAACTATTTTCAACTCACAATTATCAACCATCTAGACCAGCTGTGGGCAAACTACGGCCCGTTTGAAATGAATAAAACTAAAAAAAAAAAAAAAGACCGTACCCTTTTATGTAATGATGTTTACTTTGAATTTATATTAGTTCACACAAACACTCCATCCATGCTTTTGTTCTGGCCCTCCAGTCCAGTTTAAGAACCCATTGTGGCCCTCGAGTCAAAAAGTTTGCCCACCCCTGATCTAGACTCTGATATTCTGATGAGATTCTGCAGATGATAGATGATATTTCTTTTTTTCACTTTTAAATATTTTTATTTTTAAATTACAGTTGACATACATTATTATATTAGTTTCAGATGTATATCCCAGTGATTAGACATTATATAACTTACTAAGTGAGAAATCTCATACCTATCTGACAACATACATAATTATTATTAACTATATTCCCTATGCATACTCTCCATCCCTTGACTATTCTGTAATAACCAATTTGTGCTTCTTAATCCCTTCAACTTTTTCACCCATCCCTGCAATGCCCCTCCCATATGGCAACCTTCAAAATGTTCTCTGTATCTAGGAGTCTGTTATTGTCTTGCCTGTTTGTTTATTTGTTGTTTTTTTTGATTCAATTGTTGATAGATATGTATTTATAGCCATTTTATTATTCATATTTGTTGCTGTTGTTGTTGTTGTTGTTGCTGCTGTTGTTGTTGTTGTTGTTGTTCTCCTCCTCCTCCTCCTCCTCCTCCTCCTCCTCCTTCTCCTCCTCCTTCTCCTTCTCCTTCTCCTTCTCCTTCTCCTTCTCCTTCTCCTTCTCCTTCTCCTCCTTCTCCTTTCTTCTTCCAGAAGACCCTTTAACATTTCATGTAATACTGGTTTGGTGGGGATGAACTCCTTTAGCTTTTTCTTGTCTGGGAAACTCTTTATCTGTCCTTTGGTTCTAAATGATAGCTTTGGTGGGTAGAGTAATCTTGGTTGTAAGTCTTTGTTTTTCATCACTTTGAATATTTCTTGTTAATTCCTTCTGGCCTGCAAAGTTTCTGTTGAGAAATCAACTGATAGTTTTATGAGAGCTTTTTTGTAGGTAGCTAACTGCTTTTCTCTTGGTGCTTTTAAGATTCTCTTTGTCTTTAACCTTTGTCATTTTTATTATGATGTGTCTTGGTGTGAGTCTCTTTGGGTTCACCTTATTTGGGACTCTCTGTACTTCCTGGACGTATATGTCTATTTTCTTCATCAGGTTAGGGAAGTTTTCTGTCATTATTTTTTCAAATAGGTTTTCAATTTCTTGCTCTCTGTCTTCTCCTTCCACACCTACATGATGCAAATGCTTGAAGTTGTCCCAGAGGCTCTTTACTCATTTTTAAAAAATTCTTTTTTTCTTTCTGGTTGGGTATATTTTGCCTCCTTATATTCCAAATCACTGATTTGATTCTTGATTTCATCCATCTACTGTTGATTCTCTGTGAATTATTATTTTTGAAATATTTATTGTTGAAAGTATTACATATATTCCCCTCTTCTTCCCCCATTGACCGATTGTAGCCTGTCCCACCCATTGTCCCAGGCCTTCATCACCCTATTGTCTGTGTCCATGAGTTATGCATATAGACATACAAGTTCTTTGGTTGATCTCTTCCCACCCACCCACTTACCCCCACCATCTGTAAAATAGTCTTTATTTCAGTTATTGTAGCCTTTATTTCTGACTTTTTTTTTTTTATAGTGTTGAGGTTCTCACTAAGTTCATTGAGTATCCTTATAACCAGTATCTTGAACTTTGCATGTAGTAGATTGCTTAACTCCATTTTCTTTAATTCTTGGTCTGGAGTTTTATTCTGTTCTTTCATTTGGAACATGTTTCTTTGTCTCCTCATTTTGGCAACCTCCTTATGTTCATTTCTTTTGGGTAGGGTGCTATGTCTCACAGGGTTGGTAGAGTGGCCTAATGTAGTAGGTGTTCTGTAGCATCCAGTAGCATAGTCTCCCCGATCACCCAAGCCGGGCACTCAAGGCACCCCTCTCCCCATGTGGACTGTTTATACCCTCCTTTTGTAGTTGAACCTTGATTGCTGTTGGCACATCAATGATAGGGATTTACCCTCAGGCAGATCAGCTGTGACCACCAACCTCAGACCTCCAACCACTGTGGAGGATCAGCTGTGCAGGGTCCCACCCTACAGAGCAGGACCTACTTCAGCATAGCTCTGGTGCCTGAGTCCACCCCTTGAGTGTGTCACTAATGGAGATGATTTGATGTGATCTGAAACTGTCCACTGGGTGTACTGGCTCTGGGTTCTCCTGTGATGTACAAGACAAGGTAAATCATGACCTGTTTCTCCCCGGGACCACCTGGCATGAGCTACAAAGCAATCTGTAGATGGCTGCTACTTGTGCTGGACTTGGAGGTGCCAGGAGAGGCTAACCTGTGAAGCAAGGCTGGCTGTTGCTAGTGCCAGGCCTGTGTCCACTCAGCGAGAGGTATGAGGCACACTGAGACCAGATGCTGCTTGCTTGAGAGATTTTAGGAAAATCTTGCAGATGATATTGCTATAAGTCCATTTGGCCAGCAAAGGTGATCTTAATTTTTATCAGAATTTAATTATGAGAGTATCAATAATTAGGACTTAATTTTTAACAAACTAAGTATATGAGAAAGGGCAAAACTAATTACTTGGCATGGATTTTTAGCACTTAGAACAAGTTGCAATATGAGAAAATTAGAGATTTATTAAAAGGATGGGTGTGATTGTCCTGTGACACTTGGAAAACTTTGGATAGCATTTAGGATCATGGGAAAACACATGGTACACTACCACATGGAATGATGGACTTAACAGGCTGACAACACACCACACCAGAGGGTGGCTGGACAGTCAGATCTGACTCCCTGGGCCACCAGGTCCACATCTCTGCTGTGTCCCCTTTTGACAGACAGGGATGTGTTTCTGAGTGTTATTAGTCTACCTTTCTCTTTACTACTCTTCTCAATGCTATTTGCTCTTTTCTAACAATTACTTTGAGGCCAATCTATTGTTTGAATTAAAGGGTTATGAGCCTTAAACTATATCTAGAAACCTTAATTACAAAATGTGGCTTCTGAGAACTGTGATAAAAAAAGTGAATCTTCAACTATTACTTCAGTATCAGGATATCCTGTTAAGCATTAAAAATATTATTCAAAATTAATCAAAAGGCAATTCTGAAAAAAAAAAATGCCCCACAAAAAAACACCACAGAAAAACACAGAAAAGCAGGTTCAGTTTAATAGGGAAGTAAGCATCCCAAACCATTTCCATGAGCACAAATGTCAAAACCTGTCTTTGCTCTTTTACACCTCCAGGTGGTGCTGTTTACTTAGACATGGGAAGCAGGCACCCAACCTCATTTCCTTGCCTTAGGTTCATGGCTGGGCTTTCAAAATAATTTCCACTTCTACAGATGTGTTCTTTTAAATGGTCAATAAATTTTTATAACCACTCTTTTAAAAATTGCAAGATTATTGTGATTTGTGCTGTCTGGGACACACCCAGAGCAGCTGTTTACATTTGTTCATTGGTCCCTCCTTTTCTACTCTTCCTTGTTTCTTGGAACTCAGACTCAGTCACAGACATTTGGGCTGTCATTAGAGCTCATGGAAGCCCCTTAAAACACCTAGGTGACTTAAAAATAGATTTCTAATTCAGTTAAGGTAACAACTCTACAGGCTTCTGAGTAAAGAATGCCATCTTCACAGAAATGTTCTTATCCCCCAAAGCCCATGAGTGTTCCTAGCAGACGTGACTTATTTTTTGGTGAGGGGAGCTTGTCGGACACCAGAAATGTTTTCATAATTTTAGCTCATCTTTACAATGACATCCTGGAGACCAATCCAAATTTCTCAGAAAAGTTTTCCTAGGAAAAAACTGAGAGGGAGTAAGGGACACCTTCTTTCCATTTTGGTAGATTTTAGTGCTAGGAATACTTTAAAATCTGTTCTACAGTGTGGCACTAGGATGGAAATGCAGTGTTATCAATTTTACCATCCGTAAGGTTTGGAATTTTTAAGATTGGCTTTAAAAAATAACGAACTAACGCTTTTCTTGCTCTTTCCTTTTTCTTTTTTTTCTCTTTTGTCACAAGGGGTTTGTAGACAAGCTGGATGAATTCATTCAGTGGTTAAATGAAGCCATGGAAACCACTGAGAATTGGACACCCCCTAAAGCAGAGACGGATGGCCTTAAACTGTACCTGGAGACACACCTGGTAGGCAAGATTGTGTTGCTTTTGCTGCTAGTAATGAAAGGATTTTGAGGCACTGCTTGTTTGTTTATGGAGGATATCAGTTTTATTTATCAGAAGTCATTTTATGCTAATGAAACCAAGTTTTAATGGGGTAAACTGCAGCAACTGAAAATTTATAGGCATTTCAAATAAACCTATAAAATCTAAACCCTCCATATTTCAAGCTATTTTAAAAAAACATTTTCCAGAAAGATAAGTAATTACTTTAAAAATACCTTAGAAAATTTTATTAGGCCGTCACTCCCTAAAGCAACGATTGACGGTTTTCCCCTTCTTAAAAAAATATAAATGAAAGAGATAATTTTGATGACCATTCTAAGCTTTCTAGAATTCTTGTAAAATTAATGAACCTCTCATTATCAAGAGGGTCTACTTTATCTGTTCTACACTGGGTTATTTTAATAAAATATTTAAAACGATGATCTCCATCATTTTTGCTGCTATGTGGGTTTTCAGCATATAATTAATACAACTGTCATTACACTCGTCCCTGTGCAGAGGGAAAAGCATGGAGGGGAAGTGGGAAACACTTGGATGAATATGCTTCTGAATATGTTAGGAGCAAGAATTATAGACTGGGGGACGTTTGATGAACCTCATGAGGCTTTCACTGAATGCTTCGAATGGCCGATATCAATTATGAAGGGGTGGCTACCAAGTACTGGAGTGTGATAAAGCATGAAGAAAAAGCACGTTGTCATAGGAAATGAAAATTCAAGCTTTAAGGATCTCATCTTTATTCCTTTCACTGATAGCATAAAATTGACAAAGGCAATGAACACAAATCCTTGGGTACCCAACTGTGGGGTAGATTTTCTGCCCCTCTTACACACTCAGAATATGGATTGAATAAGCATTGTGTGAGAGTCCTATATGTGTGACAGGTCGCAGGGTTTCAGGACTGCTCCCTGTGTTAGTGAGAGAATGAGAAAGAGGGAGAAGAAGATAGATAGATAGATAGATAGATAGATAGATAGATAGATAGATAGGGAATGCTTTAGGTTTTTGGTGCTTGCATTTTGTAGTGTTTTATATCTTGCAAGAAAAACAAGTCTCAAAATCCTATTGCTGCATGCAAACAGTATTGTGGATGATAAAGAAAGACAAGACTGTGTGATAGAGGTTGATTGTATTGTTTCCCTTTTTAGAGACCTGGGTTGATAGCATGTAAAAATGCCAGTAACCTGTCCATCAGTAGATGAGTGGATAACACCGCCATGGTACATTTATACAATGAAATACTACTTGTCCATAAAAAGGAAGAAACTTTTACCCTTTGCGACAGCATGGATGGACCTGGAGATTATTATGCTCAGTGAAATAAGCCAGTGAGAGAAAGACAAGTACCATATGATTTCACTCATGTGGAATTTAATGAACAAACTGAACTAACAAGCTAAATAGAGACAGACTCATAGATAGAGAGCAGGCAGATAGCGCTGGTGCGGGAGGGGATGTTGAGGTGTGTGGAGGGATTGAGCAAAAAAGAAAAAAAGAAAAAGAAAAAAATGCCAGTAACCTTAAACACCTCTCTTGTACATGGATTTTAAAATACTGCCCTTAATACTCAATTCCCTGTTGAGATGAGCATTGATTTTTTTTTTAAAGAGGGCATTTCATAATAGCAAGATAAAGATATTCAGTGCTTTATAATGTAAATTATATTAATTAGAATGTCAACTTTTCACTGGCATTGTTCTGACAGAAATTCTAATCTGTGTTTAAACAGGAGTATATGAACTTTATTTCACATTAAGTGTGCTGTCTTAATTTCTCTTGACTTAATATTTTATGGGAAACACAGGTTTAGTTTTTGAGGTCCCAGAGGGCATGGGGACATAAAGAGTGCCTCAATTCTTTTCATTGAAAGCCAGGTTAAGAGGGTGGGAACCAAGCTCTCTCTTCTCTTTGGGAATTGAGTGACATGGCCTTTTTATAACCAATGTTCTGTTCTCAAGTCTGTATTACAAATTTCTATTCCTACTTGGCATCCCTGTGTTGGCCTCATTCTAGCCCAACACTATCCCCTAGAACTTTCTGCAGTGATGGATATTTTATATTGCATTGTTCAATATGGGAGCCACTACCCACATTTATCTCCTGAGCACATGAAATGTGGCTACAGCAACTGGGGAAATGAATTTTTAATTCTAATTAACTTACAGTTAAATTTCTACACGTGGCTTGTAACTACCGTATTCTAGTCCTATAAATAGCAGCACTCTTTACAGCTGCCCATAATGGCTTGCAGACATGCTTCCTGGCCTCATAGTGATATTCTCATCCAGAATATGGAAACCATTACCCTCTGTGCTCTGGATCTCTCCACTAGATTCACAGCAAAGAGTCCTTCTTAAACTGTCTGTCTCTTAAAGAATAAACTTGTTTCTGCCTTAAGATCAACACTTTCTTGAACCAGTTTTCTCCATGGTCATGTCTGATTGTACTGGTTTGACTATAGACAACATAGCAACAGCTGCTCTATCTTCACTGTGCAAATAGTGAGGGGGTATGGTGTCCAGGTCTATGCACCAAGGTTGGCCATAGTCTTGAATTTCACTTCTGAAGTTATGAATGATGCTAACAGTTATTGAAGACCTAGTGGGCGTGGATTGCCACTGAGCAATACTTAAGAACAATGACTGAATCATTGCTATGCTGCATGCTGTGTCCGTTACTCGAGATACAGCCTGTGGTTTAAACATCTTTAGACTCTGAGTTACTCTGTGTCCCTACATTTTCTTCTGATTAATATTGTCATTTATATTTTTTATTGTATTTCCTTACTATGTTGCTGAGCTAATATTAAGTTATCCTTCTCAAAGGAAGATAAAAAGAGTACCTACATTACCATAAAGAAAGAATGTATAGAACTAAGCCTACATATTTATATTCCTTACTTCACCCTGCATAAGTCATTACTGCTCCTTAATGAGTGGGGAAGGGGTATTTGCAAGAGTATTCAGCATTCACAGATAGCTACATGAGTTTCTTTCAACATCTCTATAGATTCTATAATTTACATTAAACCAAAACATGTACCAGCCCCTGAGTTGAGCATTTTCTTTGGCTTAGTAATGTGTTAGAATAGTTGGCACCCTGCAATGTTCATTATAAAGAAAAATAAAAAATAAAAACAATACCAAAAGTTGTACATTTATATTTTGATACTTAATTCAATTATTTTCCATGACAGTAACCAAGGGTTTTTATCAATACAAGTCAATTAAAGCTTCACAATACCTGTATGAGAGATGTGAAGGAGCTTTATTTTAACTGTAAGAAGTACTGTGAAATTGCGATGATACATCAATGATTTTCCATGATAATTAATCATCTGCCTGCAACCTGGCTACTCCTTTCAAAGATACAATTCCTATCTTCCTAGAAAATGACATTTTCAGGAAAATGTCATTCTAGAAAGGTATTTTGTGAGTATTGAACTTATTGAACATTCCTCTTCTTTGAAAACCACTTTTCAAATAGCATTGTGTATATATGTTCTTATGGACTCCCTTCTTCCTCACCTCTGTCCACCTTTTAAAAATAGCTATATTAAGGTATAATTTAAAGTATACCATTTTACATATTCCCACAAACTGACAAATGTATAGCCCGACAAAACCATCACCACAATCAAGACCGTGAACATGTCCATCATCTCCAAAAACTTCCCATGATCCTTTGAAATTCTTCCCTCCCTTCCTGCTGGCCTTTCTCCCATCCCTGAGCAATCAGATCTGCTTTCTGTTACTATTATATTCGTTTGTACTTTCTAGGACTTTACACAAATGGAACCAAACAATATGTACTCTCTATTTTTAGGGGGGGGGACGTTGGGGGAAGTCTGGTTTCTTTCACCCAGCACACTTATTGCATGTTTTAATTCATTCATTTTTATTGCTGAGTAATATTCCATTGCATAGATATACCACAATATGTTTATCCACTTACCTGTTGATAGAAATTTTAATTGTTTCCCTCACACTTGTTTTTATTGGCTAAAGAGGCAAAAGTCAGCAAGAACTGAATTTGAGTAGAAGCATCATAAGTAGTTCTTGGCAGACTATTTAGATATTATTTCCCTTTAAGAGGATTTATAGTCTTCAGAGTTAGAGGACTTAAGAGCTTGTTTGGAGGTTCTAGCAGGGGAGTGCAGCTACTCATGTACCCTTGACCAAAGACCAGTCTTCTCTTCTAGGGGGAAGGTTGTCTTCTTCAATCAGGGCACAGCTTTGGGAGGGGTGCACATGGCACATGGATTGGTGAGGGAGGAGGGGGACACCTGCCTACCCAGCCAGATCAGCTGAATCAACCCTGATGATCAATGGGGTGATGTCACATCCAGATCGTCCTCACATCCCAGCAGAGCAAGACAGCAACTTCTCCCACTTGAGATTTCAGTTCATGTCCCTTTGCTCCTGAGAAGATAACTCCGATTTTCCAAATAGTTCTTATGTATGTTCAATCCACCAAATGGGCACCACATCATATGCAATCAATGGTAGGAAAACAAGCCAAAAGGGTTTTCTTAAATCTATAGCTAATGAAAGTATCCGGTAGGAGAAACCAAAGCCAAATGGACACCAGAGAGCTATGCAAGTATTAGGAAAAGGAACCAACCACAGTGCTGGGCTTAAAGTTGGGAGAGAAATCTGCATAGGTCATGTTGGACAACCATTAACCAAACACATAGAAATAGCCTTGGTGAAACAACATTCTTAATTCAATTTGATAAACGAGAAAATGTGGGGGAAATGGTGACAATGAGTCCATGTATATTAAGCACCCATGAGTTATTTTGGTGCTAGGAATACATGATGAATGAGTTAGGTTTCTATCTTCCAAGGATTTCCGATCTAGGAAAGATGACCATAAATTAAATGTATTTATCTATAGACACATAAATGATTAATGTAATGCAATTTTGAGCAGTAAACTTCTTGTAGGATAAGCAAAGTATTGTTCAGAGCATAGAGAAAAAAGTTTTATTGGTTCTTCTTGGAGGGTAGGGAAGGCTCATAGAGGTAATTTGGTGTACACCTCACAGGCCATATATGATGTGTTGGATAGACAGGGAAGGAGAGGCGATGGAAGGAAATTGTATGAGCAAGTGAGGGCGGTGTGGAGAGCCATCTGGTGTGGCTGAGCCTGAGTTGGAGTTAGGCAGGTTGGGACTGGGTGGTAAAGGAGGTTGTTTTTGTAATGAACTGAATTGTTCCCTGGGGGCAATGGAAACTCACTGAAGGTTTGATTTGATTTTAAAACAGGGGAGTGACATGAATCAGTCACCAATTCCATGAGGTTAGGGTCAACTCAGCATAGGTTCACTAGATGGAGTCCACGAGAGAATCACTGTGGACACAATGGAAAATGGGCTGAGTATGGCATTGGAAGGATATGAGTTTCTTTAAATGTATTTTTTTACTAACTATTATTTTCTAACTATAACACAAAATTATAAAGGTAAATAAGGAGAGTATAAAAATGTAGAAAGTCAAAAGTAAGCCTTCCACCTTTATCCCCTCAGTTACAAATTCTCCTCTCTGCAGGCAACCACTGTTCCTTATTTCTTTATATCCTTTCAGAGCTATTTTGAGTATTTAAAATCAAATGCATATTGTACTTAACGTTGTTTCCTCAATTTACATGATCAGTAATTCAGAATCAGTGTAGAATTGCATCATTCTCTTGAGTGGCTGCAGAGTGTTCTGTTTATGGATATGCCATAACTTATTTAACCAGTCCTCTATTGAGAAAAACTTAGGTTGTTTGTGTCTTTTTCAATTACAAACAGTGTTCCAGTGAATATCCTTGGATATTCACCGTCTTGCATAGTAGAATTATATCCTTAGAATAAATACCTTACATATGAAGATTATGGGTGAAAGATTATACACATTTAATATTTCCATGTATTGCCAAGTTGTCCTTAAGAGAGATTGTACCAGTTTATACTCAGCATGCACAAGAATGCGATTACTGTACATCCTTGCCATTGGAGATTGTTATCACACTGATTGAGATTTGTTCTCGTGATAGTTACAAATGGCATCTCATTGTAGTTTAGTTTGTATTTTGTGTGTTTTAAGGGGAGTTGAATACCTCTTATATTTTTAGGAGTCATTTGTATTTTCTGAGAACCACCTGCTCATATTCTTAGCCTATTTTTCTGTTGGGTTGTTGGCATTTTGCTTCAGGATTTATCGGAGCTATTTTTTATATATATATTAAGGAAATGACTTCCTTGTCTATGGTGTGAATAAAAAATGCTTTTAAGAGAAACTATTTTGGGGATTTGGTTCCAAAAGAACATGAATATCTTATTGCTTTGAGGAATCTAGCATTAGGCAGACCTGAAGGCCAGGCTGAGAAGCATGGAACAGGTCTCTGCCCCTGGCAAAAGCATGCCTGGATTCCAGTACTGCAAAGACCAGGATGTTCTCAGGAGTTTGCTTACTTATCAGGGGTGCCACAAACCTAAGGTTGGGGAAACTATTGTTGAATGAGTGAATTTGATGTCCGAGCAGTGAAAGAAACGGAGAGGGTGTGTGTCACAGGCAGGTGGGCGGGAGATAAGAACAGAGTAGAGGAAATAGCTGAGATAGAGAGGCATAGATTGGAGAGACATAGCAACAGGTCTCCCTTTTTAAGTTTATCTTTATTGTTGAAGGTATTACAGATATCCCCCTTTTTTCTCCATTAACTTCCTTCCCCACTCCCAGGTTTTCACCAGACTATTGTTTTTGTCCATGGGCTATGCATATATGCATACAAGTTCTTTGGTTAGTTCTCTTTTTTAAAAAAAATATATTTTATTGATTTTTTACAGAGAAGAAGGGAAAGGGATAGAGAGCTAGAAACATCAATGAGCGAGAAACATCAATCAGCCACCTCCTACACACCTCCTACTGGGGATGTGCCCACAACCAAGGTACACGCCCTTGACTGGAATTGAACCTGGGGCCCTTCAGTCCACAGGCCAATGCTCTATCCACTGAGCCAATCCGGTTAGGGCTAGTTCTCTTTTTGATGCACTACCAACTTCCGTTTCTCCTCCCCTGGCTTCCACCGAGGCTACTAATGTCCTTGAGAACAGCACAGGCAGACCTGCTGTCCCATAGCTGGCAGATCTGACCAAGACTTGAATGTATCTGAGGGCGTAGAAATGGGCTGAAAGCTTCTCTGCCTGTATGTGGAGTGGGACTGATGCTCCAGGGCCCTTCTAGGGGTGTGTGAAACCCGGGAATGGGAACCATGCAAGCAGGATGCAGCAGATGCTACAAGAGCTTAGTGCCCATGGGGGCTTGTGCTGAAGGTAGAGCAAACCTTACACAACTGCTTCTGTAATTATGGGACTTAGTTAAAGAAAAACATAAAATTTTTTCACTGGAAAAAATTCAAACTGTATAAAAGAGCATAAAATTCAAAGTGAAAAGCGTACCCTCCCTTGTGTAACCAACATAAACCAGTTGTTCCATATCCTTTTGGATCTTTTTATGTAAAAGTGCATAAATTTAAGGATTTTTAATTCATATTAGATATACTTTTCAATGACTTGTCTTCATATCTAAACATATCTCAGATATCCTTCTGTTAGTACACTATGATCTGCACATTTTAGCACAGGGGTGGGCAAACTTTTTGACTCGAGGGCCACAATGGGTTCTTAAACTGGACAGGAGGGCCGGAACAAAAGCATGGATGGAGTGTTTGTGTGAACTAATATAAATTCAAAGTAAACATCATTACATAAAAGGGTACGGTCTTTTTTTTTTTTTTTAGTTTTATTCATTTCAAATGGGCTGGATCCGGCCCGCGGGCCGTAGTTTGCCCACGGCTGTTTTAGCATCTTTTAATATTTTATCGTGTGGATGTGCCTTAGCTTATGTAGTCGTTCCCATGATGATGGCCATTTAAGCTGCCTCCTTATTTACGCTTTTGTAAACAATACTGCAGTGAGCATCCAGGTTATTTTAACACTAGCTGAGTGAAAGTCTTTTCTTGGGCCCAGTTGTGTCTTGTCTACAGCAGCAACTCAAAGCTTGCATGTAATGTCATACTTTAGGGACAGCTTTTGCTGTCCTAGAAAGCGATTTAAGGTCCGTGTGTGTGTGTGTGTGTGTGTGTGTGTGTACAGAGTTTTGAGTTTGTGTTTATCAGGGCAACGTTTAAGCCCATCTTCCAGAATTTTGTTGTTCGTTTTGGGATTGGCACCTGCAATTTGAGGTGGGTAGCACAAGGTGGCGGGAAGCACCAAAATCCTGCAGACAGTGCTTGAAAATTTCCCCCTATTTCCATGACCCTACGCACTTACAAAAGCAGATTGGGTTAAACTGATAATGTGCCTAGTTAACAAAATCTCAGGACAGAAATTTTCATGCATTTAGATCTTCATGTTATATCATATTTTTTATTAACTAGCTTTCATTTGTATGAAAAGAAAAACACTATACTTCTCACAGTATTTAGCCATACAAGTAAGGTTCCTTAAATACATGCATCTGTTTTTATTTTGCTTGCCCTCCTATCTCCAACTCTGCCCCATTTTTCATTCCTTGGAGTTAAAACAGGCTTTCCTTTCTCCTACGTCCTGCTACCTGCCTCTTCCTGTCTCTCTTTCTCTGCTGAGATGATAGGCAAGTCTGGCCCGAGCAGGTTGTCTCACAAGACCAGCAGCTGCCATGAGGCTGTACCACTCTGCGAAAGGGAGGCCCTCGTCAGACTTCAAAAGCCTGAGCTGTAAAAGGCGAAAGATTTATAAGGTCTGAAGAGAAACCAGAGCATTATGCTAAGCAAAATAAGCCAGTCAGAGAAAGATAAATATCACATGATCTCACTCATTTGTGGAATATAGTGAACAACATAAACTGAGGAACCAAAATAGAACCAGAGTCATAGAAGCATCGAACAGACTGTCCAACCTATGAGGGAAGGCGAGGGTGAGGGGGTAAGAGATCAACCAAAGGACTTGTATGCATGCATATGAGCATAGCCAATGGACACTCCAGTGGTGGTGAGGGCACGTGCTGAGGGGTGGGGGTGGCTGGGGGGAAGTCAATGGGGGAAAAAGGAGACTCATGTAATACTTTAAACAGTGAAGATTTTAAATTAAAAAAAAGCCTGAGCTGTGTGAGTCTGGCTGCGGCCTCCCCAGCCTCACTAAGCAGGACGGGACCTCGGAGCTGTGAGGTTCCCTTTGCTTGTCCCTCTTAGTTCCCATTAGTTTAAGAAAAGTAGCTGAGAGTTTAGTAGGAAGCATTACTTCCCTTTGGGGGATTAGAAATACTCAGCTCCTAGCCTTGCCTCACCCGCTTTGGTGGCTTGGGAATGGAAAGGTCCGTTGGGAATCTTAAGCAGGCAGGCGTTTGAGAGGTGGATGTGTGGGGAAGGAGGCTTGCTTTGTGTATGTGAGAAGTCCTGGACCAGATTTCTCACTCATATAGCTCTACTTCTGTGTCTCTACGAGGCGCATAGAGTAGTCTTCCCTTTTCAGTTTACAAGGATCCCTGAACTATTCAAAGCACCTGGGAATATGCTTTTTGCCTGATTCAGTTTGTGGACTCCTAGGCCATAATATTCAGCAGTTCTGATCATTTTGAAAATTGTTGGTGCTAATTTATTATTTTGGACTAACTTATCACACTTTATTTAGTATTCTTTTTAGGATGTAATGAATGTTTTAAATTAGAATGCCAGGGAAACACTGCATTTATTAAATACTTCCCATTGAGAGCGGTGCTATGCTAAGCACTGAGAGAGTTTGCAGTCTGGCCTTGCCCTCTGAGGGTCCATGCTCAGGCTAAAGTGCACTCACATGAGCCAGGGGCTGTCACCTACCAACTCTCTCCCTGTGTGAACCCCAGTGCAGATCCTACTTATCCATAGTGTTACAGGGAATTTTGGAATCTTGAAACAATTTTTCTGATATAAGTGATATTAAGGTAAAAGTGTTAGGCCTGAAACAGATCTTTACATTAGCCAGAAAGATGCCTGTCATATCTACTGAAGGTTGTTGTGAAGATCAAAGAAACACATTATATGTGAGGATGGTTTGTTCATTTGCGGGGAGTCATACACATCTTTGAGACCTGAGAACATGTGGTATAAGAAGCTCAGGTGTTCCTAGAGATGTTGAATTTCTCCCCATCCACCTTTCACTGAACAGTTCCCCTGTGACTGTCACCTACTTGAGGGACAGCTTGTGTCCCTTGGGTGTCTCCTATGATACTCAGTCTTGTTCATGACAGCAGTTACTACAGATATCTGCTAAATGAACAAATGCATTTGTAAAAGCAGTGTTACAACCATTACAGATGGCAAATTATATTAAAACTCATTAAACAGTAACTGAGAAAGTCTGCAAATTAAATTATTTCCTCTAGCCCGGCCAGTGTGGCCTGGTTGAGCATCGACCCAGGAACCAATTCCTGGTCAGGGCACATGCCCGGGTTGCAGGCTCCATCCCCGGTAGGGGTGCATGTGGAAGGAAAATGATTGATGATGTTCCTCTCTCATCAATATTTCTATCTCTCTATCCCTTTCCATTTTTCTCTCTCTAAAAATCAATAAAAACTTATTTTTAAAAATTATTTCCTCTCCTATTTCAAACCAAAATGGACTCTGGTCACAGAGCTTTCTGAGTCTTGTATGGTATGTTTGTAACAAGAAAAACACCTATAGAGGGGACAGAAAGAAATGCTTTCTTCTGTTGGCAGGAAGTAATTCATCTTCTATGGCCAAAACACAGGGAAAATAAAAATGCTAACTCAGATATTAGAAAGGTTAAAAAAATTCCACAGGTTAACATTACCATTTCAAATATGAAGACTATATGACTAGATAGGATGTTAATGACTTGATATTAGAAAATTTATTAAATTTACTTTAAAAGCAGTTTGGTTCCTCCTTTCAAATGCATGAAGCATGTGAGTTGGAATAGATCTGCCCCAGGCTGCCAAACAAATTTTTAATGGAATTGAAGTCCTTCTGGGATTGTCCTAAATCCACATAATATTCTTAAGTCCTGGTTTATGCACTGGGACCTTTAGATTAGCAGATGTACGTATGAATAATATGCTTGTATTCATCCATCACCTTGGTGACTCCACCTCTGTAGGGGCTGTTGCACATCAATTATCCCACCACAGGGGGTCCAGGGAGAGTCTGGCCAGCACTGACCTCCTTTCAATCAGGCCTCAGGGCAGTGTGTTCTGGAAGTCGAACGGTCCCTTTAGACAAAACCTCTGAGAATCCATTGGGCCCGATGTGGCCATGCAGGGAAGTCAATGTGATTACCTGTGCCAGGTGTGGGGGCAGCATTCAGAAAAACAAATGAAAATTTGCTCACTAAGGGGCACCATCAACATTCAGCATCTCTCCCATCTATCTAATTATTTCATAAAATATTAGCAAAGTCAAGTTTAGTAGCATACATTTACCTTCCTTACAAAAAAGCTTATTTGTTTGAAAGAAATTATGGTTTGTTGAAAGATTTAAATTCACTTTCAAATATTTGTAAATGTTTCTATTATTTGAAGTTTCAGAAAGGAAGTCTACTCAGAAGAATGGAGATTTTTGTCTTTTTATCTTAATACCTCCCCCCCCCCCCCAAGAAAACAAAGTTTTTATAATGCTTATCTTTTCTTTTCCTTTTTAATTAAATTTTATTGTTGAGATTATTACAGATGCCTCCCCCCCCCCCCCATAGGTCCCCTCCACCCAGTTCCCACCCCTCCCCAGGCTCTCACCACCCTATTGTCTTTGTCCATAGGTAATGCATACATGCATATAAGATCTTTGTCTAATCTCTTCCCACACCCCCCACAGCCCCTTCCCTCTGAGAATCGTCAGACTGTTCTATTTCCATGCCACTGATTCTATTCCATACACCAGTTTATTCTGTTCATCAGATTTTGAATTCACTTGAATTTTAGATTCAATTGTTGATAGATATGTATTTGTTGTCACTTTGTTGTTCATATTTTTAATCTTTACCTTTCTCTTCGTCTTCCTCTTCTGAAAGAATACCCTTCAGCATTTCATATAATACTGGTTTGGTGGTGATGAACTCCTTTAGTTTTTTTCTTGTCTGTGAAGCTCCTTATCTAACTTTCAATTTTAAATGATAGCTTTGCTGAGTAGAGTAATCTTGGTTGTAGGTTCTTGTTATTCATCACTTTGAATATTTCTTGCCACTCCCTTCTGGCCTGCATGGTTTCTGTTGAAAAATCAGCTGACAGTTGTATGGGCACTCCCTTGTAGGTAACTAACTGCTTTTCTCTTGCTGCTTTTAAGATTCTCTCTTTGTTTTTTGCTCTTGGCATTTTAATTATGATGTGTCTTGGTGTGGTCCTCTTTGGATTCCAGGCTGGTGCTGGTGCTGGATCTTGGGGCTTTTATTGATAGGTTTGGGGTTCCCTGACCCAGCTGCAGCTTGTTTGACAGGTTTTTAGCCTGAGAAAGGACAGGCCATTCATATGCAAAAGCCACTGTATACAGTTTGGGTGGGGTTGTAAATCGGGTAGGGCAGGGTCTCAGGAAATCACCAGGGTGGAGCAGACAGAAATAGCTGCCAGTCAGCCCTGCAATGGGGCAGTCCCAGCACGGGAACAATGACCACTGTGAGCACCTCCATCTGGAAGAAAGCCGCCCCTGAGTTCCTACCCTGATGCCAGACAGTTCAGTTTCTCCTTGTATGTGTCTGGGTCCCCCAGAGCCTCGCCCAGCACTGAAGCTTAGAGGAAGCGAGAGTTTGTAAGTTCAGTTCATGGTGCTGGCCTTTTAAGAGGAATAGCTAGGTCTCCAGCAGCCTGTGTGTCACTCAGCCCGAATCTGCACTGGTTTTTACAGCCCGTAGTTCTTATTGCCCACAGGGACTTCTTTTCCCAGCTCTGGAACCCTGGGCTGGGGGTCTGGTGTGGGGCTGGGACCCCTCACTCCTCCAGGCAGCCTCCGCAGAGGCAATCTCCCTCCTGATTAAGAAAGCGGCACATGTGGGTACCAGACCAGCCTGTTCTGCGCCTCCACACCTCCTACCAGTCTCAGTGTGCTTTCTTCTTTACTGCTCTAGTTGTAGGACTTCCATTTAGCCAGCTTTCCACTGGTTCTGGATGATGGTTCTTCTGTATTTCAGTTGTAATTTTGATGTGATTGTGGGAGGCAATGAGTACAGGCATTTGCCTACACAGCCATCTTGATTCTCTTAATGCTTATCTTTTTTTTTTTTTTTAAAAAAGAATGTTTTTATTGATTTTATAGAGAGAAGAATGGAGGAGAGAGAGAGAAACATCCATCAGTTGCCCCCCGTACCCATCCTGACCAGGGATTAAACCCACAACCTGGTATGTGTCCTGGCCAGGAATCGAACTTGTGACCTTTTGGTGCATGGAATAATGCTCAACCAACTAAGCTGCACTGGCCAGGGCTAGTGCTTATGTTTTTATAATAAACTTGGAACTTCTTTCTCAAGAGTACATAGTACTTTTATTTTTTTAAAGCTATACCCAGAAGTGTATTGTGTATTGTCATAATTAATAAATCAATGACAAATGTAGCCACTTCATCTTGTTGTGGAGATACAAAATTGTGATGGTGGTTGACCATTTATTTAATTATGTGGTAAGTACCATATGAGAGAATAAAGTTAAATTGATGATTTGGGCTATCTCAGCCAGGGTACAGTTTATATGGCAATTACACCAGGATCATCTAAGTGTAATTGGCAGGTAATTTTGTAAGTGAAGGAACATGACAGCTCATTTACATGGTGTTCACTGAGTAAAATTTGGGGACATTCATCAACTACCTCCAAGGGAACAGTGATTGCACCATGGGCAGTTTGAAAGCTCCATGGAAGGTTTTGGGAATGAATCTCTGTTCATTTGTTCCCTAAATGTTTGTTAGGTGTGTGCTGTGCACCAGGGACTATCCCAGGCACTAAGAATACAATAACGAGTGAATAGTTCTACTCTCAAGGAACCCATGGGTGGCATGCAGACACATCACCAATAGTGACACAACAGTGTAGAAGGTAGAGGTGTGAGCTCTATGAGGTATTGTGGACGCTGAGGAGGGGAAACTTGGATGATGGAAGACGGTCAGGGAAAACCTGCTAGAGTGGCTGACACCTGAGATGATGAATTTTAAAGAACGAAGCAGGGCTGCCCTGGCTGGGTGGCTCAGTTGGTTGGAGCTTCGTCCCATACACCAAAAGGTGGCAGGTTCGATTCCCGGCCAGGGCACATACCTATTTACAGGTTTGATCCCTAATTGGAGCCCATATGAGAGACAAGTAATTGATGTTTCTCTCTCTCTCTCTCTCTCTCTCTCTCTCTCTCTCTCTCTCTCTCTCTCTCCCTTGCTCTCTCTCTAAAAATCAAGAAAAACATACCCTCAGGTGAGGATAAAAAAAGAAAGAAAGAGAAAAAGTAGGGCTGAGCCAGGGGTAGGGGAGAAGGGCTTTACAGGCAGAGGTGCTGGAGGAGAAGGGCTTTACAGGCAGAGGTGCTGGCGGAACAGAATCTTGGAGGAGCAGGATGGCTGGTGTGAGCCAGAAACTTGAAGCAGTTCAGACACACTTCAAGGCAGACGTGGGGCCTGAGGAGCAGACTTGGCTGGGGTCGTAGAGGGCCCTATAGGTCATGCTAGAGGCTGGACCTTCATCCTTGGGAAGCCCTGGGAGACTTTAAGAAGAGGAGCACCCTTTTCAGAGTTGTTCTATAGACAGACCATTCTGTGTACTAACTGTCTTTATTGGGCTATTACGATATGACAGGCTCTGTTCTACAAATATCAAGGCATTTCATCCTCACAGCAGCCCTATGAAGCTGATACTAGCATTTCCCCCTTTTATAGAGGAAAAAACTGAATATTCAGCAGTTTCTCAAAGTTGCACGATGGGTGATGGAGGAGCCAGGATTTGCATCCAGGATATCCATCTCCAGAGCCCATGGTTCTCACCATTGCCCTGCACCATGCCGTAGCCCCTTGACAGTCCACTGGAACTCCCTGTTTATAAAATGAACACCCCCCACCTACCCATTGGACTGTGAGTCCTGTGAGGTCAGGGACTGTATTTATTCATGTTCATGCTACATTCTGCCAACCAAGGACAATATCTGTACTGTCATAGGCTTGTCACAAATAAGGAGAAAATGTAGTTTGAGGGGTCATGACTGGAGGCTGCCAAAGTAAACCTGGCAAGGGATGAGGTCCTAAATCTGTGGCAATGTTAGTCAGTGTGGAGGGGTGAGAATGGAGAGATACATTGGCAGGGCTTGGTGATTGATTGATCAGATGTGTGGATTTTGTTGGCATAGTCTTACACTGTTTCTGACTTCCAACTCCTACGCCGGAGAGATGACTTGGCAAAAGAATCAGAAGCAGAGGGAAGCTCATACCGCTCTTCACAGAGCTCTTACATTCCTGGGAAGAAATGTTGTGGATTTAGGATGAGAAGTCAGAAAACACTTA
The DNA here is from genome assembly GCF_964212035.1 of Myotis nattereri. Lineage (NCBI taxonomy): Eukaryota > Metazoa > Chordata > Mammalia > Chiroptera > Vespertilionidae > Myotis > Myotis nattereri. The sequence continues at coordinate 86,844,639 of NC_138075.1, forward strand.
TGTGGAGATAGTTAAAAATAGAATGAACACATCTGCCTGGGATTGTTGAGAGACAGAGCTGCCCTGGGGTAGATGAATGGTGAGATGGCCTTTGGGATTATTCTGCCTTTGAAAATTTTCTGGTTCAGAATAAATAAAAATTCTCCCAAGCCACCTATCCTTAATTGCCTGGCTTAAGAGAAAATCAAAGCATCCAAGGACTGCTAAAGATTGAGCCCAAATGCCTGGATTGTAGGTGAGGAAACAGAAGCCTAGAAAGGCTAGAGGATGCGTCCAGGGCACACACTTAAAGCAAAAGGAAGACCCCGATCATCAGCATCTCAGTCTGTGCTGCCTCTCCCCTAAATCTCCGATAATAGCTTCCATGTTTTGGTGCCTCCTGTGGGCAGGCCCAGGGTCGGGCAGTGCCGCAGAGCCAAAGAGGACCTGGTGTCCGCATTGAGTTCAGGGAGCCTCCACCATAAGTGCCACTTGTCACCTAAAAATGCCATGTAGTCCCGTTTACTACATAGAACATTTGGAAAATGGAGAAAATGAATTGAAAAGTTCGTAATGATTTTTCTTTAGGCCAACTCATTGCCAGACACTGCTTCAATGTTTTACAATCATTGTCTCTAATTCTTACAACAACCTGGGAGGTAGACAGTTTCAGAAAGTTAAAGCACTGAGAACTCACTCCATTAGACAAGACTTTGTTAACTCCAAGCCTACCATGCACAATTAAAGTTAACATTTTGTTGTATTTCCCTACAGTCTTCTTTTTTTACACACTGGGACCATTCATTTGCATAGCTATAATTTTATCAGAGATACAACTGAGACTTCATATTTTTGACTTTTAATATATTCTATGTATTTCTCATGTGCTTTTATAGTCTGCATTTTAATGGCTATATGTCTTATCAAGTCTTAGTAAACAAAGAAATCTTTACTAACAAAAATCTTTCAATTCCCAGCACATATGGCATTTGTAAGGTGGCATTTTATATTTTGAGTACCCTCTGACCATCCTCTGCAGATGGCATTGGGGAGAGGAGGGAGAGACTGCCAGGCGTGGCGCGGGGACCTGGGTTCATGACTTCCTTTCCCATCCGGAGCCCCTGGGACTCAGGAGGGTGCAGGGCACAGCTCAGAGGGGAGCCTCTGCGGGGGTGGCCTGAGACAGGTGGCAGGTGACTTCAATCCTGTGCTTTTCTGATCAAACATACATTCTTCCTCCCCCCATGTAAAAAAGCAAGTTTTCATTTTCCTGGGGTAGTAAAAATCTTTTGTGCGAAGAAGAAGTGTCATCAAGTGCCTTATTCATCAGCATATATACTGTCTCTGTAAAATGACAGTGGGAGTAAAAGTTCATCAGTTCAATATGTCTTTCACTTTTGGAGACTCCTGACTAATAACCTCTGGTATTTATCATCAGAACAGCCAAAGAGCTAAGATCTGGCACATGCTGCTCTCATGCACTGAAGAAAGCTTAAAAAGACAAAAGATTGTCTCCATTTTTCCTTCTTCCATTCATTTAGAAGAGAAAGCATATCTTTTTTTAATTAAAAAAAATATGAGCGTGCAGAAACATCTGGCCTATATTACCATAGCACTCTCCTAACCGGCCTCCTTGTCCCCAGCCTGCCTTTTAAAATCAACTCTACACGGAGAGATTTTTCTAGAATACAGACCAGCATCAGTCACTCACCCATACTGCTGTATCTTCCTTCATGGCTCTTTGAGTTGAGTAGTCGCAGCTCCACCTGCCCCACTTGCGCCTGCCCCAGTCGCACCGAGCTGCTGGTGGCCCCTGACTCCTGCTACAGCGAAGGCCGCCTCCGGGCCTGCATGCCAAGGGGCTCCCACAGCACCTGCCCAGCACTTACCACACTCACATGTAGCCCACAGTCTTGTTTTCACTTGCCCAGCATCATCCTTTAATTTAAAAAAAAAATTAAATCTCATTAGGCAGAACATATCATTGTTCCGTTTGCTTAAGGCCCCACCGCTCTCTATTATACACCAAACCCTAAGGACACATTTGCTCTGTGCTGGGTCCTATGAGGCTACTTGCTCTCTTATTTTACCCAACAGACTACAGGCTGCATGTACCAAGGTTTTGTATTAACTTTGTATCTATAGGCCTGGCAGAGACTGCTCAAAAAATAGCTCTGGTATTAATCCATGCTTTTTTTAAAAAAAAACTTAAAAAGCCTCAGTAACTCTTTTTAGCCTTTCTGTTCACAAACATTATAAAGTCCAGGGACCTCAATGGAGCCAGCAGATACTAGCAGTGTTCCATGGGGATGGCTCACAGTCTGTGTTTGTGATATGACGCTGCTAAGACTGGACCACTTTGCATGTTTAAGCCTCTGAATGTGATTATGCTCATTCCCACTGCTTCCTGTGCCAGGATGTCCGTATCTGTTATGATCCCTCATGAGAATTATTCTTCACATTTGTCATAGTTTTGTCCATCGAGGCATACATGTCCTTGGTTTCATGTCATCTCCACATGACCTCCACCCCTCCATCAAACTGGGCTCTGCAGAAATTTGAATGGAATAGGATTTATCTGCTTTGTAAGGTTTGGTCATGATCCAAGTACAAGCAGTAAGCTTACCACAATTTGGATCCTGCCAAGGAGTGAGTAGCCAGATCTGGACAAGCTGGCGAGGCTAGGCTGCGGTAATGGAACTATCCATTGGTCAACCACAGATGGGCCGTCTTGTTGATAATGTAGTCCTTTGTCTCCGTCACTGTATTTTCCATCTCCTTATCTTTCTCTTCTAGACAGTCACTTACATGCTGCTGTAAAGATACCAAAAAAGATGTGGTGTCCCACAGGACCCAGTTTACTCATATTTATGGAATTTCACATCATCAGTGACATAGGTCTGTGGTTTCTGTCTGTGGCAATGTTGTCGCTGTAAAGTAAATCTCCAGAAAATGGCCTGCGTTCTCAGGGAGTGCTATGGGTGTTTCAGAGGGACTATATGCCATGAGGCATCGATGAGGAAATGTGTTAGAAGCACAAGAATGGAAATATGTCCAAGTGTCAAGTTCAAGGCAAATAAAAAGAAAACCCTTTTGTCTAAGCTTCCTTCCCTAGGGAAGAGGTGGGGGTAGAATAGGGAGAGCTTATTATAGAATCCTTTAGCTGCCAGAAATTTCATTGACAATTTTGTTAATGTGCCTGCTTGGCTGCCTTCTCAGAGGCCCATTGTGAATTCCTTAGCTGATAACATTAATAGTTAGTGGGTGCACCTGAAAATCAAGCAATATTGTCCCATTTGGGTAATAGTTATATTAAATGGTTCTTTTCTACAGCATCAAGCTTATCAGCTTATCTTTTTCTAATAATGAATACCTCATCTTTTCCAATTTCTTAATCAAGCACTTCCATATCATCTTGAGGCAGAATCAGATCCAGCTGCAAATAGTCTTTACTCTTGGCCTGGATTATGTCAAATTATCCAATCATCTCACAGGTCCTTATGTTCTGTTCTCCCCTGAGACAAGGGCCTGACACACCCCTTCCCAAGCTCATGATCACCAGCACGAGCTAACTTTACAGTCATGAGGAAATATCTAGAATAGGTTTCTTCCTAGATTTTGGCACCATGGAGTGGGTCTCCAGGGTTTTTCTCTTGCCTGTCCCTTTTCCCTGAGATGCACATGTACCTCATTCTGCATGGCCTTACATCAGAGTTGGGTCTTTCCACTGCAGGGGCAAAAAGTAAATGCAGCCATGCTTTAGTGATAAAACAATAGATACTTAATTTTTCATAGGTATTATATGCTATGGATTGACCAGAAGCATCAGGCTTCCCATACATTGCCATACTTTATTTTCTTCAACCAAGTACCTGTAACAGAAAGAGGAAAATACAAGAAATAGTGAACAACCCTTGGGGAAACCCAATACTATCTCTTTCTGTCATATTTATCTGAAACTTTGCTATTTCTGATGCCTCTAGTTAGATGAATTTTTGAGTCAGTTTTTTTTTAGCCAAAATTTGTATTTTTATACTTCAAGGCCTGATCTGCCTAGCCCTATCTCCTTCATTTGCAACTTCTTTTGATTTTTTTAAAAAATATATTTTATTGATTTTACAGAGAGGAAGGGAGAGGGATAAAGAACTAGGAACATCGATGAGAGAGAAACATCGATCAGCTGCCTCTTGCGCCCCCCCCCCCCCCCACTGGGGATGTGCCCGCAACCAAGGTACATGCCCTTGACCAGAATCGAATCTGGGACCCTTCAGTCCGCAGGACGACGCTCTATCCACTGAGCCAAACCGGTTAGGGCTGATTTTTGATGCTCTTTTTCTTCTGAGCTTTAAAAAGACCCTCTTTTCCCACTAAAAACAGGAGAGCCCAGATTCACCACTACACATCCTTCTCCTGTAACACGGCAGGTGCCCTTTGATGCCAGAGGCCATGTTTTGTATCTGCTCAATTGCTATTACCTGCCACGGTATATAGAATAGGAGCAATACATAGTTTATAAATGAATGAATACCCAACTTCACAATTTAGGGTTGTTTAACCTCTTTTGTCCAAATTTTATTCCAACTGGGACTGTACCATCTTGAACTTCTGCAAATATTCTTAATACTAAGTTCAGTGCAATGCACACAGCTATGGCTCAGTGTTTAGTGAGAGCAAAATATGTTGTATATTTTGGAGCCCTATCACAGAGAAGCCAGAATTTGGCATGCAATATTTCAGAATCCCTGCTCATTCTAATTAGCCAAGTGAAGGAGTACATTTTTATCCTGAAGACTAACCATTGGTTGAACAGATTGGTTACTATAATTACTTTCTATTGGACCTCCTGTGGTTGGAACCTCATAACATTCCAGAGATGGAAAAATATTTGGAAAACCATCTGTGTTTCTTGAAATATTGAAATTGAAACCTTCACCTTCACAGAGTGCTACTCACACAGTTCAGCGGATATCCATTATTCCCACAAACATTTATCAAACATTTCATATGTGACGTGAGTTGGAGATAAATATGAAACTGGCAAGTCTTTCAAATTGCTTATAATTTGGTAGCCAAGTACAGAAATAAAAGAGAATACAGTCTGATAAAGTCTACAATAGAAGCAGGAATAAAGAGCAGAGGTAACAGAGAGAGGGGGTAATTATCTCCGTGTAAGGGTTAGGGAAGGCTGCCTGAACGAAGTGGCTCTGAGTTGGAATTCAGCCATGACATCAGGTTTTCTTGTTTGGATGACTATCACGCCCCTGATATGCCTGATTTATTCATTTATAAAGCAGTATCACATTGTAAGAAATAAACATTTAAAAATCAAAGATATGAAAAGCGTTCACCTCCTCACTATAGCACCCAAACCCACCCCCATACTCTATGGTTCGCATGATATCTGAGAAACAGAGCTGAATATCTACTATATTAATGGAGTTATATATGTGCACAGAAAGCTAATAAATTTATGCTGCCAAATTTTTATGGTTTCATAAGTAGTGCTATTGCTAACATTTTTTAATAAGTGAAAAAAGGAATTCATATGTGCTAGTAGGAATTCAGTGTATTTTGTAGAATACTGCCACCCTTGATATAGCCTATATGGGATGTGACTTTTCGTAAAGACCCAATGAACTTCTAGATTTGTCAGCTGTTTCCAAACAGATGCACTCTGCTAATCTAATGGAAACAGTCTGAGCCCATATCCCAAATATCAATAGCTTTTAGTATTGCAAATTAGTTTGTCTATTGAGTAACTTGGACTCTGTAGTTGCTGATAAAAAGCAGCAAGTCATTTTGTAGGGATGTTTTATGTAAACTGCCCTGCCAGGATCTGATGCTCATCTCTGTCCTTACAGAGCTTTAAGCTGAATGTAGACAGTCATTGTGCTCTCAAGGAAGCTGTGGAGGAGGAAGGACACCAGCTTCTCGAGCTCATTGCATCTCACAAAGCAGGTAAATCCTCCTGAAATATGGCAAGTCTTTATGTCTCCGGACTATTAAGAATGAAGAAGCATTGCTGTAAATTACTGCATATATTCACCTCCTTATGTATTATTAATATTTACATTATCAGATTGACCTTCAGGATTTATAAATGTTTCATATACTGCACACAATGCGGTGATACTTACAAGATGAAATACTGCCTCCAAATGGTCTGTTCATTGTATTTTGGGCTCGCTGTTCGCCTGAGTTTCAGTTGAAATCACATTCCTGAAAACTTCACATTGACATGCTTTTTGATGTAGGTGCTCTGGAAATAACTTTAAGATAATGAATGAGAATTGTGCATTTAGTTATGATGCATATGCATTGAGATACTCATAGATATCATTACAGATACAAAGCTGGCAGGCTAGAGATATCTGATTATTTCCCTGCCAATTCACACACAGGAACGTCTTGCATGTTCCTTGTTGGTCATTGTATTAGCAGAGTTTTGGCCTTATACCAATTCTTACCCCGGTTTTAATGTATTCATGAGGAACAGATTATAAATAAAAAATAGTTTTGTCATTTGGTTGTACTTATCCTGGTAGTAAAAGACCGTAAGACAGGATGAATTACAATTTGGCTCTGGCTTTGAGCTTACCACAGCTAAATAAGAAAAGAGCAGCATTAATCGGATGTGCTAATGCTAAAGACTGCTTTCTTAATTCTGGCCCATTTACTGTATTTCTCATCGAATTAACTTTACCTATTTCCATACATCTTTCTGATCATTATTACATCTCCACACAGATACACTCAGGACCTTTTATTAGGAATGTGAAGCTATAATTAGTAATTGTTATATATTGTGATCTTTGTTCCACATGCAATTTTTTAGTCCATGTACTGAATCCCAGTCAATCCCAAACAATATTGTATTACAATTTTTGTGTCCTTATGCCTTATGTCAAGTCAAAAATTCCCAGTCTCTATTCCGAGTGACAAATGCTAATATGGCAGGTGAGGGTAATGGTCATTAAAAATGACGTTTATTGTTAAACCACCTAATTTACTAAATAAAGAATAATAGGGTACAAGTGCAGTCAAGTCCGTGACTTGTGCTCTCCCCTTCCTTTGGAGAAGGACTAAAGGACATGCTGCGGATGATTGCGAGTCAGTGGAAGGAGCTGCAGAGGCAAATCAAACGGCAGCACAGCTGGATTCTCAGGGCTCTGGATACCATCAAAGCCGAGATTCTGGCCACTGATGTGTCTGTGGAGGGTGCGGAAGGGACTGGAAGCCCCAAGGTAAGTAGCTTGAAGTTTGCCTTATTTCCTCTTATTTCTGTCTTCTTTTGAACGAGACACCACTGAAGTTTTCTCTCCAGCCCTAAGGCTTTTCTTTCCTATTGTGTACACTTTATATATCTATATATAGAGAGCGATGTATGTAAACAAAATGAAATGGCTTTAAACAGTAAAAAAAAGCCCACAACTTCCAGGTTTTCTAGGAGCAGGTCTTTTTGTGGAAAGTGCCAGGGTAGGAGGAGACAGCACTTTAGGGGTAGGAGGAAGGGGGACATAAAACATTTAGTAAACAAAACATAAAGCATCTTAAACATGAATAATCAGAACGGTTTTAAATTGTTTTGTTGCAACTATAAATCACTATAATCAGTGCAATCACTCAGCTCTGACATCCATTAGCCGCTTGGTTACAGCAAATTAACAAAGAAGAGAGAAAGTGATTCATTATCTCATTCCTGTTAATGACTATCAGATGCATTGCCTAATTAGGGGATGGTCATTGTAGTGGGAAGAAGGTCATATGCTTTGCTACAAATCTTTCTGCTCTGAGTGTAAGTTCTCCATAATGGCACATGCACCGAATACAACAAGTACTTTAAAATCGAGTATTGACATGTCTTGGTTATCCATTTCAGAATTACAAAATAACTCTTCAAGCATATGCAATTAAACTTTATTTTGTTTTATTTTTACGAGGCACCTTTTAATACCATGTTCTAAAGGTATTTTTGACTCTTGATGTAGAAAGTAATTTTATTAATTTGACATTTTCATGTAATTTCCCTCTTCTTTTGTATTTGTTCTTTTGTGAAAGTAAATGCAGAAAACCAGTTTCATAACAGACTCAGCATCAGAACATATTGTAACACAGGGGAAACAGATTTAAGGGTTCAGGGTTTTATTCCTGGCATGGACAAAGTCATTAATTAAATCGTCATCCAGTCATTTATTCAGCATCCATGCCGGTTGGCACTGTGCTAAATGTGTGCCGGGCGAGTTAAACAAACCCTTTGCCCTCTTAGACTCTCATTCTTAAGTGCAGGCAGAGGAGAAACCCAGCCTGCCCTGAGACGGTGAGACCATTTGTCCAGTGGAAAGTTCAGACAATTTATAGCTTTGGAACCTCAAACAACAACCTTTAACTTATTTGTTGGAAACAGATAGAATGATGAGCTCAGTTCCTCTTGAAGAAGGTTCCCGGAGGAGGTCACATTTCAGGAAATACCTGAAGAAGGAAGAGGGGTGCTGTGGCTCATGAGCACACATTTCTAGGAAGTGATGTGATGAAAGCATCGAAGCTGGAGCTAATCATGTGGCAGGGAGATCAGAGTCTGCGGACTGCCCGAGCAGAAGGGGAGGAGCCCCTTCAGGGGCACAGGCTGCAGGGAGAACTCCACTGGACGGATGCTTCCCCTGGGCAGTGGTGAGGAGACAGGGCATAACGAAAAACTTCATTATGTTTTTAATATATTTTTATTGATTTCAGAGAGGAAGGGACAGGGAGAGAGAGATAGAAACATCAATGATGAGAGAGAATCATTGACTGACTGCCTCCTGCACACCCCCTACTGGGGATCAAGCCCACAACCTGGGGATCAAGCCCACAACCCGGGCATGTGCCCTTGACTGGAATCGAACCGGCACCCTTCAGTCCACAGGCCAACGCTCTATTCCACTGAGCCAAACCATCTAGGTCAAAACTCTATTATGTTTTATTTATTTAACAAAAATATACTGAGTGCTTACTTTTTAAAAGCCTTCCGCATGCCCAACACTGTCCTGTAGCACTGCTGTGCATTCTCTCGTTTAATTCTCACACAAGCCTGTAAGGTAGACCTTCTATGGAGAAAGCAGAGGCCCAGAGAAGTTGAGTAACCGGCCTGAGGTCACACAGGTGCTAAGTAGCAGGGCTGGGATTTGGATCGGAAGGCGTTGGCCGCAGAGTCCGTTTCCATCGCCTCCTGGAGCACTGCCTCTGCCGGGCAATGCACAGGGCAGGGCAGTGCCGGTCTGGTGGGGCTGAGGGCGAAGTGGCGATACAGACTTAAATCCAATACCCCTGCCTTATTAGACTGTGATGTGCTGTGAGGGAAAAGGGAGCACCCAGACCTTGGGCTGGGAGCAGTGATTTTGATGAGGACACCCGGGAAGGCCTCTGTCAGAGAGACAGCCCAGTGTGAGCGGGCCAGTGTGATTAGGAGAGGGAGGAGGTGCAGGGTCTGCAGAGGGCAAGGGCTTTTGGGGGGAATGACATCACTGATTTCCAGCATAAGAAAACGTGTTCTTGGCTGTGGTGTAGAGTGCAGCGAGGGAGCGCTGAAGTGGAACTGCGGACGGAGGTGGTGCGAGCACCTACATTTGTAAAGGACCCGGGTTGAAATGAATAGCTCTGTCCACCAGGGCCAATTTGAATCTGACACTTTAAAATTAGCTCCTTTTGGAGGGAAGTACTGAGATGGAATAGACGATAATCCAATGAGGAGAAAGTCTGTATTATCAACAGCGAGACAATACCAGCATTTCTCAGAAAGAGGACTGCCTGCCCGGGCCCTGCCTCAGGTGGGCCAGCACCTCCTGGGCGGGGCCCCAGAATCGCCTCACGGCTCCTGGGAACCACCGTCTCCAAAGACCTGTTCCTGCAGGGGTGCCTGGTTCTCCCACAACCCGGATTTTCACACAACATGAAAGAGGTAACAATTTAAACATTAAGAGGAAAAATAAACACATCCAGTTCCTAATGATTTGGGTGCTAAACAAACAACAACAATGAAAACCTTCTCTATCTGAAATGTCCCCAGAGTGAAAGTGTCTTCCTCAAGTCAGGTCAGTTTATAAAGAATGACTCGTGTTTTTCTTGTTAATGGTATTTCTATTCCGAAGCATCTCATGTCACACTGTGTACACAGTACATCTCAAAGCAGCTATGGGGAGCGGCTGTTGTAGGTGTCATGGATGCAGGACCTGAGGGAGGTGCTGAGGACTTAAGACATGGACATGGCAGAGCCAGCAGACCCCAGGCCTGCTCCCTCCCAACTGTTTTTTTCGTCCCCAGTCTGCGCGAGTTTTCTCTGGACAAGTGAACTCATCCACAGTCCAGGGAGAAGGTGAAATCAATTTTAAGACAAAGAAAATGTGTTTCTAAATTTAAGCTTAGGAAACTATGGAGAAATCAGAATGATCATTCTTTTTATTTGCTTAATGTTTATGAACCACCTCCCTTAGTCCCTTAGGCAAACACAAAGAATAATAGGAGAAGCTCAGACTCTGAAGTCAGGCTGCCTGAGTTCAACCTCCCACGCTCACTAGCTATGTGTCTGTGGGAAAATGACTTACTTCCTGGTGCCTCAGTTTCCTCATTTGTAAAGTGGAGGTAATGCTAATGTCTACCTCAAAGGGTTGTGATGTACATGAAAGAGCTGACATATCTAAAGTGCTTAGAACAGTGCCAGCACACAGCCAGTCCGGGGTAAATGTACAAGCCTTCATATTTAGTTGTGGAGACAACTCTGATCAGTGCTCTAGTAGAGGTAGGTACAAAGCTCTATGAGTACACAGAGAAGGAAATAACCAACCTGACTTGGGGGTATCAAGGATTTGCAGGAGAGTTATGTTTTAAATGGTGGCAGCGGGGGGTGGGAGTGGGGCGGGGGGGGGGGGGGGGGAGGACGGGTGCGAGGGGCCAGAGTGAAATGCAAGGATTCGAGGTGTAAAAAAACGTGATGTGGCTAGAACCCGGGATCCTGTGGGCGATGTTTAGGCTGTCTTTCAACAATCACCAAGGCTCACAATGTGACAAAAAATGACCCTTAATGATCAGTGATTTGAGCAATAATTCCTCCTGTATCTCTAAATGACACTAGCCAAGCCAGAGTGAGATCCCTGTACAAAATACATCAAATAGGTACTGTTTAAACAGAAATGTTTTTGCCATTCTGCACTAAATGCTAGTAGAGCAAGCTTAAATAGGTTACCCTGAAGTCCTCCCAGACCGAAAGCTGGATTCCACTTGTCATCTATCATGTCAGTCCTTTTTCCATGACTGACCTTGCACAGGTCATGTATGAATTGTGCCATGAAATGCATCCTCAAGCATAGCAGTTATGATCCTCTATTTCATCTTAGACCTTAAAGAGGAACTAAAATTAAAACACAATAAAAAATAACTCCAGATTCATCTTAGGTTTACTTCAGAAGCTACTGGGAACTTGAGAAGCATAATAGAAAATCTAAGGAATATATCTAGGGGGTATTTTTCTTTTTTACCTTGTTTGAGAGACTGTAGTAAAGGACTTGGTCTTAGAAATCTTGTAAAGAAGGAAGATAGGAGGAAATTCAAAGACTCTGGGAAACTTCTCCCCCAGGAATCGGCAGCATACCTTATTTGTTGTATTTCATTTTTTAAAAAAAGTGTTTCCCCAAGACGGTGAGATCTTTTATACATGGAAATAGAGAACAGAACTCACCAATTCTAGAAATAGAGCTTCAGCACTCTATCCAAGAATTGAAAATGTGCTTGTAATTGTACATTTGACTTTATATTGATGAAAGTTTATCACCTTAAACTAGGTTTTCAGTATGTTAGATTTTAAATACATTTAGACAAAGGGATTTTAAAAATCAGCGAATAACTCCTAGTAATGCCTACGTGCTCTCTGTGACCTTCCAAGGAAAAAAACAAAAATCCTGAAAGCAAGAAGCTTTCTTAGATTTTGCACATTGGTTCTTTATATTGTTCTTTCCTTTCTGTCTTTACTTTTCACCTGTGCAGCACACCTCATTACAGATACCTTAGAATCGAGGCCGGGATTTCCCCACATGACTTCACTGGAAGCACAGGGCAGGGGTACCTTTGTCCTCTTTAAAGGAACAGATGCATTTCCAAAACAAAGACTATTTGAAAATTTTATTGTAAATTCAGAGAACTTTAAAGTTACTAGAGGGTAACATAGCCTAGGTTCCAGTCAACATCTTCAGTGAAAGGAGACAGAGGGTTAGCTGGTGTGAACTCTAGAGTTGTGTTTATTTTATCTGCCTTCTTTGAGATTCTTAGATTGAAGTTCTCACCCCTTTGGAAATGGACATCAGACTCTGAAGGTCACCAGCGTTATCTGTTCAACAATAGAACAAGAGCAAGTTTAAGGACATTTCTTAAACGTGTTTGCTCAGCCCTACCAAGGGATGCATGCATGTCCTCCCACTTGGGTATGTTGCTGACCACCTGGCCTCTGTTGAGATGTCAGGACAGGGCCAGTCTAATGTTAAGGTACATTTTTAAAAAATATATATTTTATTGACTTTTTACAGAGAGGAAGGAAGAGGGATAGACGAGTTAGAAACATCGATCAGCTGCCTCCTGCATGCCCCCTACTGGGGATGTGCCTGCAACCAAGGTACATGCCCTTGACCAGAATGGAACCTGGGACCCTTGAGTCCGCAGGCCGACGCTCTGTCCACTGAGCCAAACCGGTCAGGGCTTCAGGTACATTTTTGTTAAGCAGACAGCTAAGCCATGGGTTACTAGTTTTTATGCTAAAGAATTACAAGTAGCCTGGCCAGAATGGCTCAGTGGTAGAGCATCGACTTATGAACCAGAAGGTCATGGCTTGATTCCTGGTCAGGGCATATGCCTGGGTTGCAGGCTCAATCCCCAGTGTGGGGTGTGTAGGAGGCAGCCAATTAATGATTCTGTCCCATCATTGATCTCTCTCTCTCTTTCTCTCCCTTTCTCTCTGAAATAAATGAAATTACATATCTATATATATATATAAAAGCCTAAGCAACCCTTATGACCAGACAACTGGATGACCAGCCTGTAGCTATGACATGCACTGACTACCAGGGGGCAGACACTCAATGCAGGAGCTGCCCCCTGGTGGTCGGTGTGCTCCCACAGCCGACCTCCCACTGCCAGCCAACCTCCCTTGGTCCCTCTCTCCGATTGGCCCCGATCACTGACCAGGCTGAGGGACCCCAACCATGCACGAATTTGTGCACTGGGCCTCTAGTGTATATATATATGAAGAATTACAGGTAGCTTTCTTTAACTGAAGGGAGAGAAAGAAGCCGATTTGGGGAGCAGCTTTGTAAGGTATTTTGTTTTATATAGTGCCTCTTGGATGATAGTACAGCTGGATATTATTATCCTGCAATGGAATTTGATTCTGATTCTTCCAAAACTCTGATGAGACAAGGCACTGTCTCAGCATTCTTTGCTTTACTGGTTCAAAAGCTAATATAGTTTGCATATTCTTTAATAGAGGATCTTCAGAAACAGCATTAAGGTGAATAGGAATCATCCTATGTGTTCTTAGTCTCACATACATAGACCCATATATGTATAAAGAAATATTTTACTTTATTCTCTTTCTCATGTAAAAAAAAAAAAAAAAAGAGCACAGGTATATGTTGTCAAAGGAACCAGAAATGATATAGTAAGATTAAATCATGCCTAAAGTCGTAGAAAGAAAGACAACAGGCAACGGCCTGGCCATTATTTATCGAGTGCTGACAGAGAGCTCAGCCCAGCGCTGGGTCAGACATGAGGGAAGACACGCTTTTCTGCTCAGTGGTCTTATCATCTCGGTGTAAGCACACAGTGTAACATCTTGTCTAATGTAGATTGGGCTATCTTAGATCTGGAATAATAGATCACGTAAGATTCTGATCATCTTAATTAGGATGTTGGCAGATTGAAATGGAATGGGGTTCTTGATGCAAGCAAATGAGTAGTAAATGCATTACCAATTCCACCTCTTCTGTGCAGAATTCTAACGGAAAGGCAATATTCGACCCAGTTCCGTTCCTGTTGAACTATATAAACATAGTCCTGAGATGCAGTACCTAGGGAGAGCCCTTTCTTCAACTGTGGGTTCTTTTTTTTTTTGTTATCAGAAGGGCAACTTTTCTTCAAAAGTGTTTTTGAAGGAAGAAACAAAAATGAGTTATTTCTCTGAAGATCAGTTGTGGTTACGAAATTCATGATAGGATGGAATAAAAAATAGTTTCTCTACTCTCCTTGAGGCACTTAAATTTGCATATTATCAGATATATGGGTGAATCCAAGATGAGGAATCATTTTAATAGTCTGACACTCTAATGAAGTGACTGAAAAAGTGATTGAGATGATAAAAATATTATTAGGTCAAAGGACACTTAATGGTTAGCCCTTTCGTGGTTTATATGATGTATAAGATCAGTGCTTATCTTGAGTTTTCACACTGTTCTTCCATTGCTGGTGGCCTTGAGGGAAGGTAGAAATATTTGGCTCAGCAAGAATCTGGCAGTGAAACTCTTTGGTGTCTCTAATCAACACAGAAACGGCATTGACCTTAATAGGTATGTAGCTTATTTTTTTCCCTTATTTAGTCAAAGAGTGCCTGACCTCTGAATCTATAATGCCTAGAGTTGTGAAGATGCACTGTTTTGGATACAAAGGTACATTCTCTTTTATTAGAATTCACATTTTAAACTCACACCTATTTTAAAGACGATATATCGTTAACACATTAGAGGGAGTTTTTGATATGTAGTGGAAGTCAACATTAAAAAAATGTCTGTAAGTGTTTACAAAACAGAAGGCAAGGTACAGAACTGCTTCTTAAAAACACTTTGAATTTAATAAGTAAAATTTTTGAAAGTGTGAAACAATTACCTCAGTGTGTGATTTACACATTTTCCCTGGAATGTGTTGTTTCTGGCAGGAGAATGGGCCAAGCTAGGGACAGCCCTGCTAAAGGGATTACTTTGCTCTGGCTCTCATGTTTATTGAGTCACCTAGGACTTCTCATAAAGCAGCAGCTTTCAAATGTACACACACCTGCACTCGGCACCCTGAATACTCCCAATGCTTGTTTAACTGTTCTCATACCCTTAGTATCCCTCCCTCCAGTGAGGTAAAAAAGCATTGAGATGTCCACATTCTGCTTTTTCCTTTTTAATTGGCATATAGCCATTTATGTGGTTCTGATGCTAACAGAGATGGAGTTATGTTTTAATGAACTGTAGTGCTCTTGGCCGCCAGGACTCACAGAACATTGTCAATATTGCCTTGTGCTGTGCCTCAATGAGGCTAATGCCTCTCGGGAAACATCAGACTGGAGGTCCTTCTGGGCCAGAGCCCAGGGACAGGACGTGCCTCCCTGCATCTTGCAGGCCATTTTGCATTGGGTTGGGCTGTTGGCTTCTCATTGTTATACAGCTGACCCTTGAACAACATGGGTTTGAACTGTGTAGGTTCACATACATGCAGATTTTTTCAATAAACAGTACAATGCTATAAATGTATTTTCTCTTCCTTATGGTTTTCTTTCTTTTTTAAAGAATAGTTTGTTGTTGTTGTTTTTGAGAGAGAGAGAAGGAGAGGGAGAAAGTGAGGAAGGGAGAGAGAGAGAGAGAGAGAGAGAGAGAGAGAGAGAGAGAGAGAGAGAGAGATGAGAGCTCAACTCCAATTGGCTGCCTCCTGCACACACCACACTCCCCCTACCTGGGATTGAGCCCACAACCAAGGCATGTGCCCTTTACCAGAATCAAACCGGCAACCTCCTGGTGCACCAGACAATGCCCAACCAACTGAACCACACTTCCTGATCACCAGGGCTTCCTGATGATTTTCTTATTACCATATTCTTTCCTCTAGCTTACTTTATTATAAGAATACAGTATGTAATACTTATAACATAGAAAATATAGCATGCTAATTGACTGTTGATGTTATCAGTAAGGCTTCTGGTCAAAGTAGACTATTATTAGTTAAGCAGGAGACGAAGTTACACGTGGCTTTTTCACTGTGCAGGGGTGGAGCGGTGTCCATGCCCCTGAGTTGTTCAAGGGCCAATTGATCTTACTAGCAGTCATAGCTCCTCTTATTATTTTCACTTTACTGATTGCAAAACTTGGGCTTCAAACACATGGTAGATACTCAGGCTTATTCAGAGTCTTTTTAAAAACCTCACTTAACAGGGTAAATGCTGAACTCCTTACTCTATCATATGACTCCACCTGCTTAGTCAAGATTCATGTCACTGTTTCATTTCATAAGTGTTCCAATTAATTCATCATCTTCCAAAGGCATTTTCTCCTTGCTTTTCTCTTTGCTGTTGCTCTGGATTTTTCCATTCTATTTATCTATACTGGTCTTATCTATCTTAAAATCAATAAATATTGAATATGTAAGTACACTGATTTCATAACTCTGGAGAGAACACTGTATCTCTCCTTGCTCATTGCCCAGGAGGGACACAGATATACATACTTAATCCTAAATTAAGGCAGACTGTGTGATAAATACTATAATGACGTACATCAGAGACAGGGATCTTGAGGGAGGGGACATTCTTTCAATCTGATGGAGTCTGGGAAGGCTCCGCCCCCCTGCCCCAAGAGTAGATGGATTTTGTGGAGGTCTCTAATGTTCTGATAGATTGAAGGAAGACATGAGAGGAAGAGCATTCCAGGCAGAGGAAATAACATGGTTAGAAATATGGAAAAGGGAAACTAGGAGACACATCTAGAAAATGGTGAACAGTGAATACTTGGTATCTTTTGATCATGGAGTGTTCATGAGTTTGTGGGAAAGGTGAGGACCTATTGAAAAATAAAGCCTGAAAAGCTTTGAGCTATATACTGGAGAGCTTTGAATATCAGCTGAAGCGTTTATGTTTTACTAGTGTGCCGTGAGTGTTTTTAACTATTGGATTTAGCCATAGAAAGCAGATGGAAAAGTGGGATGAGAGAGGAAGAACTGACAATGAATTGGGAAACTAGTACAATAACTAAAGGCAACTAAAGTAAAGCAGTGGCTGTAATAATATATATATATTATATTATGGAAGAGAATATATTGGGATTTGGTATCTAGGGAATGGAGGGACGAGAGAAGTTAATGCCAACTCAAAAGAATTGAACATGAACAGTTAGGTGAATGGTGTTACCATTGATTGAGGTTGGACACATTTTGATAAAGAGCAGTTTTAAAAGTGGAGTACAGTGACCTTCATGTCCAATTAATGCAGATATCTTTTTTAAAAATATATATTTTATTGATTTTTTTTTCACAGAGAAGGGAGAGGGACAGAGAGTTAGAAACATCGATGAGAGAGATTGATCAGATGCCTCCTGCACACCCCCCGACTGGGGATGTGCCCGCAACCAAGGTACATGCCCTTGACCAAAATCGAACCTGGGACCCTTGAGTCCACAGGCCGATGCTCTATCCATTGAGCCAAACCGGTTCGGCAATGCAGATATCTTGGTGGGTAACCTGGGCATAGCTATTTCTGCAACCTCTGCAGGTCATTCTATAGTGTAGGCAAATTTGAAAATGATGATTTAGGAATAGAAAAAGCCTGAAAATCATCTATGTATTTATGTGCAATACTCAGATGCAAATGCAGGCCTGAAGCTTCTTGCAGTGGGGATCAATGCTAAGGATATAGGTTTGTCAGTCCAAATAGAAATAATAGCTGTAGCCTTGGAAGTTGATATTCACAAGAAAGGACTGTTGTGTGAGAACAAAGAAGAGGTTTGATAGAACCTTGAGGAATGCCTAGAGTAACTAAGAGCAAGGATGCCACATTAAAACTGGGCATTTAGTGGGAATCCACACTCAACAGTGAAGCTCCCAGCCCCTGCCTCCCAGGATGCTGGCAGCCAGCAGATAGTAGGGATGTAGGTCAAAGGAGCTTTTCATGGCATAGGGCTAAACTGCGCATGTTCATAGGATAAAGATAGTTAAAAAGGGACCATTGAAGAATACAGTTTCAAGAAGGATGAGAAAAAAAGATGAATTAGCACAATGATGAAGAAGAGGGGCAGGGAGTGAGTCAGGTGGAGCTCTGAGTTTCAGGAAGGGAGGATGTATCTTGTGAGGCAAAGAAAAAGAACGAATATTGGGAGGTAAGCAATAGTAAAGAGGGAGGAAAGCCAAAGGATTTAGAATGAAGGGAAATTCACTGGAATTAGTCTGTGGGGCAATTATTTGAAATACAGTGGTCGGCAAACTCATTAGTCAACAGAGCCAAATATCAACAGTACAACGATTGAAATTTCTTTTGAGAGCCAAATTTTTTAAACTATATAGGTAGGTACATTGTTGTTAACTTTATTAGGGTACTCCTAAGGCTTAGGAAGAGCCACACTCAAGGGGCCAAAGAGCCGAATATGGCTCGCGAGTCGCCGTTTGCCGACCATGGGACTAGGAGGAGGGATGAGGGTGAGGACGGACTAGAGAACAAGAGTAGGATTCAAATCCCACCCTCTCAATAAAAGTTTCCTACAATTCCCAGTCCTAAGTGACTGCTAGTCCGTCTAAACTACACTGCATTTATGATTTGTACCACACATTTGGTGATTACGCACACACAGCCTTGTGACACCACTTCGATTGTTATCTCGGACATCCATTTATATCTTCTATAGTTAACATTGAAGGTGATTACAATCCATGGCCCAGAGCAGCAACTACATCCTAAACATTTTTGTTTCACGGGTTTTAAACATTGAGCTGAAAAATAGGTTTTATTTAATTTTATAATTAAATTGACATATAATATTGATGGTTGATTTATATTATTATTAAAGCTAAAGACAGAGCTTCACTTTATCTTCTCATCTTTCATGATGCTTTATCGTAGCTGTATAAATAATGGCATAATCTTCTTACCATCTGCTCTTTCTTTCTACCATTCTCTCTCCTTTGCCGCACAATCTTTCAAAGAGCCATTTCAACTATTTTCCCCAAATAGCTAGCAATTTATACTATAAAAAGGGAAAATGTGATTTTATTATTATTTTTGTACTTCCTCGAGTCAGGTCAGTTGGTCAATTATTTTAATAGGTTGTAAGTTTTTTTTAAAAGTCTTTATTTAAATGGATTTACTGAAATAATATACTGAGTTGCTCCTTTGGAAAAGAGTGGAATCATCTAATATGACTGAGCAGCTGACTAGCACACTGGTTGATGAGATTCCTAGTCTTTGCTCCAAAGCTCTCTAACAAGATTAGGTGAGATTGAACCCGAGAAAGTAAAGGTCTCTAAATTGACATAAACTCATTGGGCAGAACTGAATCATACCGCTATTTGAATCTCTAACAAAGTCTAATCTCTGTGACTTATTATATTTGGTGCACTATAATCTGTGTACAAGCACACATCCTTCTAGTAAATGATGGATGCAGTTTAGTTAATACAATATAGTTTACAATACTAGATCTTTGTAGAAAATAGAGCTCTGCTCTGTAAAACGACCCAGAGCATCACTTCTCTGGAACAGAGTCTGTCTCCATAAAACACACACTCATGTGTTTTTCCAAGCCAGCTTGGTCAAATTAGGTAAATGAATTTCACTGGAGGGTTTCATTTGTCTAACACCAGAAAAACCAATAATTTTTGTTAGGAATTCTGGCCTAATTGTGAGACCAGAAATAAATTAGTAAATTTTCATCAACACATTTAGACTTCAGTACTAATCTGAACCTTTTATAGGTTTTTCATAATCTGAGGGCTGTGCATTTTGAATTGTGAGGAATTTTGAAAAACTTCTTTTGTCTCAGCTCTTTTCTACTTTTCAGCCCCTCATGGCCAAAGTTTTTATTTCTTTCCTAGTGGAAAGTAAACAAATAGCTGCAAGATATAAACTCATGGTGCTGATGCTAAGCGGACTCAGTAGTCTCAGTGATCTTGACTATTGTAGGATGATGCCGACCAGCTTAGTGTGTTAGCACTTTTCCCGCTACTCAAGGCTTAGGAGGGTCCAGAGCCTGGGCTGCTTCACACTGGCCCCCTTTTCTAATCACACATTGTTTCTCCTCTTCACAAACTCTCCTAAGAATTACATATTTATAAAATAGCATCTTTCTGGGCCCCACTGCCATGCTTATTCATGAAGTTCTGTGTCACGATGTTTTTCTCTCTCTCAAATAAATTAGACTAATATGACTCAACAGAACACAGAATGTATTTTTTTCAGAGTTATCATGAAATTGTGCTATTTATTTTCATTGCATTTTAGATGAAGTGAAATTATCTCATTTCCTAATAAGTGAAAACTTTGATACTATTACTATTAACCAGTAATTGAAAATTCCTCCCCCTTTACTTTTGGTCAAAATCTAAGAATTATTAACTGTATATTATAGGACAAAAGCAAGAGTGATGTGAACAAAGATATCACTGGATAAAGGTAAAGTTGGTGTTTGGAGTGTTTTTCTTCCTTTGTAATTACTTGTATTTTTTCCAATTGTATTGTAGTTTTGAGTTGTATTTCTGCTTCCGGCCTTGAACAAATAGCATTTTCTATCACTGTCTGCAGATTCTTGTAGTCTCAGTTGTACACAAAAAGCTTAATGACTGTTCTTCATTGACTAATACCCAAAAAGGAAATTGGTAAAAGAGTTTGAAGATAGAATCTTTGAAAATCCTGCATTTTAAGCAGATGTTGTTTCACAATAGCTTCTTTCAATGAATACCTCAAAATAGAAACTCCCGTCGTGTGTACTTTTCCGAGGCAATCAATAGTTTTATTTCTTTCCATAAATGGTAAAATTGGATATTAGAAAGTATAGGCACACTTTTCCTCATAAAAGAGAAATGGATTGGAGATGTTGCACTAATGATATAATCATCAATAGCAGCATCAAACAGTGGTTATTAAGCTTAATGCAGGCTTGTGGTCTGCCTAACCAATAGCTATTTTCCTCCTCCTTTTTCTTTTTTCTAACATAATAACCTATTTTGTCCACATAACTACCAGCTTTCATACCACATAGTTCAAGTGAGATGGACCTGATTCCCCAGCCCATGCAGTGAATCACAACCACCTGGGCCCCCCCTTACTATGTTAAGGATTGGTTTAGGCACAGCCGATTGATGCACTTCTGACCAGTGAGATATGAAAGAAGTCTCTTGCAGGGCTTTGGATAAGGTTGCCTTTCTTATAGAGAGAGACAAACATGAGGGAAGGTTCCTTTTCAAATCCTGGGTACTTTCACAAGGAGGTGAAGCTGAACTGCTATAGCTGTTTCATCACTGTGAATAAAGCTAGGTTGAAGAAAAAGTTTCTATGCCAAAGATGATAGAAGGCAAAGATACATTCTTTATATTATTGAACAGTTGAGTTAACTAATCCTTCAGTATTTGAAATAATTTCCCTCTTTGTTTAGCCTTATTCTATTAGTGAATTTGGATTTTTTGTTATAGGGGACACAAGCATCTATGCAACAAATTCACTGTTTTAGTGAATTATTATAGACTGCTAGGTATTATATAATTTTAATCTTTCTCTGCCTGTCACATCACAAACACCTTCTTTTACTCCCCCCCACCCCCAATGCTGAACTGTCATTGTTTTCCTCTTACTTTTCAATTTATTGCTACATGGTACCTTTGGCCACAGTCACTCTATTGAAATTATTCTCATCAGTGTTTACTCATGACTTCTTGGTTACCAAATCAAACAGTCTCTGAGCTTCACATCCTTAATCTATAAATAAGACATTTGATCCTTATTGGTGGTTTTAATTTAAAAATTATTAAATTTACTTACAATAATTGTTTTCATACAAAATGTTACATGTAGCCCTGATATGTAAAACAAACCAAAGTAGAATTTCTTGGTTGACTCAGAACGTGGAGGCCTTGTCCCCTGCGTACTGCCACCCGGGCCGTCTATAGCACTCCCCGTCCCCAGCCTGTGCAGAGTTTGCAGGTTCCACAGGACATAGTTAAAAAACTAGCCTCCTAATTTGACATTCTTGTCAGTGCCTCTCCTGCCTCTTTTTCATTTGCACTGTAACTACTCAGAATGCTTTAGTCATTTTCCATCACCTTCCAATAAAGTTCCTTTCTTTTCAGCTTTGTTCCTTTGAGTCTCTTTTGTCTTCCTTTGCTACAGCCACATGGGGCTACTTCTAGTCTCCAAAACTGACCAATTTGCCCTTTTATTGTATGCTCTTCTCATTTTGCTTTTTATTTCTTTGCCCATCTTCACCTGTTCAAGCCTTTCAATTCCCACCCAGTACCCATCAAATTACTCTCAATTTTCTCAATGTTCCTATAATATTTGTACCTTAATTATAGCACACATCACATTCTCTCTTTGAATTTTGTATTAAAGATATTCTTCAGGTTGCATGCTCTCTGAAGGTGGGGAACTATTTCTTGTTAGTTGTTCTGTACCCAGCAGAGCTCAGCATTTGTTCCTCAAATACTACTGTCAAATAATGCTTGTTAATGAACAACAAATTTACAACAGAAATAAAAATTCTTAAATTATATAGGTATCCTTTAGGTTATTTATTTCTATTAGTTTTTAAATATTTGTGTCAGTTTTTATTTATTATTATTATTTATTTTTAAAATAATTTTTATTGATTTCAGAGAGGAAGGAAGAGAAAGATAGAAACAGCAATGATGAGAGAGAATCATTGATTGGCTGCCTCCTACTGGGGATCAAGCCTGCAACCTGGGCATGTGCCCTTGACCGGAATCGAACCTGGGACCCTTGAGTTCACAGGCCGATGCTCTATCCACTGAGCCAAACCGGCTAGGGTTATGTCAGTTTTTAAATTGATCTATACTCTCTGAGGTTATGGAGATTAAATTGATTTACTTAATTAAATTTAATTGATATGATAGAATCTAGGTCAGTTATATAAAACTAAGATAAAGTATTTTAATGAAAATGTTTTATAGCTTTTCACTTTTATAATTAAAAAAAAAAGAAAAACAAAGCAATGTATTATTGTCCTTATTTGGAAATTTGGCCTTCTTGACATTTTAAACAAAGTTATTTATGAGTTAGTTAGCTCACTGACATCATAGATATGCCACTTGTGAATTAATGTGTGACAGCTGGGTTAATACTAAAATTTTAAAACATTTAACAACTTAACAGTTGTTATTGAGTTCCCAAACAGGACAATCAAATGTGTAATTTTAAGAAAATACATAATTTTTGTATTTGTTTTCCCATTTCCTATAATTGCTATAAGATTATAATTCCTAATAGAGTGTGTTTGGCAATTCTACTAAGTTTAATAAAAGTTATAAAAGTTGGTGAAGGAAAGAATGTACCACTGTACTACTATTTAGTTTACTATTTCATTTTAGTTGCTTAGTGCTTCATTTTATGAACATATTTAAATAGTTTTGATGGTAAAGAAAAGGTATATTGATTTAGTAAAGTTAATATTTCAAATAAATGGTAATAAGAATATATCATATGATATAGTAGTGATAGTATAGTGCTTGACATGATTTGAAAGGAAAAAACATACAAATAAGTTTAGTAAGTTTTTTACAAGACTAAATGTTATTAATTATTTTCATAACTGGAGAGGAACTGACTTTGAGACAGTAATAATGATACAGACAAATAATATATATTCCAGAATTAGATAACTGAGCTTAAAATAAGTCCACATATCCTTAGCCATGGGCAAACATTAGGTGCTGTCCCTAGGCATCAGTAGGTCTTAGAATTCCTTCCCTACACCTGCCTGGTCACCTGCAAAGGAGGAATGATAATGCTACCTCCCTCCTTCACAGGGTTGGTGAAGAGAGTAGATGATGTACATGGAGTATATCAGAGTTGGATGGTTACAAATTCGTATGTGGTTACCAAGAAGACCAGAGATAGGTAGTTCATACATTCCTAAACTCCTGTAGTTGCTGCCAGAGTAGGAATTTGTCTTCCTGTTCCCGTGTAAGAGTGGTTGGGGCGGCTGGGCCCATGGTCCGGTCCACAGTGAGGATCTTTGGGACATTGAATGAAGGAGAATCACTGCACCCAAGGAGAAGGAGGGCATGAGAAGCAAGACTCAGTCTGAAGCAGGGACTGAGTCTACAACTGGAGGCAGAAGGAATGGGTGTGAAAAGGAAAACAGGAAGTCGAACCTGAAAAGAGCCACTTTGAGGCACCAATACACAGAACCAGACACTTCACAATAGGGACCTTGGCTGGTACTAAAATGGTGGTGGTGGGAGCTGTTAAAGTGCCGGAAAAAATAGAATCAGTCCCAGCTTAGGCGATGCCTTCTACACACCACCTGTGATTCCCGGGGTTCCTCTTCTGTGCAAAAATACCTGCCCTATGCACCCCATAGATTCAGGGTATGACATCTTCATATGTTTGAGCTCTAGCATTCTCCCCTAGGTGATTAGATCCAGATATTTAACAGATATAGGATCTGAATTATTAAATTATGATTTTAATACTTGAAATTGTTATTGGAAATAGTTATTATAATACCTTTTCAAGGGCCTTGTATGTTAAGATTTTATTAACATTTATCTAGAGATGTATAGTAAATTGCTTCTATGACTGTGCATTCATTATTTACTCTTGGTAGGTCTGGTATTCATGGGGTAACATTTAAAATTTATCAATTGGCTGGTGATTGAACACTAAGCTGCTGATTCCTTTCCACTTCCCACATTTCCCCCTCCTTGCCCATTAATTTTGTAGGACTCAGTTTAAGTTAGGAAAGGAAAATGGGTTGCTTAACATGAGCATAGTCAAGGAAAGGCTTTGCCTCTTACAGCCTCACCCATAGGAGCCTTAGTAAATTCCTTTCTCAAAGAATTTGACACTTGCTATTTAACTACAACGATGCCTAGAGGTAAGAGGTCTGTGCCACAGTTGCCAACAGAGAAGACTCAAACGATGAGAAAATAGGAAACTTTTTCCAAATAGCTTTTCAGCACATATGGTCTGGTCTTGAAACTCCCAGCCCATAAAGCAGTATTTCCCGCCCTGATAATTTCCATATCTTGGCCTCCTAACAAGCATTGAGCACTAAGTGGGCTCCGCTGTCTGTTGCATCTGACTGCTCTGTGTTAATCATCGTAGGCTCATAGAGGGGTAGAAACCCTGGGGATTAGTGTGTAACAGAGTCAGTAAAGTGGTTGGTTTGTGCGAAAGTTTGGGAGAAGAGAGTAGAGTGGTAAAGTGAGTTGACACTGGCAACATGAGTAAAAGTGGTGGTGAAAAGGCAGAGGGACAGCCTAACTGTGCTGTGATTTTGAACAATCACAGAGATCTTTGTCCCGTACAAGCTTATTTTAGTTATTTTCAGTGACAGTCAGAAGCTGTTCATCTGGTGCAAATGAAAAGCAAGTTTTTGGGTTTATGAACCCAGGGCTCCACACAGTTGGACGGCCGTAAATGACGACAGCATGCTGGACTAATAGGACAGATGAAAAATGCTGTTCAAGAAAAATAGTCTCCTTTTAATAAAACACATGAAATTCCTGCATCCTGCATCTGCCATGATATAATGACCCTATTAACAGAAAAGAAATGAAAAATAAGGAGTCAGCACGGTGGTTACCTAAGCCTGTCATAACAGTTTAAATTGCTTAAAGTTGCAGTTTCCTAAAAAGATGTCACAGCTGTTGAGTGGCCCGTTTGGCTACTTGGCGAGATCCGTAATTCAGGATTTCATCCTTACGGAATTTTGCTTCGCTTTTCCTCTGTAAAAGGGTCATGGCATTTTATATAGCACAGAAAACTCTGAAATGATTAAGGCCAGAAAAAAATAGGCAGGGAAAAATAAGAAAACATACCTCTTTCCCTGTTTCATACAACTGTGAGTACTAAGTAAGACAAACAACTTTATAATTAGAAAGAAAATTATGAGAAGTTATTTTTATTCTAAAATTCACATTAATGGCTTTGTCTGCGGCACAGTTATTACCAATGGCCATTAGCTTGTTGGCACAAACGAGCTTAAAATTTATTTCAAATTCTCTCGTCCTAATAATTTTTTTGAAAAAGTGTGGCATTCAAATGGCATAATTAAAACAAGTAGAATAATAAACATATATTTATGAAGGGTTGTGAATGTATTTGTTTTAAGTTGAACAAATAACTTCTAGTGATTTTGTAAGTCGAACAGTAAATAATTAAAATAAATTTAAATTCAAATATTAACATTTCAATTTCCAGTTTGGTGAACATAAGCAAATTATTATAAGTTTGTTTTCAATTCCTGCAAAGCATATTAAAATTAACTTTTCCTCCATTTAAGTAATGTGTATGACTAAACTTCCTTCCTACTGTGAAACGGTTTCATTTATTGCTATTTGTAAACTGCCTGGGATAGATGCAGAGTGGATTGGGCTCAAAACTCCTTGAACAATTTCTTTTGAAATAACACTACATACGTTAAGCTCAATTACACATCCAAACAGCCACAGCTCACTTTTGGTAATTTATTCATTGATTTAACATAGTACCCAGAAGAGCCATGCCTGCTGTCATTTCTGTAATATATTATGTTTTAAATATACTCATGCTCACCCATGCACACCATTAAGGTGTGCATAAACCTGTGTTTTTCTCTCTTGACAGCTATAAATGTTTGTTATTATTACACAAAACATATGTTCATGTTGTTTTTGTCTAAATTATTCTATCTGGGGCTATAAAGTTTTAATGTTATTAGTTGCCCTTAGAATTTTAATGTTTCACTGCTATAACCTTCTTAGGATTTCTGTGCAATTAAATAGAAACTATTTCACTGCAGCCTGGAAGAACAATATATTTTATACAAATAAAAAAAATCTTGCTCCATTTTATTTCATTGTAGTCAAAGTGTTGGCTTGACAGTTTTTCTTTTTGGTCTATGGAAGTGTCACCTGTGGTCATACCTGAGCACCAGCTGCATGCAGAACATTGCTCTTCCCGTTCCTGGCGTCTGCTGGAAAGACATGAGTTAAGCACCCTTTTAACCAAAAGGATGATTTTTTACCAGCCATTCGGGATCATTCCAGATGCTATGTAGTTGACTCCACTTGGGCCTGGCTTTGGTCTAATGTGGACAGAGACCAACCGGGATCCAATGAAAAGTCCATTGTTATTACAAACATGTTTCTAACTAGTTTGTTTTCCCACCTTGGGTCAAAGATGACTTTATTCATAAATCAGTGGAAGCTATCATTTGGTAAGCTGTGGGCATGCTTTTCTGTTATGGCTCCTCTCCTTTCTATACACAGTCACTGAACTTGGTCTGGACCTCGCTGTTCTAACCAGAGCGTGTTGTAGACTAATCTTGAAATCTAATTTCTCATGGATAAAATCTGTAAGTTGCAAATAATTCGTATTTCACAGTCGAAGTTCTAAGGGTATCTTGACTTGTCTGCCTGTAATCCTATAGGTAATGTTGGCAGTGCCCACTCCACCCCAACTCTTTCTCTATAAAGGGCCAGGGCCGAGTAATTGAGTCTTAACTTCCATTTTACCTCTGTATACCAATCACACTACGTCTGTTGTCCTCTTCCTAAAATACATGTTGAATCACATCAAACTCTAGCGCAAAAGCTTTGCCACAAATAAACCCGAGCTCCTTAATAAGGTGTTCAAATACAGGTTTCAAATGTACAACTCAACAAAACATTCCCTGCACAATGCACTACCTGCCCATTGCCCCAGTTCAGTCTCTTTCCGTCCCATTTACGTCTGCTACATTTCTACAAAGCTTGCTTCTGTGTGATTTCTTACGTGTTTCATTTTGTCTTGTTCACTATAATAAGCTCCTTGAGGGCAGGAACTATACCTCTTTCATCTTTGTTTTCTTACCAATGCCTTGCACAGTATGTAATAGGTACTGCTTTATTGATGAATGAATGAACAATATTTATTTTTCCTTTTTTTTTGTTTACCTTGAAATACTTGGAAATCACTCACTATTAGGCTGACATCAACAGAGTTTTATCCAATCTCCCTGCTTTTGTTCAGGTTTTATGTATAGGAATAGAGACCTAAAGCACATCTGACAGACTTATACGAAAAGAGGTTATACATCTCCTCAGAGCAACATGTTGTTAGTGGAAAATAACCTTGTTAATAATTTTTTGTTTGTTTATATCTGAAAGTACCATCAAATGCTCAGTCCCTTTTGTACCTGTCCTCTGAGGAATCAAAGATGATCTGGCCTTCATTCTTGGAATAATCTCCTACTGAAGTAAAACCTCAATGTGAAAATTAGAGAAACAAAATAAATGAATTTTGAGCTAGGAGTACTGCATAAGCCAGCACTGCGTAACCTCAGTTGACAGCCCTATTTGACTTGTGAGAAAATTAGCTATTTATTAATCAGTATTTGGTATTCTTTTGTTTTTCCAAATTATGATTTGAGTTGCCACTAATATTGAAATTTATTTTCTACCAACTTGATCCATTCTTAATTAAGACATAAAATGTCAGAGCATTATAAGGGCTTTATTCTTTTTCCTTAAATGATGCCCCTTAAGTAACATATTATGGAATGTGAATTTCCCAGTCTCTCGGAGCTGAGCCTACTAGGGTGTTATTTTAAACACCTAGAAATTGGGTAGTGTCCCTCCTCTTTCTTCTCTGGTGCTCCTCCAGGTTGATGGTGGTCTCCAAGAAAGGAAAACAGGAAATGAAGTTCTTAAAGGATTTGTGGAAGTCTCTCCTCTTCAGATCATCTTTTTGGACTTTTCTTCTTTTTAGCTCCCACACTTCCCAGTTAATAGCAATATGCAAAGCCCAGCTGGAAGTAGACTTAGAAAGCCACATTTAACTCACTTTTAAGCCTTTACTTATTTATATTTCTTCTTAGAGTGGTCTGAAATGGTGGAGATTAAGGTTTTTAACAGGCAGCAGTTACTGCTTACAAATAGATCTCCTCAAATTTACACCATTTTAATTATACTTGAATTTTTTTATTTTATTTTTTACCAATTATATGGTCAACGCCTTTCTGCAAGGCAAGAGGAGATGGTGGGGGAATAGGGGCAATGGAGGGAAGTTGGTGTGGAGTCTGAGCAGCTTTCTCTTTTAAAATAGAAAAGCCTCTAATGGAAAAATGCAGTATTTGTTGAAAGGTGGAGATAACAGAAAATAGTAAATCAAGGTGCTTGGTTACAAAATAGTCTTCCATAGAGTGCTCATTACTGCTAAATAATTGACTGTGTTACAAGAAGGCTTCTCAGTCAGGAAAGGGTCAAGGAGGTCAGTTATCTGGTGGTAATGACCATAGCGGTCATTAGAGGGTATTAATATTATTAAGAACAGAAATTTAACTTTCTATTGAAGTTTTTATTTAAATGATATTAACTTCAGTTCAACTTTTAATTGAGGTGCAACCATCCACATTCTATAGCTGGGCACCAAGAAGTAATGAACGTAAAATTACATGTTCTTCTGATAGGTTGATGAGTCTTTATTAGAATTTCAGGGCCTCCACAGAGCTGTCATTAGGCAGCAAGTGCCCTGAAGTCTCTATTTGAATTACAACTGGGTGGATGATTCAGGAAATGATTTCAACCTGAAAAAGATAAAAAAGGAGGGAATAATAAAAACAACGTTTTTGTTTCCTTTTTGCCTTTTTGTTTTTTAAGGTGAAAAGGCCCATTTTTATGGCCAGTTTTTGATCCATTTGCCAGGCCTTTTTTTTTTTTTTTTAAATATATTTTATTGATTTTTTACAGAGAGGAAGGGAGAGAGATAGAGAGTTAGAAACATCGATGAGAGAGAAACATCGATCAGCTGCCTCCTGCACATCTCCCATTGGGGATGTGCCCGCAACCCAGGTACATGCCCTTGACCGGAATCGAACCTGGGACCCCCCAGTCCGCAGGTTGACGCTCTATCCACTGAGCCAAACCTGTTTCGGCTGCCAGGCCTTTAAAACACAATATATGTTTCCATTCTTTCCATCCTTCTTTTTTCCTTTTTATCTCCAACTAAAGGGGAATTGAAAAAAATCCCCCCCAAAGAAGGTTTTTTTTTTTCTTTCTAAGTTTTAAGGAAGCTCATCCTCTGAATAATTCCACACAACTGTGTGTCACTGATTCGATCAGGAGAGTAGTACCTATAAGAAGAAGAATAAACTAAACACTTCATTAAAATATTTAAGTTTAGCGAGTCAATGCCACAACTTTGCCAGCCATGATTTATAAATAAGCTGTTTTCTAAATAAAAACATGCAACCATGTGCAGTTCAGATCCCATGGGAGGGATATGCATTGGGAGGGGATCTTCTGTTCCTTCTTCTCTGGGAACAAAAGAGAGATGAGGCAATTTCAAGGTTTGTAATTTTACCTCTTTGAGCCAAGAAGGAAAGAGCTATGGGTAGTGAACAATTTCATAAGCAAAATCATTCCATACCTAAAACCCTTTGTTTCATCGAAATCATAAACTTAGTGAAGATTTGGTGTTAAGTTGGTTGTCTGCCATTTTACAGAGAAGAAATTTGCTAAAGGAATTGCTAATGGCCTTTTTTCCTTTGGAAAAGGATTTAACCTACTTTACATTTTTGGTAGATAGCCAGCATTTTGTCATTTAGACATGTCACATTACTATGAAAACATTATGCATCAAAACACAGCATAACTATGTGACTTGCTGAAGACTAGTTTCTTGAAAAAAAGGGGAGAGGAAAAAAATGAAGAAAGGTAGGCTTTTTTTTTTTTTTTTCAGTGTAAAAGCCATTCAGCATATTCCCTCCCTCCTCTCCCCCAACTAGAAGAACTAGCCCACGTCTCTGGATGCCAGCATGGGCTTCTGTAAATGGGAGAGATCAACCTCAAGCTTTGTTTCTAGTCAGAGAACATACGTACTTGGTGATGACATGTTCCAGTCCAGCTAGTTGCATTTGAATATTCCTTTATCAAGAAACTGGAAGACCTAGATTCCAGATTTTTAAACACAACTTAAAGTTCTTTCAGAGATTTTGACATATATTTTGTAAGAATTATAATACTCTGCTATATTATATTGGCTAAGCAAAATATTAGTTTGGAATAATGTTGATGTGAGATAAAAAGAAAACTGATTTCCAAAAGCTAGGAGAACATGACCATTTCTGTGTGATAACTGGAAATTTTTATTTCATTATGTAGAATTCTCTTCTGTGTGCAAACCGAGACTGCAATGCTCAAGTGCCTCTTCCTGTCCCCATTAAACAATTTAACATGTAAATTTTTTAATTGAAGATCGCATTTTAAACTTGGATTTTGAGAAGATCTTGTTTTATAGGCTGGTTTAATTTACTTCAAACCATTTTTAAATTGCAATTAGAAATAAGGTCCAAGATGAGACTATAAGCGAGCAGCCAGTTCAACATTTAGTAAATGAAGGATTTTTTCCAAGTATAAAAGAGTATAATTGAAATTGCTTCATGTTGCAATTATGGAAAAGCAAAGCAATATAATGCATTACTTGCAGACTTTAATGAAAAACCTGTTAGTGCAATGGAGTTGGGTATCAGCATTGATTTTATTTTCCAAGACATTTAAGAAATACATATTTTTAATGATTTTAGAGAGAGAGGAAGGTAGAGAGAGCGAGAAACATCAATGGGAGAGAGAAACATCAATTGTTTTCCTCCCTTACTCATCCTGACTGGGGATTGAGCTTGCAACCAGGTTATATGCCCTGACCAGGACTTGAACTTGCAACCTTTTGGTGCACTGGACTGCACTCAACCAACTGAGACACACTGGCTAGGGCTCCAAAACATTTTTGTAATAGTTTTTACAATTGTTCAGGGGAAAAGGCAAGAGATGCTTAGGACCAGAGAGAAAATATTTCTTTCAAAGCTAATGTCACTTGCTAGGATGTAGATGCAAGCAATAACCCCAGGAGGAGTGAAATTATAACCTGATAATGTGAGCCGCCAATGTTCTTTTAAATTTGAGGTAAAATGTAAGACCTTTTACATAGAAGACATGAAATTTGCTTACCAGTGTAACCCTTTTCAGATACGAAGGGGTTAGTTCTTTCATAATTTAAATGATTCATTATTCCTTCTAATATTAACAGTAATAGATGTTTATTGAAAATAACCTGGAAATTGCAGAAAATGATAAAAATAAATCACAACTACTAGTATATCACCACTGAATGGTAAGGATGGCTAACATTCTTATGTATATTTCTTTCTAGTCTCTTTTCTACTGCCAATAATTTTTGTGAATTAAAAAATCCACACATTATAGAGATTTAAATTAGATCAAGATACTTTATACTTTATATTTTTTATTAAGAAATATGCTTTCCATGCCTCATTTTCCACAAGTAGGATTTCATTTTGTTTGGGAGTTTTGTTCTCATATTTATTCTACTAAAATCTTACATTGTATTTTAAATACCCCATTTATTGTTTACCATGTTATTTTTAGAAAATTATTCTTTGAGCACCCTATGTTTGTGTATAAGATTAAGATTAGCACCACTTCTGTGCTTATGCAAATAAACTCATGATGTTATAATGACAGGTTTTATATTTACCAATTTTCCACTTTTCAGAATGCCTTCTTGGATAGTTTATGATTTCATGATTGGATTTCATGATTGAATAGTTTATGATTTTTTAAGATTGAGATTGGTTAGATTTTAAATAGGTTTTACAAATGTAGCAAAACAGAGTTGGTAAACACTATATATTACAGTTGCGCAGTTGTACAAAACTAGGAGAAATACATTTATTGATCTCATGAGAGCAGTAATTGCAGCATGAAGAGATGGGGTTCTGTTCACAGTCTGTCAGTGCTTCAGCGTCGTTGCTGTGATTGAACCTAGCACACCAGCATCCCCAATAAGATAGAGCTCATCAGACTATTTGAGCTGCTCTATTGAAAGTAGTCTTAGAATAAGCTGCTAAAGTTGCCACATAAGTGAGATGTTTAAGATTATTTTAAAAATTTACAGCAGCATTTTGATTGTCAATTTAGATAAAGTTTTTTAGAAAGCAAATACAATATTGTCTAGATATGGTTATGCTGTGAGTTGCCAGTGTTCCTTTATAAACGTGGTTACATGAGTAGAACATTATAATACAAAAGAAGCCTTCTTAGACCTTAATGGTATACTAATGACATTCTGTAATATTTATGGAAATGGCATTGTAGAGGATGGGGAGTGAGATAACTTTCTCCTCCTACTGTTAGAATTTTCAGCATTATATTTATTCCTTTCCCCCAGGGCTTAAAAACATTTGTTGTTGTTTTTTTGTTTTTGTTGTTGTTGTTGTTTTTAAATGGAGGATGCTTTGAGGTGGGAAGGGATATGACTGGACGTCTATTTTGCTGTAAATCATTAACCATACTTTTTCCTCCTTGCTCAGGTAAACGAAAACAAATATTTCTTGAGCATCTTATGTAGAAAATATATTGAATTCTCTTTAAACACCTTTAAGTAAATGTTTAGGAGCTTTTGTTTTATAGAAGGGACTTAATTACTAGAATGATCAGTCAGTTCATTTATTAAGTACTTAATAAATATTCTCCAAATATTTATTATTAAGTACTTAATATCTACCACACATTCCAATATGTTTTCTTCCCCAGACTTTGCAGTTTTGTGTTCTGGGGAAACTTGGGCTTCCCCTAGAAGATATGGTAGGGTTGCAAGAAAGAGAGACAGACCATTTTTAATTGAATGCCAGGCAGAATTTATCTTTAATGGGAATGTTCTGGTATCAGCAAACTGTGCTCTTATGAAGTGGTAAATGTGCAGAGATATGCATCTACAGTATGTCTAAGAATCCAAATGGGAGAGCTGGATGGGGAGTTGGGAAGGGGATCAAAGAACCAGGCTTTGAACCAGAGAAACAATGACCTTTTGGAAAGACCTTGGGAGCTCTAAATGACCAGTAAGAACAAGAGACTTGAGCAAGAAAAAGACAGTGCAAATAAGGTTCAGACTTTAGCTTTATAGGTTTAACCATTCCAATTACAGGCTTGCAAGTGACTCATTCTAAGAAAACCGTTATATCACTTTCATTTGATGTAATGATGTGCATATTTGGGAGTGACTTGTTTAGCACCAAATGTATTTAGACTCATTTATTCTTAACTATCAGTTATTGTTTCACATATATATTGTATGTGACTGGAATATTTTATTAGGTTGGTGGCGACAAAGATTCAACAAAATCACTTTAATTATAATTACATCTAGAATAGAAAATAAAGTATGGACACATGTTAACTGGGTCCATTCTCTGTTTACTTTTCTAATTTTATTTTATTTTAATTGTAATGAAATAGAGTATAAAAAATTATATTTACCCCATCAATTCATAAAACTGTCTTTGATTCACTTTTTAGACAGATTTTAGGCTCAGGATAATAAAATCAGACAGCATAGGTCTTTACAGAAGAAAATACGGAAGTAGAGCAGCAGTTATTCTCCTTAGGACAGAGCCCTCTATCAGGGAGAACAAGAGATTGTACCTCTTCTATGAAGTTCACTCATTTCAGTCTGTTGCTTTCATATATAGTGACAGCATCTGCAAAAAGCATGGCTTCCTCTGGTAGACTGCATTATTGTTCCCACAATTCACTCCCCTTTCCTGTAAAAGGATTACACACCCCTGCCTACCACCATGTGACTTGCAGGCCTCCTGTGGAGGAGGATGTGCTGCTGCCCCATCAGCGTTGAGCTGGAACTTGGCTGTGTAACCTGCTGTTGACAATGGTAAATGAGCAGATGTTTTAAGAGCCATTGCGTGTCTCTGTCAGCTCTCTGGCTCTTGCCTCTGCCACAAGAATAGCATGTCCAAATAGGGGCTGTGTCTTAAGCTTGGATCCAGGAATGAAGAAGACAGATGGAGAAAACTCCCAACTCACTCACAGCCATCCTCAGCAGACGTGTAATGTAAGTGAGAAGCAAACATTTATTTTTTAAGCCTCTAACATTTGGGGGTTGTAACTGCAGCAAAGCTTACCCAATACAATTACCAAAGGCCTGACCAGGTATTTTCCCATCCTCATCAAACCAGTCTGCACTCCGCATATCTCCTCAATTCTGTCTCCCTCCAGTACTACTTTCTTGCTCACAAACCTTCCATGGTTCCTTATTGCAAATTCAAACCTTTTCTATTTCTAAGGCAGCCTACAGTTTAATTCTCATGTTAAACTTATTCTTACTTTTTACTCCATACAGCCTCTGTCACTAATTGGCCCAGTTTCCTCATTGTCCTCCAAGCTCCACACATACCAGTCATTAGAGTATAGTAGTCAAGTGTGGTTTCTGGATTCAGACAGCCTAGGAGTGAACCCCGCTCCCATCACCAACTAGCGGGGTGACCTTGAACAAGTTCCTCAGGCCATATCAGCTTCAATTTCCTTATCTGCAAAGTGGAGGTAATAAAAGTTACCAACTCACAGAGCTGTAATACTAGCTAATGTTAAGTTCAGTGTGGACCTGCCACATAGTAAATACTCAATAATCATTAACTAGCATTATGTTGTTGCCTTCACCTGGAATGCTTCTCTTCCTTCTCATTTATATCCATTCTAACCAAACTTCAGGTTTGAGTTTAAAACCCACTTTTTCTGTGAAGTCTTCCCTTACAATTTTTGAGTACTGCCTTTACTTGCTCTTTATGGTTTCCTCCTTGCTTTAAGCTTTTTGAAAACAGTGATGACTTAAAGCTACTCTGTATCCTTCTATAGGTTGAGGATATCATGGCTGTCTAGCCTAATTGATTGTAATTTTCTTTTTCTTTTATTAACTTCTTTTTTTTAATTAAATCTTTATTTTTCAGATTATTACAGTTGTTCCTCTCTTTTCCCCCCATAGCTGCCTTCCACCCGGTTCCCACCCCCCTCTACCCTTACCCCCCCCCCACTGTCCTCATCCATACGTGTACGATTTTTCTCTAGTCTCTTCCCACACCCCCACACCCCTTTCCCCCCGAGAATAGTCAGTCCACTCCCTTTCTATGCTCCTGATTCTATTATATTCACCAGTTTATTCTGTTCATCAGATTATTTATTCACTTGATTTTTAGATTCACTTGTTGATAGATATGTATTTGTTGTTCCTAATTTGTATCTTTACCTTTTTCTTCTTCTTCCTCTTCTTAAAGGATACCTTCCTTTCAGCATTTCATAAAATACTGGTTTGGTGGTGATGAACTCCTTTAGCTTTTCCGTATCTGTGAAGCTCTTTATCTGACCTTCAATTCTGAATGATAGCTTTGCTGAGTAAAGTAATCTTGGTTGTAGGTTCTTGCTATTCATCACTTTGAATATTTCTTGCCACTCCCTTCTGGCCTACATAGTTTCTGTTGAGAAATCAGCTGACAGTAATATGGGTACTCCCTTGTTGGTAACTGACTGTTTTTCTCTTGCTGCTTTTAAGATTCTCTTTGTCTTTTGGTCTTGGCATTTTAATTATGATGTGTCTTGGTGTGGTCCTTTATGGATTCCTTTTGTTTGGGGTTCTCTGTGCTTCCTGGACTTGTAAGTC
This sequence comes from Myotis nattereri, assembly GCF_964212035.1. Taxonomy (NCBI): domain Eukaryota; kingdom Metazoa; phylum Chordata; class Mammalia; order Chiroptera; family Vespertilionidae; genus Myotis; species Myotis nattereri. The sequence continues at coordinate 86,881,087 of NC_138075.1, forward strand.
TATTTCTTTCACCAGGTAGGGGAAGTTTTCTGTCATTATTTCTTCAAATAGGTTTTCAATATCTTGCTCTCTCTCTTCTTCTGGTATCCGTATAATTCTGATGTTGGTACGCTTGAAGTTGTCCCAGAGGCTCCTTACACTATCTTCGTATTTTTGGATTCTTTTTTCTTTTTGCTTTTCCAGTTGGGTGTTTTTTGCTTCTTCGTATTTCAAATCTTTGACTTGATTCTTGCGATCCTCTAGTCTGCTGTTGGAACTCTGTATAATATTCTTTATTTCAGTCAGTGTATGCTTAATTTCTAGTTGGTCCTTTTTCATATCCTCAAGGGTCTCACGGGATTTATTGAGGGTCTCACTAAATTTATCGGTGGTTTCTAGAAAATTCTTGGAAAACCTTGTAAGTGTGGTTTTGAACTCTATATCCAGTAGTTTGCTTTCCTCCATTTCTGTCATTTGTGACCTGTTTCTTTGTCTCCACATTTTTTATGCTTCCCTGTGTTGGTAGAGTGGTTTTGTGTGCTAGGTGTCCTATAGGGCCCAGTGGCTCAGCCTCCCCAGTTACCTGAGGTGGACACTCTTGGTGCACCCCTTTGTGGGCTTTGTGCACAGTCTTGTTGTAGTTAAGCCTTGATTGTTGTAGGTATCACTGGGAGGACTTGACCTCCAGGCCAATTGGCTGTGAGAATCAGATGTGTCTACAGTGGGAGAACTTCTGTGCTGGAGACACCCTTCTGGGGCAAGATGTGCTTCAATGGGGCTTTGGTGCTCACTGAGTCTGCCCCATGAGTGTGTCCCTTATGGATATGAGGAGTTGTAATCTGGATGGTCCCACTCTGACCACTGGGTACACTGCCTCTTGGATCTCTAAGGCAGTGCTAATTTAGCCTCTGCCTGAGGCTACCCAGCAGGAGCTATGGAGAGATCTGCAGATTCCTATTCTTTGTTTGGGGTTTGGAGGTGCCCAGATGAGGCCCAGCTGTGAAGCAATGCAAACTGCTGTGGGGCCTTGGGCCTTCTTTTGGATTTTCTGGGTCTCTCTGACCCAGCTGCAGTTTGTTAGGTAATTTCAGATTGCAAAGAGCCAGGCCTTTCATATGCAAAAGCCTCTGAGCAAAGCTTGGGTGGGGCGGGGTCTCAGGGAATCAACAGGGCAGAGCAAACTGCTATGGCTGATCCTCAGCCCAGCCCTAAGAGGCCCGTGGTCTCAATGTCCGGCAATAATCGCTGCAAGCACCTCTGAGAGAAAGCAGCCCTCGAGTTCCGCCTGCTGCCAGAAAGTCCAGTTTCTCCCTGTGTGAGTCTGGGTCCCCAGAGACTCGCCCGGAACTGGAGTTCAGAGCAGTCGGGAGCTTGAGACTCCCTCCTGATTGAAAAAAACAACCATGTCCTCAGTTGCCAGCCCTTTCCGCGTGCGCCTCCGTACCTCTGCACTTTACTTCCGCACCTCGTCTGAATCTCTGTGTGCTTTTTTCTTTCCTTCTAGTTGTAGAGTTTCCACTCAGCCAGCCTTCCTGTGGTTCTGGATGATGTCTGTTTGGTCTTTTAGTTGTATTTTTGAAGTGGTTGTGCGAGGCAGCAATTTCTGGTGTTTACCTATGCCGCCATCTTGGTTTTTTTTCTGATTGTAATTTTCTTGTTGAAGTTATTCATTTTTTTAGCTAGTTATTTTGTGGGGAGAGAGAGATAGAGTCAGTGCAGTAATGGCTACTGTTTTAGCAGACTACTACTTTCAGCCACTCTGAACAGGATTGACATCTGGCATGTCATCGCCCTTTCTTCCTAAATGCACCTGAAACTTAGAAGAACCATGTAGCCATAATAATGGATTTTGCGTTAAAATGAAAACAAGAATTCAAAGCTAAAGCAAGTGAGGCCCAGACACTAGGGTTGGTGTTCAGTGTAGAGTTCCAAAGTGACCTTAGTGTTACTCAGTTTCTTGGGGGATTTTGAAAAAGAAGGTCATCCCTATCTCAATAAAGTGAATTTTCTACAAAGGTCAAGTTGTCTTGTGTTGTTTGGGACTCACTGTTAAGTACTTCATCAGTTATTTTCAAATTGGAAAATAAAGTTACAGCCTTTCTAGGAAACTTTGGGAGCTAGTTTATTTTAGTAAGGAAATGGGGGCATGGAAAAAGCAGCTTGCCAGTTCTATACAACAGTGAAGAGCAGGAACTGTGGAAAGCTAGATGTGTGAGTCATTGGTAAGAGTAAAAATCTTTGCTTTGAGGTTTAACATGTATGTAAGTTATGTACAAAATAAGTAACTGGGGCTCTATGTTTTAATGTTTTGTTGTCCATTTTAGTTTGCATCCTTCACTAAAAAAAGAATCACATGAAGCAAACACATCACAGATTCATCTGTAATTATTAAATTGAAAGTAATTTTAGAAAGTACTACCCTCAACAGAGAACTTTTTTATTAATTTAGCTGTGGCGAAGATGCTGGCTTGGAGCTGCATCCAAGCTAGCGTTGCAGCTTACGTTAGATAAATGAATTAAAACAAAATCTGATTGAAGAACATTGGTAGAAATAGACAATGGTTACATTCAAGGTATTGATAATTATAGGAGGGGAAAAGAATTTCAAATATTTTTATGGGAAAATGATTGTGTTTCACTGGACATGGTTTACTAAACACATAAAGAATGTTGAAAATGAGTGATTACTTTACCTAATTTTAAAAAAGTATGAATACATATGTGAAAATTGTAGGTATATGTATATTAAGGGAAACAATGGTAGATGAGGAGATTACTTCAAAGGACAGGGTGTTATAAAGCTATGCTTATTAGCTTTGTGATAACAATGTGGCACTATTGAATTTATTCCTTGTTATATGTTAGGAAGTTCTCAAGACCCAGAAATCCACCATTAAGCTTACTGATTGACATGCAAATAATAGGGTTGCTCAGTATTTGTAAGAACTTACAAATATAGACTGGTATTTGTAAGGGCTTAATATTTTGTCCAAAAATGTTGTGCACTCACTTAAAAAAATTGTTTAAAATAAAAGTGTCCCAGTATCTGTCAGACATTTTAAACTCCAAATCTATATACCTTTAAAAATAACAGACTTTGAAATGCAGTAAGTGGTACACATATAACATAATTGCTGGCAATCAAATGACGCCCATCAAAACAAGCAAATGGTGTCTGTTTACTTTAAATTCATGGGTGCTATCTTCATTAGGAGTGTTAACTTATCAAAACATCATTGTTGCTCTAGGAAAATCATAATAAAATTTCCCTAGGTGTATGAGAGATTTTGAAAAACGTACTTCTGATGAGTGAGTTCAAATCAGTACAGCTAAATTAGAAAGAAGTGATTGAGAAGTAAACATCTGAGTTCTATATTGACAGGCACTATGAGTAGAACTGGGGTTCAAAGCTGAGAGAACCACAGTACTACTAGTCCTACAGGAGATCATGCTAGAGTGTGAGAGTGGCACTTAGCTTTGTCCTGTGAGTACAATGCAGTAATCACAGTGGTTAGAGAAGGGCACCTACACCAGCCATCACAAGGTGTTTTGGATGGACTACACTGGAACTGATTATTATTATTTTTAATCCTCACCCAAGGATATCTTTATTGATTTGAGAGAAAGAGAAACATCCATGTGAGAGAGAAACATCGGTTGGTTGCCTCCTGTAGGCACCCGACTGGGGGTCAAACCTGAAACCTAGGTATGTGCCTTGACTGGGAATTAAACCTACAACATTTTGGTGTACAGGATGATGCTCCAACCCCAACTGAGCCACCCAGTTATGGTGGGAACTGATTTTTAAAGAATGAATAAAAATTAGTTGTATGAAAGTATACTTCAGGCCTTGGTCACAGAAAAAGTAGCATGAGTTGAGGCCAGGGAGGCAGGCAAGCGGCAGACTGTGAACAGATTTGTGCTATAAGTATGACCATTGAGCTTTAGTCTGATAGTTGAGAGGAACCTGTGCAAGTGTTTTAGCAAGAGGGTGACATGATCAACTGTGAAATTTAGAGGGTCCTTAACAGCAATGGAGAGCATGAATGGATACATAAAATGAATCCAGGGAAAGCAGTGAGGAGGGGAACCTCTTGATGAGCTGGTACAGGCAGGAGAGGAGGCACAAGCTGGTACAGGAAAAGAGAGGAGAGGATGGCTCCAAGAGATGTTAAGGAGGCAGTAGGATTTCCAGTTTTACTTTCCATGTCTATAAAACGAGAATGATACTAATCCTAGACTAGTGTACTCCAGAGGATTGTTGAGAGGATTAAACGGAAAGTACTTAGCACAGGGCCTGACACAGCAGAAGTTCAGTGAATGTGAGCTTATGATACAGTTACCTGCGATGTTGGCTCTCCTTTATTGAGTTTGGCAAAGAATTCAGAGCCAAGAACTCTAGCACAATAGAAAGTTTATTTAGCACGTAAAGCAAAAGTATACTCAAAGAGAAGATTTGAGTGGGCTGCTCAGAGAGCTGCCTTGGCCTTTTAGAAAGAAAATCACAGAAGCAGAAGTGAGCCAGCTGGACTGCGTGGACTCAGGAAACGAGTTACAGAGGCAAAACAAGGGCCTCTGGAGACAGGTTCAGGGGGTTAGCCTGGGATGAGCTGCCACTACCAGCTGCTCCCCTGGTTGCAAGTCTCTGGGGACACTTAGAGCTTAAGAGAATGAAAACAAAGATACACATTTGAAGAAAGAAGGCACAGACATGCTCTAGAGCAGTGGTTCTCAACTTCCTAATGCCGCGGCCCTTTAATACAGGTCCTCATGTTGTGGTGACCCCCAATTTCATTGTTACAAATTGAACATAATTAAAGCATAGTGATTAATCACAAAAACAATATAATTATATATGTGTTTTCTGATGGTCTTAGGCGACCCCTGTGAAAGGGTCGTTCGACCCCCAAAGGGGTCGCAACCCACTGGTTGAGAACCGCTGCTCTAGAGAGAGAGTACACATGCAGTGGGACCATTGTCTTAAGGGTTTTTGTATGTTTTCTAAAGGCAGGAATTTTAGGGGAGGTCTCAGGGGAGGATCTCAATAGAATATTCATCAGCTTTCCAGGTATGTTCTTTAATATGCTCGTTCATCAAAATGAGCATACAGGGTCAGGGTTGTGATGTCTACTGATTGGTTGGTGTAAGGTAGGGGGTCACTGGTCATTGTTTCTTGTCCTGATGTCAGCCATGGTGTCACTTCATCTGATTTTGTTGCTCCTCTGCATCTGGAGCTGAAACACAACTGAAGTCTAGATATTATCTCTAGTTAGACCACACTCTGTCTCTGTGATCAAGAGACCAGAGGCTTTGTTTCTAAGATTGTTTGATGCTGATCAGAACCTCACTGTCCTGAGGGCTTCATGCTTAAGGGAGTGGTCCTGCAAGGGAGAAGGAGGCAGGTGAGTCAGGGTGCTGGATGAGGCCAGTTTGAATCAGCTGTCTCAGTTTGCCCATTCCACTTGCCAAGAAATTTTCTTGGCTTCTTACTATCCTGCCTCAATATATCAGCCTAACTTGGTAGCTGATGGGAAGTAAGGGGGAATGTAAGCAACTCTTGGCTTTCCATGATACAAGGGATGAACAGCAGTATATTCCAAGACAGTTACTCATGGAAGAGGGGCGCAGTCTAGAGGACAGTAGCCAGATTGCAGTTGGTTTAAGACCACAAAGAGTGAATTATAGAAATGATTCACACTTTAACAAGATATTTGACTGTGAATGAAAGGAGAAAAACAAGATCATAGCAAAAGAGAGGTGATATATCGTTAAAGGTGTTTTTTTGTTGTTGGTTTTTTTTTTTGGTCTTTATTTTGGGTTGTTTGTAACATAGTTTAATTGAGTTGAGAGTCAGGAAATAGTGGCAAGGGAATAATTGGTATAATGAACCCTGAGATCAGGTTGAAAAAAAAACAAAGCAAAAAAGAGAAGACAGAAGAGAGCTGATATATGTGCAGGGATTAGAATTAGTCAAGTTGCCTCTGGAAAGAGTAAATGTATTAACAATGAGAGGGTGGTTGTGGTAAGGAAAGGAGTGGGTGGTAAGAAGAAAGGAGGGGATGGGTAAGGAGGGGAGAGAGAGAGGAAGAGGAGGGAAGGGAAGGGGAAGGAAGGAAACGGAAGGGAAGAGAAAAAGTGCTGGGAGAATCAGAGAGGTTGTGGTCAGAGAGTGCGGCATTGGAATATATGTTCACATCCTAGATATGGCAAGAATATGGTTATAGGATGGGTTACAGAATGGTTAAGTTATTAGAATTGCAGAAGTCAAGGAACTATGAGAAGAGTAACCCATTGGAATTGTCCAAAGAACCTGGGGATGGGGTGGAGACAAAGATCTTGAAGCAGGTGCCATCATTCTTAACAAATAAATGGGGGAAATCCAGTAGTAATGAGCCACACAGAGAGGTTCAGAATGAATTTCAAGGATACATTTTTAAATCAGGGTTAAGGAGCAATGGTTTAGAAAAAGCTGTCTCTCTTGTGTATATTATGGTCAGCAAAGAGGGGCAAAATGAGCCCTTCCCTACTCCTGAGGAAAGAGCTGGTGGGGATGACAAGAGGGAGATGAGCTGGGGCAGGACTTGGCATGAGAGTGAGTGAAAGGACAGAAAAGGGGCCTGTCTTTGGAGGAGTGGTAAAGAATGGCAAAGATGAGAAGCATGGTGGGGCCCACTGGTCCCCAACTTCCATTCTGATGGAGGCGGAGGCCTTCGAGGGGGCAGCAGCCTGTGGCCTAATAGGCAATATATTCCACTCTGTGCATTATATGCTCTGCTTAATTTATTTTTCTCTTTTGGATCTAACATTTTGACTATTTCACTATTAGCATTTTGGCCAGACAATTGAGGGAGAGAGAGAGCAGAAATGAGAATCTAATCAGAAGATGATTGCATAATATGATACAATCTTAAAAATTGTTGAGTTTTTGTGAAATAATTTCTGAAAATAGTTCATGTTATCTCATGGCCTGATCCAAGCAAAATGGTATCATCATTGGCAAGACCACATTTTGTATCTATCTTCTTTTTTCTTTCTTCTTCCTTCCCTCTCTTTATTTTTTCTCTCCTCCTTTCTATTTAAACTGTATATATGTGTAGTGTTTTTTAACTATCAAAGTACTGTGCTTCGCTGTTGGTGAGATAACGTGTTGGAGGTAACTAAGTTCCTACTCTTAAGGTCATAAGTAAATGACAGAATACATAGTTACAACTGTAAAACCAGCAAAAAACACACACACACACACAAAAACCCAGAAAAAACAACCCATGGACTAAAACCAGGGAATAAGTGATATTGTATGAAAGTATAGAGGAAGGAGCAACTAAAGAATAAGAAATACTTTGTGAATTTATATGCCTCAGTGGAAATTTTGGTCCTGATATGCCAATAACACTTTTTAAATTTTCAAAATCTAGATGGCTTCATATATGTAGGATTTATTTTGGCTCTACCATCAGCATGGATAACTGACATACATACAATACATAACATTTAAATGCTATTACTATTGAACAGTTCAAAGTATACGAAGTTTATGATCCATTGACACTTATGAATAAAACCGGAAGAAGTTTAAAGGAACTATAGATGGCCCAGAAATATCTAAGGTGTTTTTGCATGAGTGTACATGGACTAATGTTTTGTGGCTAATCATTGATGTACTCAGTGAATGGAGATATTTACTCTTGGAGAAAATGTTTAACTTAAGTGTATATAAAATTTTTACAGAGAAAATGAGGCAGCTATCTTCATATATCTCAAAATTAGAACTAAATTAACTATCTATACAACACCAGTTATTTCAATAAAAATGAAAATCATTCATTTGTTCATTCATCCTTTCAGTTGTCAAACGTTCACGGAGGAACCTCTATGTGCTAGGATCCGCCCTCAACTTCGGGGAAATAACAGTGAGCAAAACCAGATAGGCTTTGTTCCCTCAGGAGATTGAGGAAGATGGAATCTAATAAAATTTTTGCATAGATGGAAGTAAAATTACACCTGTGAAAAATACCACAAGGTAGAAATCCAGGCTGTTAGGAGAACTTAATAGTTGATTTAATCTAGTCAGGGAGGTTGGGCAGATGTTCACTAAGGAGGTAAAATGGAGTGGAGCTCTAATGACGAGGTGTTACATAGGCAAAGGGGCGGGGGATTGAGGCACTGAGAATCGTTTCTAGCTGAGAGGGTGTTGGTGATTATGCTCCTGGTGGTGGGCGCAGAGAGCACGAGGAGGGCCATGGTGTGGGGCAAGATTTGGGAGGAAGCAGCAGCCAGACTGCTTGGGGCCTTCTCATTCTTCTTTGCTGTGAAGGCAAAATATATAGCAGGTAAATTCAATTTTTATTCATATCTTTTACTTTAATATAGATACATCTCAAGGCAAATGTCTTCTCCAAGAATAAAGTGGAGAAGACATTATTGTCATGATAGAATATCTTAATGAAATGTAAAAATTGTAACATTCTTCATTTTTCTTTCCAGTAACGGCAAGATAGCAAACCTCTTCTTCAACCCACAAAATAAATATATAAATAAGAGGAAAAATAAGATCTCTAGCTCCTCTCTTGTTTATCCTAATCAGGATTAGCTTTATCCTAATCAACAATCTTATATTCAACCTTAATGATATTTCATTAGCTTCTCAGAACCACCTTTCCTGTCTAGGTCTAATTATATCTAATGTAATGTATCTCAACTCACTATATTAAATCATTTTTTAAAAAACATTTTAAAAACATTTTAAAATCTCTCCAGAGCTCTGACTTAGGCTTTAGAGAGGAGTGAGCCTTTCCATTTCTTTTTCGGATCCATGACCTCCCAGTTTCTCCTCAACATTTCTTCCCTATTCTCCTCCTATCTAATCTAGGCAGATGAAAAACAATTTTTCTTTTGTAACAGTTTATAAATATCTACATAAATAAAATGCAAACATAAACATCTGTTTTAATCATCCTTAAAATAAGTCAGTTATTCAATATGCTTCACACTGTGAATCAAGACAACTCTTTCCTTACCTGTGCTCACATTAGCCCTGACAGGTAACCCTCAATTGATTAAGAATCTTAGGCACGGCCCTGGCCAAGTGGTTCCGTTGGTTGGAGTTTTGTTCTGTGCACCAGAAAGGTTGCAGGTTTGATTCCTAGTTTGGGCACATACCTAGGTTGTGGGTTCGATCCCCAGTTGTGTGCATATGGGCGGGAACCAATGTTTTGTTTTCTCTCTCTCCCTCTCTCTAAAAATTAATAAACATATCCTTGAAGATTAAAAACAAATCTTAGGCATATGTCGTGGTATATTTTAACATCCTATTACCCCCAAAGAAATAAAAGTTTTAAACCTTAGAAATGCTGAGTTTCAAAGAATGTGATTTAGAAACAACACAGAAATACTACCTCAGAGAATCTATGTAGTAATAGCATGGTACTCTTTTTACTGAAATATACAAACAGGATGTACAAACAAACATCCAAAGATGTGAAACTGTAAGGAACCAATCGCTGCTGCCATTGTCTTTGAAGACCTTTTGCTGGGTGTTTTTAGTGGGGATGCAGGATCAATAGATGACTGCTCTTCTACTCTCTAAGAGGTTCTTTGAATTTTTCTTTCACTAAAAATAATGTTTGGAGAGGGGAGGAGGGTTGAGGGACAGATGAAAAAGGTAAAGAGACTTAGAAATACAGATTGGCAGTGACAAAATAGTCATGAGGATGTAAAGTACAGCATAGGAAATGTGGTCAATAATATTGTAATAACTATGTATAGTGCCAGGTGGGTACTGGAAATATCAGGGGAAACACTTCATAAAGTATCTGATTTTCTATCAACTATGCTGTACACCTGAAACTAATACAAAATAATATTGTATGTAAACTGTAATAGAAAATTAAAAAAATAAACTGCACATGAATAAAATGTAAAAAACTGTTTGGGACTAATAAAGAAAAATATGCTCTTCTCCTCTCCGTGATGGTAATGAGTAATCAGATGTGCACTTGATTAAATCTGGCATGCCCAGTGTACAGAAGGACTGAGCTGGACACAGGAGAAGAATACAAATTATATAAATGGAAGAAGTGGAAAATACAATAATATGCAGTACAATAAAGAAAATTAAAAGTCAGGACCTTTCAGGCAAAGAGAAAGAGAACTTATTTCTGTCTTCCAGGTGAAAAACTGAAGGAATTATGTTAACTAAAGCTATTGGACTTGAGCTTTGGGGTTATTTCTAAGATTAATGGGCAAAAACAATGGCCTCTAGAGGACAACTTTTGAAGATTACTGATGGAGATCGGCTGAATTCAGTATGATCCCCAACTTCCACTCTGTGAGAAATAACAGAGAGCTACAATGAAAAATTGAATAAATGGGAGTTATTTTATGAGACTAAAAATGGTGCAATCTATAGGTACATCCTTGATAAAATTGTGAATAACTGGGCTCACGGATTCCATTAAAGAAAGTGGGGAACATTTTGTTTTTAGGCTATTATGTTTTAACCTGGCAAGAGAGAGTGAGAGGAAAAAAAGCCAACCTTTTTATGCTAGAGGTTGTTTTTGAAAATGTTCTTAATAGTTGGAGACTTGAAAATGGCAAATGAGCAAATAAATGAAGGTATCTTTAAGGAAAAAGGCTGTTAACATTATTTTTCCAGAAATGCAATATCATTTACTTGGAGGAACAGAAATGATTAATATAATCTTTTTGTTCAGGGAAGCTATTCCACAAGATAAAAGGCTAGTAATCTAATAACTAGCATATCAGTATTATTTTATTTGCTTTTTCCTGTTTGCAAAATAGCTTCAGTGCTATCTTGTTATTGTTGTTATACTTGGCTAGTTATACATCTATGATAAGAGAACATAATTAATGTGAAAAATTATACTGAAATGGTTGTGTTTATGTTGTGTCACTTTAGCAATGCCCCTTCAGGAGTGCTATTCTTATTTTCCACTTGCATTCAATAATAGGCTTGCAGCCAGTGGCATTGTATTTACACAGTTTTGGTCAAAACAATTTTATCTCTAATAGATTTTTATCTACATCGACTGAAAACTTCTGTTTCTGTTTAAAAATTTAATGTAATTTCTTGCATCTCTATTTCAGACAATTGGAAAACTTTTGAACTTATATATACTTGGCAGCTGCATACTTTTTTCTTTTACAAAGTTGATTTCTTTTTTAAGAAATGATGGAAATGTCTTTAAAATTAGGCATCTTGTTTTTCAAAGGACTTTGTGGAAAGCAACAAATTTCAACAGTCTATTCCATTCTTTCACTACAGAAAGGAGCATTTAAAAAACACTCCAAATGCTGTGACCTTCAGATAATTAGAATTGGTAACAAGTATAAATGAATCCCCCACAAACATTAAATGAACCCTCAAGAAACCTTATTTGAGAATATGTAGAGGTATATTTTCATTGTGATGCACAAGGATTCCACGTGCGGCTGCCTATTAGCTTTACTCAGGTAATCCCATTAAAAAATGCATATGCCTCTGTGTGTATAAATTTATACATGAAGCACATTTAAAGTATATCAGTGTTAATACTGTGCCGTGGGAATACAATATGATGAAAAAATTGGCAATACAATTAAAGTTCACCTAGTATTAGAGTTTTTTTAATTAGGATAAAAGAAGTTTTCATGACAATGTAAGAGGATAAATCGAGACTTACTAGTACAGCTAGAACAAATGTGTACATTTTAGTATAGCTCTTGTGAAGCAAATATAATATGGGAGATTAATGCTGTGGATCTCTTGAAAGGAACTCTCTAACCATTGTGTTGTCCTAACAAGTGTTTGAAATCTTCTGGCCCTGAAAGTAGAAAGTAGGAGTCAGTGGTAAAACACATCTTCAAGGAAGGGTGTTCCTGCTTGCCTCTCTATCTTCTGTTCTTTCTCTTCCCATCTCCTGCTTTTCTCCTTTCTCCCTCCCTTTTCTTCCTCCTGATTCATGGGCATGTTATTTTAAAAACATTCGTGCTGTTGAAAAGGTTTACAGTGTTGCCTTCTGCCAACTAGGCATCATCAAGGGGTACATAGAGACAAGAGACCTGTCTTTACATAAATGGACTTTTGAGCTATAATGAACTTGATACGTAGTCTTGATTCTCTTCCCAGATCAAAGCAATCTGAAATAGAAATGAAAAATGTATGGTTCTTCTTTTTTAGTTAGAATTCAATCTGTAGGCTTACGTATACTCATAATGCTGACTTTGATTATTTACCTCTTTCCCCTATTTCTCAGATTTATTCACCTGACATACTTAAATATTAATGAATCCTACATTAGTAGATGATTATGTATGGAGAGAGAGAGAGAGAGAGAGAGAGAGAGAGAGAGAGAGAGAGAGAGAGAGAGAGAGATGCATAATACTGACTTACGAAAGCCACTCAGTTGCAGACCCCAGAGTATGAAGCATGAATTGGAGTAGACCATTTCCAACAGGTCATTTGATGTTAAGTGGTCTGATTTAATCTGGTGATCTTCTATTTGCCACAGAATGATACAGAGGCATTGTAAGCCAACATCCACATGGGTCTCACTCTAGTGTGAGTTGGGATTTCACTTTAGGAATCTGAAGAGGTGGTAGGGTTGGGACATTGCTACCTTCCAAAGGCTGTCACATAATGTCCAGGGAGGTGGTTCTTCCTATGAAGGTCACTTCTCCCTCCTGTCAGTGTTTCCAGGCCAGCATAGAGAGGAAAGCTGTCGGTAATTTCTAACCCGCTGGGTTTTATCTGGTGACCTCACAGCAAAGAAACTCTAACAGAGTGCTGGTCTTGAGACATTCATTTGATCTCTCTGTAAATACTGCCCAGGGGGTTTTGTTTCTAGGATGTTGCTGAGCGTTCCACTGGCCTAGGAAGTAAAAAGGGTTTTAAGTACTTGGAATTTCTCTTCTAGTTTGCTTTAAAATGGCACAGAGTCTACGTAACAAGGCCATAGATTGCTTTAGTTAGCTGTTGTATGCTGGGGATCAAGATTTTTTTTTAAATTTCATAGCTTTGTTTCTCTCTGTTTTCTTTTCTCCATTCTTTCTACTCACCAACTCTCCCTGAAACATTCATATTTACCTAACTATTTAAATAATTTTTTATTCTTCTTACCTAATTTCCCTGATTTCTTACACAAAGAGCTCAAAAGTTCTTCATATGATTACCCAAGAGAGGCCTCGTTTTTTCTAAAAAGCTGCCATGCTATGAAGCTTCTGGTATTTGACAGACTAACAGGTGTGTTTACTGTAATTAATGGATCATTCAAGCACAGAAGGTACAAGCCAATCACCTCTCAGTTATGGATTCACTTCTGTAACAAACCTAAATCTTTTGTTACCATCTTCACTGTAAAACATTCATCAGTACCTGGTATATTGCTTAGAATGGTGCTATTATTCAGCTAAAGAACAAGAATATTTACTTTTGACCATGACCTAATCTTGAAAGGTTAGACACTACTTAACTACTAACTCTGTGCACAGGAAAATTAGGTCATTAAATAAAAACCCAATTATTTATTTGTATACACAGAATGAAGGCAAGCTATTTCATCCTACAGGGTGCACAATGAGCGAGGTAGCACTGAGGAAATTTTCAACCTTGAATATTTTATTTAAACGCCATTACGCTTTCAGTAATATTTGCTGCACGTCCTTTACCACCATTGCTGGTTGCCAGTATGTTTATGGGAAAACAACAATCTCTGTTATAACTGGCCTCCTCCTACCTGTGCGCTTCTTGATGGGACTGTGTGGCGTGGGGGGCAGAGGTGCTCTCTCCTTGTCCTTGAGCCCCTCCCGTGCCCCAGGCAGGGCTGTGCTGTATTCAGGGGCATCTGGAAGAGGAGCAGGCGGTGGTAGGGGAGGCAGACGCTGTTTAAAACACGATTCTTGGGAACCTGGAGGAGGATCAGAGCACAGCAGAGAGAAGGAGTCTTCAAAAAATATACACAGGGCTGAACAGCACTTTTTAATAGGAAATTCTTGTTTTGACTCCAATTTTATGCTTAGATGCTTTTAATTTGATCCACATTTAATTTGCCATTCCTTGGAGAAGGCATTGATTATATGAAAAACTATCTGCTCCATTGCTAGCAGCACAGGACTCATTTCAGGGAACTGCTGTGGTGGCATCATATTTTAGCAGTGCCCACCTGGAAACCGGGGAGCACACACCTCTGGAATCAGCTCCATCACGTCTAGACCATTCTTCTGGTTGTTATTGCCTAAAAGCCTCATTAAAGTCATAGTGCTGAAGAAAAATGGGTCAAGATTGGGTCTTAAAAAAACAGGGGAAAAGACAAGTTTAGATATTAGAGTTTTAAAGTGTTGTAAAGGTTTATTGGAATAGCTAAGTGGCAGTTGTCCCTCTAAGAACACAGAGTAGTAGATAATAGATATATTTACATATATTTGGATTTCCCAAAACTCAATCACTTTGACATTGAAATGAAAAATAATGGCACTCAACACTAGTGAGACAAATGTAGAGAGACATAGATAGAGATTCTGAGTTGAGGCTAAGCACCTGCACGATAACAATTATTTTAAAAATCTGAAGCTGCATTCAGGACCTGTCACAAAAATCCAAGTCTTCTATGTTTTAAAAATTAGGCTGCCGTTATTCCTGAAATTCTAATGGCTGAACTAGCAACAATAAAGATGTCCAGGTTTCGATGAAATATATTTCATAAATTAGCTTATCATTGCACTGATTTAGCATGCCTAGCAGGTGAGAGACAAAAACATGTGTTATCTTCCCTAGGGAACCTTCAGCGAATGTCATTCTGGCTTCATATGTCTTTCTTCTCTCCCCTTCTTGAACTGATATAAAATTGTAATGTGTGCCCTCTAGTTCCATCTTCATTGAAATCTAGCAAAACCGCTGAAGGTAAGATAGTGGCAATGGTGCATGAAAAAAAGGGAAAAGGAATACAGTGATTCATAGCATACTTGAAGAAAGTTGCAATTGTTAACAGCACTACTTTTGTATGTAGACAGGTTAAAATATGTTGTGTATCAGTGATAAAAATAAAGTTATTCATCTTGGCTAGTTTCTTAAAGTTCATGGGAAAGGCACTAAAACTATATTGGTAACTTAAAAATATTTCCATATGTCTCTAAAGGTATACTAATTCACTGTCTCCCAAAACAATAGGCAAGAATGTAGGACTATCAGTAATCTTGACAAGTGGCTGTTGTTTAAATACCAGAAATGGTAGGTATTATGAAAAACCCTGCTTCTATTATTATGAAAATGAAATGTGACATTTTTCAAGTACAGTAGTTCAGACCAATTTCCCTTATCTCTGTGTCTTTGTTCTATGCAAATTTGAACCACTGATGCAAATATCATTTTGCAAATGGTGTTTATCAGTCTTTACATCCAGAGATGTCAGTGCTTTTGGAAAGGAATGATCCTTCTCCATAGGCATTATTCCCATTTTCTATATGAGAAAACTGAGGTATATGACCAAATATGTTTCCTTGTATTGGTAAAAAAAAAAAAATTGGCTCTTGAAATTCTGCTCACTTTCACTTTTTCTGGTTCTTTATTATTATTATTATTATTAGTTTGCCAATAAAAATGTATAGCCTACTTTCCTTACCTTTCGCTTAGGAAGCCTGAGTAGACTTTCAGTGGTATCTTCACTTTTTGAATGAAGTTGTCTAGTAAAACCTTCAGCCAAGATTTTCTTCTGATAATAAGACAGAATAAAGATGTATCAGTGATTGATAGCAATCTTCGGGAAAATCCACTCAGTTGAAATTAGACTGCTAAAATCTAGACAATGGATGTTGGCACAGTAATGTAATTTAGGAATATGAGTGCTAAGAGTTTTTATTCTTTTTAGCAATTGAAGCTCAGAACTGCATGTCAATGGAGCATTGGGCCACCATGAATTCACTGCTTAGCTCTATGAAGTTCGCCTTTTATTAAGAGCACAAACATATTCAAAAGTCCTTCTGGAATTAATTGAAGAATTCAAAGAATTATATTATATGCATGACTTTTTAGTTGCCTTTCTCTATCAGTAGAGTAAGTATGTAAGTGTTCCTTGAAAAGGTATACCTTTAAGCTATAAAATTAAGTAAGTAAATAAAATACCCAAATTGTGATATATGGAAAAGCACCAACATAGGAATTTATGTCGAGTCTTTAGATCAGTACTTCTGCTGTTGTTATCTTTTAATTTAAAAATAACGCAAGACAAGCAACCCAATTAAAAGTGGACAGAGGAGCCCTAACTGGTTTGGCTCAGTGGATAGAACATTGGCCTGCGGACTGAAAGGTCCCAGGTTTGATTCCGGTCAAGGGCATGTACCTTGGTTGCGGGCACATCCCCAGTAGGGGGTGTGCAGGAGGCAGCTGATCAATGTTTCTCTCTCATCGATGCTTCTAACTTTCTATCCCTCTCCCTTCCTCTTTGTGGAATATCAATAAAATATATTTTTTAAAAAAGTGGACAGAGGACCTGAATAGACACTTCTCCAAAGAGGAATACAGATGGCCAATAAGCATATGAAAATATACTCAATGTCACTAAAACATCAGATAAATGCAAAATTAAAACTACAATGCGGTATCACCTCACACCTGTCAGAGTGGCTATCATCAATAAATAACAAACAAGTGCTGGTGAGGATGTGGAGAAAAAGGAACCCTTGTGCACTGTTGGTAGGAATGTAGACTGTTGCAGCCAACTGTGGGAAACGGTATGGAGTTTCCTCAAAAAATTATGCTCAACAAGTCTAGTTCTGGGAATATATCCAAAGAAACACAAAACACTAATTCAAAAGAGTTTATACACCCTTATGTTCATAGCAGCGCTGTTTACAATAGCAAAGATCTGGAAGCAGCCCAAGTGCCCATCAGTAGATGAGTGGATAAAAAAACTGTGGTACATTTAAACAATGGAATACTACTCAGCCATAAACAAACAAACAAACAAAAAACAACAAAAGGAAATTGTACCTTTTGTGACAGCAGGGATAGACCTGGAGATTATGATGCTAAGTGAAATAAGCCAGTCAGAGAAAACAAATACATGACTCACTATATATGGAATCTAGTGAACAAAATAGCAAGAGGCATGGATACATGGAACAGACTGACAACTGGGGAGCGGGTTTGGGGAACTGGATGAACGAAGGTGAAGGGATTAAGCAAAAAAAAAAAATCAAAAAATAACACATAGACAAGATGTGGTGCTAGCCAGTGAGAAAAGCAGGTGGGGATAGATGGAGGGGGGCAAAAGGGGAGGAAGTGGAGATGGGAAGAGAGTTTTCTTGGTGCAATGGATGCGCAATGCGGTGTGCAGATGATGTTTTATTGAGTTGTACGCTTGAACCTGTATGGTTTTGTGAGCCAATGTCACCGCAATAAGTTCAATAGAAAAATAATAAAGAAATAAAATAATGTAAATGGCCACCATCAGTTCCTGCAGCCTCAGTAGTCTTAGACTTGGAATTGCATCTGTTCCCATTTCTGTGACTCCAGTAATTCAACTATGCATTAAGTCTCAAACTTTGCTGGAGGAGAATTTAGGGAGTTGTTGAAAAAGCAGACATTTTAGAAAATATGTTGATTTGAGGTGATTTGGATTAAAGCCTACAATAAGATGTCTCATTCTTGAATAAGATTTGGTTTCCATTAATCACATCTCAGGTTGTGGTTTTCTTATGAATCATTGTTCGCCTGTACAGAAATTAGTTTTTTAGCACTGTTTCATAAATAACACTGGCAATCATTTAGAATTGCATTTTTGAGAAGTGTATACGTGCATTCCTTTTTGGTCAAGTGCCTTAAGCAAGAAGGATTGGGTCTTCCTGTTTATTCCACATTCCACTCTGTCATGATCAGGTCCGATGTTTAGCAAAGCGGTCTCCAGTTGCCTGGATGTGCTGTGACAGAGCTGAGAGAAGAAACTGTATCTTCACTTCCTTGAATCAGGGCTGTGGAAAAGCACCCAGGCATGCTGGAGACAGCTTTTATGAGGTACATTCTGTCAGTGTAAACACTATGAAATCCAACACATTTGGAAAGTATACTCTGTATTTGTTAGGATAAATGAATCACTAATGGATTAAGGAGCACAGCAAGTAAACCTGGACTAGTCATCAGCATATGTGGCCTAATATTCAAATGTAGGAAATTCAATTAAGCTCCGGCTCTCCTTAGTTTTTCATTCATGAGGCAGTAGCTCTACTGAAAAAGCAAATAAGGAAAAAGTTTTGTTTGTGTTTTTTTTTTTAACCAAAAATACAGCATTGCATTTTTAAAATATAAGTTTGAAGTTAGTCTTCCACAGATAGCCAATTTAATTATGCTAAAAATGACATTTTTAATTAAACACCAAGGTAAGCATAAATGGATTTCAAAATAATTAATCAAACATCAAAAAATTGAAACCTTTTTCTGCTTGAGCAGCAGAAATGAAAGAACCAGTCTTCGGGTCTCATAGAGATTCAATCTAATTTAATTCTCTGTCTTCTCTAAATAAACATTCCTAAAACCTTTTTTTCATCTGGGGGAATAAGGATGAGAGGGGTAATCAATATTTCTAGCATTTTAATTAAAACCGTTAGTGGAATAAATCCATTTAATTATCAGTTAATGAAATACAAGGTCATTTACCTGACAGGAACTTTGAGGGTGGATTACTAGCTGGAATAAAGCAGAAGAACCCAATGTCACAGCCATTTAACTTCTGTCAAATTTAAGGTTAAAATCCTTTTAGACTGTTTAACCTATTCTCTACCATTTTCTATTATGTATGCCAACCGGTAGAAGAAATGCATGTTAAAACTTATTTTACATTTAATTGTGCTGCAAACTTTTCATTAAATTTCTACAACTATCATTTTATTTCTAAGGCATGAACTGAGAGGCTACAAAGAGAGTCCAGTGTATTTTCCATTTTATCTAGCACTTACCACTTATAAAGTGAGGGAGACATTTTGTTTTTTTTCTCACTGAAAGTCAAATGCCTTATTTTTTTATAAATGCGAATTAATTAAATATAAGTTTTAGCAATCTGAAACTTTAAGATGCAAATACAGAATAACTCATTTAAAATAATTTTTGGTTAATTTTATATAAACTCCTTTGAAGTGACTTGTATTTTATAAGAATAATATAAAAAATTAAGAGCTGTTTGGTTGCTAAGCTAGCTTTGCAAATTGGTTTGATAAATGGCTTTAAGTAAGTTTAACAAATGGAGAGAAGGCAGGAAGTGTGTGGTAGTGAAAAGTTCCTTGTCTTTGATGGAAACACTATGAAATCCAACACATTTGGAAAGTATACTCGGTATTTGTTAGGATTTCTCTATGCAGCACACTGTTCACATTTTTTCTAGATCACTTTTTAAAATAGAGCCTAAGAAGAGCTCCTTTTTTTTCTTTCTTTAGCATAGATGTTATGATTAATTATCCAGGGTTTGGGATTTTATTTTAATTTTATAGATTTGAGTTTGCCTTATGGTCATAAATTTCAAAATTAAAAAAGGTACCTTGCCATTGGGATCTCACTCGGTTTTTCTAGAATGAAACTCCCTAAATGTTAAGTCCTACACAATACAAGCAAGTCCAGTCATGTGTTGAAGTTGCAGGAGCTGGTCCAGGACCCCATAGATAGCAAAATCTGCAGATGTTCAAGTCCCTTACATAAAATGGTTTTCATATAACCTACCCACATCCTCCTGTGTACTTTAAATCATCTTGAGATGACTTATAGTAGTGCAAATGCTATGTAAATAGTTGTATACTGCACTGTTTAGGGAATAATGACAAGGAAAAAAGTTTGTACGTGTTCAGTACAGACACATCATTGTATGTTTTTTTTAAAATATATTTTATTGATTTTTTACAGAGAGGAAGGGAGAGAGATAGAGAGTTAGAAACATCAATGAGAGAGAAACATCGATCAGCTGCCTCCTGCACATCTCCTACTGGGGATATGCCCGCAACCCAGGTACATGCCCTTGACCAGAATCGAACCTGGGACCTTTCAGTCCGCAGGCCGACGCTCTATCCACTGAGCCAAACCGGTTTCGGCTCATTGTATGTTTTACTAGTAGTACATGACAGCAACAATGTAAGAATTTTTTTCTGAATATTTTTGATCTGGTGGTTGGAGGAACTTGTGGATGTGGAACCCACAGATGGTGGAGGGCCAACTATATATGAAGTTCCTCTGCGGTATTTCATCCTGAGGCATCTGTGCTGGGTCCAGTGTAAGAAGCTCAAGTACTTTGCAGTAGTTTGCCTTTGAAAGACATACTGGTGATCCATTCTAACTTCTAAATACTAAGTACAATTAATTTAGAAAAACCCATATTACCCCAAAAATAAAACTGAAACAGTTAATTGCCCAAGTATATTTTAATCACACTGAGGTTCCCCATGAAGATTTTTAAAAAGTGAAAGCAGCATTATTATGCTCTGCTTAGAATTCACCTAGAGTGTGCGTGGCTTTTTAATACTTTGAGAAAATAAAACTATTAGGAAGACTGGTTTAGGTTGAATAGTTCCAAGAGCTCTCTGTCTCTGTTTTATATTTCTTAAAATGTAATCCTTGTGACTTGCCAAAGAGGATTGTAAAATTTGCTTCTTCTAAGCTATAAGGTGAGGCATATAAAGAAAAACATTATTTATGATACCTATGAGGACACAGAGGGCCTTGACACTTGTATAGGTTTTCTGATGCTCTTCGTATTGACTAGTCATAGGAATTGGCCCAGTAACCTCTCTTTGCCCTTTAACATTTTAATGGCTCCCACTGTAGATGCCCACCCAGTGCCCATATTTATAAACTATACTAGGGGCCCAGTGTATGAATTTGTGCACCTTGAAAGGAACTGTGGGCCGAGAGGCTACCATGGGCACAGGGGTGGGTCTCGGCTCATCCTCCACGCCCCTGCCTGGCGCCTCCCGCTGCGGCCCCTGGTCCCTTGTCTGCTGGCAGCCCTGCTCCCACTACTGTTGCTCCCATGCACTGCCAGCGCTGGCCTGGTTCACACCCGCTGACAGTGCGGAACGATTGGGGCCAGCGCAGGCAGTGGGTGGGAGCGGCAGCTCCAGTGATGGCTGCAGGTGCGAGTGGGGCCTACTCTGGCAGCGGGTGCGAGCGGTGGCTCCGGTACCAGCAGCAGGTGCGAGCACCCGGCAGGACTGTAGTGCACGGGAGCAAAGAATTTTCAGTAACCACCAGAGGCTCACCCCGATGACAGCAACCGGCACCCCGCCTTGGTCTGGCGCCCGCTCTCACCTGCTCCACCATCTGCCCGTGGCCAATGCCCACCATGTTCCATGCTCTGCCACCTGCTGCCGATGCCCACCATGTTTTACGAGCGCCCCCTGGAGGTCAGCGCATGTCATAGTGACCGGTTGTTTGGTTGTTCTGGTGTTCGGTCTATTTGCATATTAGGGTTTTAGATATATAGACTAGAGGCCTAGTGCACATAATTCATGCACTGGGGGGGGGGGGTGTCCTTCAGCCCAGCCTGTGCCCTCTCACAATCTGGGACCCCTTAGGGAATCTCCGACTACTGGTTTAGGCCCGATCCCAGCCTGGCCTGTGGGGATTGGGCCTAAACTGGCAGTCGGACATCCCCTGAGGGATGAAGCAATGGACCAAGCGGTGCCGCTCGTGCTCATCCCAGCCCACTGCGCCTGCTGCTGCCACTCAGTAGTGCTGCCGCAGAGTCAGGAGAGGCTCCCGCTGCCACAGCTGCACTCGCCAGCGGTGAGCCCAGCTTCTGGCTGAGCAGTACTCCCCCTGTGGGAGCACACTGACCACCAGGGGGCAGCTCCTCCTTGAGTGTCTGCCCCCTGGTGGTCAGTGCGCATCATAGCAACTGGTCAACTGGTCATTCAGTTGTTCCAGTCATTCCGGTAGCTTAAGCTTTTATATACATAGATAGTGTCTGCCTTATCCATTCTTCCACGTTACCAACCACTTTCTCTTCTTTAGGCAACGTGCCCATGTTCATTGTGTGCGTTATAGCAGCCAAGGATCTTGGGCTTAAGAGATTCATCACACCTTTAATTGTTAGAATGGTTCCTTGTCATCATGGTGGTGGTATGGTCTAACTGTTGCAGATAGGCTGGTCAGTGCTCCATGGGGTCAGTTGTAGTTCTGTGAACTGCATCTGGCAGATCTTCCTGTAGAGATTATTAAAAACAAATCACTGTAATTTCCTTTTGTTCGCTTACATCTTAGATTTTTTCTTATTGACTACTCTTTTTCCTCTCACCCTTTGACTGTCTTCAAAGTCCATTTTAGATCTTTTCTCTATATAAATATTTTCTTAGAAATATTATAATTTAGGATGATTTAACACTACCATAAGCAGTGGTGCTCAAACCTACATCTTCACTTCAGTCTCTGCCTACTTTGCATCCTGTTTCATCTTCAATATGTGGTTGACATTGAAAACTTTCCATAATAACTCAATAAATCACTTTCCTGTTGTTACCCTGCTGGTACTTGCCAGGCTCCTCAGCAATAGACACCAGAAGTCATTGTCACTGTTCTCTCCTCTATTTCCCAATGGGAACCATGGGACCCACCAGCCACCATGTCCTGCTCAGGCTTCCCTGACAAGGCCTCTTGGAATCATGCGTTTCTATTTCCGCAGGAGCCTGAGCCTAAATCTGTTTATGTCTAGATTACTCCATGGGCCCCTTACCCAATTGTCTTTTCTTCTCATAGAAACCCAGAACATCATGGAGCTGGATTAATTTTAAGTATTCTTTTGCCTTCTGATCCTTATAAAACACTTTTTTTTTCCTAAAAAAAAAAAAAAAATCCATGCATTATAATCATTCTCTGTTGGATCAGATCCAAGGTATTTGCCTTTTCTTTAAAGATACTTCCAGCCATTACACCAAATTAATTTTTCATTTGACTTGAAGGAAACTGCTCTCCATTCAAGGTACAACTCTACTGCTCTCCTCTGAGCTGGTTCACCTTTCTCCTCAGTTGATATGTTTTCCTCATTCCTCTCACTGCATGCATACCTCTCAAACTTTTAAATCCATTCCTGATTTATTCCCAAACAACTTTAGGTGTCCTAACATTTAAAGTGCAAAAGAGTCACTCTATTTATTGGTACATGTTTGGCCTCAATTTAGATATTCTACCACTGAAAGTTACAATTTCCTCCTCTTTTTCTTTTCTTTTTTTTATATATTTTATCGAACTTTTACAGAGAGGAAGGGAGAGAAATAGAGAGTTAGAAACATCGATGAGAGAGAAACATCGATCAGCTGCCTCCTGCACACCTCCTACTGGGGATGTGCCCGCTACCCAGGTACATGCCCTTGACCGGAATCGAACCTGGGACCTTTCAGTCCACAGGCTGACGCTCTATCCACTGAGCCAAACGGGTTTTGGCATCTCTTTTTCTTTTATTAATGTACAAGTAAGGATTGTGTATCAATTTCCTTATCTATAAAATGTGGACGATATTATTTGTTTTGAAGAACTTACTGAACTTGTTATTGAAAGTAAGTAACAAGTTTGTAGTTGTTCATTTGCCTTCTCTTGTCTCTGTCATAATAAAACTAGAGCAAACAGAAGATTTCCTCATTTTTGTCTATGGTCATGAATTGATATGTTCAACAGAAAAATACGATAATTTATTTCTATCATTCCCATTCATGAAAATTGCATGGGTGGCAGTTTTTAGGTTTCTTGGGCCATTTGGGTTCTTCTGTCATGTGAACCAGTCTAATTTGAAACCATTGTACCTTAAACTCTTACTAATTGCTGTAACTTAAAGTCATTATTTCAGATCATTATTAAAAAATCAGAACTTGCCCTATAAAATGCCCATAATTTTAGCAACTATATATCTGCTATGTAATTTCCTCTTTCAAAAAAGGCCATGCTCAATTTAATACTGGTATGTCATTTACAAGTGGCTAGGGGACTTTGTGAGGCCATTGCAAACTGTGGTTTCATGAGGTAGACTCTGAGGTCTGCACCACTGACATTCTGGGTCTGTTTTCCTAACACAGTCTGTAGCATATTTTTCATAGCCTGAGGGCTCCCCTAGGGGATGTTCTGTCATTGAATGAAATGGCATTGATTAAAATGAGAATTTTCTTTTTTGTGAGAAAGTGGATTGAGAAGAACCCAATCACAAATGCAACTAACGAATTAAATGAAAACAAAACACACAATTCTATGTGCTTATTAGTTAAAAGTGAGATAGACCACATTGATAATCTTTTAGGGAGATACATTGTATATAATTATAAATTTTTTTTAAGTGGGTATTTTTACAAAATATATAAAGGATACAAAATAATTATGTTCTGACTTTATAAATTCATAAAATAATGAATTTATATTGCATTCACTAGAGGCCCGGTGCACAAAATTTGTACACTCGGGCAGGGAGGTCCCTGGGCACTTGCATCTACAGTGGGAGCCATTAAAATATGTTAAAGGGCAAACACAACCCCACGAGCCTCTGGTGGTCACTGAAAATTCTTTGCTCCCGTGCACTACAGTCCCGCCGGGTGCTCGCACCTGCTGAGTTTGTAGAATTTGCAAACTCAGTCTTGTTTAGTACTTAACTTTTGGTTATAAATTACTTTGATGAGGAATATACAAACTGAGGAGTTGAATTTAAAAAATTTATCAATAGAAATACTGTAGCAATGGGTAGAATTGACTATTGAAATAGATATAACTCTCAAGAAAAGCATGAATATGCAGCAGATTAAAAAACAGTTGACTGTCAAAGATTACTATCTCACCAGAAAAATGAGTTTTATTTGAAAAATTAGTTTGAATTAAGATATAAGTGCTCTTTTGTAAAAAAAAAAAAATAGTTCATGAGTTGGTAAACAGAAATCACTATGTTTTACCATAAACCTTACTATTTAATGTTCTATTAAGAACAGACTTCAAGTTTCAGTGTATTTCATCCATTATAAAACACTCACCTGTGGTTCTTCTTAATTTTTAGAAGATTCCTACAAATTCTTTGAAGGAACAAAGTATCCCACTGATTCTGCCATGTTTTGCCACAGGATCACATACTCTATTTGAGTAATGTTAGATTCAGTATCTTAGGGCAGATAGTAGGAGGGAGGGAGATGGGGGAGAAAGGGAGTGAGAGAGCACGTGTGAGAGCATGTGAATGGTTGTACTTGGGGGAAATATTTTATTATCATCCTTTATTATCCTATTAATTACTTTATATGATGACTAGAGACACGGATTCGTGCACTGGTGGGTCCTGCTGCCTGGCCTGCAGAGATCTGGCCGAAACTGGCTCTCTGACATCCCCTGAGGGGTCCCAGATTGCAAGAGGTTGATTATTAGATGACACACCCTGGAATCAAGCTTCCTCCTATCTGGTTCCAGGTGTGTCACCCAAGAACCACAGCTGCCAAATCACTGCAGCTCAGCAGCTCCTGCATTGAGTATCTGCCCCCTGGTGGTCAGTGTGCACCATAGCTACTGGTCGGATGGTCAACCAGTCTAATGATTGTTTAGGCTTTTATATATGGACTAGAGGTCCTGTGAATGAATTCATGCACCAGTGGGGTCCCTTGGCCTGGCCTGTGGGATTGGGCCAAAACTGGCTCTCCAACATCCCCCGAGGGGTCCTGGATTGTGAGAGGGGGCAGGCCAGGCCAAGGGACCCCACCGGTGCACGATTGGGGCTGGAGAGGGACGCAGGAGGTTGGCCAGCCGTGGAGGGACCACAGGAGTGCTCAAGGGCGTGTCTGACCCATCTCGCTCAGTTCTGATTGGCTGGACCCCAGCAGCAAGCTAAACTACTGGTCAGAGTATCTGCCCCCTGGTGGTCAGTGCACATCATAGCGACTGGTTGACAGATTGACTGTCTGCCCCATGGTGGTCTGTGCACATCATAACGAGCAGTTGAGCAGCCTTAGCATATCATCAGAATATTATACTTTGATTGGTGAACAGACAACTGGGCAACTGGACACTTAGCATATTAGGCTTTTATTATATAGGACTAGAGGCCTGGTGCACAAAATTCATGCATTTCGGGAGGTCCCTTAGCCCGGGAGCCCTCAAGGGATGTCTGACTGACAGCTTAGGCCCGCTCCCTGTGGGGAGCCTAAGCTGGCAGTCAGACACCCTTAGTGCTGCCCCAGCTGCCACCGCCACTGTGCTCATCAGCTGTGAGCCCAGCTTCTGGCTGAGCGGCACTCCCCCTGTGGGAGAGCATTGACCACCAAGGGGCATCTCCTGCATTGAGCGTCTGCTCTTGGTGGTCAGTGTGTGTCATAGCTACTGGTTGTTCCGCTGTTCAGTTGATTTGCATATTAGCCTTTTATTAATAGGATCATACTAGTCAATTAAACAGGTATCACTTTTTCATTAATTTCTTTTAGAGGAAAGAGAAAAGATAGAAGAGAAGGAAACACAGAAAAACAGGCAATGAAAGTAAAACTGTTGCCCTGGCCAGTGTGGCTGTGGCTCCATGTTTAGAGCTTTGGCCTGTGCAGTTGGCCTGTAGGTTTGATCCCAGGCCCCTTTCAGGGCATGTCCAATGTGTCTCTCTCTCATCGGTGTTTCTCTCTGCCCGCACCCCCCTTCCACTCTCTTCAGAAATCAAATGAGAAATATCCTCTGGTGAGGATTAACAAAAAAAAGTAAAAATCAATCATTTTGAAATGTGTGGGAGATAAAAACAAGGTGATACATAGTTTTAAAATCCAGGGTGCTGCAGCTACATTACTTTATGCCACCTGGATGTGTATATGTGTGAAATAATCACATTTTTTATTTGTACCCTTTCCTGTTTGTCTTTAAGTTATTTCTAGTTTATTAGAGTATATTGGTATTTCTTGGTTACTTTTGAAGGGTGGTAAAGAGAGTTGACACTCTGAGGACTGTATACATTGTACATGTGTACACCGTTTTACCCAATAAGGTACTACAGACTGCAACTGAGGGGGAGCAGTGTATGCCACCTCAAAATGTGTTACTTTGGCATGTGGATTATTTTGAGCAGAAGGCAATTAAGACCCAGAAGATCTTTAGGAAAAGTGGTTGGCCTCTCCATTAACTTTAAAAAAGAATTCAGATAGAAGCCTGTACCAGAGAGAGAGAGAGAGCTATTACCAGAGACCTCTCCTTATGTCATGGCAAACATTTGTGTACCAAACATTTGCTCTTCTCACTTTCCTGTAAATTGCCTTCTTCCCCTTTGAAGCCCCACTTCCTTAACCCCTTCTCCTTAGCTCAGGGTGGTATATAAGCCTCAATTAACCGATTGCCTTTGAGACTCATGGCTTTGTGGGGCTCTTGTATGTGTGTAATTAATTTGTGGGGTTTTTTTTCGTTAATCTGTTTTATGTCAGTTTATTCATTTGGTTCTTTCATTCTTTATGGGCAGTCTATTAGCTGTTTGGCTTGGTGTATTGAAATCAAGTATTGTTTGGGATATTTTTTCTCTCTTGTTCTTGTAAGTGAAACAAATCCAGTTAGTATTCTTTTGGCCTTTGTATTATTGTACGTTAATTTAATTATTAGACCAGCCAAAGAACCTAGAAGAAGGGAAAAATTTTCCTCCTCAACACAACAAAAGTTTCATTACTACTTAGAGTTAGGGGTAGATAGTAAAATGCTTTTAAAGTTTTGTGCAGTTTTCCTTAATAGTGACTATTATCCAAATTTCTTTTCAGAAATTGAATATTAACTAAAAATTGAAGTCAACTCTAACTGTGCCGGTTTATAATTCTGCTAATTGAACTCCTTTTACCTTCAATACTTACCTAGTCACTAACACTCCATTCCCCTTCTGCCTTCTTGACATCTGTGAAATATATGAACCTATATCTGATTCTCAGGCTGGATTATAGGTGAAAGATATTAACTGTAACTCAAGCTAAGGACTAAAGCCTATAGTATATTTGAATAATTTATTATTGAATCATTAAGTAAATTCATCTGTTTGATTTTTTAAGCTATTATTTCTTTATTCAGTTTTATTGAGACATAATTGACATATCATTGTCTAAGTTTAAGGAATACAACATAATGATTTGATATATGTATGTATTGAAAAATGATTACCACAGTAAGATTACTTAACATTGCATCACCTTTTAAGACTACTTCTTTAGCAATTTTCAAATATATAGTACAATATTGTTAACTATAGTCATCATGCTGTACATTACCTTACCAGGACTTATTAATCTTATAATTGGAATTTGTACCTTTTGAGCACCTCCACTCAATCACCTCACAACCCTCCCCGTACCTGCAGTAAAATCTATAAAATGGCAGTATCAACTTTTCAAGTTACTCCAATGTGTGAGGCAAGGTTCTAAATACATGGGGAGATTCCTCTATTATAAGGAGTTCATGATTTAGTTAGAAAGATAAGTCTTAAATACCTGAGCAGATAGATCTCTACCAGTGCACGGTGGTCAATGACATGCAGCGGAAAAATAGAGGTGCAAGTGTCGGAATTGGGGAGATGAAAGAGGTGTTTGTCTTGGCCCCTAGCGGGCTTTTTGGTTTTATCTAAGTTAGAGAACAGGTTAGAGAAAGTGTTTTATGCAGGAGAAAGGTTGCTTGCAAAGACTCAGGGGTAGGAATTGCTTCTATTTAGGAGCCAGCAAGGAGAAAGACAAACAGCCTGGGAAGAAGGTGGTGTGGAAAGTAAAGGGAGACAAGATTGAAAAGGGAGATTGGGTCAGACTGGGGGAAACCTTTTGCCAGTCTAACCTTTTTATCTAAGTAAGTGAGTTGAACCATATTTTTTCAGATTGCTAGTGATCATGTCATATGGAATATAATCACAAATATAAAGAAAGTCTATGTATGTTACATCTGTCTCCCCTAAGATAAATCTGTTTCTCTGAAGGTAAGTTTCTCTCTTGTAGTTATTTCAGTTAAAAATCACAAGGAGTTGGTTGATGTGAAACATATTAAAGATTCAGCTATCTATTGGTGAAAACAGGTAATGATCGTAGAGCAATCTATCAGCGGAGCTTTTTTTAAAAAAAGAAATGTGTTTGAGGCTCTGGCAGGGTAGCTTAGTTGGTTAGAGCAATATAATAAAAGCCTAATATGGTAAGTGTCCAGTTGTCAGGTTGGCCATTCAACCAATCAAAGCATAAAATGCTAATGATATGCTAAGGCTGCTCAACCACTCACTATGATGTGCACTGACCACCGGGGGCAGAGAGTTGACTGGTCAACCAGTCACTATGACGTGCACCAATCACCAGGGGGCACTGGTAGGTTAGCTTGCTGCTGAGGACTGAGTGAGACAAGCAGGACATGCCCTGGAGCCCTCCCGCATCCCTTCCCAGGTGGCCAACCTCCCGCATCCCTCCCTGGCCCTGATCATGCACCGGTGGGGTCCCTCAGCCTGCCCTGTGCCCTCTTGCAATCCGGGCTGAGGGAGCTCCCTGCCCAAGTGCACAAATTTCGTGCACCAGGCCTCTAGTGAATGCATAAAAAAGTAGAACAACAGATCAATATTCTCTCTCTCTCTCTCTCTCTCTCTCTCTCTCTCTCTCTCTCTGTCTCTCTCTTTCTCTAAAATAGAATTTTAAAAAAATAAATGTGTTTGAAAACCCCAAGCTTAAAATGCATTTTGAAGCAATATTTATAGCAGGGATAACTATAAAAATATATTCAAAGTACACATAAATCTTTCTATTTTTATGTGAGTTTTATCTGCCCATCAAATTTTAATTATCAAAAGAGACTCTATTTTAATAAATCTTTCTCCCTCCCTAAACTGTTTTTTTCTCCAATATTACTCTATATGGAAGTTAGGAGGTTAGGTGTGGAATATTTTGCTTATTTTTATGACTATTTCTTGTAATATAAATAGGGGGTTGTGGTTCCTTTCCCTCAGAGGTTCTCCATATTTACTCTGAGTGAGCATCATCTGAAATTGCTGGTCAAAACTGACCGACCTCCAGAAACTAGGATTCATTTGGTTCTAGCTGGGCCTTGGAATCTGACCCAGGCTGATTTTGAAGCAGGTGGTCTGAGAAATATTACTGTAGCATGAAGGGAAATAAGTCAGGTTAGTAGAGAACAAACTCTCACTCTAAGGCATTTATCTTAAATATTTATATGCAGTTAAGCAAATGGCTCAGTACTTGGTGTTGTGGGTCTACTTTTGCGTCCTTGAAAGACTTCTCTAAGGAAGAGCCTTGGGACTTAAAAACTGGAAGGATGTCTGTGACGGTTTGTACCACATTTCTACATCGAGGTTCTGTGCTTCTCTCTGTCGCTCTTGCTTATACCTTTCTTGAATGAAAACCCAAGTGAATTTAATGGGCAGAGCATGGGTAATACTGAGATATGGCAACCCTATATAAGGAATTTAGTCATAATATGGAGTCTAGGCTAGAGATAAATTTGATAAATGCTCCTCACATTCACTTAAACAGAATTGAGACATGCCCTTGCACCTGTTTCAGGGCACTGACCTCAGCCCTGATCCAGGAAGAATGCCTGGCGCCCCCTGGTCTCCTGGGAGGCCAGGCCCTGATTTGCCATAGGAGAAAGGGCCAAGGAGTTCACTGCAATGGCTTGGAGAATGGCTTTGCAAACCCAAGGAACACTCATGTCCCAATTTTTCAGCCTAACTTTTCAGACAGTGAAGGGTAAAGTTACTGACTCATGCTGACCGTGGATAGGCTGTAGTGAAGTGGCCAGTGGGTGGTGAGAAACGGAGAGAAGTCAGCTCTCTTTGAAGTCACTGGGAGCAAGCAGCTTCAATGTTGGTAACTGCTTAAAACAGCAAATGAGCCTACAAATCTGAGTGCAGCCTGCTAGCTCTTTTTCTCGCATTGCACCAACATTTACCACAATGGCTGCGATTTCTGTGATTTTCAGTTTCAGATTTGAGGAACACTTTTTGTCATGGTCACGTGGGCTTCTCTGTCTAAAATACTGCCTTACATATAGTAGGGGATCAGTAGGGACTTAGTTGTTTTAATTTTGTGAAATATTATCAATGCTGTCAATAAATATATTTTTATTGATTTTAAAGAAAGAGGAAGAGAGAGGAAGAGATATAAACATCGATGAGAGAGAAGCTTTGATCGGTTGCCTCCTGCACGCTCCTACTGGGGATCGAGCCCACAACCCAGGCCAGGCATGTGCCCCAATCTGGCATTGAACCCCACCACATTTCAGTGCACGGGACAATGCCCAACCAACTGAGCCACACCAGTCAGGGCTATGAATGTTTTTAATGCTTAATAAGGATATGATCACTTTTTCTGTAAATGTGTGTTTTAAAAGGCTTGCAATATTGTTTACTATAATTTTAGCATGTCTTGGGAAAAAAGAATTCAAAGGTATGCTACATGGATACCATTTATTCTACATAATAATAAAACTGTTTTCATTAAAATGATTAAAAATAAGCAATTTACAGAATATTAATGACACTTGAAAATTGGCACATCAAATTGATCATAGTAAAGAAAGAACATGAAAGTCAATTTTGTTTTTAACAAAAATGAGTCCTTAGTAATTAATTGTTGGTAGACCAGCCACATGGTAGATTGACAATAGAGAACTATTCTAACACATTTAAATCCTTAAGATAAAACAAGACAACACAGACCATTTTTAAAATGAAGTTTCTGCTAGTTTGAGACCTCAGGTATTCAATGGCATTGCGACTGATGCTTTCTTTGGTCTCTTGGGAAGGAAAAGATGAGGTTGGGAGGTGGGTAGTCATACTGATAATGCTAACTCAATTATAGTCATTTGTTTATTATGTATTAGGAAGGTGATAGTCTATTGTGATTTTTTCTAAAGTTTTTTGCCCTCCAAAAGTTCATTGAAAGATTATAATGTTTAATATCTGGAGACAGTTAGCTCTGTACTTTCTAAAGAATATTCCTTTTTATTTTGATGGGGTTTTCACTCATATTGTATATATCTCCCTGTTTAATATTTTACATATGGTGTGTACTTCAAAAGTGATGGCTGTTTTGTGATTTACAACCTTGGAGAAAAATAACATAGTAGTCATAACTTTGCAGTTTTTTGTGATGCATGAAGATCAGATTTTTTAATGTTGGTTAATGCTTTGCTAATTAAAGTGTGCATGTTAATTAAAG
Organism: Myotis nattereri; assembly: GCF_964212035.1. NCBI lineage: Eukaryota > Metazoa > Chordata > Mammalia > Chiroptera > Vespertilionidae > Myotis > Myotis nattereri. The sequence continues at coordinate 86,913,184 of NC_138075.1, forward strand.
CAGAGGCTAATGTTAATTACCTATATTAATGGAATCTCATGTAGCACCTGCCTGAAGCAATGGGTTCAATTTTCAAAATATCTCAATTAAGGCTGAAACTTTTGATTTGCATCTAGTAGGGTTTCAATTAACTGCATTGAAAACTTAAATAACACTCTCAAGGGTGCAAAATATCAGTGATTATATGAAGTATGGTAGAGTTTGGTAGGTTCATTTATAGACACTTTTTTCAGCCTAACTGTATTTATTTCTTGTCTACTGGTCAAAATTGTGTTCACCCATCAAGACCCCTCTTCTGTGAAGTATTTTCCAGTTCCCAAGGGACTATCAGCGCCTGTTTGTTGCTTCTCTTACACCACTCTGCCTTATATTATAAGTCCTTGTTACTTCTGTGTCCCTTGCTAAATAGAAGCTCCTGAAAGGCCTTGGCTTCGTCCCTTACAAGGACCAGCACACCTGATCAAATGCTAGCATGTTTTGTAGCTGAAAACACTCTTTAAGTGTTTGCAAAACAACTAAATACATTTACTGACTAAAGTGGAGATGAGTGAACTTTTCCCTTTTAGTGCATGACAGTTGCACTGTCGCTCCCTTTATGACTGCTCCACGTAAAGCGTGAAGTTACTGCTTGGGATCTTATACCTTTGTCTAATAAAAGATAGATATTTTCATTAATTTCAGTTAAAAATTAGCTGGAATGGGCAAGAGGCTGCTTGTTCAAGATAAAACAGTCAGTGTTATGAGAGCAGAGGACGTGTTTATGCGGGCAGGGATGATGTTAATATCCTATTTCAGTCCCAGGCTTATAAGTTTACCATTCTGCATGCAGATCCGGCTTGTGACCATAAGTGCACATACTTTAAATCAGCTACTCACGGAAGAGAGCCATAGAAAGCTTGCTTTATCTTGGAAGATAGCACATGGGGTTATCATATGGTGGGCTAGAATCTTAATATAATGAATTAGAGATATCAGTACCTGTCTGGAGACATGTATTGCCATTAGTATGCATAACCACTCTCCTGAATTCACTGTCATATTTGCTGAAGTCCCAATAACAACTTTTCCCTTTGGGTCTTCGGGAAGGATTAGGAGCTAATGGCGCTAACCTTTTTGACATCTAGTAAAATCACGGTTTCAGAAAAATAGTTCCATTACTCTACACAATTGAAGGGAAAGGTAATCTCCTCGATAAGCATACACAACTAGGTCACAGACTGACTTACAGCCCCTGAAATCAGCACCGGTTACTGCTTTTCCTTGCCAGACTTCGACTCCATTGACTGTTCATCTCGGAGGACTAGCTTTGTCTTCATTCAGCTGTAAGGAGTATCAGATGAACATAACATTTCCATGTGCAAGGTGTGGTCATCAAGGTGACGCACAAGGCACACGCTTGCTTACTGTGCTGTGTGGTATGGCATACTGGTTTTAAAAAGTTAAGGTAAAAAGGGATGGAATTGATTGAGCAAGAAGATGTCAGCTGACATCCATAACAGGAGGTATGATTGTGGAAATGAGATGGGAGTGTGTCCATTAACCAAGGGCCATGTAGGCTTAGATGTGATAGTGAGAGCTCACATTCTTTATGTCAAAACTGGCTCAGTGCTGATTAGGTAGTAGGTGGAATAAGTGCAACAGCTAGTTGTAGAAATGTGACAGATATGCAGATTGGACTTTCCCCGGATGAGACAATGGTTCAGGTTTTACAACTCGAGAGCAAAGTCACCAAAGCATCCGTTCCCCACTGTGGTACCATTAAGGCGGCAGATGGCAGAGCATTAACAGAAAGACATTGGGAACAGCTGGAAAACATCTGCTAGGAAGTGACAACCTAATGGGTGTTCTGGGCCTTTTCTAATTGAGGGGGAATCACTCAAAAAGCCTGGAAAGAAACTTTGATGTTTTGGTGCTGGGAGGAAGGAGTCGGAGCACTACATTCTAGTTGAGGCATTTGAGGGACTTCTGAAAATAAGTGGCTTTGAAGCTTGGGAAATATTCTAGGAAAAAAAAATATACAAAGTTAAATTGCTTTTCCCCAAGTGCTAAATAAGAATAAACTTTTAAAAGGTGTCTGTGAGGTTTACGTGGACCTGGAGCCCACTTTAGGAACATATTTGGTTCATCACTAAATCATGAGTGATATTTAAACATAGTAGAGAGTTTTGATTGAGTCCAAGAATCGCAGGACAAGGAACATTGAGCCTTGCAGAAAGTGACTGATGTGGGTACCTTCCACAGGGACTCCGTGCCACACCCCAACTCTTGCAGTTGCCTTAGTCAGTGGCTGGCTAGGGACTGGACGTCATGGCTGCCGGACCGCTGGCCAGAGAGGTACCTGGGATGGTTAGTAGAAGCACTGGACCTGGCTCTTCCTCTCATTAGCTATGTGACTTTGGATAAACCAATTTATTTGATCTCTGGCTTCTGCATCTGTTCAGAGGGGATAATAATACCTCATTTACCTGAGCACAACTCAAGGTTGTTCTAATGATCAAATGAGAAAATGTATGTGAAATCACACAAGCCATGAAAGTATAAATGCAATTTATTATTAAATTATCAATATCTTATTATCAAGTGATTCCTGATCAAGCAGAACATTATTCTCAATGATGATGTAGGCATTTATCCAGGTACCCAGTGAATAGTGAGCTGATTTAGGTGAGAGATAGTGAAACTAGGATTATCACATCCAATTAACCTGTTAATTTGCAAACTGGTTCAAGTAACAGGACTAAATCAATACTAGTTTCATAGGAGAATAGATTATTTGGGATGGAACTATAAAATATAAACATCTAATTATATAAAATATGAAATCTTATAGTTCTTTTAAAATGCCCAATTAAACAATAGAGAGTTTCATTTTGGACATAGATTCTGACTAAAAAGCAAGTTGTTTATCATATTTTAAAAATACAGTTATTTTGCCCAGCTGGTGTGGCTCAGTGGTTGAGAGTCGACCCAGGAACCAAGACATCTTGGTTTGATTCCTGCCTGATTCCCTGTCAGAGAACATGCCTGGGTTGCAGGATGGATCCCCAGAAGGGGGCATGCACATGCACAAGGCAGCCGATCTATGATGTTTCTCTCTCTATCCCTCTCCCTACCTCTCCCTCTAAAAATCAATAGAAACATGAAAAATTATATACAGTTATGTCTTAGGGCTGATTCTCAAGATGTGAAGCAGCATATTGAAGACAGCAGTGCATTTAATGTTAATACAAAATTACTTCCTCACTGTCATCCTTTATTCTGACCCTTTCTTTCTACCTCAGAACTTCACTCAAACTGAGATCCCAACTCTAGCCAGCGTGGCTCAGTGGATAGAGCATCAGCATGTAGACTCAAGGGTCCCAGGTTCAATTCCAGTCAAGGGCATGTACTTCCGTTGCAGGCTCTTCCCTGGCCCAGGCCTTGGTCGGGGCGCATGCAGGAAACAACCAATCGATGTGTTTCTTTCACATCAATATTTCTCTCTGTCTTCCCCTCTCTCTTCCACTCTCTCTAAGAATCAATGGAAAAATATCCGCAGGTGAGAATTAAAAAGAAGAAAAAAAAACCCTGAGGTCCCAGCAACCTTTAATTACCATTAGAAGAAACAGGTGAATTGTCACGTGAAATGTCTTACATTCCAGATTTGTCTGTTTCTTCGTGGTGTTCTGTAACTTTTCCCTCTATCCACTATTTCCTATAATCTGGAAAGTTGGTCTAGAGGCCTGCTTGCCTACAGGCTAAACATTGTTGGCCTGTGTGTTTCATGAGGTATCTTATCGTGTCAGGTTGTCTGCTGTTTGGGATGCTAAAGTGGTGACAGCCAGATGCCTTCTCCATAGAGATAAGATTTCCCTTATAATTAGCAGGACATCTGTGGGGCAATTCTTTGACATGTTAATATTTAGTTCTCCATTAAAGGTTTGCTTACTGGTTTTAGACTCCATTGATGATTTTTGCTGGAATCATTTATTTTTGGAGTGGCTGTAAAGTGGTAGTTTTCTAATTCTATTTTTTCTTTCACATTTTTTAACTGGCATATATTTTTTTTCTATAAAGCTTCCTGTCCAGTTCATATGAACTACAGTTTCTTTTTAAAACCACAAGTGAAATACATACCTAGGTTTTCCTCTTTACTTCCCAATATTTGGGGTAAGGAGTTAGTGTAATAGTCACCTTCCATAGTGATGTTTTTTTCTTTCTCTCTTTTAAGTATACTACAGATTGGTTGGTTACTATTTATTCAAAATGCTACAATCAACTACAATAATTCTTCTTTTTGCTGCTTATATTGTCCCAAATTTGCCAAAAGGGAGCCTCTTTATGATGGTTCCTGTGGAATTTACATTTTAGTGGGATGCGGATCAGAAAAAGCAAATAAGCAAAACATACACACATTCAAATAAACATGTAAATAAGCAAAAGAATCATTCAATCAAGCAAATATAATTGTAAGATATAGTAAATATTAGGAAGAAAATAAATAAGACCTGAGAGAGAGAAAAATAGGAGGTATGTATCTTAGGTAAGATGACCAAGTAAGGAAAATTTATTTATTTATTTATTTATTTATTTATTTATTTATTTATTTATTTATATTAAATAGATTGAGGTAACATTGGTTAATGAAATTATATAGGTTTCAAGTATACAATCCTATGATACATTATTTGTACATTGAATTGTGTGCCCACCACTCAAAATCAAATCTTCTTCCATCACCATATATCTGACTTCCTTTGCCACCCCCCACCCTACTTCCCTCTGGTAACCACCATACGTTGTGTCAATGAGTTTTTGTTTGTTTTTCTTGTTTGTTCATTTGTTGTTGCTTTCAGTTTTATATCTCACATATGAGTGAAAGCATATGGTGCTTGACTTTTTCTTTCTGACTTATTTCGCTTAGCATGATATTTCCATGACCTATCCATGTTGTCACAAATGGCAGTATTTCATCTTTCTTTATGACTGAATAGTATTCCATTGTATATATGCACCACATCTTCTTTATCCTATCATCTATTGAATGACACTTAAGTTGTTTCCATGCCTTGGCCACTGTGAATAATGCTATAGTGAACACAGGGGTTCATATATCTTTGTGAATAAATGTTTTCAAATTTTTGGGGTATGAGACCTAAAGGCTATGAAGGTGATAACCATGTGAAGACGAAAGGAGAAATATACCAAGCAGATGGGACAGCACGTCCATGGTGGGAAGGAGCTAGGCTCATTCAAGGAATTGAGAAAGCCTAGCATAGTTAGAATGTGTATGGAAGGGTGAGAGCAACTCAGGAGTAGTGATGGACAATGAAGGCCAGATAAGGCAGGCCCCGGAAGACTCTGGTGCCCAAGGGGAGATATGTTACAATATACACTGGTTGAGGCTGAAGTCAGACATTTCCTTTAAGGAGATTGTGAGCATAGTATCCAATACCTTCCATTGTGTTGTCAAGAAGGGAGCCTATAGAATACTGGAAATATAGAATAATAATGGAGCAATCTGTTAAAATGTGTTTGCTTTAGACAGTGATGTTTAGGGATTCTTTTATAATTAATCTTTTGACTTAGGAGGTAAACTAGTTCACTTTTTCATTCTGCTACTAAAATATAGAATAGGAAAATATATAATTGAGGTAAACAGAAGTGAGGAGGAAGCAGGAGGATATAATTGTGTTTAACCTATCACTTACTTTGAATAGCAGTATGCCTGATGGGTAGGAATGAAGCCATCAAAGAGGAAAACGGATGTGTATTTGTATTTCTTTTAAGTCTCCTCCAGATATAATAGCAGTGAGCTACTAAGCGTTTTCAGGAACAAACTAAGCCATAGCCAAACTTTGTAAGCTCTAAGCAGCCCTGGCCAGTGTAGCTCAGTTGTTAGAGTGTCAGCCCTCCCACCAAAGAGTCCCAGATTTGATTCCTGGTCAAGTGCATGTACCTGGCTTGCAGGTTTGATCCAGCTCCAGTTGGGGCACAGGCAGGAGACAACTGATCGATGTGTCTCTGTCATATAGGTCATAGGTGTCTCTCTCTCTCTCTCTCTCTCTCTCTCTCTCTCTCTCTCTCTCTGTCCTTTCTCTCTCTCTCTCTCTCTCTCTCTCTCTCTCTCTCTCTCTCCTTTCTCTCTCTCTCTCTCTCTCTCTCTCTCTCTCTCTCTCTCTCTCTCCTTTCCCTCCATCCCCCCTCTCTTCCACTCTCTCTAAAAAAAAAAATCAATGGGAAAAATATCCTCAAGTGAGTATTAACAAAAAATAAAAATAAAATAACGAGCCCTAGCCGGTTTGGCTCAGTGGATAGAGCGTCAGCCTGCGGCCTCAAGGGCCCCAGGTTCGATTCCGGTCAGGGGCATGTACCTTGGTTGTGGGCACATCCCCAGTAGATTTTCACCCATAACCTTTCTTAAACTTAATATTGCAGATTCATGCATTTCAATATTTAAGTGAAGAATAATGAAATTCATGAACTTGAAGATGGGCATCATGTTAACGTGTCAATGCCTGTGAATATTTGGTCTGAATTAGTATATCAGGTATCTTTCTATTTCAACAGTAGCAAGAGTGGGGATGAGCGAGGATGCACAAAGGTAGTGGGAGCTTTTATATGGAGGCTATTACATATGGCATTGAGATTTACTGGAATATTCTTACCTAACATCAGGGGTCCTTCCCTTACTCATAGTAAGTATCCTCCACTAACATTAGAACTTTCCAATTAAACATAATTTTCACCTTTACATTTTCATTGATTTTAGTAAATTGATAATCACCAATATGTTGAAATCCAAAGGGTTTTTCCTTAAAAAAAGTATTTTGATATTTCCTACAAATATAATTTTAAATAAAATATCTAAGTTTTAAAATGACTTTTGATTTTCTTTCTGTTTTCATCTTTAAATATTTCTTATTTATCAGTGAATCACCTCTCAGTATAATATCTAGATAAAATATATTTCCCTCCTTTTAAATACTTTTATATTCCCATCTGTTTTTATGGCATGTTACTGCATGTCTCCAGAGGCATACAGCATTTTTATTTTCAAGTAAATTTATATTAGTTACAGTCTCCAGCTGTTTTAGATATAGGATCATTTCCTGTCGGTGCTGTTTCCAGGACAATTCTTTTTTCCCTCACAAAAATGAAAAATGTAATTTAACAAAGACATCCTATAATTGCCTTCATATCTAGCAAGGTATCTAGTGATCTAAATACTTATTTTATTTAAAACATCTGTCTACATAATATTTAGTGATTGTCCAGGGCTATATCATCTTTGGGAAAGGCAGCTGCTGCCATTTTTATTTAATTTATAAGGAAACAACAAAAATTTCTCCTTCATATTGAATCTTCTGCCACTATGTCTTATGTGAGATTTTATTGTATTTTTTAAATGAGAATAGCTTACCTCTTTGGTGCTTGCAATTAGTTTAGTTTTTTTCAAATTGGGAAAGACCATTCTTTAAAAAATCACAATGGAAGCATTTTGTAAGAATAATACTCTTGTTCTATTCTCTCTCTCTTTCTCGACAGATAGATAGATAGATAGATACCAAAGTATCATAATAGAGATGATGGCATGCTGCTTTACTCATGTAACTAGCTTTACACAGGAATCACATTTCAGTTTCCAAGTTCTTTTAGAGTTACTTGTCTATAGTGCATTTTCTTTTAATTTATAATAAAAAATCTCGTCTTTTTTATTATAAAGCTGTTCTGTTGATTAGAGCAGTTAGTTGATATTTTCTTGTTGTTGTTTTTTTTGTTGTTTGTTTTTTATAAAAACTGCATGAAGAAAGATGGCACTTCTATAAAAGCTCTTTGCCTTGGGGGGTGACACTCAATGCTGCTTGTAGAGGACTCCATATGGAAACTCTATTTATTTATTTATTTATTTATTTATTTGCACTACCCTTAAAGCCAAAGATAAAGTGTTTAACTTTTAATAGATCATATCACTTTAGGCTCAGCCGAATGCCAAAAACAACAGGCACCCAGGCTTACAGTAGTGTGTCTAAATGAGGAAGTTTACTTTTTCCTGGGAAGTAATCAAAATATTCCTTTTTGGAACACTGAGAGCATGAAAGGGAAATGATTAGGGTTCCCTACTGACACACTGTTATGATTGACAGGAAAAACCCACATTTATGCCACCTGAGACATCTTGTTCCGGAACTTTCTGGAGGGTAGTAAATTGGTGTTGGCACAAACACAAAAAAATAAAATGACTTGATTCAGCACTTTTCAATTCTAAATCCCCTAACACTAAAGCAAGAAGTAAATATTCATCAAATGATCAAAATTTATATTGATTTTTATTCTACATTAGCAGCTCAAAGTCGAGATTCTTGACAGGATGGATGTCGGTTTGAATGATTCTCTTTGAAATGAGGATATAGCACTGGGCTGAGTGCTGCTGTGCATTCCTGAACCAGGGGCCATGATTATTAGAACCCTAGGAGGCTAAGTTTTTAAAAGAACAGTATAAAGACACACTTGTTCAGTTCTGTTTTGATAACTAAATTGTTATTATTAGTATGTAAAATAATTCTTGTTGTTCCTATTTCATTCCTTCCTTTCTATCACCATCTAAGGACCAGTATTCTATAGAATTTCAAAGGAGCTGGAGTGCATGATATAGTCAGATAGAGTTAATAGCTGCATTTGCCAGCATAATTGTACGTGGGAAGGAACCTCCAGTCCTGCAGGGCAAGAGAAGCTAAGATTGTATCTTCACATTATACATCTTTAATTTTTTTGTTTCTGCCAGAAAGTAAATAAGGATTTGCTGTAGAGAAACTTGGAAGATGGGAATAAGAACACAGTCATAGAATATAAACACAGACTTGATGCCTGTGTCATTGTACAGAAATCTGCTCAGGAAACAGTAATGGAGAAACATTGGAATTCTAATCATCCCCTCCAGTCGGCACAGTGTAATCATCCTCTCTTCCCACCCTGGCTCATGACATAAAATGCTGAATTTTTAATGACTCTAACTACTTGCATTACAAAGACGAGGAGGACAGTGGTGGATGAGGCTTTCCACAGATGCACTTGTGTGATGTATTTGTTCTTTATATTAGTTAGGTGGATGTATTGCTGTTAATAAATATCTCCTCTATCATTAAAATGGAAGAGGACATTTTTATTTAACAAAAATAAATGCAGAAGAAATAATGAAAATAACGTTGATGTTAATTTTTCTGATTTGTGTAAAGATGCTTACTTACTATTTAACAAATATATTGAAGGACATACTTTTAAAATTGAATTTTCTAAACATTATAGTGAATGTTCTTAATGGTTTGTAAGTAGCATCAAGTCAATAGAAATAAAGATTACTTTTTAAAGATATAAATACAATATTTTTAACTTAAATCAGTTATCTTTTGCATTTGTCCTGAGTTTATTTATCCATGAATATAAATATAAAAAAACCTTGAGAACCTAAGGTAGTTTTTCTGGGGCTGCCAATATGTTTGTGGAAATTTTGTATCCTAATGTACAGAGATGAGTATCTACAGTAGTCTTTGTTGAGTGTAATATTGAAATAGCTTTGAGATTCTTGTGAAAATTTTTATATATATTTAATTTTTAATAATGGGAAAATATTTATATTTTTAAATACTTTTACGACTCTCTTATCCAATGGTAAAAAGAACATTCCAACAAACGAATTGTTTCTTTGGCAACATTTTTGAAGTATAATATTGAATGCATATTTTAGCTCCTATTATTCAGTATAATTTTTCTATATTTCTAGGTTATATGTTCCCTGAGGGCAGGCACCATGTCTGACCCAGATGTGTATCTTACTGAACATTTGACACGTAAGAGATTCTCAGGACAAACTTGTTAAATGAATAAATGGAGGCTTTTAATCAACTTTACTCCAAAGAAATACAGGGCTAAAGAACAGTATGCCACTCAGTCATGCACGAGGGACTAAAGAACAACGTGAGATTCTCATCCGTTGTAATACCAAATGTTATTTGTATTTAACCAGAATGTAGCTGATCATAAGTATGTGAAAAAAAATGTCTTACAGGGTTCATTTCTGGACAAAAGAAATCCACTTTGGATTCAATCCCTAAGATGAGTTATCTCAGGAAATTATGAATCACCAGCAATGATGACAAAGGCAAAAATATACAAAACCAGAGGCCTGATGCATGAAATTCCTGAAAGGGTAGGCCCTCGCAGCTCCAGCTGCCTTGGCCCTCGCAGCCCCAGCTTCCTCTGGAAGGTCGTCGGGACGGTCATTCTGCTGTTTGGCCATTTGGTCAATTTGCATATTATGATTTTATTATTACACCAACACTGTAAAGGTGACAACTCTAAATCCTAGAATGAGTATGGGGAACTCTGATAAGTAAAAGAATGGAGATCTCCAAGTGAAGATTCTAATCAACCCTGAAAGAGCTTGTCAAGGCCTTGAGGCCTGAAAGTGTTTCCAGAAGGAAGCTATCTGGGCCAGTTGCAAGAGGGATACTTTGGGGAGGAAAGAGAGAAAGCATCCTATATAATAAAGCCTAATATGCAAATCTACTGAACAGTGGAACAACTGGCAGACCAACTGGTCGCTATGATGTGCACTGACTACCGGGGGCAGATGCTCAATGCAGGAGCTGCCCCCAGCCCACAGGCCCAGACCAGCAGCAGCAGCATGGGTGGGTGGGGGTGGGGGAGTGGGGGGGCCCCTGAGCAGGTAGCATGAGGCCAGCTGAGGTGGGTGCCAGCAGAGGCCCCCTGATTAACCCACCAGTCACCCCAAAGATCAGCCCTGATCACTGGCCAGGCCTAGGGACCCTACCCATGTACGAATTTTGTGCACTGGGCCTCTAGTATTAAATATTTGTATAAGGAAGAAGAGAAAAAGGCATGTGCTTAGAGATACTACATCAAAGGTTAAAAAAAAACAAAACTGTGTAGTAAAAGTAGGAAATTATTCCCCAATGACAAATGATTGCCAGAACAAGTGTAGTTCTCACCTATTATATTGAAGGATCCTGTGATTGTCCTGAGTTAGTGTGGACTGTTTCAAATAACTTATATTAAAATATTTCCTAAAGTACAAATATCTTTAACTTTTTAAATAAATCCTTCTTTCTGGGTTCAATTTCCTAATTAAACACACACACACACACACACACACACACACACACACACACACACAACCTGTGGCATTGTTAATGTCTTTTCCAAAAGTTCAAATGACTATTTTTTTTAAATGGAAAATCAGATTTTATGAAGTTAAAACAAGCCCCTGCCCTGAAGACTTAAAACTGTGTTTTGAAATGGATTGTGAAGGTTGCCACATGGGACAATAGCTGAAGTTTCATTCCCTATGTATGTGATCACCATGGTTAGTTTCTAATATAATGTTCGGTATCTAAGATCACTTTGTTAGCAGAACAACACATTACCAAATGATTCTTCAATTAAATAAGCTTTTCTTTTCTTCCTTCTTCTTTTTTTCCCTAGAGGAAAGTATATATTTTAATATATACCCTAGAAAAAATATATATCTTTTTAAATAATTTTTATTTGTGTCAAAAATAATCTTCTTTCTGAGGGAGAATGAAGCCAATGATTTTTAAAAGCAAGCTGAGGCTATAAACTCCAACTCTGTTTTATTTCTTTGTACATTTTAAACCACTTCAGATTTTTTAACTCAGTAAAATTTATTCAGACAATTTGTTGAGTGGCTGTCACATACCATGTGCTGTGCTCAGTGCTGGAGATATAGCAATGAACACATAGATACAAGTTGCTGCCCTCATGGGGCTTCCAATCCATGGGGGTTGGGGAAGGTGGACAATGCAAAGTAAATTTTGGCTAGAGCTATATGTGGTGAATAAGTATGAAGGAGGATAGGGGTCGCTGCAGGTAGGGGTGAGTTAAAGTCTTATGTAGAAGATCTGAATGAGAAGATGACATTTCAGCAAAGACCTGAGAGAGATGAGGGACTGAGCTGTCTGCAAACAAGACCAAATGCCCCTAGAAAGTGTCTACCACCCCTGCTGGAGCTGACTGCTGGCATGGGAGATGTGGACTGAACGCTAGCATGGGGGATGTGGACGAAAGCTTGATTAGAGTGTGTTCAAGGAAAAATAGGAGAGGAATTAGACATATAGATAAAGCCAGAGGAAGGTTGATGTCAATTGCCATCTAGAGATTATTTTTTCTTTTTTTTCTTACATGGGAAAGACATTTTGTAGGGGGTTGGGGCGGGGGGGGGGGGTGGCTAATGTCCTAATGTGACTAATACAGTAGAGCAGAAAATGATTTAGGAGAGAGGAGCAATTTGCTGTGGGAGGAATCATCTTTGTGCAGTTAAGAGGGGTCTGGTGCACAAGTGCAGGGGACTGGTCTTTGAAGTCTGGACGATTTCCACTGAAATAGGAGGGGAGGCAGAGAACATGGGCCCAGATGCAAGCAGGAGGGAAGACGTGGTTGGAAGCTATGAAGTACAGTCTGTGTATAAGTGACCAGGCAAACCTACAGAGGCATGAGTTAAGGAAGTAAAATTAACTTTAACATTATTGGGACACTTAACAAAGGATGCTGGGATGTGCAGTTATAATGAAACTAGAGGCCCAATGTTTGAAATTTGTGCAAGAGTAGGCCTTCCTTCCCTCGGCTGCCGGCACAGCTTCCCTCTGGGACCCGGGACCCAGGCTTCCCTTCAGCCGCCAGCAGGCACCTCGCAGCCCCAGCTTCATCCAGAAGGTCATCTGGAAGGACATCTGGTCTAATTACCATATTACACTTTTATTATTACAGATAATTGATATTTCTTAACTAAATTAGTGCTTTTTAGGGTAAGGGTAAGACATATATCTGTATGTGCTTATAAAAATGATTATGTGTTGAATCCTTAAAGATTATTAGAATGACTAAAATTTACTCCCCAAAATTTATCATGGGCTAGCTACTTTGTTATTAGACACAATATTAGAGGGAAGTAGACAGTTGGATAATTATTCAGGCTCCAAAGATCATTGAATTTGGATCACCACACACCAAGCCAAATTTAAATAAAATATTTTAGAACACTGTGTCTTGTGTTCTGACTAAATTATTAATTTGTAATCTAAATTTGAAGAGGTATATCTCTAGTGATTTGGGCTCCAGGTGCATACAAAATAAAGGGGAAGACATGCAACTAATGATAAGCAGCAAAGCAATTGTATTAAACATCAGATGAAACAGCAGTGTTTCTAACTTTACTATATGGATTAGCCTGCTAGCGTGGCAATAACAAAATACTATAGATGGGTGACTTAAACAACAGAAATTGATTTCTCACGGTTCTGGAAGCTGGAAGTCCAAGGTATAGATGTTGTCAGGTTTGGTTTCTGGCTTGTATGTGACCACCTTCTTACTGTGTCTTAGAGGACCCTTTCTTTGTGTCCTCCTCTTCATCTTCATAGGACACCATTCCTATTAGATTAGGGCCCAACCCTAATCTAAGGTTACTTCATTTAACCTTAATTACCTCCTTAACGACCCTGTCTCCAAATACAGTCACTTGGGGTTTATGGCTTGAACATACAAAGGGGTGGGGTGGGGGCACAGTTGAATCCATATATTATGTTAAAGGTTTGGCAATATTTGGAACCTATAGGGGCTCTGCAAATAACTGGGACTATAAAACGGCAAAGGAGACATGGAGAACAAAGTTCCTCTGTAGAGCGTGGAGTCTTGAGACAGAGACAGAAAAAGTTGAGACAAACACAGACATTTAAGCTGTGATATGTGCTGTTAAGGAAATTACCACGGTTCCAAAATAGAGAAAGATAAAGTGGATCTACTTTTGATAGGGTGGTCGGGGAAGGCCTTTCTGAGAAGTAACATGTCAGCTGAGAGCTGAAGGATGAGAAGACATTAACAAAAGAATGTTCTAGCGAAGGGCAACAGTATGCGCACAGGTCCTGAGACAGGGAAGAACAGAAAGAAGGCAAGGATGACAGGGGCATGGTGATCAAGAGTGAGGTAAGTAGTTCTGAGAGGGAGACATGAGGTCTGAGGTAGGTAGGAATCAAAACTTATGGGTCATGGGAGAAGTGTGTTGTTTAGGCCTAATTGCAGTCTGAAACCAACTGGTATTTTATAAAGACCACTCTAGCCACTGTAAGCGAAGAGACCAGGCAGCAGTGGGTGAGGGGAAATCCATGTTAGGAGATAACTGCTGTATGCAGGGGAGAGGTGCTGCAGGCTTGGATCAGGCTGGCAGCATTGCAGACTGGAAAACAGACTGGAGAGACATTTTGGAAGAGGATTCAACCGATTTGAGGAAGTACCTGGCTGTGGTAAATGAAGACAAGGAGGAGTCCAGGATTGCTTTTAGGTTCCTGACCTGGGCAACAGATAGGCCACGTCTCTAAAAGGAAAGGACTACGTAGGGAATGTCTTGGGGGAAGAGGGGAGGATGAGAATGGAGAGTTCTGTTTTGAACAGTTATACCTAAAGTAAATCCAGGTAGCGATGTCAGGTGCTTGGTTAGGTATATAGTGTGGAGCCAGAGGAGAGGCTTGGAAGCCATTACTATATTGATGGCATTGGAAGCCGTAGAAGAGAATATAATAAAGAAAAGATGTCCAGAATTAAGCCATTCAACAAGCAGTAATCCCAGATGTGATGCAAAAATGTAGTCAATGAACCATCTATAACGTGGGTTTGGGGATGGGGAAGAAGGATGGAGGGAGAGTGATTGAGAATCCATCTCATTCGGTCAGCCAAGCTGTAATGCAGGCTTACACCAGAGTAAATGAGAACTGATCCTTTTTCTCGTCCTATCATATCTTCTCTTCCAGGGCACTCTGATTTCATCTCCCAATGCCGACTGTTGCCTCTAGGTTTATATTTCAGTCTTAACATTTTTACTTGCTTGCTAAATACCCCACTTTGGGTTTCCCTCAGTACCTCAAACAAAATACTTGGTCAAATCCAGCTTATTTGTTCCATCTACCATAGCATTGCTCTTTTGATACTCCTACTCCCGGGAAATGTGAGGTGGGACTTCCTTCTTGTTTCTTCTTATTTTCCTTAATGAGTAAGTTGCCAAATCTTGTTGGTTACACATCAGTAATATTATTTAATCAGGCTAAGTTTTCATTTGTAAAATATATTAACTTTAAAAAGTATCCACTGTTATCATAAATGCTAATAAATAAAATTCTTTTAATCAAAGATTCAATGTTATTTTTGTAAGAACTGCATTTTCTTCAAATCTTCCACCTAAAAATTTACCTTTGGACTAAGATATAGTATGAAGAAGAGTGAAGCCAGCTTACAGAGATATTTAGACTGTAAAGGTATTCAACCTTAGCAGAAGCAGCCAGTTTGGTTCTATCATTATCATCACATTTAGGAATGAATCACTGAAAACAGAGATAGAAATAGAGGTGGATAGGAAAGTCTTGGGCCATCTAATTCATCTCCTTGTTGTGCCGGGAAGGGCTTTTTTTATGTCAAATGCCAGTGAGATATTGTGCAATAAAAGCCTTAGATTGCAACATTTCAATCATTTTTGTTGGGCGACTAATTATCTTTCAAGTTGCTTTCAGCATTGTTCTCTGAAGTCCTTTTCATGTATCCCTGTTATATGAGAGATGTTTCCCTTTCTATACAGAAATGGCCTGGGACCTAAAAGGGATAAACTCCAGTTATTTTTTCATAATAGTGATGAGTCTGCATTAAGTCAACATCCCTCCTTATGATCCTTTTTGTGACCAGTAACTCACATTTGTGAGATCATTACCCAGAACAAGCTTGTTACCAGAGGATGGTTAAAAACGAACAGGAACCTCCTCTCAGAATCAAACATGCCCCTTGGCACCTTATGGTGCAGAAGCATTATTCTCATGGGGTTCCCAATAGAATTCTTGGTGTGGGATGACTCCTCATTATCCCTATAGCTTTGATGAGGGGATGAGTGGAGGGGGGATGGCATTTGGGATAATTATTGTTTTTAAGCTCTTTGGCTATTGTTCAACATCGCTCAGTTATCTCACATTGAGTTAATCACATAATATGGTGTGTGCTCTTTTGAGAGCTATGTTTTATTGTTTTTTTCCTAATTATTGACTTCCTATATTCAATTTTATACCTTCCCCCCTTTAAAAACCATTCTTAGGTCTCTAGGTATTATTCCTCCAAGTTCTATGATATCTGCATGTCACTTGGTTGAGACTTGTCTGTAATGCCATTAACATGCTCCATTCCTCCTATTTGTCATCCTGAATAAAGGTGCTAAATTCCTTTGTGTCTTCTCACCAGCCACACCCTTCTCCCCCAAACTGAATATGCTCCATAAAACATTATCTTTCGTTTCTAGTGTTTGACATAATTCTTAATCCAGTTGAATCTACTCTTACTCAAGCCAATTAGTTTGGGCAAGTTCACATAACCTTTTTAACTGATTTCTGAAACTTCAATTATGTGACTAAAGTAATTTTAGTATTTTTCAAAAGCTCTTCCTTGGCAGTGCCGAGCAGTAATGATGAGCTGCTTGTGGAAAGCAATAACGTAGGAACTCTAGAATGGATTGCTATCTTAGCTTTCATATGCTCCGCATTTCCTTTACTGAGTCCTGACTTGCACTTTTAAGAAGGTGACACTTTATAATAACATTCCCCTCTACTCCCAGGTTGAGTCTATAAAGCTAGAGACTAGGCAAGAGGCCACAGTTGGCTCTGGATACAAAGAGTAAAAGGTTGTGTCTGACTTGACCTTTCTTACATATTATAGAATTCTGGCAACTACCCAGAACTGCTTTTCTAGGAGAATATGTAATCTATATATATAAAAGCCTCAGTGACCAAACGACCCAATGACCCAACAACTGGTCGACCAGTCACTATGATATCCACTGACCACCAGGGGGCAGATGCTCAACACAGGAGCTGCCCCCTGGCGGTCAGTGCACTCCCACAGCCAACCTCCACCATCACTCTGCCCAGCTGGCCAACCTCCCCTAGTCACTCCCCACCGCCAGCCAACCTCCCGTGGTCCTTCCCGCCGGTTGGCCGACCCTGATCGTCCCAACAGGGACTGGGCAAGATGACCCCATTGGTCCTGATTGCTGGCCAGGCTGGGGGAGCCCACCCATGCATGAATTGATGCACCAGGCCTCTAGTTAAAATATAAAGAAGTAGCAGTTTTAAGGCTTATCAGAAATGTCAATGGATGTTCTTGGATTTAGTAAAGTGTGTCAAAAGAAAATAAGAGTTCCACTGGTCTGTAGAGCACATGAACTCAGCATTGCCTCCCCCTTTTGCCATGCATGCATGCATGCAGGGGCAAGCATGCCACCGAGAACACTTCATTCCTGGTCTCATCTGGTGTACTAGAGAACCCTGCAGCCACAGAGATCACAACAGCTGTAATAAATAAAGCATCTATTTAATACATTTTCATGCCAAATATTATTCAGCATTCTTTGTCCTCAGTTTGATAGAAAACAGCATGATGAACTTACTACCTCTCCTTACTGCAGTGAGCCCACATAACTATGAAAGTTTTAACAGTTCAAACCTGCACATAGGCAAAACCACCATTCCCTCTATTTTAAAATTATTAAGACAATAATACAGAGAACAAAAAATGTAATAAAGGAAGTCTGTTATCATCATTGAAGAGGTATTAGAATTAGTGCTAGGCTTTTTTATTCTCCTCAGGAAAGATAATGAGAAGCATTCAGAATATGTGTCCATGCAAATGTATGGGTTAGAGGGGGGTCTTTAAAAAATAAATGTTACATATGTGGCAATATGAGGAAGAATATTCTTAAGGAATTTCACAGAATTTTTATGTAAAGTCTCATCATACAGTATTATGATCTCAGGGATATTTTGTGATATTTACCAAGTCTTCTGAGAGTTCATTTATTCAGGCTCTACTTTAAGGAGGAACTTATAAGATTCAGAGCTAAAATATAATTCTGGAATATGCCCAGCTGATCCCATTAAATCCAACCTGAAAAGGAGCAGTATAATGATATGAACAATTCGCATTCTTTGAGTTGTTACACCTCACTTGAAATGCATTCCTTCTGGATTAAAACAGCAATTCCCCTTTGTTTCTCTCTCTAGGCTGAGGTTCAGCTATGCTACCTGGAAGCACAAAGAGATGCCGTTGAGCAGATGTCCCTCAAGCTGTACAGCGAGCAGTACACCAGCAGCAGCAAGAGAAAGGAAGAGTTTGCTGATATGTCAAAAGTTCATGCGGTGGGAGGCACAGGGTAGGGAACTACTCTTTGTGTTGTTTTATCCTCCCTAATCTCCACTTTTTCGGTGATTTTGCACTGGTAGGCGTGAGGCAGGCATTTCCTCCCTAGGTAACAGATAAGAAGCAGCTCGCTAGAATAGGTAGGCATTTATGTTCTTTTTCATCCGTGCCTTGAGAGATGTTTCCCTTTCTATACAGAAATAGCCTGGGATCTAAAAGGGATAAACTCCAGTTATTTTTTCATAATAGTGACGAGTCCGCATTAAGTCAACATCCATAGAATTGAAGACTGTAGATTTTACCAGCCTCTGTCACCTAACCCAGAACTTCCTCACTTTGTTGGGATTTATTGAAAAGCAGCCTTGTGATTTTACCAGTATTTGTGTGACTATATCGTGCCTATAGTATTGGTGGTTTTTCTTTATAAATTTATTTTTCAGTGTATTTCCCCCTTATTAGGAGTAACCATTCTTTTAAAGTTTGTCTATGGATCTTTTAAACACCAGAACCTTTGTAGAACATAATTTTCCTGAAAAATGTAGATATTTAATAATTGTTTAGAGACCATGGCTGATCGGTTTGCTTCATGTAAAGTCAACTGGTATAATAGACTAGCATCTGAATTGTCTAGGGCAGTGGTTGGCAAACTCATTAGTCAACAGAGCCAAATATCAACAGTACAACAACTGAAATTTCTTTTGAGAGCCAAATTTTTAAAACTTAAACTATATAGGTAGGTACATTGTTATTAACTTAATTAGGGTACTCCTAAGGCTTAGGAAGAGCCACACTCAAGGGGCCAAAGAACCGGATGTGGCTCGTGAGCCGCAGTTTGCCAATCACGGGTCTAGGGTGAGTGAAAGGACCCAGCAACATCAGTAACCCAGGGGCAGTTTTATTTGGCCTGAGACATATGGCTGTTTTTACATTATATTTTCTACCCATCTTCTAAATAATTATCATGCATTCAGATATTTCCAATGGCTCTAAAGTTATGCAAACATTGTGTATATATATTTTTTCTTTTTTGTCTCTTCTAGCTTAATGCTAATATTTAGTAGGTAAAAATTAAACAGTAAAAGAGTAGTAATGAAATTTAATTATTTCATAGTTTTAATGACTTGATAATAATTATACTCATAAAAATGGAAGCAGTAACCTATTTTACTTTTATACTTGAGCCAGACAGCTAAGGAGCGGTACTGTTCCCCCAAGTCTGTTACATATTAGGAGCATCTTATTACCCTATGAGGTGTAACTCTAGCTAAAATATTTCCTGAAAGGCAGGTGGAAAAGAAATCTTTTTAGGTACTTGTTTGCAGTTATCTTTTAAGTACTTATAGTTTTTATTGGACTTTACATCTCCACATAAATTTTTGGGATAAATTAAGTATGCTGACTACAGATTCTGTCTTGTGCTATGATCCAGGATCTAAGAATACAGGAAAAGGATCAAAGTCATAATTCTGTTTAAGAATTGAGAAATACATTTTTAAATTTACTTTTCTATATATTTTGTTGCTCTGTCAGGATTTCTTTTATCCATAGACATGCTACATATATATATTTGATTACTCATTTAATTCAGTAGACATTTATTCACAAGAAGAAAAGCATAGAAGCAAATAAGAAAGAAAAGGTTAAAACTTGGAGCATAAACAATAAGCTGTTTTGAGGCCTCAATGTGCTTTAATTTCCCTAAATGCCTAAGTGATCTCTGGTGTACACGCAAGCACAAACTTTAGGTCACATTTTCATGTTTTCTAAAGCCCTGGAGACTGAACGGGCACCACGTGCTTCTGACCTCAGATTCCAAGGACCCAACCTGAGTACTTACTCTGGGCTCCACAAATCATAACTCTGCCCCGGGAATTGCTTAGTTAACAGCAAGCATTGTTCAGGGACGTGGGAGTAGGTGAACTTGCCTGATATCTTTTGTTTATGCTCCTTGGGGTACTGAAGGCTGTGCATTGTGCAGAAATTTAAGAGTGTGCTGAAGAAAAAGCAGCTATTTAATACTAAGGACAAAAACCATATACTATTTTCTACTTTCTGTTTACACACAGAAAAGCATTGTGTGAGAAATGCATGTGGGTGAGGTTATCTGGGTTGTTCTGCCCTCAAGACTCTTTGCTCCCACAGTCAAATCCTTAATTCTGAAACCTTAAGAACATTGCCTTGTAAAATGATCTGCTCCATGACACACAAACTTCATTAACTTTTTCTTTTGTTGCATAGACTGATCATTGTTTCCGATAAGCAATTGTGGGAATAGTGTGGGCTTTCTAGGGTCTTCATTCCATATGCAGATCTCCAATCTACTGAAGAGAAAATTAAGTTGGTGGTACAATTCGTATATTTTTTTTATTTTCTTTCCTTGTCTACACCCATGATAAAAAGAGTACATAGCTGGAAAATGTACTAGACTACCCAATGGAGGACTCAGATTCTACATAGAATAATGATCTTAAATTTCTAAGAATTTTACAAAACCAAAATATCATTTAGAAATGAATTTACCACTCTGGCTTGACAGACAGGTGTGTACCAAGGTGCACAACTATGAATGTGTGTTTAGCAGCCATGAATAGGTTTGGCTGGAAGATTTCCCCGAATGCTTGTGAGGCCATGTAAGCTTTAGTCACAGAGTGGGTTTGCCTGTGGGGGACATTTGGCACTGGCTCCAGCATTGCAAAGTGGGAAACTGTGGCTTCCTGGGGGATATGCAATGTCTCAGTCACCCAACAACTTTTCCTCTGAGAGCAGGTTGGTGCTTTTTGATTCCCGCCAATTTAAATGAAAGCATTTATAGATGGGTTGGTTTCTTTCATTTCAGAAATATTCATTGAAGACCTACTATGTTCATGGCATGATGCTCTGAGCAGAGTTTGTTAAGAACACCTACGTTTTATAGATTTTATAAAGTATAACCCTCTTTTTTCCCAACACCTCTTTCTACTGCAAAAAATTCATTTTTTACATGAATTTCAAAGATTCTGTTGAATTCATTAATTGGCATCCTACTTGCTGGCAAGACTTAGATTACAAACCATGTCTTTTATTCAGCTTATAAATAATGGAACTGGGAGGCAGAATGGCTGGGAGACTGGCTTGTCCAGGATGATGATGTAGGGTGGAGCGAAGACCTCAACTCAGAAACCTGGGTCAGAATGCAGTGGGCAATCCGTAAGTCATGCTTTGCTCTCTCTCTGAAGGATTTTATTCCAACCATTGATAAACATTTTCCCCTTAAATTCCATGTTGTGCATATTCCATACTTTATGAAATTTAAATTATAGTCTCTCCTACTATGGAGAACTGCAAAGAATATTAAGAATATTTTATTAAAGCCACAAGGAAGTTTGGGCAAAACTTAGCAAAGTAGGCTTCAGTGAAAACAAAATTGACTTCATCATTGATTTGGCAAATAGTATTATATGTACCTGCTATATGAAGTACAGAAATTAAAAGGCAAAATAAAATGGTCCCTGACTTTGAGAGGCCCAGGGTTTGGTAGGAGGAGCCAGATCTGTAAACAATATGGAATAAAAGATCACAAATGCTGAGTTAAAATCTGCATGGGGTTAAGGGTGGGGCTCATGGAAGGCAGAGCTGTCCTGACGGGTGGGAGTGAGCCAGAGCAGGTCAGGAAAGACATCGCAGACAGAGGACTCTGGAGATGAATTTTGAAAGAGGGCAAGGTCGGGGCAGAGCTTTTCAGTTTAATGTGAGTAAACGTTTATTGAGCATCTACAAAGACAGACCGCAGCCTCTGCTTTCATGAAATTCACAGTCTAGCTAGACAGTACAGTTCCTGTTAAGCCAGTATTTGTCTGTGCAACAAGAGAGAAGGGAAAGCAATGAGAGAGATGGGGAGCTCAGAGCAATGGGGTGGGCTTCATGAGATAGAGCTGTGTCTCGTGTTTACCACACTGCTCTGAATCTGGAGCAGTGCCTGGCAAATGCTGGGGCTCAGTGAATGAATAGATGCATGAATGAATAACTAAAACTAATCCCGGGTTCGGAGAGGGAGAGCAGAGGTCTGGAATCATCAGACCGCCTGCTTTTCCATATGACTGGAGAGCAGGGTTGAAAGTTGGAGGGGTGTGAAAAGTAAGGCTTGGGAAGAAGGGGAAGCCCAGATCCTGGAGTTAATCATTGAGTTCATGGTTCTTCACCAGGATAGCGCATCAGGGTCACCTGTGGAGCTTTTAAGCTGAAAAATAAAAAAATGCCTGTCTACCCCAACCCAATGAAAATTCGGATTCAGTAGGTAGAGTGGGCCAAGATATGATTATGTCCTAATGCTTACTTCCAGCTGTGAGCCATTGCTCTAGTGGTTTTCAAAATATAGTTTCTGGACCAGCAGCATCAATATCTCCTGTGAATTTGTTGGAAGTGCCAATTCTGGGCCCCACTCCAGATTTACTAAATTGGAATGTATGGGGTCCAACGTCATTTAACAAGTCATTCAGGTGATTCCGATGCAGTTTGAGAAACACTGCTTTTGTCTTAAAGATTTTAGGTTGGAAATGAATGGAGAAGGATACAGATAGTCATGGAGGGGATATAAAGTATAGCATAGGGAATATAGTCAATAATATTGTAACAACTATGGATGGTGTTAGATTTATCGAGGTAATTAATTAATACGTTATATAATGTCCAATCACTGGGTTATATACCTGAAACTAATAATTATATGTCAACTGTAGTTGAAAAGTAAGAAAATTTTTAAAATAAATTAATGGAGAATGTGGAGACTGAATTAGAAACTAAAGCCTGAAAAAAAATCAATAAACATTGGATGAGGGGAATGATACTGCATTTTCTGGTTCACGGAGGAGAAAGAATAGAGGAGGCTTTGGATTCAACTGACTTTGGTGTCATTCAACATCTAATATTTATTGATTTCTACTATTAAGTGCTGGCTGAAGTAGGCATTGTGATGTAGAGACAATGGGAGACAGAGGGTGACAGATGTATGTAAATCAGGAAAGCCTTCCAGGAAAAGTCTCACTGAGACTGGCTCAGGGTCAGAAGTGACAATAAGAATGTTTCTCACAGAGGAGGCAGGGTGTACAAACAGCTGGAACCACTAAAGGATACCCAGCATGACTAGATTGGCAGTTTTTAAACAATATTCTGGCAGCAGTGTGGAGAATAGCTTGGCAAGGACAAGACTACACAGTGCTTCTTTAATAGGCTATTCTAGTCATCCAAGTGAGAAATAGGACCCGAGCTAAGATAGCAGCAATGGAAATGGAAAGAAGGAAGTTGAACTGATAAGACTTGGTCACCAGTATTTAAGAATGTTTCAGGCTCATGCACTCTGGCAGATGGACTTGTCACTCACTGAGATGAGGAATTCAGGGGAGGAGCTGAAAGGGGAAAGAAGCTACTTGTAGCTCTTTTAATTGTCTGTGGAACATCTGAGTGGAAATGCCTAGGAAGCAGATCTCCAATGTTTTGGGCTTCTCAACCAGAAACAAGGGCAGTATGGTGACTATGGGTAGCAGAGGCTCAGAGAGGTAGGAGCTTACCTTTTGGTATTCTCTTCACCCCTCTCAAGTGGACATAAAATTATCTTTAAGAATGTTTAAAGAAAAGTAGAAAATCTGAACAGATTAATTACTAGCAAGGATGTTGAATCAGTAATCAAAAACCTTCCAACAAATAAGTCTAGGACTAGATGGCTTCACTAATGAATTTTACCAGTGAAGAATTAATACCAACCCTTCTCAAGCTCTTCCAAAAAACAGGACAGGAGGGAATTCTTTCAAACTTATTTTATGAAGCCAGCATTACCCTGACACCAAAACCAAACAAGGATGCTAAAAGAAAAGCACAGGCTAATATCCCTAATGAACATACATGCAAAATCTTCAACAAAATCCTATATAATAAAAGCCTAATATGCAAATCAACCGAATGGCAGAACAACCAACAGAACGACCAGTTGCTATGACATGCAGTGACCACCAGGGGGAAGATGCTCAATGCAGGAGCTGCCCCCTGGTGGTCAGTGCACTCCCACAGGGGGAGCGCTGCTCAGCCAGAAGCTGGGCTCATGGTTGGCGAGCGCGGCAGCACTAAGGAACAGCAAGCTGAGCGGTAAGAAGCAGCAAGCAGGCAGGTGGTAAGGAGTGAAGGCTCCTGGATTGTGAGAGGGATGTCCGCCTACCGGCTTAAGGGAGTGGGCCTAGCAGACAGACTGACACCCCTGAGGGTTCCCAGATGCAAGAGGGTGCAGGCTGGGCTGAGGGCCCCCCTCCAGTACATGAATTTTGTGCACCAGGCCTCTAGAATCTATGTTCAAAGGTCACTTAGGCTTTTATATATATACTAGAAGCCTGGTGCACAAAAATTTGTGCACTTGCGAGGAAGGGGGATCCCTCAGCCCAGCCTGTGCCCTCTCACAGTCTGGGACCCTCAGGGGATGACCACCTGCTGGCTTAGGGCCTAAGATGGCAATCAGACATCCTTCTATGTCTGTCACTGGAGCTGAGAGCCTGCTGGAGGGTCAGGCCCTCAGGGGATGACCACCTGCTGGATTGGGCCTAAGATGACAATCAGACATCCCTCTGGCAGCCCGGCAACCCTCAGGGCTTGCCAGTGGAGAGCAGACCTAAGCTGCAGTCAGACATCCTTAGAGCTGCTGAGGAGGCAGGAGAGACTCCCACCATCACCGCAGCCATCAGCCGGGCTTGTGGCTGAACAGAGCTCCTCCCATATGAGAGCGCCCTGACCACCAGAGTGCAGGTCCTGCATTGAGCGTCTGCCCCCTGGTGGTCATTGTGTGTCATAGTGACCAGTCACTCCCAGTCCTTCTGCTGTTAGGGTCAGTTTGCATATTACCCTTTTACTATATAGGATAGAGGCCTGGTGCATGGGTGGGGGCCGACTGGTTTGCCTTGAAGGGTGTCCCGGATCAGAGTGGGGGTCCTACTTGGGTGCCTGGCCAGCCTGGATGAGGGGATAATGGCTGTTTGCAGCTGGTCGCACCCGCTTCAGGGTGGGGGTCCCCACTGGGGTGCCTGGCCAGTCTGGGTGAGGGGCTGAGGGCCGTTTTCAGGCTGGCAGGTGACTGAAGCTCCCAACCTCTCCTTTTTTTCTTTTTTTTTTAATTCTGGGATTTATTTACCTTCTATGGCTGTCACTGGAGCTGAGAGCCAGCTTTAGCTATGAGGCTCCGCTCCAGCTCTGAGACCTCAGCTGCTGAAAGAAGGAATCAGGGTTTGTTTGGGTTCTATAATTGTAACACTGTTGCAGTCCTGCTCGCTCCAGCTCTGACGGCTGAAAGCAGGTTTCTGGAGCTTGTTTAGCTTCTATAATTGCAACATTGTTTCTTAGACTGCAGCTTAGAGGCTGGCAGTGGCAGGCGGGGAACCTTGGCTTCCTCCATCACTGG
Source organism: Myotis nattereri (assembly GCF_964212035.1). NCBI lineage: Eukaryota > Metazoa > Chordata > Mammalia > Chiroptera > Vespertilionidae > Myotis > Myotis nattereri. The sequence continues at coordinate 86,938,826 of NC_138075.1, forward strand.
AGCAAGCAAACCTCCTGTTCGCTTCAGCTGCCTGGCTGCCGGCCACCATCTTGATTGGCAGTTAATTTGTATATCACCCTGATTAGCCAATGGGAAGGGTAGTGAAGTTACGGTTAATTACCATGTTTCTCTATTATTAGATAGGATATATATATATATATATATATATATATATATATATATATATATATATAAGCCTAAGTGACCTTTGAACATTTGGCCAGTAGCTATGATGCGCATTGACCACCAGGGGGCAGATGCTCAGTGCACAGGCATAAAAACATGGAACAGCCTGATGAATCTCAGAGGGAAAGGGGGAAGGAGAAGACAGGGAGAGATTAACCAAAGAACTTATATGCATACTAGAGGCCTGATGCATGGATTCATGCACCGGTGATGTCCCTCGGCCTGGCCTAATGGGATCAGGCCAAAAATGGCAGTCCAACATTTCCCAAGGGGTCCCGGATTACAAGAGAGTGCAGGCCAGGCTGAGGGACCCCACCGGTGTATGAATTCGTTCACTGGGCCTCTAGTTAGCAAATAAAATTCCATAATCTATAATAATAAAAGCATAATATGCTAATTGGACTGGACAATCTTCTGGATGAAGCCAGTACTGTGAGAGCCAAGGCAAGCCAGTGCGGCTGCGAGGGCCAAGCCCCTTGCATGAATTTCATGCATTGGGCCTCTAGTATATTAAAAGATTCATATACCATGATTGAGTGGAATTTATTTCAGGGATGTAAGGATGGTTCAACATTCATAAATCAGTCAATTTGATGCACGATATTAAGAAAATGAAGGATAGAAATTACATGATCATATCAATAGATGCAGAAAAAGCATTTGGCAAACTTCAAAATCCATTTATGATAAAAAGTTTCAACAAGTGGTTGCAGAGGTAACATCCCTCAACATAACAATGGCCATATATGATAAGCCCATAGCTAACATCACACTCAATGGTGAAAGGTTAAAAGCTTTTTCTCCAACATCAGGAACAAGACAAGATGCTCACTCTTGCCACTTCTATTCAATGCAGTATAGAAAGTTCTAGCCAAGCAGTTGGTGAAGAAAAAGAAATAAAACGCATCTAAATTGGAAAAGAAAAAATAAAACTGGCACTATTTTCAGATGACATGATATTATATATAGAAAACCCTAAAGACTTAATTAAAAAAACTTTTAGAATAAGCAAATTCACTGATGTTGCAAAATGCAAAATAAATAAACAAAAAAATGTTGTGTTTTTATACACTATCAGTGAGCTATCAGCAAAAAAATAAAGAAAATAATCTCATTTACAATTACATCATCCTATCTAATAATAGACAAACATGGTAATTAACTGTACCTCCGACATGCTTCCCTTTGGCTAATCAGGGCGATATGCAAATTAACTGCCAATCAAGATGGCAGCTGGCAGCCAGGCTTCTGAAGCGAACAGGAGGCTTGCTTGCTCCAGTGATGGAGGAAGCCAAGGTTCCCTGCCTGCCGCTGCCGACTCTGAGCTGCACTCTAAGAAACAACGTTGCAATTATAGAAGCTAAATAAACCCCAGAAACCTGCTTTCAGCCAGCTGGTTCTCAGAGCTGGAGTTGCAACAGTGTTTCAATTATAGAAGCCAAACAAACCGAGGTCTCAGAGCTAGAGCCGAGCCTCAGAGCTAAAGCTGGCTCTCAGCTCCAGTGACAGCCATAGAAGGTAATTAAATCCCAGAATAAAAAAAGAAAAAAGAAAAAAAGGAGAGATTGGGAGTTTCAGTCACCTGCCAGCCTGAAAACGGCCCTCAGCCTCTCACTCAGACTAGCCAGGCACCCCAAAGGGGACCCAAACACTGAAGGGGGTGTGACCAGCTGCAAAAAGCCATCATCCCCTCATCCAGGCTGGCCAGGCACCCAAGAGGGACCCCCACCCTGATCCGGGACACCCTTCAGGGCAAACCAGTCGGCCCCCACCCATGCACCAGGCCTCTATCCTATATAGTAAAAGGGTAATATGCAAACTGACCCTAACAGCAGAAGGACTGGGAGTGACTGGTCACTATGACACACAATGACCACCAGGGGGCAGACGCTCAATGCAGGACCTGCCCTCTGGTGGTCAGGGCGCTCTCATATGGGAGGAGCTCTGTTCAGCCACAAGCCAGGCTGATGGCTGCCAGTACAGTGGTGGTGGTGGGAGTCTCTCCTGCCTCCTCAACAGCGCTAAGGATGTCTGACTGCAGCTTAGGCCTGCTCCCCACTGGCAAGTGGACATCCCCCGAGGGCTGCCGGGCTGCCAGAGGGATGTCTGATTGCCATCTTAGGCCCAATCCCCTGGGGAGCGGGCCTAAGCCAGCAGGTAGTCATCCCCTGAGGGTTCTCAGACCTCAAGAGGGCACAGGCCGGGCTGAGGGACCCCTCCCCCCCGAGGGCACAAATTTTTGTGCACCGGCCCTCTAGTAAAGAATAAAATAACTAGGAATAAATTTACCCAAAGAGGTGAAAGACCTGTATATTGAAAACTACAAGACATTAATGAAATAAAATGAAGAAATCACAAATAAATGGAAAGTATTCCATGCTCATAGATTAGAAGGGTTAATATTGCTAAAATGTTCATATTATCCAAAGAAATCTATAGGTTCAATGAAACCGCTATCAAAATTATAATGACATTTTTTCAAAGAAATAGGACAAATAATCCTAAAATGTGTAGAGAAACACAAAAACCTGAATGGCCAAGGTAATCTTATAAAAAGAAGAACAAATTTGGATGTATTACTCTTCCTGATTTTAAGCTGTATTACAAAGTTATAGCAATTAAAACAGTATGGCATAAATACAGAAACATGAGTCAATGGAACAGAATAGAGAGACCAGAAATAAACCCATGCATATATGGTCAATTAATTCATGACAAAGGAGCCAAGAATATACAGTGGGAAAGGATAGTCTCTTCAATAACTGGTTTTGGAAAATTGGACAAACACATGTGAAACAATAAAACTTGATGACTCTCTTATACCATAAAAAGATCAACTCAAAATTGATTAAAGAATCAAGCAGAAGACTTGAAACTGTAAAATTCTAGAAGAAAACATAGGCAGTAAGCTCCTCGACATAGGTCTTGGTGATGATTTTTTGGAACGAACACCAAAAACAAAAGCAAAAAAAACAAAACAAAAGTAATTGTGACTTCCTTATACTAAATGTTTCTGCATAGCAAAGGAAACCATCAAGAAAATGAAAAAAACAACCTACTAGATGAAAGAAAATATGTGCAAATCATAAATCTGATAAGGAGCTAATATCCAAAATATCTAAAGAATTTATATAGCAGAAAAACAAATGTTTCCACTTAAAAATGTGCAGAAGATCTAAATAGAGATTTTTCCAAAGAAGACATACATAGAGCCAATAGGTACATGAAAAGATGCTCAGTGTCACAGATCATCAGGGAGATACAAATCAAAACCACAAGGAAATATCACTTCACACCTGTTAGAATACTTATTATCAAAAGAACTAGAAATAACAAGTGTTGGTGAGGATGTAGAGAAAAGGAAACCGTGTCCAATGTTGGTGGGGATATAAATTCATGCAGCTACTATAGAAAACAGTATAGAGGATCCTCAAAAAATTTAAAAAAGAACTGCTGTTTGATCCAGCAATTTCACATTGGGGTATTTATCTGAAAGAAACAAAACACTAACTTGAAATGATATATGCCCGAACCCCCCCCCCCATGTTCATTGCAACATCCTATCTAATAAAAGAGAAACATGGTAATTGGCGTACGACCGCTACCCTTCCCATTGGCTAATCAGCGAGATATGCAAATTAACTGCCAGCCAAGATGGCGGCCGGCAGCCAGGCAGCTTGAAACTAACATGAGGCTTGCTTGCTTCAGTGATGAAGGAAACCAACACTCCCCGCCTGCTTTGCTGGCCTCTGAGCCTGTAGTTTAAGAAACATTGTAATGAATATAGAAGCTAAACAAAACCCCAGAAACTTGCTTTCAGTGAGGCTGGGATCTTAGAGCTGGAGTTATACAGTGTTTTGACTACAGAACCGAAACAAACCAGATACCTTCTTTCAGCAGCAGAAGCCTCAGAGCTGCAGCCAGAGCTAAAGCTGGCCCAGAATTAAAAAAAAAAAAGAAAAAAAGGAGCAGTTGGGAGCTTCAGTCGGCCTGAAAACAGCCCTCAGCCCCTCAGCCAGACTGGCCAGGCACCCCAGTGGGGACCCCCACCCTGAAGGGTGTGTGACTAGCTGCAAACAGCCATCATCCCCTCACCCAAGCTGGCCAGGCACCCCAGTAGGGACCCCCTCCCTGATCCAGGACACCCTTCTGGGCAAACCAGCCAGCCCCACCCATGCACCAAGCTTCTATCCTATATAGTAAAAGGGTAATATGCCTCCCAGCACCGGGATCAGTGGAGCCTAGAGGCCTCCCGGCACCGGGATCAGCGTGACAGGGGGCAGCTCCCAAACCCCCTGATCACCCTGAGGCTCTGTGTGTGACAGGGGGCGGGGCCACAACCTCCCTATTGGCACTGCTCTGTTTGTGACAGGGGAAGGCGCCCCAACCCCCTGATCAGCCCTGCTCTGTGCCTGATAGGGGGGAGCTCCCCAACCCCCTGATCGCCCTGCAGCTCTGTGTGTGACAGGGTGCGGCGCCTCAACCCCCTGATCAGCCCTGCTCTGTGTGTGACAGGGTGCAGAGCCCCAACCCTGCCCCCCCCCCCCCCACGGGCCCTGCTCTGTGTGTGATGGGGTAGAGCCATAACCTCCCCATTGGCCCTGCCCTGAGTGTGACAGTGGCGGCGCCCCAACCCCCTGATCTGCCCTGCCCTGAGTGTGACAGGGGGCGGTGCCCCAACTCCCCTATTGGCCCTACTCTGTGAGTGACAGGGGGGAGCTCCCCAACCCCTTGATTGACCCTGCTCTGTGCGTTATAGGGTACAGAGCCCCAACCCCCTGATGGGCCCTGTTCTGTGCATGACAGGGGGTGGCGCCACAACCTCCCCATCAACCCTGCCTTGAGTGTGACAGGGGGCGGTGCCCCAACCCCCCAATCGGCCCTACCCTGAGCGTGACTGAGGGTGGCATTGCAACTTCCCAATCTGCCCTGCTCTGTGCATGACAGGGGGCGGCACCCCAACTCCCCAATCGGCCCTGCCCTGAGCCCGACCAGGGGCTGCACCTAGGGATTGGGCCTGACCTCTGCCACCCGGGAGCAGGCCTAAGCCAGCAGGTCATTATCTCCCGAGGGGTCCTAGACTGCGAGAGGGCACAGGCCGGGCTGAGGGACCCCCCCCCCCCCCCGAGTGCACAAATTTTTGTGCACCGGGCCTCTAGTTATTTATAATAGCCAAATGTAGAAACAACCCAAATTTTCATTGATAGACGAATAAAGAATTTATCATATATAAATACAATGGAGTATTATTCAGCTATAACGAAGAATGAAATCTTGCCATTTATGACAATATAAATGGAACTTGAGTACATTTTGCTAAGTGATATACGTAAATCAGAGAAAGACAAATACTGTATGACCTCCCTTATATGTGGAATCTAAAACAAAAAGTAAACTGATAAATACACAGAAGCAGATTGATGGTTGTCAGAGGTAGGGTTTGGAGGGGTGAAGAAATGGGTGAAGGTAAAAAGAAGAAAGTGCAGTTGATGTAAAAGAGGCATATAAATTTTGAATAAAAAAATTTAAAAATAAAGAAGTAAAGAATGTTAGTTTGTTTTTAAAAGTCTGGCTAATCAGAACTTTTTTTATTTCAGTTAGATTCTTTCCTGCAGTATTACATAAGTCTTCCAAAATAAAACACTGCATCATTGAGAATCTCAGGTGCTATCTTGACTGGCAGGACTTGAGGACTACAGTTGACTATTATTTGCTATCTTAAAGCTGCAGGTAAAAGCTTCTGATCCCTAATAAATGATATTAGGTCTGCCCAGATTGCTTCCAACTACAAAAATAACATTTATCTTTAGGGATAGTCATGCACTCACTGTAGTCTAACTTCTTATAGGAGGAGAGAAATTAAAAATTAAAGACTGGAAATGAAGTTGGCACTCTGCTACTTGTTAGCTGTGTAATTGGAACACTTAACCTCCCCAATGTGCAATGTTTCAGTCTGTAAAATGGGAATAGCTACCCCGGTCTTCTTCATATATTTCATGTACATTGAGCCACAACTATGTTGCAGGGAGTGCTATGAAATGCTAGAAATGAAAATGATACATAAGACAAACTTTACAGTCCTCATTCTAGAGAGGGAGAAAGATTCAGATGCATCCTATGAAACAATGGACAAAATTTAAGATAAAGAGTTTATGGGTGTACCTAGGAGGCCTGCCTAATATAGCCTGGCTCGAGGGAGTCAGGGAGATTTACCATACAGTGGTTCTCAACCTTCCTAATGCCGCAACCCTTTAATACAGTTCCTCATGTTGTAGTGACCCCCAATTTCATTGTTACAAATTGAACATAATTAAAGCATAGTGATTAATCACAAAAACAATATGTAATTATATATGTGTTTTCTGATGGTCTTAGGTGACCCCTGTGAAAGGGTTGTTCGACCCCCAGGGGGGTCACGACCCACAGGTTGAGAACCGCTGATTTAGAAGGAGAGAACATCTGAGCTCTCTTAAAAAATGCATAGATATTAGCCATTAGAGAAAGATTGGTTACAGGGGGGTTGAAGACTTCAGCCACAAGACAGCAACTATGTCGGGGTGGGGGGAGCGGTGTTTGTCTGTGTGTATTGAGGGTTACTATAAATAATAATTTGATGTTATTCAAAAAGAAGGGCATGGAGATGTTTCCTGATTGTTCTTGGGAATCCCACGGGAGTTCTTAGGGACTTCTGTGCATGCGGTGAAGTTCTAGAAGGTCCCCACTCTCATTAGCCATATGCCAGGCTTCCTCTGGCTTTGGGTGACTTTGGACAATGTCTACAGGTGGAGATGTAGTCAAGGTGTATACCCTCTATCTAAGAACTCAGGAGTAATTCACCCCTCATCAAGCAAGGTTTCACTGTAAGTTTTACTCATCAATCCAAACAATATATGTAGGTTATTCCCAAACACGACAGACTGAACTAAATGAACTTTAAATAGACAAAAGGTTACAAGTTTGGCAAGAAAGATGAATCCTTTTTTGTTTAGGAAAAAAAAAAAGCATCTCTGGCCAGTGTGAAAACACATATACACAAATATATATAACCTCCCTCCCCAAGATCAATAATATTGATAAATAAAAACAAATAGCAGTGCAATTTACAATAGCTAAATCTGGAAACAGCCCAAGTGCCCGTCAGTAGATGAGTGGATAAAAAAACTGTGGTACATTTACAGCATGGAATACTGTGTAGCAGTGAAAAAGAAGGATCTCTTACCCTTTTTAAATAATATATATTTTTATTGATTTCAGAGAGGAAGGGAGAGGAAGAGAAAGACAGAAACATCAATGATGAGAGAGAATCATTGATAGACTGCCTCCTACACACGCCACACCAGTCATCGAGCTCACAACCCAGGCATGTGCCCTGACCAGGAATGCAACTGTGACCTTCTGGTTCCTAGGTCGACGCTTAACCACTGAGATACACAGGCTGGGCAGCATCTCTTACCCTTTGAGACAGCACGGAGGAACCTGGAGAATATTATGCTAAGCAAAATAAACCAGCCAGAGAAAGACAAGTATCACATGATCTCACTCACATGTAGAATTGAATGAATAAAGTAAACTGATGAACAAAATAGATCCAGAGACACAGAAGCTTGGAACAGACTATCAAATCTCAGAGGGAAGGTGGGGGTGGGTGGGTGGGTGGGAAGAGATCAACCAAAGAACTTGCATGCATACATGCATAGCCCATGGACACAGACAATAGGGTGGTGAAGGCCTGGGGTGGGTGGCAGGGCAGGCTAGAAGAGATCAATGGGAGGAAAAAAGAGGACATTTGTAATACAACAATACAGATTTTTAAAAATAAAAAATAATCATACTTAATAAAATATTGCTTTATTAAAAATCAAATTTGATTCTCTAAATTAAGCATTAAGATACACTGACTTCAGCCACCTGGGAAGAGATAGAATCATTCTGACTTTTGCTGCTGCAGGGTGATATTTTTGGTTTTCTGTTGAGCAACAGGTCAAAAGTAGTATCTACATGCAGTTGAATGAACATTCATGATTACTCATGTTCTCTATGACACATGCACACAAAATGACCATTTTGAACTTCTTTTCAATGGAACATTGCTATGTAAAATTTTTCTTTTTGGTATACACCAGCCATGAAATGAAGTACTATCTCTTATATGTGCCATGTTGAGAACATTCTTACAAATAAATCACTAGACAACCCAAAGAAATCTTATTTCCATCATGCATTTCTACTTTCTTCCCCAGATACTTGATCTATCCTATCTCAATATAATTAATAGCTGATCAATGTTCAATTCAGGTTTTTTGCCGCTTTTCTTATACTGTGGTGTTATTATTAAATAGTATGGTTAGAATGCAGCATGCAGTTAAAAGGAGCAAAAATTGCCTGGCTACCTCCAGGATAACTGCTATTCTGGGCACTATGTGATATTAAAGCAGGTCTTTCTGGTAAAAGAAAAAATCTCACCCATTGAAATGTATTAATTTGGGGTCATAATAGTATACCCCTTTAGCATGCAAATACATTAAACTAATTTTAGACCTAGACAATCTTACACTTTTGCGATCTAATCCTATTCATGCCAGTAGCCAACAAAGGACAAACCAGAGAAGTGGTGATATGCTTTCTGGGAAAATATTACTTTAAAGTTATATATATATCTTCCTCCTTAACAATACTCAATTTCTGTAGTGTTTTTCAGAGACTTGCTAGAGCTCGTTGAAGTGGGAAAGAGGTACTAACAGGAACAATGGGAGGGTACCCAAGACAAATCTAATCTACCTCATTTTAATGTACAGAGCTTACTTTTCTTTAAAATCTATTTATTTATTAATTTCCCCATCTCATTTGCAAAGGATTTGAACCAAATTATAAAAATCCTATCTAATAATAGACAAACATGGTAATTGACCATACCTTCACTCCGCCCCTCCCCCCATTGGCTAATCAGCGTGATATGCAAATTAACCGCCAACAAAGATGGTGGCTAATTTGCATACTGCAGGCAGATCCCGCTGCGCCGCCCCGCCTGGGGCTGGTGGCAGTGCGATCCCGAGCCGCTGGCCACCCCAGAGCGAGATCCTGGCCTGCCGTGTGCGGGGCAGGGTGGGCGGGGTGGAATCCGGGCCTGCCTTGTGCAGGGCGGGGTGGGCGGGGCGGGCGGCAGCACAATCTGAGCGGCCACCCGACCCAGCGTGGGATCCGGGCCTGCCATCTGCGACCCGGGGAGACGGGGCAGACACCGCGGGATTGGGTGTGCCATCTGCCACCAGGGGAGCCTAAGCCAGCAGGTGGTTATCTCCCGAGGGGTCCCAGACTGTGAGAGGGCACAGGTTGGGTGCCCCCCCCCTCCGCCAGTGCACAAATTTTTGTGCACTGGGCTTCTAGTGTTTATAATAAAATGGAATAAATTATGACTGAAGTTAGGCAAGAGTAAAATATATGTAAGAAAGCAACCCATATTCTATACATATCCTCAAGAACACTATCTTTGGCTCTAAACTTTCCACACCCAAGATTAAAGTAATACATATTGGTGGGAGGTCAGCTTCTAATGCCATTGAGTCCTGAGAGGAATTTCTCTTGTAATTCTTTAAAGAGAAGACCGGCATTTGTGATAGCATATCCCTACAAGACAAACCCAATTCCCAAGGCATTATTTTATGTAGGCTGCAGAAGGGATGTTAAAACATAATTCAGTAAGAGCATTTCTACAAGTAAGAAAACCTTAGAGTTTGAGCAATGTGCTCTCCGGGCAGGGTCAGCATGGATGGATGAAACAGACAAAGTCATCTTGGGGGAGAGGTCTCCATATTAATTCTGTTACCAGGATTTTGTTAGGGGTTGGGCAGCAGGAATTATTTCCAGGTTATTTACCTTCTGTCCTAACCCTGAGGGTAAAGATTCCCTATAGCCTATTAAATCATTGAAAACCAGTGGGACTTAGGTGGGTAGTCCTTTTACAAAGGGTGAGCTGCCCAACCCGCACTAGTACATCAACAGCAAGTCTGGACCCAGTCACCTTGAACACCTACAATGACATAGGAGGGTTTATCTTTTGTTTTCAAACATAGCTCTTGTTTGTCTTTTGAAGTACAGTTTCTCCATTTGTATTAGAATCACTGCCTATTTTCAGTTCTTCAGAAGGTTTCCAGCTTTTTGGCTAGAGCTTAATCCAGCTTACTAGCTGAAAATTTAGACAAGGGTTTGACTCCCCGACAGCCTAACAGAATCCTCTAAATACATTCAGGAATCAACATTGCTATTTCTAATTTTATGGATAGTCTTGGAGGTTAGAATTTTTTTGATTCATGACTTTTATTTCAATAACAAATGTTTATGAGCAGATGGTCCATGGGTTCATTAGAAAGTGGGGCCAGTCATTAACACATTTGTAGAGTTGATTTGATTTTTCTTAGACATTTTCACGTGTATGTGGGTATAGATGAGAACTGACAAAATTACTGCTAGAGAGAACTCCATATTCCTTTTTATTTATTAATGGCAAAGGCAGCCTGTTTTTCTCATGAGGAAGTCACTCATGAATTTTCATTCAAAATAATAAATTAGTGTCCACACTTTAATATGTTTAGAGTGGAAAGGGATTTTACATGCAACTGTGCATATCCGAGTCCACGTCTGGAAAGCTAAATTTTATTCTTTAATGATATGATGATTGAGCAAGGTGCCACTATTGTATCTCCCTTCTGTGCTTTCATGCCACATGGAGTAGAGAATGATGGGAAATTCTGATCTATTATTAGTATTTCACTTCAAAAAAATTATTAAACTATATTTTTACAAGATTTTGTTACCACTTCCTTTAGTGTCGTTTTTGAAAACCAGAGGCAAACTTCCTTGAGCAAATACTGTGAACAGTGACTACTTAGTGAATATTTGAGGAAAGAATCAATATGCTAAAGAAGCTAGGAAAATTGGATCATTTGATAGAAGTCCCAGTATAGACAAGCTGGTATTTCAGGAACCGGTCTTGTATTTTTGGATGTGTTGATGTGAAATGAACCAGTAAGCATACAAAAGACGCATCCTTAAATGTTCCAAAATATGTATTACCGGGCTTTAGGTTAAAAAAAAAAAAAACCTGCCAGGACTTTTTAGTATTATCCCTTCCTTAGCCAATAATTGCTCTATTTTGATTATTTCTTCATTTGATTGTCTGCTTTAGTGAAAATTCCTTAGTGGGCCAAGCTGAAACCTCATATATTCACACACATCTCCCATTGATTTCACTTGGGTGAAACTTTATCTTTTAAGCAAAGTTTAAGTTGAAATGTTCAGTTAATGATGCTCACTTTAAATACCAAAGGCTGAATGCATTTATGTATTCAAATACTTAGGTAGTCACACATAGCTCCCATTGGGGTTTAGATAAAGGATTATTTCTTAAACTATACCAGCCTCACAAATAATATATTGCTATCCAATATGCAGAAAAATGATACTAAATAAGCTTGTTAATATTTTATTTCTGTGGTGAAAGGACCTAGAATTTTTTTTAACCTTGAAAAGGTAGAGAAAATGGTAGACAAGATGTTGGGAAATACTTTTGACAATTACCCATAGTAGTTGACCCATCCTTAGAAATGAACACGAGAAAATTTACACACTGATTTTTCCATAGCCTTGTCCTGGTCTCTATTAGATTCTCAGACGATGGAATAAACACATTATAATTTTATGTTTGTCTAATAGAAACTGACTTTGAGTTAAAGTATTTTTTCCTCATTAAGCTTTTAAACCTTCTAAAATGGGAATATTATACCCATAAGAGAATGTCCAACTCTTTTATTGTGAGTCCTTCAGGTACATGGCAATTTAAAGGATAAGTATGCAAAAGAATACATTTTTTTTTTTGTGATGTGTCTGCTTTATAACACTTTCATACAGTAAAGATGAGTTTGCTTTGTACAATTTTGTAGAGAACATAACATATTCATAGAGTACTAAAAGGTATGTTTTGAGACATTTTAACATGAAGGAGATTATATATTTGAGTGAATGAGTTGACATAAACCCAAGCACAATTACAAAGAAATTTTATGAGGAAAATCCCTCCAAAAGACCAGTTCCCATTGTCATATCCCTTACAAGGTTCTGAGCTATTGCCACAATTTCAATCTCCTCTTTCTCCCTTCTTAAAAGAGATCCTAGAGTCACCAGAAATTCAAGAAAAGAACCTAGTTGGAATTCAGCTGGTAGAATCGGCATATTCTTCAAAGGGATATACAGTAGAACTGTTAACTAGTTTCATGATACCCTTGATACATTCACTCATCTATGATCTTTTTTGCTGCTTTTTATAGTAGCTGTCACTTTTCCTGGAAGACATTGTCTTTTATAAAGTCACTTGAGAAACACTTAGCATACCTTTGCAGGTAATGTAAACATAAGAAAGCAAATCATCCTTATGTAAGAATTTTCCTGATATAATTAGCACATGAAGTTGTAGTCATTTCAGAAAGTTTCAAAAGAACCAACAAAGAAATTCTAGTAGTTAATTGCTGATTTTCTATAAAGTTATATATTTTATTTCACTACATTTGAAAAACTGTCAGGTCTTTTCTAAGCTGTGAATGAATGCATGGCCAAGAATCTGAAATCAGGCACAAATGCTTTAAAAAATGTTCTTGTCTTTTGTATTTGGACTTTATGAGAATTTGTTGTTTGGAAAACACCGGTGCTGATTCTACTCTAGTGAAACAAAATCATGGAACCAAAGCATTTACTGTATCCAACAAACTCAAGCCTACATATTCTCAGCTAGGATGAAGATAGACTCAAGTGGAAAAGAATGAGGACAGGAGCTGTGTTTCGCTTATTCCCCATTTGCAGGTCTCCAGTGTAGACTATCTGAGGAGGAGCCTGAAGTGCATTTAATTGGAAGAAATGGCTTTTGTTCTGTAAGGAGAGTAATAGGAGGGAACAGCTAAATGGATATAAAGACATGGAAAAGAGACAGTGAACAATTCTCTATTGTTCTGAACATTTTATCATCCTGTGTATATTTTTCATTTAAAATCTATTTTGTTTAAAATCTATTTTTAAATCTTTAGTTCTCACTAGAGAAAAGAGGAGGATGTGAAAGGAATGGGAAGGCAACTCAGACTAACTGAGAATCTATTGCATCTAATCATTCTAAGTAAGCAAATGTGCCGTTATCATACACTGAAGGCGAAATCTCACCTTCAGAACGAGTGAAGGAGCCTGTCAATGGTGCACTTGTTGCTTTGGTATTGGCATTTGGGAATGAGATACTATCATCTCTTTCACATACTGGCTCCTCTGAAGTCATTCTTGCCCTACTAAAGGATTTTGGTTTCATTATCTATGTTCAGTCATCATTTTTCTCCAGGTACTATGGTAAGTACTAGGGATGGACAAATAAATTCATCCTTTGCCCTTGAATTGTTTAGTCATAATCAAAGTTTCTTTTTTATCATCCACATGTGGAAAATGAACCAGGCTTTTAAAAAAATTGATGATGGTATTACAGATGTCTCTCATTTTCTCCCTTTTTGTCCTCCTCCACCCAACCCCAACCCCCACCCCACCCCAGGCCTTCCCAATACTATTTGTCTGTGTCCATGAACAATGCATATATGCATATATGTTCTTTCGTTAATCTCTTCCTGTCCCCTTTCACCCCCCACCCCCCCGCCCACCCGCACCACACACACACTGAAATCTGTTATTCTGTACCATGCATCCATATCTCTGGACATATTTTGTTTGTCAGTTTATTTTGTTCATTAGATTCCACATATAAGTGAGACCATGTGATATTTGTCTTTTTCTAACTGGCTTATTTCACTTAGCATAATAATCTCCAGGTCCTTATTTTCTCTTACTGGCTGATAATTTTTATAAGACGCATGCTTTTCTGGTAAAGCAAGAAAAGAAAAAAAAAAGCTTGCTTTAAGATTAGTGTTCAGGCTCTTAAACCCAGTGCTTGTTATATTCTCCCCTAATAAATTAACATTCTCTTTAAAGAAAAACTCTTGGGATAAATGCTGTTTTTCAGATTTCCTATCATATTATAAAAAACAAACAAAAAATAGGAGGCTTATATGACCTTGTGATTCTGGGATGCAATAAGGTCCCCTGTCTTAATGTGGTCCATGGTGCAGGCTGGCTGGACTTATGGAAATGGGTCCTGCCCTCGACATTATGAGGTTGCATCCCACATAATGTGTTATCTCTTGGCTTGGTCAGGAGGTATTTCCTGACTAAAGCCGCATCTCTACCCTCACTGGTTCTACCAACTCTCTAAGGTCTGGCTCCAGAATTCCTCTCCCCTTTCCCCTCCTTGGAGGTCATTGTGTAATGCCTCTGCCAAGTTCACCAGCTGAACTTCCAGAAATCTCATGGTGGGGGGTGGGGGTTGGGCAGAGAGGGATGAGAGAACCGGGTAGCAAAGGGTGTCCTGACCAAAGGTCTCTCTCCGACTGCAACATTCCCACCCAGGCTATTGTGAGGACACCGATTAAGGTGATCTCTTCCCCGACTTCCTAGCAGAAATGGTGCTGACATCCTTGCACTTTTGGCTTTCCCTTCAACCTGTCTCATAGGCCTTTTCAGTAGGTCTTAGTCCAAGGGATGTGAGGAGACACATCTGAGCCCATACACCTCTGGCCTTTATTTCCTTATTCCCAAAGTCCACAGAGATGGAAGGGTTGAGCTTTAGCCTTCCTTTCCCCTTTCCTTTTAATATTCCCCTGAATCATAATCTCCCAATTGGGGGGGGGGGGTGGCATTCCATTTTTCCCTGTTTTTATGGTTAAAATATGGGAAGGTACAAGGAGAAAGAAATGATGACTATAATTCAGGAGGAATTTCTAAATTATTGTACCTGTCATATGAACAAATGCTTATTAGCCATTCTTTATTAGTCACTCACAAAGTTAAGGAAGAAAGCCTGATGGTTTTTTGGTATTTTGAAATGTATATTTGCAGATTTCACATTTATGCTGCAAGTCCTTGCTATTCAAAGTGAGGTCCATGACCAGCAGTGTTGCCAGTTGCCAACATTTGTTAGAAATGCAGACTCTCAGGCCCCGCCCTGGAACTACTGTATCAGTACCAGCATTTCAGCAAGCTCTTCCGCGATGCTATATCACATTAAAATTTGAGAAGCACTGATCTAAGCCACCTTAGCCTTACTGAAGATTTTGGCTACATCAGCTGTACCCATCATCAGCATTAAGTAAACATTTATAAGTCAGTTCTGCGTGTTAGCTAATAATAGGTGATTCCTGCCCTTGGGTACTTACAGTACTAATCAAGGATCTATATAATTATGGTAAAGTAATTAAAACAAAATAGGCAACTCTAAGTCTACTCCTCCATCACCAAACACACTTTAATTTTTGACAGACGTCTTAAGATTAAGTTGTAAGTTATGAAAAGTGGATGTGTATTTTCTTGGAAAGGAGTCATTTAATATATAGAGACAGGAACAAGGTAGTAATAAGATACTCACTAGATAAATGCAGATTGATACCTGAAGCTGCTACTTCACTAGTAAAGATAGGTGTGTTTTTTTCTTTTCAATTAATTATTTTATTATTATTTTCTTCTATTTTTTAATTGAAGGTGACATATCAGAGCATATTTGTTTAGGTGTTCAACCCAGTGATGAGACATTCAATAACTTACTAAGTGATCATCAAGATAACTCTCATACCCACCTGACACCATACATCCTATCTAATAAAAGAGAAACATGGTAATTAGCCGTACGTCTGCTACCCTTCCCATTGGCTAATCAGGGCGATATGCAAATTAACTGCCAGCCAAGATGGCGGCCAGCAGCCAGGCAGCTTGAAACAAACATGAGGCTTCCTTGCTTCAGTGAGGGAGGACTCCAACGTTCCCTGCCTGCCGCTGCCAGCCTCTGAGCTTGCAGTTTGAAACATTGTTACAAATATAGAAGCTAAACAAAAGCCCAGAAACCTGCTTTCAGCCAGCTGGGATCTCAGAGCTGGAGTTGAAACACTGTTTCGATTATAGAACCCAAATAAACAAGATACCTGCTTTCAGCAGCGGAGGCCTAAGAGCTGGAGCCAAGCCTCAGGGCTAAAGCTGGCCCAGAATAAAAAAGAAAAGAAAGAAAAAAAGGAGCGGTTGGGAGCTTCAGTCACCCGCCAGCCTGAAAACAGCCCTCAGCTCCTCACCCAGACTGGCCAGGCACCTCAGTGGAGACCCCCACCCTGAAGGGTGTGTGACCAGCTGCAAACAACCATCATCCCCTCATCCAGGCTGGCCAGGCACCCCAGTGGGGACCCCCACCCTGATCCAGGACACCCTTCAGGGCAAACCAGCTGGCCCCCACCTGTGCACCAGGCCTCTATTCTATATAGTAAAAGGGTAATATGCCTCCCAGCACCGGGATCAGCGGAGCCAGAAGGCCTCCTGGCACCAGGATCAGCGTGACAGGGGGCAGCGTCCAAACCCCCTGATCGCCCTGCGGCTCTGTGTGTGACAGGGGGCGGGGCCACAACCTCCTATCTGCCCTGCTCTGTTCGTGATAGGGGAAGGCGCCCCAACCCCCTGATCAGTCCTGCTCTGTGCCTGATAGGGGGGAGCTCCCCAACCTCCTGATCGCCCTGCGGCTCTGTGTGTGACAGGCTGCAGCGCCCCAACCCCCTGATTGGCCCTGCTCTGTGTGTGACAGGGTGCAGCACCCCAACTCCCCCCCCCCTACACCCACAGGCCCTGCTCTGTGTGTGACGGGGTAGAGCCATAACCTCCCCATTGGCCCTGCCCTGAGTGTGACAGTGGCGACGCCCCAACCCCCTGATCGGCCCTGCTCTGTGGGTGATAGAGGGCGGCACCCCCATCCCCCTCCACGAGCCCTGCTCTGTGTGTGATGGGGTAGAGCCATAAACTCCCCATCGGCCCTGCCCTGAGTGTGACAGGGTGCAGTGCCCCAACCCCCTGATCTTCCCTGCTCTGTGCGTGACGGGGGGGCGGGGGGGGAGGGGCTCCCCAACCCCCTGATGAGCCCTGCTCTGTGCGTGACAGGGAGTGGCGCCGCAACCTCCCCATTGACCCTGCCTTGAGTGTGACAGGGGGCGGTGCCCCAACCCCCCAATCGGCTACCCTGAGCATGACTGAGGGTGGCATTGCAACCTCCCAATCTGCCCTGCTCTGTGCATGACAGGGGGCGGCTCCCCAACTCCCCAATCAGCCCTGCTCTGAGCCCGACCAGGGGCTGCACCTAGGGATTGGGCCTGCCCTCTGCCACCCGGGAGCAGGCCTAAGCCAGCAGGTCGTTATCTCCCGAGGGGTCCCAGACTGCGAGAGGGCACAGGCTGGGCTGAGGAACCCTCCCTCCCCCCGAGTGCACAAATTTTTGTGCACCGGGCCTCTAGTAGTATTATAATATTATTGATTATATTTCCTATCCTGTATTTTACATCCCCATGATTATTCTGTAACTGCCAATTTGTTCTTCTTAATCCCTTCACCTTTTTCACCTAGTCCCCAAATGCTTCCTCCCATCTGGCAACCATCAAATTTTTTTCTGTATCTATGAGTCTATTTCTGTTTTGTTCATTTATTTTGTTTTTTAGATTCAGTTGTTCATAGATATATATTTATTGCCTTTTATCATTCATATTTTTTATCTGTTTTCTTCCTCAAAAAGAAGACATTTTAACATTTCATGTAATACCCAGTTTGGTGATGATGAAAACCTTTAGCACTTTTTTTTTGGTCTGGGGAGCTCTTTATATGTCCTTTAATTCTAAATAATATGTTTGCTGGGTAAAGTAATCTTGGTTGTAGGGTTCTTGTTTTTCATCACTTTGAATATTTCTTGCCAATCCCTCTGGCCTGCAAAATTTCTGTTGAGAAATCAACTGGCGGTCTTATGGAAGTTCCCTTATAGGTAACTAACTGCTTTTTTCTTGCTGCTTTTAAGATTCTCTTGGTTTTTAACCTTTGGCATTTTGATTATGATGTGTCTTGGGTGTGGGCCTCTTTGGGTTCCTCTTGTTTGGAGTCTTTGTGCTTCCTGGACTTGTATGTCTACTTCTTTCAGAGGTTAAGAAAGTTTTCTGTCATTATTTATTCAAATAAGTTTTAAATTCCTTTTTCTCTCTCTTCTCCTCCAGACATCCCCATGATGAGAATGTTGGTACACTTGAAGCTGTCCTAGAGGTTTTTTATTTTTCCTCATTTTTTAAAAATTCTTTTTTCTATTTGCTATTCTGATCAGGTGTTTTCTGCTTCCTTATCATCCAAATCCCTGATTTGATCCACTGCTTTATGTATTCTACTGTTGATTTCCTGTAATACATTATTCTTATCTGACTGATTCTTTTTTATGTTTCCTCAGTCCATTTTTATGTTTCCTATTTCTTTGTTCAAGTTCTCACTAAGTTCATTACCCTTCCCCTAAGTTCACTGAGCATCCTTACAACCAGTGTTTTAAACTCTGTATTTAGTAGATTGCTTGTCTCTATTTTGTTTAGTTCTTTTTCTAGAGTTTTGTTCTCTTCTTTCATTTGGGACATGTTTTTTTGTCTTCTTATTTTGGTGGCCTGCCTGGGTCTGTTCCTATATATTAGGTGGATCTGCTATGTCTCCCAGGCTTGGTAGAATGGCCTTATGTATTAGGTGTCCTGTAGGGCCCAATGGCACAGCCCCCCTCCCCCACTCTCCCGCCCAAGCTGGAAAATCAAAGCACAGCCTCTTGGGGGCTCTATATACCTTCCTTTTGTTGTTGAGCCTCTATTGCTGTTGGCATGTCAATGGAAGGGCTTTTTCCCCAGGCCAAATGGCAGCAAGGGCTGGCTGCACCTCCATGAAAGATCAGCTGTGCAGAGGCTGACCCCATGGAGCAGGATTTACTTCAGTGGGGCTCTGGTGCCCTTGAGTGTGTCATTTGTGGAAGTGGTTGCATGATGCTTCAACATGGTCTGAAGCTGTTCAGTGGGTGCATTAGCTCTGGGGCCTAGGGGAGTTACAGGCAAAGGTCAGCAGCTACCTGTGTACTACCCTAGGCCACCAGGCATGAGGTACAAAATGATCTGCAAATGGTTGCTACTTGTGCTGGGCTTGGAGATGCCCAGAAGAAGCCAAACTGTGAAGCAAGGCCAGCTGACACTAGTTCCTGGCCGGGGACCTCTTAGAGAGAGGTATGGGGCACATAGAGGCCAGATGCTGCTTGTTTGAGAGATTTTAGGAAAGTCTGAGGCATGAGCCACGGCAGGCCATTAATATGGAAAAGCCGCTGGAAACAGTTTAGGTGGGCCCACAAGTTGGTGGGTTCGAGTCTCAAGGAATCACCAGGGTAGGGCAAAACAGTGTGAGCCAGGTGGATGGGGACTCAGATATGGCACCGCCTGCTGGCTCTGTGGAGGAAGAGCTCTGAAGAGGAACCATGGCCTCTGTGCGCACTTCTATCTGGAAGAAAGCTTGCCCTGGTGCCTAAAAATTCAATCCTTCCCCATATGTTTCTGGTGCTTTTTGAGCTGCTGCCCCAGAGCTGAATCTCACAAAAATGAGTTTGAGTACGTCTGTGCACAGGCCCTTAAAGAGGCACTCCTGGGATTCCAGCAGCCTCTGTTTCACCCAGCCATAATCGCCACTGGTTTTTACAGCCAGAAGTTATGAGGACCTCTCTTCCTGGCACTAGAACCTTGAGCTGGAGGGCCTGATCTGAGGCTGACACCCCTGGCTCCTCAGCAGGGACCTCTGCAGCTGAGACATCCTTCCCAATTTTTATCCACCACATGTGGGTGTGGGACCAGTCTATTCCACGCCTCTGCCCCTCATCCCAGTTTCAATGTGGCTTCTTCTTTATATCTTTAGTTATAGGACTTCTGTTCAGGAGGATTTCAGGCAGTTCTGAATGATGGTTGTCCTGTAGTTTAGTTGTAATTTTGATGTGGCCATGGGAGGATGTGAGTACCACATTTACCTACACCACCATCTTGACCAGAAGCCCAGATAAGGTTTTGTTCAGTTACAGTTTGACAAGACTCTAGGATTTCTTTCAGGGGGATGATTTTTTTGGGGAAAGACAAAGTGATAGTTTTTCATCTGCACTTTCATTTTCTGATCACAGTGTTTTAGAAGAATCTGGGCTTTACTTATTCACCGGGCTTTCAATAGAGAATCACATTAATCCTTTTAAGCTCCTTATTCTAATGATTTATTTTGTTGAAAACCATAGTGATTCTCCTTTGAATTTTAATGATTGCTGCCTATTCAAAGATTCATTGTTTTGACTTCCTGTCCTTACCTTTGTTTCCTACATGTCTGTGGGGAACACCTGTCTAATACTGGATCTGCCCCTGGTTCTCACTGGCTTACCAGAGTCACTCAAGCCTAACTCTGAGTGTTAAGCTGAAATGCTGGCTACTCATCCATGACACTAAATGTAGGATATATGTTTGCAGAGATGGGCAGATAGACAGCAGAGGGACAGATAAATGATTGAGCCACTTCCCAGTGAACATTATATTTTGGATATGATAGTGAATTATGATTATTATAGAGAAATTCATTAAATTAGTGTTCTTAATCATAAATCTATTGGGATGTAGTATCCATGGAAAATCTAGTAGATGAGAAAGGGGTTTGAATTTTGAGGGTACTGCTCTTAACCAAAATTCTGGACCATGTAACCTTCAAATGGCACTGACCCAACATTCCTGAGCCTGTTAAATATGCTGGTGCTCTTTTTCAAGGTAGTAGTCATTTCGGTCAAGTGCTGTACATCTTCAGGAAGGGTGAGCAAATGGAAATCGCCATGATAATATGTCTCAGGTATGAACATCGAAATTACATGTTTCAAAATCTAAGAAGTGGCTATGTCACAAGCTTGAGTTCCTCTTTTACCCACTGTGTAACCACAGAGAGAATTCTTTCCTGCTCTTTTTATAGGTATCACCCAGGAACATCATGGATTTTCAAGAATATATTATTCTAATACAAGATTTTAACAACTACTCTGTATTTATGCATAATACATGTTGTGTCTTATCTTCAGGCTTCTGGACTTTGATTCAGAATATCAGGAGCTCTGGGATTGGCTGATTGACATGGAGTCCCTCGTGATGGACAGCCACGACCTGATGATGTCAGAGGAGCAGCAGCAGCACCTTTACAAGGTTAGCGCTCTCTTCTTGCTTTTACCTTGCTGGGGAAGATCTGATTAGCCTGACAAGACTCTCTCTCTCAGGATATCTTTGCGTTCATTGTATGTATCATGGTGTCTATTAGAATTCTCTTCCCTGTCCCCAAACTCATTTCCATCCCTTGTGTGCTGACAGGCTGCACCGACATCATAATTGCAGGAAAGTTCCCTTTATCACATTCTATTTCGTGTAATTCTATAGAAGGGCAAAGATTTATCTTCAGGATGAATAACAATAAATGAAACTGCATTAATAAATAGACTGAAACAAAATGAAGGGTAAATGGACTGCTCACATTTAACAAAATGTGTTTTGATTGGAGCACTCAGGTAGATTCTATCCACCCCTCAGATCTTCCCAGGGGGAAAAAAATGTGCCTTTACTTTGGCTTGCTGCTTTCAGGGTACAGGGCATGTCCAATTTAATGTTTGTTAGTGATACATAGAGCAGACGTTGTCATATTAAGTCAATACATTTGCGTGTGATTTAAGAAAACTGGCTTGGAACTCACATATTGATTGCGGCAATCCATCTAATAACTATCTATATTGTTTTCCATGTCTGCTAATTCACCCTTAGCCTAGTGTGTTTTACCAATTTCACTTAAATGGTCTTAGTCGTTCTTACAAAACAACCCTGTGATTTTGACTGAAGAAATGGTTGCAAGATTCACGGTGTCTGAAAAGCTGTTGGGGAGGTAGAGGGACTTTCCACGGAAATATCAGACTGTAGTAAATCTTCCTCATTTAGGCAATTTTTATTGGAGTAATTCTGACAGTTGTCATCCTTGAATTGCTTTGAGCATATGGCATATTTCAAAGAGCAGATTGTGAATCATAAAAAATAAAATTAATAACTAACCACAGAATCAGCAACAGTATAATGACAAGACACAACTACCCTCTAGCTTTTTAAAATTTCTTATAGAATAAGAAGTACATTCAAGGTCAAATAAAAGTTGTCTTCTTTCTTCTTCAATGTTTATCATTTGAAATTACCTTTATTTAATATATTATTTTAACTTTTCCCTCTTCTAAAGATAAATATTTATTTGTATTTTTTGAGGGTCTGGCCCACTTTAATTAACGTCCCCTGGGAATCATCTTGGTTAAGAGAAGATATAGCTTCTCAGGGACTGAGCAAATGATAATATTCTACTCCCTGAAGAATTCTGTCCAACATTAATAGAGTTTGTAGACTATCAGCTATTTCCTGCATGGATAGCTGTCCACATTAACAACAAAACTACCCAATATATCTTCTGGCATAACATATTATTAAGTTAACAATCTTGACCTAGTAGCCAAAGCTAGATGATTTTATATTTTATGTCAAGAATTACATATGAAAAATGCCTATAAATCTATGTTAATTTGTGATGCAAAAATGTTTTATTCCTAAGGCTTAAGATTAAAAATCGAGTCAAACAGGAAAAGATAATATAAAAGTTACCTAATCGTAAGCTGTTATCTCATATTTTATTACACTCATGCTGCCAAATAACATTTTTTTTCTTCCTGATGCATTTTGTATTTTGCACATAAACCACTATTTATTTCAGAAACAGTGCTATTCTTTGTCAAAATCACATCCATATAATTTACATCACAATTAATAGGAAATCACTGAACAAAAAGTGCAGTCTTCTTTTTCTTGTGGCTTCCTTCTAAGTGTTCTGCCTGAGAATTCTCATTTTGGCATATTGAAGGCCATTGTTCCACCCACTCAGCACTTCTGGGTTGTAGTATTTTTCCAAACGTTTTCCTACTGGGGTTCTTTATTTGTGACTTATATCTTGTCATAATTTTTTTTTTTTTTGCATTGTAGGTGTTCAATGTATCTAAGTTTATGAGGCTAGCACTAACTTTGCATTTGGCTTATAAGCAATATTAAAGGTTGAATTGGAAACCAAGGGCAAATGATACAGGTTTGTGGAGTTTCTCTGTATAGATTCCAAAGGTTTGGAAACTTGCAAAGCAATCCTGAGGATATTGACTAAGGACTAATTTAGAACTTGGGGTGGCTTCTGCATTAGAAAAACTGATGAAGGAGAATTAATTTCAGGTCTTTGCCAAGAATTCCCATTTCAATGTCCCATCCCTCTGTTCTGTCTGCTTTTTCAGGAATCAACTGAACTGAAGCCTCAGGGGAGGGAGATGGAGCCTGTTGCTCAGAGAGACTCCTGAAAGCGCAAAGCTTTCAATTGGTCCCCAGGGCTTTCGAGACTTTCGAGGCTTTCAGTACTGTTGAGACTACCTTAGTCATTTTAATCTTTGGATTTGTTGGCCCTGAAAGATGCCAGTCTTTTATTATTATTTCTCATCAAGGAAACCATTGGCATTTGGGACAAAACAAGTTTTTGTTAGTTTGTGAGATTATCTCTTTTGCTACTAGACATTTACTCTATTTCCCCATCATTGTGGCAACTCAACAGGCCACCCAACCCGTTTCACAGCGTTTCCAATCCATCTCAGACCTATCTACATCATCTTCATTTCCTAAAACAATGGTGTAACACCAAGAACAATGCCTTGCACTTGTACTCTCTATGTTGTTAAGTAAAACACCTTATACAGTTACTGAGCTAACAGTATTGAGTTAATAAATTAAGGATGGGAATGAAGTTTATGACTCCTGATATTATATTATGGCAAAGAATGAGGGAGACCTTCAGCTGAGTGTTGGTAGAATCCAGGAACTAAGATTAGGCAGAATCATTATTCCTTTTATCATAGAATTTGAAACCTTTGTTTTCCTCTCTCTAAGGGGCTTTCTATCTTTCATCCCTCAGCTCCTTACCTGGCAAAGATAGTCATGCCCAAACACAATTTATGCATTGTATCATCCAGGTTGATCCCCAAAGTCCACATTTAGAAATGTTGGGTTTGAGAAAATATCATAAGATGGTGCTCAGTGAAAGTGAAGATTTTTAGGCACTACCTTCTTAACTTTAGGTACTAACTTTCTGGCTTGACCTGCTTGTTTTATATTGTGGTCTCTGCTGGAAAGCCATCTGACCTTAACTCCTAGACATGAAACTGCAAATAAATACCCTGACTATTCATTCAGCAGACCTCCTGAGTGGGGCACCTGCACTGACATCTTGGTTACCCCAAACAAGCAAACTACCCAAGGAATTCTTGCAGGAAAAGAATTAGATGTAACCAGCAAAGATCACATTCATACAACCTGACATAATTTAGAACCTTAACATCACAATGGGCTCTAAAGTGGACTTTTTGTTTAAACCATTTTTGTTAGTTTCAGATTGTGAGAAATTTAAGACCATTTTCTTTCTAATTAATTTTAAACTGCAGGGTCCTAAGAGCAACCTGGTTCTTATTAAAAACTAGTCACTCTTAAATATACTTTCCTTTTCAGAGACAGTGAGCCATACTCCCAGTATCTTTCCTTCCCCTTTTCTATCTTGTCCAACCTCTGAATTGGGACCTTCTGGGCCTATTTTTAATAAACAGTGGCAGTATCGTCAGCCTGGGAAACACAAGTGTAGTTTTTTTCTCCTTTTTTTTTCCTTCCTTGATATGAAAATCATCTCCAAGGAGAATTTGCTCCTGCTCCCTCGCTTTCCTTCTCTTCATTCCTCCTACCTTTTTAAGTAGGACAATTTAATTTGTCAAAAGTAACCACCGTGATTTTGAAAGTTCAGCTCCTATTTGTACTAGAGTTACGAAGCCAGAATTCATAATCACAGGGAGCTGTCACTCTACTGGTCTTTATGTGCATTAACTATTAATGGAGCAATATTTAAAACCCACTTGCAAAAGAAAAGCTCCGTGTGGGTTTTTTTTTTCATTTCTACAGATCAAAGGTGGCATTATTCTTGGGCTCAGGGAAGCTCAAGACACTTCCTCCCGGTTCTGTACATGTCATAGGCGGAGGGGCCTGGAAGCATTTCCTTAGGCTGCTGCTGCCACGCTGCCCTCCTGGCCAACACGCAGACTCTGGCGTGCTGGGAAGGCTGCCCTGTCAGGGCTCCTCACCTGCCACAAAGGACTGCCCATCTCTGTCACCTACCAGCATAGAGGACAATGCCCCTAGCCATCTGGGTGGGTGTGGGGTTCCAGAGTCCAAGAATTAATTTCAAGGGCCAAATTTAGAAGTTGCAGTCTGCTGGTTATTGTTCTAAATGAACAAGATCTGTTTTCAGACAGTATGAAGCTCACTGACATAGCATATTTATGGATTTGTTTCTTGAGTGAATGGTTTAGCTCTTCCTCATGAATGAAATATAGGATTATAGGATTTTTAAGGGGTTAAAAAGAACACTTTAGCTTAAAAATAGTTTAAAATTAGTAGCCACCTTAACTAATAATACCTGTATACTTTCAAGGAACTTACACTGAGGATTTTATATTTAATTTTGAGAGTTAGTTATTCATATAATTCTGTTTTCAGGGGAAAATGCACATATCCTTTATCTTTCTTCATTGATATCAGTATTATACAAATATTTCTTGTGTATAAAAGGAAAAGAACTACTCATTTCGCATAATACAGTGCTCTCTGTAGATTACTTACATATTTACACTGCTGTGAATTTGAGGTTGTTTATGAGAATTCACAGGAAAATAATACAAATACTTTAAAGTGTAAATATAAATTAAAACTGAGGAAAATACACAGAGGTTAGAGTCTGTTTCTGTGAGAAGAGTTAATATGTAGGCACATACACTGTAAGGTTCTACGTAGATACTAAAGATAACCTCAACATTTGGCTTTTCCAGTAGTGAAAACAAAGAGGGAAATGTGCTTAATTGCAAAATTTTCATTTTCCACAAGGAAAAGTCACACGCCTCTGAAGAAATTGAGTTGATTTTGATACTTAGATACAAAACCATTTTCTTTTAGGATTTTTTAATAAGGGGTTAGGATGGTATGGTAAAGAAATGTCTAACCACAGTATTTCTTTCTTTCTTTCTTTTATTTTGAGAAAGAGCTTGCTTTAGTACAAGTAAATTTTAAATATAATGTTTCTAACAAATGAATAATTATTTTTCTCTGACTGTGTTGCCAGGTACGTTTAAAGACTTGGAGCACGGCTCTCACCCAAGGGTGGCTCCTCTTGATGATAGCTTGGCCAGCAGGGATAATAAGAGAGGATCCCAGTATTACATATTGGGAAACAGGAGGATATTAGGAAAGTGAGAGAGAATTATAAGCATCAGAGAGAATGGAAGCTGTTGAAATTAGTTCATCTAAAGGGAACCAAACAAAAAAAGGGTAAAGGAGTAAGTGAAAATCATGGATAGGTAGATGAATGAAAAGATAAGAAAACACTAAAACACAAACAAATAAAAAGAAAGTAAACAATGAAAGAATTGTTTCAGAAAAAATAAACAAGAGAAAGGGATAAGTTTTAAAGGAGAAAATGGTACTTTGGAGAATTTGGGTGTGAATTTAAAGACAAGCATTATGACTTTTAAAAGAAACATATGCATGGAATAGGATTAGAAATTCTGGGGAATAAGAAATGTAGTGTAAGAGAAGAAAAATGTGATCTGGTCGACTTGTTATTTTATAACTATTGATGCCAAAATAATGTTGTCACAGTTATGAACCAATCATAGAAAACAGATTAATCGTGCTATCCCTATATTTTATAAATTTGCAAATTTCAACCCTCTATAATAGTTCCTTGCATTTTGTTTGGGACAGTTTCTAAGTAGTTTCAGATGTGGCTTGATACCTTTATGATTGAACTTGCACTCCTAAAAGTGTAAAGCTAGGCTAGCTCATAGTCCAGGTTACAGTAGCTAGGCTTGAAATAGAAGGAAATCCACTAACTTAAAAAAATAATTTCACATGTTGATATCTAGAGTAGAAGTAGTATGCATCAAACAATTAAATTCTGTTAATTAGGCCTTATGTTTCAGTACCAAAATTTCCTACCTTAATTGTTCAAAATGAAACAAAATACTAGCTATGGAACCAGTCAAGGTAAAAATACTACAGATATATCAGGCACAAGAACCTAATGATAGTTTTTTACCTCTTTCCCAGTAGATTAATTGTAGAGCCTAATTGTATGTTAGATTAAAACTCCATTAAGATAAGAAGAATATGCTTAAAATCATTGTATTTCAAATAACATTATCTAGTCATTTTTGAAGGATCAGAATGGAAAAACCTAGGCTGTCTTCACTGCTATCTAGAAATAAATTTGTTGTTCCATTTTTATTAAAGTTCAAAAAGTCCTTAGATTAGCCGTCATATTAATCTGAGCTTTGATGAATCAGTGTTTGCTATGAATATTTGAATATATGTTTTTTTCTTTTCTTTTTTTTTTTTTTTTTTGAAAGAGAGGGTAAAACTTACCTTGAAAATGTTTAGGGCAAGAAAAAGTATATGGATATGGCTTCTGAACAATATATGAGCCATTGTTCATGCTGGAGCTTATAATTTCTATTTGAATCACTTAAAAAATCGGAGGGGGGGGAGGGTGTGCTGTTAAGAGAATAGTACACCCAGTAATAGTTGGCTGTGTGTGCAGAGGGGCAAGGAAGGGAAGCCCCGCCAACAGTTTTTGTCTCTGACGGGCAAGCTACTGTCCGGAAGGTGCGTTGGCTCTTGGGGCAGCCTCTGCTGTATTCTTGCTTCTCCCTCTCCTTGGCAGGCAGCTCTGGCCTAGAGTGGATCAAACAAGCCGTGGGGAAAGTTCCCCTCATTTGCATCACTTCTAGACAGCCCTGTCGTACTCTTCGCTGACAGGAAATCACTGTCTTTGTCACCTTTTCTCAGGGCTCTCCTTTTGGCAGCGATGGGCCATGTGACCACATTTCCTCACAACAGGCCGGCTGGACTCAATGACATGTTTTCCTCAGCACTGAACGGGGTAGAAGAGTCAGGGGGAAATGACTACATTCATTTCAGAGTGAAAAGATAATTAACACTTGAAGGACTAATGCTACAACCTATGGAATTATTATTCAAATTGAAGTTAATTTATCAAAAACTTGTGAAAACTATCGCCCCCAATGCAACTGTTTAAAAAAATAAAAACCTTGAACAGTTAGAGTTGGGAGAAGGAACAAGGCAAGAGAGCGGGGCTTTGGATGAGCGGGTGAGAGAAAGGCAGAGGGAAAGCATAGCACGCATTAACTGTGTTTGAAAAAGCAACTTTAAATAGGCTAAAACTTCAACATTTGGGACGCTGGAGCATGTAAACCGCTTACTTAGATGATATGAATAGGACACTGGCAAACAAAAGCGGCAGTGTGCTCCTAGAAAACTGTGCTTAGAGGAGTTTCCTTGGCAACAGAAATGCAGTTCCAAAAGTAGACAGAACTTTCCTCAGAAAACATACTATTAATAACAACCTTCCGGAACAACTTGGAACAATTTGACGACTTGGCAATAATGATGCAAAGTGTTCTGCAAATTAATCTAACACATAATAGTTATGTTTCCCTTGCCCGTAATTCTGCTGGACCCGACCTAGAACGCACTGCTTTTCAGTGGCACAAATGCGAAAATATTTCTCAATGTTGTCATGGAAAAAGAAAACCAAAAGGAATGCTAGTGGCCAACAGTGAACCAATGATTGCATTCAGCCTTTTGGAATCTACAGAAGAACTTACTTTAACGAGATGAGTTTATTCCAATGAAAGCTACTACATTTACTATCTCATCCCAAATAAGATGCTTTCACAGACAAAACTTGGTAAAGAGTTAAGAGCCTGAGACTTGCTGAGATGTGAGCACATCTTGAGGCCATTGGTTACATAAATATAACACTTCACCTAATGCGTGCTGGGTGTTATTTTTAAAAGCATCATCATTTCTTGTCAGCCAAGAGAATAAACTAATCTTGGATCTATCTGACCAATGGGGATCATTTGAATTCTCCTGAAGGCTATATGTTTACCAGACAAGGAAGAGCGCTCCCCGCCTCTGACCTTTCTTGAATCCTTGGATCTAAAGGTTAAAAGTAATCAATATCTCATTGGGCTGCTTGGTTTCAGGGTAATAAGTAATAACCATCATGTTAAAATCCTAATGATTACAGATAGCACTGCAATGAGTTGACCTGTTTGGGAGCTTTTATTAATTGCAATCAGGATAATCATTAGAGTTTGCTAATAAAATTTTGGATTAAATTGCAAAAATTTCAACCTTTAACTTTTAAAAAATGACTTTTACTTAATTAGATGTGAATATGCAGTGTTTCCTCCTGTGTTGAGCTAAGAGATTTGGCTTTAACCCCACATTATTGTAAATTTCTTCCTGGTTTTATAAAATAAATTAGAGGAACATTTAAATTCCTTGTAAGAAAGGGTGCTTGGTTCACTACCGCCTTTGGCTCCTGAACTGCTCAAACTATGTATGTGTTTCAGGTCAGTGAGTTAATGGAAATGTCCCTCACCTACTTCTTAGCATTTCATAGTTTTAAATTACTTATCTTTAGTGGTTATATTCATATTTGGAATAATCTGGTTTGAAACTAAAAAAAAAAATTGTATGATATGTGATTAAACTTTACAGACAACCATGATATAAACCGAGGTTTATTTTTGTTGTTGTTGTTGTTTTAAAGCAGCAAAACTTAAAGGTGAAAACCAAGTATTACCACTGACAAAGAGGTCTAATATAAGAAGGATGAATGCTAGGTTTAATGTTCCATGCAATTACATCAGGAAGGCATTGGTTATTATAGCGGTAACCACGAGGAAATGTGTAAGATACATATGCAACTGAATCCAAATATTTTGTCTTTATTAATCATTCCAGTTTTATTAGCACTTCATGCATATATTTCTAAAGCAGAAAGGTAGGGCTAGAAGGGTACCTAGAAAATGTTTTAGTAATTTCAAAAGAAGTCCTGGCGCCTGCTCAGAATAGGCTGTTGAGCCCTGGGGTAGGGGTTGGAGGGTGGAGCTCAACTATGGTGCTTTCACAGATAAACTCTAACCTCCTTCCTTCTTGTCCTTATCTCTCTACCATGTGTCTAACTTTAGAGGGAGGTAGATTTTTTTTTTGTCCAAGGGACATCATTTTTGGAGTATTAGGAATTCCCCAACTCAACTATCCTTATTGTTAAATGTTCATACTGCCTTAAACCCTATCCTTAGGATTTATTTCTTTGGGGGTAAAAAAGGAATACAATACACTATACCAGATGCAGATATTCTATAGGGGGTAGGAGTAAATGCCAATTGTAACATCTCATTTAAATAGAAGGGCACTGGGAAGGGAAGATGGAGTGAATAGAAGGAACAAATCCAGATAAGAAACCAAGAACAGATGTTATCTACTGCATCATTTTATAAAAAGAGAAGTGTGTGCATGTGTGTGTGTGTGTGTGTGTGTTATGAGATAGAAATAGGATAGAGGGGGGGAAAAAGCGAACATTGGCCAAATCTGACTATTTGACTCTGTCCATGCCCCATGCACATTATCTTATTTAATGTTCACAATAATCAAGCATTATTTTCCCCATTTCACCAGACTCTGAGCCGGAAACACTCAGGTGACTAGCCTAAAAGACACAGAACTAGCTTCTCAGTCAGGTTAGACTAGATTTTACTGATATAACCACCCCAAATCTCAAAGGTTTAAAGCTACAAATGTTTACTTATCATACATATGGATTGGCTGTGGGCTCTCTGCTTGGCATGTTCTTTCTCCAGAACTCAGACCACTGGACCAGCCACCCTCTTCAATATGGCAAAAATAAAAGAGACTTCTGGAGGGTCTCCCTCTGGCCATTAAACCATCTACCTGGAAGATACACATGCCACTCTCTCTCAAGATCCTTGGCCAGAACTGATCACATGGCTCCACTCTACCCCAGCCAGGATAGGGAAATGCATCCCCACTAAATGTCTGAAAGGAAGAAAGCTAGAAATATTTCTTGAGCTCTGCCAGTAACTACCACAAGAAAGGGGTAAATAAATCAGGCTTTGAATCCAATCTGTCTGTCTCTCATACCCAGTCAATCTTTTACATGTTGCTGCCTACTCACTGTTACCTCATATCCTTTGCCTACAATAAGCAAAATTCTTGCAAGAACACGATTTTCCTCCTCTACATGAGCTTTTGATGCTAAGGTAGAAAAAAAGATCCTACTTTTAGACAGTACATCTGCAGAGAAACCATGATGAACTTGGTTAGCTCTTTAGCTAATCGTCAGGCTATTCTGTAAAAGCCCCCAGCCTGTCTTAAGCACTTCAGCACCTTGGGGAAGGTTGCCATCTTGAGCCTCACAGGACCCTCCTATATACTGTCAGATTCAGGGAAGCTAAGAGTGAAAATATTTTTGTTTTGGGGGGAGATGCACTAATGGCAGCATTGCCGTGGGAGAATTCAACCTCATGGACCTGCTATTGCCAAAGGGAGTTTACTGAAGAAAGGTCCCATGGAGAGATGCTCTAGAGCAGTGGTTCTCAACCTTGGCTGCACATTAGAATCACCTGGGAATCTTTTTAAAATCCTGATTTCTGGGCCTCATCCTCCGGAAATTCTGTTTCTTTCTTATGGGGTGGGGCCACAACATTAGTAACAAAGAGAAAGAATTTCCGGAGGATGAGGCCCAGAAATCAGGATTTTAAAAAGATTCCCAGGTGATTCTAATGTGCAGCCAAGGTTGAGAACCACTGCTCTAGAGGAATATCATTTGCAGAAAAACCACTTTTCAGTCCTCTCAAGGAAGCAAATACAGTTCTCAAAATTAAGGGCATCCCCAAGCACATTCTGAATAATGTGGACATTTGTGAAGCTTATATATTCTTAAACTAGGCACCTCTGCTACACCGTGTCCCTAATGAGGCACACTGGGGTAAGCTAAGAGGGAAGTAGTGGTCTTCCTGCTGAACCCTGATTCATTTACATAACACACACACACACACACACACACACACACTCTTCTAAAGCTAGAGAAGAGTCAACCAGATTCATACCCTTATTACTTTTATGGCTGATTTTAATTTTTCTTTCAAATTTTCTCTGACCAGAGAGCTACAGCCTTTCTCCAGAAGGATATCTATACATCCCAGAAAGTCATCTGCACGTACTATTTCAGCTGCTTTCCTAAGTAGATTCCATATGCTCATAGACATTTGCATAAAGAAAATTGGTGATTTGTGATATTCCCCCTGCCATCTCATTTTAGCCATGAAAACTAGGACGTTTGTGGAAGAGGTACACTTAAACATAGTCGTGCACACACATTTATATGTTTACACATATACACACATGTATGCAAAGTATTGACTTGTTTAATTTTTTTAAAAATCTATCATCAGGATTGAATTTGAATGAAAGATTCCTTGGACCAGATACACTTGTAGTCCCAAGACATTTAAGTCATGCATATATAAATAGCTACATAAACTCCCTTCTGTATGCCAAGTTTCAGTCTGGAGCTCATTTCTATGTTATAAATCCCAGCATATTGGATTTTGTTGCCTTCATTACAACAACACTATCCCTTTTGATACTCACAGGTGCCTCTCTGAGAGGGCCCTCCTGGAGAGTAATTTAGCCGTGAGTTCTTTCTTATTAATTAAATGCATATTTTAATGATGAAAGGTTTGGACTTTGTGGACCAAATCTGAGAATGAATGAGTGTAATTTTTGTTAGACTTCACACTCCAGGAGGGAAAGGGTCATATCTGTCTTGTTTATTATATATCTCCAGTGCCAAGCACAGTACCTGCCACAGAATAGAAACTCAGTATATGTTGAGAAACATTTTTCCAATAAGGCTTATTCAATGATCTATTAATTAAATCCTATTAATCAGGACTGTGCTATCAATTCATTACTTTTTCAAGAAAACAGTCCTATTTTCATGCTGTGGTTATTGAGTCAATAATCACCAAAATTTACAACTAGTCTCAAACCATGGTATTCACTGATATATTCTTGACTTTGTAGACAATCCCAATATAATTATTTATACATCCGAGGATAACATGTGCCATTCATGTGTGACACCTAAAAACAGAAAATAGCTGTAGGTAAATACCAACAATCATTAGGAAGGGTAAGTATATCAGCATAATTTGTTCTTGTATCATAGTTAACAGGACAGTTTATTGACACATTTGTTGTAGGGAATTGGGTTTGAGTTCAGATAAACATGTACATCTAAAAATGCAATAACGAAGGGGGAGACTCTAAAAGACTGACTAATTTTTCCAAAGCTATAGTTACCAAGTTCAGAATATAAAAATGTAAATATTAAATTTCACGTCTATAATATCAAGGGAAGGTTAAAATTTTGAAGCTTTCTCCCACTTTCATTAAACAAAATTTTACTCTTTATAACTTAAAAAATAATGCTCATATGTGATTATTTAAACTTAGAGATTAATAGTAATTGTTAATGATTTTAAGCAATTAAGAAAAGGTTAAAAGATGTGCCATTTAAAATTAGAATTTGATAAAGATTTGTGATGAACTCACTTCTTGCCCCAATTTGATATCCTTTGGGTTTATGCCTTCACATTGAACTTTATCCTTCCTCCTCAGCATTCCTTCACTGGGCATGCCGAGATTTGAAAATATGCATAAAGAACTACCCTCTCTGGATAATTTTTTTTCTTCTTCTCCTCACTCTCTTCTGCCTGGTGATGCTAAGGCCTGATTCTGTGAATCAGTGATTTTCTTATAAGCCATGAACAAAAATCCTCATGTTCCTTAAAACTTAAGTATAAATGAATCTCTAGAGTTGAGCTCATGGAATTCTTTTTCTGCACCATGCGAGTATAGCAAAAGAACTCAAATTTGGCTAGAATTTTGTAATCCATGTTTTGATGATAGTTTAAGAGGCTCTGCCCGTCCAAATTTGGGTTAGAAAAAGAAATAAAGTATGAAAACACTGACCGAAGTCTTTTTATTTGCAAAAATTTCCAGGGATACCATGAGTAATGCCAGAAATCTCACGTGACAGCCAGTTCTTGTGGCATTTTTTAGCTCACCAATTTCAGGAAATAGTTCCAGGAAGCTGATTGGAGCTCAAAGATTTTTTTAAAAAAATTAACTTAAATGAATAATTGTGTTCCCTACCCATTGTCCAGACTACTGCTCGACCCATGCCCCACTGGGGTGGACATCTTTCCAGGGCTGGTAATATTTAGCACTCAATAAATAATTTGTGAATTGAACTACTTGTTCAATGAGTGTTTTCTCTTGAATCATAAAAAGTAAGTCTCTTAGAGATTTTGTACAGTTATTTATTTCCACTGGAAGTGAGAATTTTACCTGGAGTTTCAGGACTGCAGGTCACCTAAAAAGAAACTTTATTTCATTT
Organism: Myotis nattereri; assembly: GCF_964212035.1. Classification (NCBI taxonomy): domain Eukaryota; kingdom Metazoa; phylum Chordata; class Mammalia; order Chiroptera; family Vespertilionidae; genus Myotis; species Myotis nattereri. The sequence continues at coordinate 86,973,452 of NC_138075.1, forward strand.
ACTCTCTTTCAAGGCTTGCTTTTTGTACATTCTGGAGAGGAGAGACTTTGTCCTCCATTGAAGAACTTTCCAGAGAGTATTCACAACCACCCATTAAAACGTTTAGCAACTCCCACTGCCCTGAAAGTCTTCTTATATCTAGTGTAAATCCCTTCTGTTGTTAGATTTAACTGCCAGATCCACCAAAATCCATGCTCTGTAATAATTAGACCTCTTCTCTTTTCTATATAGTCTTATTTCTCAAGCTTTTGCAGTTTTCTTTTCAAGTTAAAAATCTTTTTAAAATCCTTTATTTCAGTTTTGTCTACACCCCACCTAACTTAAACCACGTCCATCTTCTTTTGTAGGAGAAAATATGCTAATATTGAAAGGCTGCTGGTAAATCTATATATTTGAAGGGCTTTCACAAGCACATAGATTTCCCCATCAGGTTTTTCAACTCTCTTTTATTAAAAGTTAATAACATAGTTCATGGATGGTTTAGTAGAGGAATGTGGCCTGTCTGAAATGGTATGACTTACACTGTATACCTAGGGAAAACAAAGTTTAAAAAGAAAAAGGAAATGACATAAAAATGGACCAAAAAAATCTTCTTCCCATTTAGGCGCTGAACTGCTTTTTCTCCCTTTGGATGCATAATATATTATTTATGTAAGAATGAGCAGTATGCTTTTGGCTCACATTCCACTTGGAACATATACAGTATGACAGCTTCCTTGGCTTATTGTTGTATATGTGGCTATCTATTTTTAATACATTGCTTTTGTCCTTTTTCATGCTTGCTTCCATCTGTTGTTATGAAAACTGACATAAAGTTTTTAAACACAAAAGAAGTGATGGAGAAAGTGATGGTAAGGGACAATATTTCAGAGGAACGTGAGGTGGAGAAACAGGAGCAAAGTCTCTGTGGAAGGAAACCAAAAGCAGCTTCTGCAGGCAAAGGGTCTGCAGTCACGGAGGGAAAACCCCTACGGCTGCATAAAGCATTTCTACGTTAGAAGGAGTTTAGCACATTGTCCACCAAATATTTAAACTTTTTAAGCTGGAGTTTTCAAACTTGTGAAATGCGGACAACACCCACCTCCAAAGGTTGCTGGAATTCAGTGAGGTGCTGTATGTAAGGGGTTCAGTCCCGTGTTTGGTAAAGACTATGAGCTAAATATATTATACAGAACCAGAGGTTGACAAATGATAGCCTGTTTTTTTTTTTTTAAATAAAGTTTTATTGGAACACAGCCAGCAGCATTCATTTGTGTATTGACTGTGGTTGTTTTATACTATAACTAGAGACTTGGTGCACAAAAATTCATGCACTGGAGGAGGTGTCCCTCAGCTCAGCCTGTGCCCTTTTACAGTCCGGGAGCCCTAGGTGGATGTCGGACTGACGGCTTAGGCCCGCTCCCTAATGGGCCTAAGCCGTCAGTCAGACATCCTTAGCACTGCCACAGAGGTAGGAGAGGCTCCCGCCGCCTCTGCGCTCGCCAGCCGTGAATCCGGCTTCTGGCTGAGTGGCACTCCCATTTGGGAGTGCACTGACCATCGGGGAAGTTCCTCCATTGAGCATCTGCCCCCTGGTGGTCAGTGCATGTCAGAGCGACCAGTCGTTCCGCCATTTGGTTGATTTGCATACTAGCTTTTTATTATATAGGATAGCAGAGGTTAGTGCTTTCAACAGTGGCCATATGAGCTACATGCCTAAACTATTTACTAGCTGGTTCTTCGAGAAAATGTTTGCTAGTCCCTGGTATTAATAATTACTATTATGGCAACACTTTAGGAATATGTATTATTCTACAGATTTGAGTGATTTTCCAATTCAGTTTTATGTCTGTTGTATTATCATAATACCCATTGACTATCATTCTTTTGCCCATGGCTCTCCGGGTTTTTTGTTGTTGTTTTGTTTGTTTGTTTGTTGTAATAACCCAAATTCGGCCTGCTTGCTTACTTTCCAGTGCAGCATAAATGCTTAATAGGTTCATCTCACCACCAGGTGGCCTCCTATCCTCTATTGTGCTTGTGGGACCCAAAGGGAAGCAGAAAATGGATCTAATTCACTTCTTTCAACTTTGGCTGTTATTCTGCTCTGAGCACTGCTCTGCTGGCTTGTCTGCTCTGAAATCAGGCTATGAACCCTGCATTTTGTGTTTGGCTTTGAAACATGAATTCACAGTGACCCTCTTAGAAAATAAATTGTCAAATCAGAAAAGCAGTTAAAGCAGTAAAAACAAAATTAAAACATTTAAATGCATACACATACATATCAAAGTAGATTTTTTTTTAAAAAAAAAGAAGCTTGACTATCACTCTTAGAGCTTTACCATGACGCAGCCCCACTCTCACAGGTGTACCAGCAGGATTAACTGACCCGGAAGCTTCCTCGGGAAAAGACAAAGGCCACTGCCACTCACATCTCCTCATGTTAATTTCTCTTGAAAAGCAGGATGGACTTCACCTCAGGGCCCCAGCGTCTTTCTGTTATTTTATTCTCTAGATCCCCTTTTGAGTTTTCTTTTATCTTACTTTTAAGCTTCCTACAGACCCGCGTTAGGAAAGAGATGGGAATCCTGTGACGAAGCCCTGGATGAGGCTGCCATCCTTCTGGGCAGTGTCACTTTCTGCATCTGTAGAGTGAGGGGCATGCACCAAGTGGCTCAGGCCCGTTCCACTTCAGGCTTCTCTCTTTGGTGAAAAAGAAAAGATTGTTCTTATTAGTAATTGAGTTTGCAATCTGGCAAAATCAGAATTTTAGGAATTCAATTTCAAAGCCTAAAGAAACAAACTTATGAGTATATATATATATATATATTTGGAAAACTGCCATAAAAAGTAGGTAATTTCTAAATGCCACATTGTTTTTGGTTCATTTTAGGTAGTAGTTCTAAATATGTATTTGGTGAGCCCTTTTAAACCCTTTCTTTTTCGTTTTACTTTGATTCAGAGGTAGATGACTATTCATTTGAATTATCAACAGTGTCTTTTGCTGAATCTGTCAAGGGAGTTCAGCTTTCTCTGCAACGTCTTATTTCCCACACATTTTAATTTTCCTGCCTTTTTTTCTTCAGGCAGAATTGCCAAATGCTCCTCACATTTCTTTACAGCATCGAACAGATATAGTCACTTACACCTCCATCAAAAAGCAGCCATTTCATATCATGTGGACAACCTGTGCTTAACTTCTGCTTGTGTTGCAGTATGTATACCTCACTGGCTTCTATTTGAATTGTCACATTGGATGTCATGGCAAATACGGCTAAAGGCCTTTAGCCCTCTAGGAGGAAAAGACCATAAAGGTCTCTCGGGTATTTTGGTGAGGAGCAGGCTTACCTTTGAATTCAAAGTCTACCCTGGGAGACTGATGACAGGCAATCACACTGATTCCCAGTTCCCTCTGGGGCTGCTTCTCTGGGAGCTATCTGGTTAAAGGCAGATTCATATATGTCTGGGGAAATTGACTGCAAGCTTTTTCCACTTCGCAAACTGCACTAATTACGATCAAACCCAACTAATAATGTATAAAATTCTCATCACTTCCTGTGTGCCTAAACACAGGGACAGTCCCTACCTTAGTTCTCTTTTCTCACCTATTTTTAAAAATTATGTGTGTCCATCTGCCCTGACACATATATCAGGAATTAACCAGTTAACTGCCACGTGTCCAAAGATGCTTTTATCTTGCTTGCGTCTATAGATGCTTATGGCGTACAAAGGGTTAATGGCCTAATGATTCAGTCTTTGCTTCAGAAGTAAGAAAGAGTAAGGAATGATTCTGTCTGGCATTAGTGACTATGAAGATGAGACCATGAGCATTTGTGAGGTATTACTATGAGTTTTAGAGAACAAAATAAAAGGAAGGTTATCTTTTTCCTTAAGTAACATAATTCGTTTAGAAAAAAACAAAACATGAAATGATAGCAAAGATCACATTGTGTAGTACAAGAAAATAACTGCTGGTCTTCTTAGAACAGCTTCATAGAAGAAATGAAATTTTAATTGGGTCTTGCTACATACAATATAAATAAGTAGAGTGGAAATAGAATTGCAAAAGAATGCAATATGGGGGAAAACCCTCAGATCTGGGAATTAGTTCGACATGCTCCTAGGAGTTTACCAAGGAAGACGCACTGGGGGAAGAGTAGAAAAGCAATGGCAAATCCTAATGGCTTTCATCCATGTGTTCAGTGAAAGAAGTCTTACTGTGATCCCCAGATGAGCAATTAAGGCACAGAGAATTGTGCAGCTAAGTAAACAATGCAAGCAAATTTTTAAAATTGGCAAGCTAATTCCGGGCATGTATTTTCAATTTCATTTTTTAAATTTTTATTTATTTAGTTAGGTAGTTTGTTAGTTATTTTGCCAATCTCATTGGTTCACAGATTACAATGTTTAGCATGAATCCTTTTCTGTCATCATGTTTATAAAACTTAGTGATTAAATGGTTATGTGTATGTAAGTTTTGAGATATAATTATTAGTATTACCAGGTAATACCAATATGTTCCTTTCTCCCTTTGTTAAGGGTGGAGAAAATAGCACCTACTTGATAAATTTTCTAGAAGATGGAAAAATATACGTGTATATAATATGTATTATATGTATGTCTACTGTTTTCTTCTCTGTAGAACTTTGTTTTTTTACATTTATCTTTATTGTTGAAAGAATTACAGATGTCCCCTTTGTTTTTGTTTTTTCCATTGACCCCCTCCACCCACACCTGCCCCTCCTAGGTCTCCACCACACATTGTCTGTGTCCATGGCGACACATATACTGTTTACCTTTCTAGTGGCTCCACTCAGATGTGATTTATTTTACTCGGTTACAATACCTTATTTCTAAGATAGATAATAAAAACAAAGGGGAAATTTCCAGGCTTACTTGCAAATGAATAAAAGACCAAAATATTTTATTATGAAAGTCAAGTGTTTTAAAATTGAAGACTTTTTTTAAAAAAATGGTGCATTTATATAGAGATCAGAAACCTTGTACATACATGATCTAATTACTTATTAAAATACTAGGGGCCAGTGCACAAATTCGTGCACCTTGAAAGGAACTGTAGGCTGCAAGGCTCTGTGGACACAGGGGTGGGTCTCGGCCCAGCCTCCACACCCCTGACTGGCCCCTCCCTCCGTGGCCCCCAGTCTGCCAGCAGCCCCACTCCCATTGCCACCGCTCCCACTCGCTGATGGTGTGCAGCAATTGGGGCTGGCGCCAGCAGCGGGTGCAAGCGGGGCCAGCATAGTCAGCGGGTGCGAGCAGCAGCTGCTGCCCTGATTGCCCCCCAGGAGCAAGGGGAGGTGAAGAAGCCCTCAAGGTGATCGGGACCAGCGCCAGGCACAGGCAGCAGGTTTGAGCAGCAGCTCTGGTGCTGGCAATGGGTGCAAGCATGGTCGGCGCCAGCAGCAGGTGCGAGTGCCCGGTGGGACCACGGCGCATGGGAGCAAAGAATTTTCAGTAACCACCAGAGGCTCGCTCCAATGACAGTGACCAACACCCTGCCTTGGTATGGCACCCCCTGCTCCACCATACCACCACAGCTAATGCCTGCCATGTTCTGTGCTCTGCCGCTTGCTGCAGACGCTCACCATGTTCCATGTGCGCCCCCTGGTAGTCAGTGCATGTCATAGCAACTGGTTGTTTGGTTGTTCGGTTGTTTCACTGTTCGGTCTATTTGCGTATTAGGATTTTATATATATATATATAGTTCTGTGGTGGATAAGTGGTGAGTGTATCATTGTTACTATGTTATGGATCAGATGACCACAGAAATATGAAATGACTTCTCTTAGATCTTGAACAAGCCACCCACAGAGGAGAGGCAGAGGTAGCAGTCAAAGGGAAGATGGTGCACAATGAAGGGCTCCCTATCAGTGATGCTCAGGGAAAATCTAGGAAGTCAAAGTATTAGTACCTATTTTTGTTGTTTTTGCTGTAAGCTATGCTAAATGGCCACATCCTGGTTCTTCTGCCTCTTTTCATTCCTCTTAGTAAATTTTTGCAACCCTGACGCAAATTTTTAAGTCATCATTATGATATTCTCTCATTTCATTATTTCAGGAATGTCATTAACTGAAGACCTCTATAGGTGTGATTTCCTTCCTCTTCTTCAATATTCTTTATTTTTACATAATTTTTGTGATTTATTTTCTGTAGACTAGATATGGTTTCCCATATCTGGTTAAACCCTTGCAATTTCATTTATTTACTTACTAGAGGCCCGGTGCACAAAAATTTGTGCACTCGTGGGGGGGGGGGTCCCTCAGCCTGGCCTGTGCCCTCTCGCAGTTTGGGACCCCTCAGGGAATGTCCACCTGCTGGCTTAGGCCTGCTCCCCAGGGGATTGGGCATAAGCTGGCAGTCAGACATCCCTCTGGCAGCCCGGGAGCCCTCAGGGGGTGTCTACTTGCCAGCGGGGAGCAGGCCTAAGCTGCAGTCGGACATCCTTAGTGCTGCTGAGGAGGCAGAGAGGCTCCCGCCACCACCCCTGTGCTTGTAGCCATCAACCTGGCTTGTGGCTGAGCAGAGCTCCCCCTGTGTGAGCGCACTGACCACCAGAGGGCAGCTCCTGCATTGAGCGTCTGCCCCCTGGTGGCCAGTGTGTATCATAGTGACCAGTCATTCCCAGTCATTTTGCTGTTAGGGTCAATTTGCATATTACCCTTTTACTATATAGGATTACTTTCTCTCCATCTCTCTATGCATTCCCTTCATTTTGTTATCTACATTTTCACTTCTTCCTCTTCCTTATTTTGGAAACACACACACACACACACACACACACACACACACGTTCCTCTTTAATGAAGCTCTTCTCATACACTTTCTTGAATGATTATAGCAAACTCCCTTACATCGCTTGAAAAGTGTGCTCAAAAGCAGTTATCATAACTCAGACTTGCTCTTTATAGTCTTAGTTAATACTAATATATTTTCACCTTAACCCTAAAGCTTCTTTAAACTGTGGGCTATTGTTCTTCTGGATGACAGGTATCACTATGAGTGAGAACTCTTCTATCAGCTCTTTTAGCCTCAACCTCAAGCTATTAAAAATCTACCGAAGTTTGGAGGATGAATATACACCGCTGAAGCCACAGAGTGGGGTTTTTTAAGAGTGTTTTGACCACTCCAGAGTCATTTTGAATGGCACTCTTGATCTTATTTATTATACTCCCAGAGGCCACCGATTTCCTCAGACTTCTGTACTGATATCTAAAGATTTTTTTTTTAGAACACCAGCATGGCCTAGCAAACTAAACTGAAATTCCTCCTGAAAAGTTCATTTCTGGGTTTTAGTACTATCTTACTGACCTTGGGCAAGTCACTTAGTTTCTATGTATCAATTTTTAATCTGTGAGACAGAAATGATAATACTAACTTTCCCTATGGGCTTGCCATAGGAGAACAAAAAAGAGAACAATCCATTGAAATGACAGGCTTTCTGAGGTTGGAGCAACAAACAGTGCTTAAAGCCTGAAACCTCTAAAATTTATTTTCTTAAAATCTTTCTCTGGTAAATATGAACATGTACCCCAAAGGGGAAAGAAAAAAGAGAGGCTGGAACAGAAAGGTTTTAAAGTCCATAGCAGACTGGTGTTGGAGTTGGAAATTGGACCCAGCTTCTTGCATTCTGATCCAATGTTATTGCTGTGAGAAAACACTGAACTCATAAAAGGTGTCCTGAAATATTTAAAGAGCTGCTGTCACCTTCCTCTTTTCTTTGATACATTTTATAGAAGCTTTTCTTATGTTAACCATTTCTGGCCATGGAAAACAATTAACTCTGTTCATTCTTTCTATGTAAAAATTGAGAGTAATACTTCCGTATTGATATTTTCATCAACTGAGAATAAAATTCAAAGATAAAGAAGGCAGTCGCATACTACTCATTTCTGTGTACTAAAACTATTCCCGGCATATAGTTCTATAGCTGATACACACTCCTCTGGTCTTTCTTTTGGGAGAATTCAAATGAATAAATATTTCCCAACTACCTTCTAAGTCTGAGCCATAATGCCATGTTAAAGTGGATGAAGGGTGAGCAGCACATGGCCCCTGACCTTAGGCACTCAGTTGTAGGAGCATACCACTAATCCAATTCTGAAACCACATTCATCCTCATCTGATGGGAAGACACCAGAATACCCTCAAAAAATGGCCTACGGTATCAAGCACTTTACTAGACAGGGATTTGGGTAGTCACCAAGAAAAACTCATAGCATAATGAATCTATTAAGGTTGTAGATGTGAAAACCTTTTGAAAATTTAAAAACACCCTACAAATGCATAAATGTATGATGGCATTTCCATTGTGTTTTGGGAGCAGACAACCGTGTAATGCTTTGATTGGCTCTGTCTTAACACCTACTATCACATGTTGAGTTCTGATACCCTTCTCAGTGCTGAAGTCCACAGTCCCCAAGGAATGACCATTGGCACGAAACCTGAAAAGGTAGTTTTTGATGATGACAATAGGGGGGCTAGTGCTTCCAGCTGTCATTGAATCCACTGATTCTCACAGGTTTCCACAGTGACCATGTTCTGCAGCAATATCTTTTTGATAAACTGCAATGGCTACAGTGCTCTACCTCTCATTTTTCTTGTCATCCTCAAAGAGAAAGCAAAATATTCTCTTTGAAGAAACATTACCAACAGAATTAACTTAAGAAATATATAGTCTCTTCCTTACGAAATTAATTTGGCATTATTTTTGAGGTGCGCAACATCTTGGCAACTGCTTTGATTTAAAACTCTATGTGATTTGGGAAAAGCACGTTTCAGAATGTTTAATTCAGCGATACAAAAGGCACTAATGAAATATGCATGTATGAATTTTATATCATATTAGTTCCTTCTTTCTTGAAATCTGAATAAAAGCCAAACATCTGGATTACGTTGGAAAAGCCTGAATTTTCAATTTTCAGAGAGATTCAATCTATTTTGACATTGCACACTTAGCCTTAACATTTACAGTGTGCTATTAACATTACTTGCAATTGTAAAAAAAAGTCTAGATTTAAACAAACTTGGTGCCTCCTAATGCTAAAAATATATCTGTATTTGAGATGGCTGCTGCTGCACAATCATATACATCCATAGTTTAGGCTTCATCAGCATTTCTATTATAAATACTTGCATTGAACAGTTCTATAATTCAGCTATAGAGATATGGGTAAGCTTTTATGGATAAATTCTCCTATGATTGTATATTAAAACAGCAAATAGCAATCCCTGTATCACTTAGTTTGAGAAGCTCTTCATTGACTTAGTGTTTTATGAAGGCCTCAAATATTCAACCTACTCCATGGTGACCAAAAAAAAGGCATAGCCCTCATCCTTTGAAAGCCTTTTCTTCAAATTTATGACAAATAACAAGATTTCTATTTTTATAGATATTTGGCTATATTTTGGCAGCTAGACTAAAGGCAAGTGAATATGGTATTATGCTTTACCTCAGTGACTTTCAACCCTTTTCATCTCACTGCATGCATAAACTAATTGCTAAAATTGTGCAGCAATTTTACCAAAAAATATATTGTTTGCCGATATGACAAAAATAAAGGTATAATTTTGATTCATTCTCACCAGGTAGCTATTGTGTTGGCTGTTATTATTTTATTTGACAATCTAGGGGAAAAGAAGTCAGTGCCCCTGACTAAATAGTCATGTTTTAAAAATTCTCCTGGCACACCAGTTGAAAATCACTGCTTTATCTCATTATCATAGTTTGTTTATTTAAGATACAGCTTGATCAATAGAGTTTTAGGGGGCGAGGCAAGAAGTTCTATGGTTACACAGAGATTAAAGAAAATAGAAGAATGTGACATTGTATTTGAAGTTTACATAAGTTTACAGTGGAGTTTAATTTACTACACTTAAGTTTTTACTGGATTTCTTGTAGCATATATTAGGTCAGTGGTTCTCAACCTTCCTAATGCCTTGAGCCTTTAATACAGTTCCTCATGTTGTGGTGACCCCCAATTTCATTGTTACAAATTGAACATAATTAAAGCATAGTGATTAATAACAAAAACAATATGTAATTATATATGTGTTTTCCGATGGTCTTAGGCGACCCATGTGAAAGGGTCGTTTGACCCCCAAAGGGGTCGCGACCCACAGGTTGAGAACCGCTGGATTAGGTGACTCTCCTTCTTTTGTGGCATGGAGAACAGCTGAAGTCAGAGATTTCCCTTTTTTTCTTATTTTTCTTTATTCTCAAAAATCCATTAAATTATATAGTAATATCCAAGTAAACGAAAATAAATGTTTTTGGAGGCATTTGTTTATCTTGGGAGATGGAAAACAAGAGAAGTGATAGTACTTTTAAACAGGAAACTTTTTAAAGTAGAAAACTGAGTTTTGTTACATTAATTGCTGCTTCTCATGTCTTTTTTTCCGTTCTACATTGCATACTCTAAACAGATATCATATAATTGCATAACTATTCTTACTATGTGCTGACATGACATTACAACAGCTCAGATATGGTGCATCATAATGAAATCGTAATTAGAACAGTCATGATATATTATGGCAATGATGCACATCGTCACTGAAGTGCATTGGAATGCACAGAAAAACCATTGAGATGTGCAGATTTTGACATAATGCAGCACAACCATGGAGTCTCATAGCATGAAGAAGAAATTGCCATTATGCCCACACTACTGGCAGGAAGGGTTATAACACATTTCTTAGATATCTGTGAGCAAAAGTTCTATGTGGATAGCAGAAAAATTTTGAGAGTAGCATTTGTGAAGCTTACATCTTAAAAAAAAATCTACATGAAGTATCATGTTGAAATACAGACTGAACTACATGAATTCTAAATTGGAAGTTTCCTATAAAGTATTTATCAAAAAAAAAAAAATCCAAAAGGTTTCATTTAATACCCCAAATTCAATGAAATATTTATCTAAAGTAGGACAGATTAAAGGTGATTTGAGGAGTTTCAGTTAACCTTGGCTTTTCTTTTCATTCTGTGTCCCATCTTGAGTTTAGATTTCATAGCTTACATTTTACACGGTTGTGTCTTGGCTCCATTGTTGTTCTCTTGGGTTTCTCTGCATGAGAATCTTACATCTGAGTCTCTTCTTCCAGCAAGAGACAGCTTCTCCTTAACCTTGTGTTTTTTTGGTCTTGGCATTTATTTCACACATAATAATGTGTTTGTTATGGTGAATGTGGGCCCAAAGAAGCTCAACTCTCTGAAGCAGAGAACTTTAGACCCTATCCCAGTGGTCGGCAAACTGTGGCTCGCGAGCCACATGCGGCTCTTTGGCCCCTTGAGTGTGGCTCTTCCACAAAATACCGACTTCTGCGCATGGGCCACGAAGTTTCAATCGCACTGTACGTGCGCGCCCGCACGTGGTATTTTGTGGAAGAGCCACACTCAAGGGGCCAAAGAGCCGCATGTGGCTCGCGAGCCGCAGTTTGCCAACCAGGGTTCTAGACCAATCCTAATTCAATGCCTCATTAACCCATAAAATACCCAACCAGGTTGACTTCTGGTCTCTGCCTAAATACTACTGGTGAATGGGAATTCACTGTTGCCCAAGCTACATTCCTATATTCAGTTGTTGATCCTATGCCTGACCTCTGAGGCCAGATAAAACAGGTTAATATTTTCTGTGTAAAAGTCCTCTACACATTTAAAGTCTGCTAACATAGCCTTTCTTTTCTTCTCTCATCAACTGGTATTTACCCCTTTGCTGACTACCTCAGCTTCTTTCACAGCTTGCTCCTCGGAGAGGTGTTGAATCTCCTCCCTCCCATGAGTGCTCTCCTTTGTACATTTGATCCATGGTCTAGCTCCCCCTTGGAAAATGGAACCCAATCAGAACCAGGACTGCAGGTTTGGGTCTAGTAAACCATAGTCAAACTTTTACCGTTCTTATTTTTGACCCTATTATGTTTGTCTCATTCAAGCTCCCAATCATATTTCTTTCTTTTTTTTATGTTTACCTTTCACTGTCTGTTCATTGAACCTAAAGATAATTGAAGCCATTCTTTATGCAGTTTTGTATTTTTTTTTAGGGGGGGGGTGAGGAGGGAGCAGTCATTGTCTCTGTTCATAATTGTTTCCAGTTCTAGTCAGCAGAGCTAGTGGTTGCCCCATTTAGATGAAAATTGAGTTTTCTTATCCTCAACAGTCCATACTTCTGCTTATTTCCCCTTCACTGGGATCAAATGTTGGTAATCATTACATTTATTTATTTTTTTAGTAGAAAAAATAGTTGTCTTTTTCCATGACACTAGCAATAGTTTGAAGATGAAAGATTGAAGACATCATATCTATGCTCTGTTCAACTACTTTACATTAGCCTCTAGGTAGTGGGGTGCTGGAGCTGGCTAATACTTGCTTTTGAGAGCTGATTACTAAATATTCAAGAATTTTGCCAGTAGTAGCAACTATTGGTAGCTTGGAATCTTGGTAACTTGGAACCTGCCATGGTGGGAGTATTTCCACCTGGGAAATCAGCAAACACTACAAACCAGGGCTCCTCCCTCCCCCCAGCCAGTTTACTGGTATACTATTACCCATAGATCTTTGAGTTTATGATCTCTGAGCTAAAATATTATTCTTTATTGATCAGTGACTTTAGTATAACCTGGCATTCTGATCAACATGCTGTATTCATATTTTACTTATGTATGTCACTAATAAAAATATTGATTAAGACTAGACCAGAGAGAAGCCCTTGGCATAACATAGCCATTACGCAGTGATCTTTATATTTGTTCAACAGGTTCTCAGCAGAACTCTGTGTACTTCTGGGCTTCTAAATGATTGAGTATTTCTACTCACTTTAGGCTTATGAAAATCTAATAGAAGCACATATACCGGGTCCAGAAATTCACATCTTTGCTGTAGGGATTTAAGTCATTAGATTTTGGGTGTATGTTCTAAGCAATTTAATTATGTTTAAAATCTGGTTAGTAGTGTAGTAAATAACTGGTATTGCTACAAAATTGCATTGAGAAGGTAATAGGATTGAATTTTTACACAAGTTGACACTCAATTAAAATTTCCATATATCCAATGAGTTAGCCATTTCTTGGCCAGGGAGTTACAATGAATGCCTGCCTCCTAAGTTGATCACTTCAAAACATGCAAAATTTATAATGAAGTCAAATCAAGACTCAGTGCATAAACTGAAATTTGAGTTTGGCTTAGCAAATACAGATCAAAAGCAAGAACTAGACTAGAGAGCACCCTTGATATTTCCTGCTTAAATTCCTCTATTTTTTTATTGACCCTGGAGGAAAAATAACACATTAAAATCTCCTTACTGAATTACTGTCCTAAACCAACAGATCCATGGGACTTGTTCAGCTAAAAGCCACACAGACTTTGTAATGCAATGATGTAATCTTGGCTTTGTGTCATTTATATTCAACCTAAAAAAACCCCAACAATTTTCCTGAATAGACAGGCTGACAATAATATTGTTCGGTGTGGGTTTTTATTTGGATTCTTTCCAAATGGTTCACATGCCTTCACAGTAACACATCATGCCTGCTTACATTTTTGCCTGAATTCAAAGTTTTCCCCTTTTACTAGCTTTCTGTTTTTCTTTTAAGGTCTCAGTTATGTTTGTAAAACTAACCAGCTCCACCACAAAATTAGGATGTATCTTGCAGAGTGCATTCATTTTACTTTTTGCATATTTTTCCTGAGGTCATGTCAAGGTTAGTTTGAATTCCATCCTACATTAAGACTTCTTTCACAGCTATTTAGCTCGGCAGCCTACTCCCCGCTGGGGTCTGCCCCTTGGGCACGTCAAAGCTTCAGACCTGACAAATCACACACAGATGAAGCTGTACAGTTTTTTAAACAGTTTCATCAGTAACTTTTTTTTCTTTTTCACTATCTCCCTTCGAGTTGAGATTTTTTTTCTCTGAATTACCATTTCAGGAATGTTGATTTCTATTTGAGACAGTTTGTTTTTACATCAGAGTTGCAAACTAGAAATATCATCTTTTTATAGTAAATCATATCAATAGCATATAGTCAGTCACCAGGATTACAAACCAAGATACCTACCATTCCTGACTAGTATACCTGTAATTCTGTTATTAAAGTCTATTTGTAGCAGAAAGCTTATATTTGAAAAGGTAGCTACATCACAGAGTTTACCGAAATAAATTTTAAAAGTCATCATAAAAATGCATCAAGTTTATCATATATAATACCTTGAGCCTGGAAATGTTTCTCAAATGGTTAGTAATGTGCTCTTATCAGTGTTTTAGCAAATTGTGAAACTAATGGTACAACTCCATTTCCTGTTTAATTGATGAAGTGAAAATGGTTGGTTGCTAATGAGTGTATTAGCAAACAATGTCCCCTTTACAAGGCTTAAGTAGATCAGGATTTTTTAAAGCAGCTTACTATCCTTATTTTTATATAATGAAAAATATCATCTGTCTCCAATTGCTAGAACAACTGAAGTAATGATGTAATTATTGCTGTGCCATTATTTTGGCAATGGCGAACTATAGTTTTTAGTTCTTGCACTAGAAAATAGTTATTTTCTTTAACAAACATAAGCTTTTCATTACAATACCTGAAGATCTTAACTACAGACTAACAGAAAACTTAGAAGTGAGGGGGAAATAATATGTGAATGATTCTTCTTTCCTCAGTTCAGTATGTGAGTATCCAGCAAAGAGTTCTCTAAAAGGTTGCTTGCTTGAAACTAATTAAAGACAGGTCTAAAAAGAAAAGAAGAGGGGATCAAAGGAATTACATTAGGTGTCAGGATGTTGTTTGGGGAAGTTTTATTTAGATTTTTGTAATTCTATTCCAGGAAAAAGCTTAATTCTAAAAATGCCCATTTTGTACCATAATTTCGTATTTGCGTTATTTTTGCAATAAGACATGTGTCAACAGCAAGCATCTTGAAGAAATCATCTCTGCATTGGCGTATTAGCACATTATGGTGAAAAGAGGGGCTTGTGCTTTTCACGCAGTGCATTTCAGTCCTCAATTAATGTGAAAGCACTACAATGCCTATGCAACTTCTCTTGCCTAGTGGTGCACCATTTATCATTGCAGTTTTACATTGACCTTGACACCCACTTCATTAGAATAAAGATTGTCTACCATTTAGGTTACATTGTTCCTCTGCACAGAGACCCCATGCAAATTTCTGTTCAGATAGAAGAGCTGTGAGGCTGTCAGAGGTCATCTGCATTAAATGATTGCAGCTATTTTCCAACTGCTTCTTTTCATTCTCCTCAATTCAGGCTAGGAGGATCAATCAAGTCCTCTGCCTGAAACAGTGGGACTGCTGGGAATATAACTGTTTTTGGTAGTAGTGGGTATGCTCTAAACAGTATTAAATATTTAATATAAACTCATTAAAGGCCATGCAAAGGCTTCAGAAATATCTCAAATTTATAGAAAAAATCAAACGAACCAGAGAACCTTTTAAAACATAAATAGAATAATAATCAATTTTATAATTTTAAAGAGTATAATTACAATAGTTCTTAAACTTAGTAAAGCCCCTGTTTAGGACACTTTTTTCTTGCTCTCGACTTGGGTAGAGAAGGGACAAGACAGGAAAGCTTTGGAGTTTTATGTAGTATTTTGCACAAAGTCAGCATGAGAAGTTTGCAGTTATTGGTGTTTTTATTTTTGTTCTATAACAATGAATTCTGTGCTGGGTATTTATTTTAAAAGCGTTGGGTATTTGTTATGTAAAATAAATGATTGGAGAAATAAGTTGCCAGGTTTCCTACTTAAGTTTTCTGAGTGATATAATTGGAATTAAATTATTAATGGGAGATACTTTTAGAAAGATTGTTTTATGATCTTCTATTAGGGAATTTGCAATTCATTTTAATATTTGTAGTTTGATTTATATTAAAGATAATGCAATCTATGTCCAATTAACAATACATGGCCAATGTAATGTGATTTCCAGATCATGCAAATGGAATAAGCTAGAAGAGGGGGGAAAACTCAATTCTTAACCTCAGATGTAATTTGCTGTGCGAGTTCTGGCAATTTTAAATGACATTGCACTTTTTAATTTTTCCAAAGGCTCAGCAGCAAATTTATCCCAATCAAGAAAGCCTATTATTAATTTACAAGGACAATTGGAGGAGTCTCTATAATTTCTCTCTGCAATTATTCGCCCTAAATCGCTAATGGTGAAACACAAGGAGTTTGTAAGAAATAAGGACAATTATTTGTCTTGGGCTTGAACCCTCTCCTTCAGGCTTGAACACCTTCCCGAAGTGTTGGGGAGGTGAGCTCCCGCGAAGCAGCACTTGCAGGGTAAGCGCAGGACTGTGTTCTGCTGCAAAGCAGATCCGCACTCGGCATTACAGCTGAGCTGTGGGTCTGGACTTTCATATAAAAAGACTCTTTGTTCACCACTGAATGGCATTAGGCATGGACTTGCTGAGGGGCCACCATGAAGCCTCACATGAGGAGGGCAAACACTAGCCAGAAAACACAATATCAGAGTCATAGACAGAGACATCCCTGCATTTTGTGCAAAAATGCATATTTTTTGACGCATAATTTTGCCAGTAGTTTGGTGTTTTGGTGTGTTCCTAGCATATGCTTTCTAGTTGATAGACCAAAATACATTTTATTTTCTCAGTGTATTTTCTCTGTCTGTCTGTCTATCTATCTATCCATTGTGTGCTTATGGGATTACGTTGAATATATAGGTGTTTGTGGTATTATTTTGTACTGGGCAAGATATTCAAGTATCTTTATTATTATATCTGTCACTGTAGTAACTAGATCACTTTCTTTGCTTTAACGCTTCCTGATATAACTTACATAAAGCCCAATTAAAATATACTATAAGATGTAAATACTCAAATCCGGAAGACACCGAATCTGACAGCCCTGTTCTAATAATGGAGAAAATTCTTTGGTTTAATTCTTGTATTTCTTGTAGCCAAAACTTCACTCTCCACTCAGCAATGTCTGGTCTCTTTTCAGCATAACCAACAGAAGCACCATACAAAAGTCTTACAATGGATGTCTTAATCTCTCTGTGTGCTTTTAGAGCATTATTTTGAATTCCATCATGCTGCCTTTTTTCTTTCCTCTTCTGAAGTTTTATTACAACAGTAGAATTCCCAGGGAGCTTTGGGGGCAAGGTTCACATAATATAGCCCTGAAGTTTTGCTTAGGTGGAATCTATCCCCCAATCTTGGCCATCTTTTGATGATCTTTCTATTTCAAAAAGATTCACTGGGTAGCATCTTACAGCATTAGCTGGATGCAGTTTATTTTTTATTTTTTTATTTACTAGACAGTGAGCATCTATAACCCTTTCATGATGCTTTCTTTCTCTGACCTCACTGTGACAAGGCATCTTGTTCTTTAACATTGAGGGAGGCAGGAAAATGCTTGAGTTGCTCAATGTGTGCCTTCTATACCAGTTTCAAAATGGCTTATTCTTCTGGTTTCCATGGTGACAATTAACACTGTTTCAAGGCATTGTTCCAGTCTCCATTTGGGCAGAATTTGCGATGTGATTTTTAACAAAAAAAAAAAAAGGGGGTTTTAAGAGGGAAAAAAGCCTTTAGCAGAACTGTCAAAAAAGTTATCTCAATCAAGTCTTCATGCATTTCTAATTATATTTACTTCAGAAATCCCCATTTTTGCTGGCTTTGTTTTATAATTTAATTTTGGCATTTGTGCTTTTAAAAAGTAAGTACGGAGTACAAATTTTCTAAAAACTTCTTTAATACTTAGTTAAAACAGCAGTCTAGTGTTTGTGGTTATTTGGAACTGTTTTTTAAAGTTTTCTTTATATATCCTGTATACACACAGAAGTGGCATTGGGAATGGGAGTGGCCTTGTCTTTAATTTAGATCATTCACATATCTATTAGGAGGCTTCGGCAGTCAAAATTAAATTGGCCAAGCAAATACACTTAATAATGTAAATATGCCCTTTCAATAGAGTATATTTTATTTTTGACTAGACAGAGAAGCCCAGCACAGGTGCTGTGGGGAAATTAAATACTGGCTGCTTATTTACCTTAGTACTCAAGAAAAGCCATCTAACTTTAACTTTGCTGCTCATTTTTGGCTATTGAAGAGTAGTCTAGATCACAACATCCACAGACTACAGGACACAGTGGGGCAGCCTTGACTCACTTACTGCTGTGGGTGAAATTAATATGAAGATTAAATGATCTTCTCACCACAGGAGAAAGTAGCCCTACTTGATAGGATGACCAAAAACTGAGAGAGCTGGCGGTTGATTCTCCCTGTCTAATGCTTCTGAAGAGACAGAGAGAGAAGAGCAAAGCCATACCAACATCAACACAAATGTAACCCCTCTGGCATCATTACATATACAGCTTAAGGCCCTAAATCATATCTGATTCAGCTTTCAGGGTGCTTCAGATAGTAAGCATTTTCACCTTAAATTACAGGACATTCTAGTACCTTTCATGCCCATTTATCCATACATCTAACAATTAGCTGAATTCTCCTAGCTTTTATAGTTTGAAGGCTTTGTCCATCAATCACATCTTTCATCAGGCTGTTTATACAGTAGGTTACATGGTGACAAAGACAGAGAGCATACATAAGACACTTGTTTGTTTTTTAAATGTAATAACCTTCTATAATAGCTGTTGCAGTGACTACTTGTACTACATTTCACAGAGAAAATTATTTTATGTCTAAAATGAAATTAATTGCTTTTTGTAGTTTTATTATTACAAGACTGTCATGTTTATGGGACACATCTAAACTGTTTTCTTTCTTGATTGATCTGCTGTGTAGGAGCTGTTCCAAGTTGGGGTAAAGCTGGGGGGTGAGCTTGTCATAGGTGAATGTGATAACTAGTCCAGGCCACTCCTGGGAGACACAGCTGGAGCACTCCCTCTGCCAGTTAGTGCACGTGGCATAAGCTAAAGATCTGAATAGGATTCTTCTGCCTGCCTGGAATGCTGGTTCCCCGTATTATTATGTAAATCTTTGTTAGCAGCATCATCTTTGGATGGGTATCTGACTACAGAAAGCAGATTGCCCTCTCCTCCAATCGTTGCTCTAACAAATAAAACACGGTGTAGCTTTCTAGAATACTTGTTCAGTGTTGGGTCCAGCATGCTCGAGTGGACATTGGTTTTTCGAAGTGTTGAAGTAACGTGCTCCTGGTAATTGTCTGCTGTTAGAAAGCACAATCAGAATTTCCCAGGTATCACAGGCCAAATGATGAAAGCGCTCTAAAGCAAACCTTAATTTTTTTCATCATGCATATTCATGTAATTTTGGATACTCTGACACCCTGATCAACATTCGTTAATACTATGAAATGCTTCCAATCACATTATTTAAAATATTTTGTTCTGTGCGCCACAAATGACTAACATTTGGAGAAGTTTACATAATACAAATAATGTGCATGCTTAGTGCAAATGAAAGATTAAAATATGAACCAGAAAATATGCAAACATTCGCATGCAAATGCTGAGGATCTATTAACCGAAACAAGGATTTCACACCTTCTTTTTCTTTAAGCTGTTTCCAATTGTATTTAATTTGGGATCTGACACAATATCATGTTTTCAAGGTAAATAAAATCAACCAACTGCTTGGGCAAGTTTTGAACTTGCTGATTTGCTACTTTGCTCAGACAAATGCTTTTCTTATTAGATCTGATAAAGCCTCATCTCAGCTCAGTCAGGGCAATGGAGCAACACTGTCAGTGGCCTGACTTTATGCCTCAATGAAATAAATTTTGGGATTACCATTATATTTTTGAAATGTGCTAAAATTGTGGAATTTGTTTAATATTTTAACCAGAATTTAGTTTTTCCTCTTAGAGATGTCTTTATGTATATATTTAACAACTACAGCCATAGTCATTTATAGCTGTTCATCATATAGGACTTTCTCACTATGAAGTTATCCAAGTAGTTATTTGAAGAGAATCACCATGGTAACTGTCATATTAAGTAGCACCTACGTTATCTGTAGCAAACATCTTTTAGGAGAGACTCCCTTGGCAGTGTGGTGGACTACAAGTTATGTTGGGGGAGAGTGTTCTGTAGTCAATTGGGATGTCTGAGAACATTTTCCAGTATCCAATAAGGAAGCATCGATTTGTTACCATTCTTTGGTGATTCTTTTTCCTCTCTAGATGTACCCCATCTTCAAGCCCACACAGAGTTTTTAAGTAAAAGAAAAATGAAAACAAAAATCTTAACTGCGAATTCAGAGAACTTACAGGATAAGGAGGACATCGCACAATCTTGAGGGATCATTTTATTTGTACCTTTGGGGGCAGAGATGGCAGATGGGCAGCACTCTGGAGCCAAATGTTGACCAAAATTAACTGAATATTAGCTCCCCTTACTTAGACCATGTATTTTCCTATTCAGAATATTTTAAATTGGGGATCAAATGTGTGTGTGAACATTAGGTTAAAAAGACATAAATCTTAGTCAACTACATGGAATGAATAACTTGGATGTTCGTGTATGTGTGAGTAATATATATATTTGTAACTATCTTCAGCAATGTTCCTCCACTACTCAAGTTATTTAGGTTTAGTCTCCTCACAAATATTCTTGGAAACAAAAACTTTTAACCCCCATGAGGATCGCTAGTGCTGTGCTCAGACTATCTAAGACCCTCTCTCTTCTTGTTGTAGCGATACAGCGTGGAAATGTCCATCCGGGGCCTGAAAAAGACAGAGCTGCTGAGTAAGGTGGAAGCTTTGAAGAAAGGTGGCGTTTTACTACCAAATGATCTCCTTGAAAAAGTGGATTCAATTAATGAAAAATGGGAACTGCTTGGGGTATTTGCATTTTTATTACTGTTTGTAGGCGATGTGTACATTTTTTGTGTAGTAAAGTACTCTATCTGTCTGATTTCTAATTTGAGGCACAAATATCTCTCTCTTTCAATTCACTACCTACATTTCAAACAAGCTATCATGCTATTATGGCTGAAAAACACTGCTTTTCCTCTTCTGTTGATTTTTTTTTTTTTACTCTCAGCTTGTCTCCTCAGATTTTAATAATTTTGGTTCTTTAATACATAAAGAAGTAAGTAAAATATGCCATGTATTATGGGTATGCACCAAGTCAACGATAATACAGTATATCTGATATACACTGCCTGTCATGCTTGAATGCACGTTAATAGAATTTATTCTGAAGGTACATGTTAGAGACATCACTGTTTAACTCTTTCCTGGACCCTTCCGGTGGAAAGTGCAGTTGTCACTACAACCTTCAAGTCATGCGAAAGCCACTAAAACAAAGATGCAAATTTGACCCAGATCTGAATTGCAGAATTAAATTGGTCTCTGTTTTGTGCCTCAATTTTCAGCTTCCTTTTAACAAAAGCCAAAAAAAAAGTTTCATGTAATTCATTTCACGCAATGATGGGCTGGGTCTCAGCCAAAGACTGAGATGCAAGAATCTGGCAAAAAGGCAATATAGAGGCTCCGTTAGCCAGAGGCCAGGATGGCTGTGCAGGAGGCAGTGCTGTCCTTTTGTGGAAGACAGCTGAGAGAGAGAGGTTAAACAGTATTTTTTCATCAACTTCTCTCCTAAATTGCCTTCACTTCAAATCAAGGGTAAGCTAAATTTGTCAATTACTTAAGTGATTAATTATAATAGCTAAGTATGGGTGGTGTCAGTTATGGAGCCTAATTTTGCATGCCTTCCATTTCCTGTCTTTTTTTTTTTAATTTTTAAAGAAATAATGCTCCAAAAATATTTTGAATTAAAAGCTCTCCGTGTACCTTGATGACTTGGAGGAGTGCCAATGCTCAGTTTCTGCTGAGCTTAATCTAGGTGATTAAAAAGCTGAGAGTTTAATCCCCGCTTTCTCATCTAAATTCACTACACTCTGCGAGTGTGCAAAGTAACTTAAAATGTTAAAAGTTTTTACTCTGACCTATTGTTACATTACTTTTTAATAGTAATTAATGGCTTTCACATTGTCATATGGTGATTTAAATCAGAACCTTCTAAATTCTACAGAATTCCTTGATCTCCTACAGGAGAAATATGGGACATTTTAAAACATTGTTTCCTAAATAAGGACAGCAACTTTAGGTGCCTGATAGATAAAGAAATAGTTTGGTTATATAGAAATAGAACTATATCTTTTTCTATTTTGATCAATAACTAACAATAATCTTTCTTTGAAAATTGTTTAAAGTATGTCATGTATATTGCTTTCTCGACAAAAATTTAAATCAACATAATATTGAAAACAGAATATTTAGTTATTCTTTATGAGTCAGAGACCTTAAAAATGGTTGCCATTTTGACAATAACACCATTTGAATACAATATGCAGAGTTGTGTAATGATTTAGGGAGCAAGAAGGGTGGAGGGAAGGTTTGAATAAAACCTGTGCTACACTAACACCACCAGGCCTGCCACTCTAATTGGCATGATTACATTTTAATTGGCATGAAAAAAAATTTAAACACAAGGATTTTAACTTCTAACAATAGTAAAATAGAGGGATATGGTTTTTAATATTACTTTCATCTAAGGTGAACAGTGTGGAATGGAAATACATTAGAATGAAATGTCAGTGGTGCGTACAGTTTAATCTGTGAAATTTTGTCCCCTGTGCTGCATATTACTCTGTCTCAATTGCATATTAAACAACCCTATCAAGGCAGGCATTGGCATCTGCTGTGCTGACACAAATTGTGAATTAAATGAAATTGATGTCCTCTGTCGTATATTTATGAAGACGGACCATTCTCTGAAGTATTCTGTTTATGAAGAATTTATGATTGCAAACTGTTCCAGAACAAAAAAGTGGCAATAAATTCTTTTTTGTGACCCTACCCTCCAAGGGCATTGATTTCACCTCCTGCTGCTACTTTTGTTACAGCATAAAAACAATAGCTAAATCTGGATTCTACTGAGGGTCTTCAAATTATCAATATTTGCACCATGAAAATATAAGCGTGTTGGCAAGAAAGGTTATTTTTCTGTTATGATCTCCTAAAGATGCTATTTACAGAACACTACACAGCAGTTGAATGTTTGCTGACTTAATTTTATTTGTGTTTTAAAGGTTATTTTTTAGGTTTAATTCGTCAATATAGATTAACTCCTACTGATTCTCCAAAGAGAGTGTTTTCCACAAAAACAACACGAAAAAGCCCTCCCTGACTCCACCTTCATGACGGAGTCGTTAATCGAAGAAGGCACTAGCATTGTGGATTGGGACTGATTTTAATACATATATTGGAAAGTCTAGCACCCACAAATGCAAAGTGGGGGAAATTGTGGGGCTGTACAGTTTCCACGTCAGCTAAAATGAACAACAGTACCAAGGAGTCTACCCCCTCTTAACAGCCCTCCGTCAGATGGTCTGGTGAATTGTACTAAACAAAACCAAAAAAGGAACTTAATTCTTCATGCACAACCCTCTCTTGGCCTCTTTAGTACACTGATTAAACTCAGACTTCTATCTCCTGAAAATTTTATGCAGAGAATTTTTTACTACAAACTTGCATCATGAGAATTCAAATGAATTTTTATCAGTGACCATGGTGAACTTTTGGGTCAAATCTCCTTTCTGTTAAAGGAAACTATAAGTGAATGAGGTCTTCTTAAGCCACTAGTGGTAGTCAGAACAACACACATTCCGCAAGAATTCAGATCCTAAATGGAACAGTGAGCTAATCTGAATGAATGTTAGTGGTGAGATGGCAGGTGTGGCTGGACACTCTCCAGGGGTTTGTGTCACCAGCCAAACTGTGATACGGTTTTGGTACCCAAGCTAATCTGTGTTTTTACTTTTGTTGGTGTTTTTTATTTTTGTGTTTGTTTATAATTTGATGCATTAGAAAACCCTGGGAGAGAAGATCCAGGACACAATGGCAGGGCCCCGTGGGTCGGGGCCACGTGACCTGCTCTCTCCTGAAAGCGGAAGCCTGGTAAGGCAGCTGGAGGTCAGGATCAAAGAGCTGAAAGGGTGGCTGAGAGATACAGAGCTTTTCATCTTCAATTCCTGTCTGAGACAAGAAAAGGAAGGAACAATGAGTGCTGAGAAACAACTGCAATACTTTCAGGTAATAAAAAAACAATCAGAGTTGATAAAAAGCTTTCTTTATGGTAGGGATGAAATATTTATCAAGTACATAAAGTATTATACCCATGTATCTATGTATCACTGTGCACTTAAATGTTTCCTTGAATTTATAGACACCCTCCACATTTCTTATATGCCAGCGCCTGTGTGTATAAAGATGAACGTTAAGCGTATCAAATACTCATTGGATGGGGGGAGCTCTGCTGCTGCTGGTGTGTTTTGTGCAGTGCTTGTGGAGGGGCGGCTTTGATAAATTAAAAGCAGACCGGCAAACACTAAACATGATAATTTTGAAAGGCAGACCTAAATGTTCTATAAATAATGTGACTAAAATACTTCTGTTCATTGATACGATAAAAGCATATGATTTAACTGATGACCATTAATGCTAAGAAAAGGAAACTTACTTTTTACATATGAAAGCATCAACTACTCATGGAGGGAAGAAATCAAGTAAAAGAGGTTCCTACTTGATAGGCATATTCCATCGTGGACAAATGCCAACCCTAGTAATGCAGCTGTGTGTGTGTTCACTGTATGCATGTTCATGAAGAAGAGCATGTCCCCCTGTTTGTTTCCGTGGTCTACACAATAATTTTTCAAAAACAGTTTAAAATTCAGATGTTTTCCCTTGCTGCCCATGCTGGCCTGGACTGCTTGAACCCTCTCCTAAGGCAGTCATTACCTGGGCTCTTGGTGGTGTCAGCCTGAAGCTTTGGGATTGTAGAATATGAGTTCGGTAGCAAGAAACCTTGTGACATGGAAGTTCTTAAAGAGGAGGAAGGGGAAAACTAAGAAAGAATCTCTTGGGACCAACCAACTGTTTCTTCACAAGGCCTTCCAGGACCAGATTTTATTCATTTCACACCCTGTGCCCTGCAGTCTTCCAGCAATCTATTAGGGAATTTAGTCATAGTCGCATTGGCTCACCTTCCCTCTGCCAGACAGGCAGGGCCACCTTGCTCACCAGCATAGTCCAAGAGAAAGCACCCTCAAAGGTGAGACCACAGTGCTTCCCACCAAACTGCCTGTAGTACACACCTATAGCTTATTTTGGTTGAAAACCTCCTCTTCCGCCATTGAATTGGCAAGACCAAACTGGCAGTTAAAAGAAAGCCTCTTGCCAAGTCAGATGGGTTTTACTGTCTAAAATCCAATATCCAGATGATTTGTTATTTCATCTCTACTTGTCTCACCCTAACTAACTCCTGTTACAGGGAGGTGGAATCTTCAGCTATTTCTCTCTGTGTTGTTTGAACTTAACATGTACCTTATAAAGCATCCTGGTCATTAGTAGGCAGGATGTTGTTAAATAACATTATTTTCTGTATGGTATCTATATTGTAGCGTTAGTGAACTGGTTAATGGCCACAGCCAGTCCAGTTGTGTAATCTTGGCCATGTTTCTTGTATGATCGCTTGGTGCATCAGTTTCTTCATCTATAAAATGGGATGCTGCTAGTATTTATCTCACAGGATAATGAGTTTACATAGTAAACTATTATTTCTACTTTTGTAATGGTGCATTTGCAAGGGGTCAAAATATCTTAACATAAGCTCAAAAATGTCACATAATAATTAGAAACAGTAACAGGATGTTTGTTATTATAGATATTTCTATATCTACCTTTCTACCCACATATCTCATACATTGATAGTTGAAATCAACTTTTTTTTTTTACATTTGCTATTATTATAAAGTAGAGGTCTGGTGCATGGATTTGTGCACTGGTGGGAGGCATGGATGGTCAACCAAAAGGCTGTGGACCCGCCCTCTGAGTGACTGCTCCTGCAGCAGTTGCTTATCCTGGTCAGCCAAGCAGCGTTCCCACTGTGGGGGGCACACTGACCACCAGGGAGAAGCTCCTGCTTTGAGCATCTGCCCCCTGGGGGTCAGTGCGCATCATAGCGACTGGTCAACCAGTCATTCCAGTCATTCCACTGTTCGGTCACTGGGCTTTTATATATATAGATGAAAACATAAGCAGTTCTGCATTAATTTAGCTGATGCTTCCAAAGAACATTAGCTTTATGCTTTAGCTTTGTATAGTGTCATCGACATCATTCTCGGCTAGGTCCTAGTAAGAAATGTGAAAGCGTTTAAAAGATGGAAAGAGAGACAGAGGGAAGCCATGCTAGACTTCCAGATCATTAGATAGCTCCTAGGAGTCCTAATGATTTGCTAACACTTTCTAACCATAAGGGGAATATTCACTACACCTAATTCATTATTAACCATGTGCTTCTTAGTGCCTGAAAATAATCATAGAATTTTAATATCAAAAGTACCAGAGACTATCACATGCTTTTTGCTATTTTACTTCTTTTCTTCAAAAATATTTTTTCCTTAGAGCATTTTTATGTTGCTAGTGTCACTATTTATTAAACTAACTGCTCTTATACCCCACTCTTATTTATTTATCTATTTAAAAAATAATATAATAAATTCAGAGACTTTCCTACCCCAAACAAAAGGTAAGACCATGATGGTAAGGTTACTGGCAAGATGCTAAGTCCTGGGTACTTATCTCCTTGAAGGAAAGATTTCAGTCAAGAGGCAAAGGGCAGCAAAGGAAGCAAGAATTTATTGGCTGCAGCAAAACCACACTCAGGACAGTGAAACAAGCAAGGGTTTAGAAAAAGCAACAGGAGGGCCGAGGTGGGGCTGCTTTCGCTCACTGAGAAGTCAGAGAACAGGGGCCTTGGAGACAGGCTCAGAGGGTTAGCTCAGGAGGAGCTGCCACTGCCCACTGCTCCCCTGGGTGCAAGTCTCCTGGGGTCCCTTAGAGCTTAGGGGATATAGTGTCTGTGGGGGAAGAAGAAGAGGAAGGGAATGGCAGGAGTGTGCTCCCCTGGGAGAGAAATCGAGCTGGGTCCTTGGTGTTGAGGGTATTTATCTCTCTCGTGCAGGTGAGAATCTTAGGGAGGTCTCAGGAGAGGTCTCAGTGGGATAGTCATCAGCTTTCCAGCTGTGCTCTTTCAGGGCCGTGGTCTCCACGGATTGGTCGGCTCCAGAGCAGGAAGTCATTAGTTAATGCAGCTGTTCCTGAGGCAGCCAAGGTGTCACTTGTCTGGTTTTGCTGCTTTTCTGGGCCTGGAGCTGAAATACAAATGAGGCTTTGATGTTATCTCTAGGGAAGAAAAGGTCAGGGTGTCTGCACCTCATGACCAGAGATATGCTAGGATAGGAAAGGTCCCACTAGGGCAGTGATGGCGAACCTATGACACGCGTGTCAGAGGTGACACGAGAACTCATTTTTTGGGTTGATTTTTCTGTGTTAAATGGCATTTAAATATATAAAATAAATATCAAAAATATACATCTTTGTTTTACTATGGTTGCAAATATCAAAAAAATGTCTACATGTGACACGGCACCAGAGTTAAGTTAGGGTTGCCGAGCTCAGAAGGTTCGCCATCACTGCCCTAGGGACGAGGTTCTTGTTTTCCCAGCTTTGCCCCTTACTAGGCACACAGGGCTTTCTGCCCTGCTGACCTGGACCCGGCCCATGGTCCTCGCTCTGCTCATGTCTGTCTAACTGCCTATGGCTGTAAGGGACGCCTCGCCGTATGGTTTCCCAATCCAAGTCCATCCTCTGCTCTTCTCACCTAAGGCAATCACGTTCCTGGACCCATATGATTTCACTTGCTTTCCTTTGACAGGAAATGATATTTTAATTTTAGTTGTTTTTGACTTTATTAAAAGATATCATGCTGTGTTACTTTTAGGATTTCCTTTTTAATTTAATATTGTAATGCCAGTATTTATTTATGTCCCCAAGTATGGCTATCATTCACTTAATTTGACAATTGTATAATATTCCATTGTGAGTAAATACATGCATCTCACCTAAGGCTCATAGCAACCTCTGAAGTCGGTATGAGGATCCTGATTTTGCAGAGATGGAAAGAGGCACATGGACCGACTTTAAGTTTCGTGTGTCCAAGGTCACTTAGAGTGAGTGACAGAATTAGGTTTTAAATCCAGGGCCGTCTGACTCTACAGCTCAGTCTCTGAACTACTATGCAAAACTGATATTTACTGATATTTACTGAATGCCCTTCCATGCACGGTGACTCAAAAAGAAGAACAGGACACAATTAAATGTCATTGTTTCTTTCTGGGAGGTTTATCAGTCATAGTCTTCGGCAATTTAGCCAGAATTGTAAATAGCTTTAGCTACTGACGTTTCGGGGAGTTGAAAAGATTTGTGTTTTGTTTTACATTTTTGTACTAGGTCAGTGTAAATTTTCTTGCCATATGTCACTTTTAAAAATTGAAACTTTGCAACCTTTCTTTGAGATTAGAGCTCTGACGATTTTTCTTTGTGGCCAGAAACTCTAGTCCTTCTAACATGTTGACCTTGAAACATTTGATCAGATAAGCTAAGTGAATTTAACATGATAACACTTCTTTTAAAGAAAGCTCTATGCACGTCTGTTGGAATAACTGTCTTTCCTACCCAGCATTTTAAATATTTCTGAGCTGTTTGCCCTTTAGCACTTAGTGTGATTAATCAGATGTTCTGTATATAACCACTTCATTGGAAGAATGAAACCAAATGTTTGTAACACAATAATAATGTAATGTTTATAAACTCTCAAAATTGTAATTGGCAAGCTTATGTAGAATAAAAACTTTTTACTTACTACAAATTCAAAGAACAGATACCCTCTGCCTTTCTAAGTGACAAAGGTAGGAGAGTCATTAAAGAATGTTCATGTGTGGGGAAATGTTTGCCATGTTCTGCCTATTCTTTTTTTGTTGTTGTTGTTAAAATATATTTTATTGATTTTTTCACAGAGAGGAAGGGAGAGGGATAGAGAGTTAGAAACATTGATGAGAGGGAAACATCGATCAGCTGCCTCCTGCACACCCCCCACTGGGTATGTGCCTGCAACCAAGGTACATGCCCTTGACCGGAATTGAACCTGGGACCCTTGAGTCCACAGGCTGATGCTCTATCCACTGAGCCAAACCGGTCAGGCTCTGCCTATTCTTGAGAGCTCCTAAATGTTCCTGCCATTATAGGTCACACAGAAGACAGGCTTTATCTACCGGGTTCAGCTTTATGATTCTCCATTCTCTAAAATCTCAGACTCTTAACAGAATCAATTCCTTTATATATCACCCAGAGTCATGATAGATAAGCCACAGTGCACTGCCCAGGAGAGCCGGGGGAGGGTGCTGCATATAAACAGGAAGCCCCGTAGACACCGTTTCCATCTCAGAGCTTGGTTTGGGATGAGAGAAAGGATCTGGATCTTGAGTTTTCTGACAAAGAGAAAAAACAATTGTGGAACGTATTTTTCTTGAAGGCAGTAGGTGTGATAAATGTGGAATTAGTCACAAGGCAAAAGTTTACCCAGGACTGGGGAACATCAAAGCCCAGCACGGGGAGAGACATAAAGACGGAACCCAAGAGCTCTGGGGCAAAAATGCAAAATGGTCAAGGAGTGAGCGCCCCCCGACAGCAAAGTGCAGGTAGCACATGGGAGGGTGATCCGGTGGCTGGCAAGGCCCTGAGAGCCGTGTGTGAGCAGTTTCGGTGCCGTTGGCTGGAAAGCACCATCTTTTACCGGTGACCCATCAGAGAGAAAAGGGAATACATAATTACTTAGTTATATATTGTTTGTATCCCATAACCAAATTCATTATTTTAAAAACTCAAATCGGGAGACATGATCCATTACCAGCTACAGGAGTTGCCACACTGGCCCGGACCCAGAACCCCCTGGGAAGGGCAGGTTAGACCCAGAAACCTTCTCATCAGGAGGTGGCTGAGAGGAAAGGTTCGGTAACCTCGTCAATGATTAATACCCCAAATTTGCTAAGCAATTTAAATTTGACCAAGAACTTTTATGCATGTCACTGTACTTAAACCCTAACACTAATTATGTAAGTTGAAAATTGTGCACCCTCCTTATGTGTATTTTTACTTATTTTTATGATAGAGAACTTGAGGTGTGGAAAGTTAATGCAACTTGTTTGAAGCCCTCAGAAACCAGCAGCAGAGACAGAGCAAAAGCAACAGCCTCTGGGTTCAAGTTCTAATATTCTCCCATCCCACCATTCACTGACCTTCAAAAATAAACATGGAAAACTCATTTTACTCTAAATCAAGTATTGGCAGACATATTCTGTAAAGGGCCAGATAATACAGTCTCTGTTGCAACACTCAATTCTGCTGCTGTGGTGTAAAAGCAGCCACAGACAATATGCAAATGAATCAATGCAGTGTGTTTAATAAAACTAACTTACGAAACTCTTTACAGAAGCGGGCAGTGGGCAGGATCAGGTCCATGGGCCTTAGTTTCCTGACCCTACTCAAGATTACAAAGATTACCCTAACCACGCGCTTCCTTAAGGAAAGGAGGCTATACGAGAATTGCAAAATATTCTTCTCATAATTTTAACAATGGCAAACGATCGTTATTCACCGTTCCCAGCACCCGAGTCACCGTTTCTAAAGGTTTTACCTGCACTTGCTTCTTTAATCCTCATCATTGTCCTGAAGCAGGGCTTTGGTATCCCCGCCGTAAAAATGAGAAACGGAGGCGGGGAAAAATTGAAGTAAGTTACTCAAGGCCACACAGTTAGTGACTGAGCCAATAGTCAGACCTAGAAAGTCTGTTCCTTAACCTGCCACTACTTTGTAGACTCCCGTCCCCAGGCCAAAGATCTCTTTCTCAAAAGGGAAAGGCACATTGCCGTAGTCCTCCCTTATCCACTGTTTTGCTTTCTGCAGTTTTGGTTACCCACCAAAAACATTAAATGGGAAATTTGTTTTAAACAATTCCTACATTTTAAACTACGCACTGTTTTGAGTATCGGATGAGATCTCCTGCCATCCCCCTCTGTCCTGCCTGGGACGGGAGCCACCCCTTTGCCCAGTGTACCCACACTGAGAAGCTACCAGCCCGTCAGTCACTAAGCAGCCCTCTGGGTATCGGGTCCGTGGTCCGAGTATCACAGTGCTTGTAACCCTTACTTTACGTAATAAAAGCCTCAAAGTGCAAGAGTGATGGTGCTGGCAGTTTAGATATGCCAAAGGGAAGCACTTTAAGGAAAAAGGTGAATACAGTTCAATAAGATATTTTGAGAGAGACCACATTCACGTAACTTTTATTACAGTATATTGTTATAATTGTTCTATTTTATTACTAGTTATTGTTGTTAATCTCTTTGGGTGCCTGGTTTAAAAATTAAGCTTTATCACAGGTATGTATGCATAGGAAACCACAGGGTATGTAGGGTTTGAGACATCCACTGGGGGCTTGGAACATATCCCCCTGCAGATAAGGGGGGGCTGCTGTAACTGGGAGCTTACTCGGTTGTTTCTCATCTCATTTCTAAAATTTTACAGCTGGAAGAAATCGGCAAGTCTCTGTTTTAAGTTTTGGCAATTAAAAATTGTAGAGTAGGGTCTTTAAAAGGGTTTCAAATTAACTATGAAACCTGGAACATTGCTAATTACTCTGAAAAGGAACATCACTAATGAACTTTTACAAAATAAAGACATAAATAAAAGAGCTAAACACAGTGCATGTGCTCTAATAAATATTTTCCAAATGTGTAATTTCCAGGAACAAAAATAGGACCAATCTAGTCAAAACATTTTGAGGGAATTCCCCATGTCCACTATAACCAATCTCAAATGGCATTGTACATACTCACATTTTCTGTATCTCCCAAAACCCACATTTTAAGGAGATTAGGCTTAAAGATAGGAGGAAACATTTTGGAAGTTTTGAGATCCGAGAAAGGAGGACATGGTTTCTACAGGTATGAGACCATCCCTGCGGCCGCATCCTGGAGCCATTACAAAGTTCACAATGAAGCTATTGGCAAAGCAGCAAGCAAAGAATTACAGTAATTCAATCTGCCTGTAACAAAAGCATGCAAAATGCTTTCAAAATCATCAGACGTCACACAGGATGTAATCCTTTCTATATGTCCTAGATACATTTTTAAAAACACTATTATATTAATCATACATGTTCATCAAAAGAACATACCAAATTCAGCTTTTATCACATATTTTCCCTAATATATATATATATATATATATATATATATATATATATATATATATCATCTAACACTTCTTTGGAAGTAATTTAAGGAATTGGACACAATCCAGAACTGCCTTATAAAAATAATTGGCTGGGTTAAGGTTGAAATTCAAAGATAGATTTAAATAAATGTTATTCACACTACCATCTGGGGGTGGGGGAGACCCACAAGAAATGTTTATAGGCTGTCCCAGTGCAGACTTCTAAAGTAAAAGAAAATTGAACAACAAAGCCATAATTCTTCCTGAGTACACCTTTTACTAGAATAAGACGCTGAATGATTCCTGTCAAGTGAGGGGTTCTGCCCCTGAGTTGAAGATGCAAAGATATAGCCATGTGCTCCTTTCACGTGTGTTGTTTGTATTACTGCTATCAGGAAACCAGACTCATGGAAGGTAGAGAGTGCAGTGCTGGTTCACCCATCCTGCCTAGAAAACCAGACGGAACTGCATTACACTCTGAAACCACTGTGGCAAGTGTTTCTATTCTTAGCTGATTTGTTAACATTACTTAAATGTTTTCACTGTTAATAAACTCAAGTTAGGAAGAAACGGGAGAACAGAATTGCAAAGGAGTTTCCATGTTTTCCATTTAGGTAAATGTGGGGTTAGAGCAGTGAATATGATCCACCACAGTGTAGAGGCATAAGCTTGTGGCTTCAAGATGCTTGGGGTTATCCTGGCTCTACCTATATGTAATCCATGGTTTCCTTAGTGCTTCAGGTTTCTCATCTTAAAAATGGAGATAATAACAACACTAACCTCAAAGAGTAGCTGTGAGTGTTAAATGAGATAATGTATACAACAGCTACTTAAAATAGAGCCTGCCTACTAAGAACTCTATATATTTTAACTAGCATTGTAATTACTACTAGAGGTCCAGTGCACAGATTTGCGCACCGATGGGGTTCCTTGGCCTGGCCCGTGTCATCTTGCAATTCAGGACCTCTCGGGGGATGTCAGACTGCCAATTTCGGCCTGTCCCTACAGGCCAGGCCGAGGGACCCCATCAGTGCACAAATCTGTGCACCAGGCCTCTAGTAAACATATATGGTCTTTGGTTAATCTTTTCCTGCCCTTCCCCTTCCCCTCTTCCCTCTGAGATTCATCAGTCTGTTCCATGTTTCCATGCCTGTGCTATGAGTGTCTGCCCCCTGGTGGCCAGTGCACATCATAGCTACCAGTCAAATGGTCAAATGGTTGAATGGTCAAACGGTCACTTAGGCTTTTATGTATACAGACCAGTGACCCGGTGCACAGATTCATACACATTGAAAGGAAATTAACTAGAAGGTGGCCGGCGGGGCGGGACTGGGTGAAACTAGCCAGACACACCCTGGAGCCAACCTCCCATGGTCCCTCCCCAGCGTCTGCAGAGTGAGCGGGGTCCCTCCAGCAGGTGGGGTCCCTCAGCCTGGCCTCTGGGGATCGGGCTGAAATCGGCTCTCCAACATCCCCCCAGGGGTCCTGCAGTACAAGAGGGCACTCTGTAAAGTTGCTGTCATACAGGGTGTGGAACGCAAACACAAGTGTGCAGTAAACCAGATTTGGGGCAAACAGTGCCCCAGCAACAACATAACTCATGGCCAAAGGTGGAATTGTGTGGCCCCGTGAGGAATCAGGTTCCCTCCTCTCTGGTTTCGAGGTACATCACCGGAGAACTGCTGCTGCCAAGTCACTGCAGCTTGGCAGCTCCTGCGTTGAGCGTCTACCCCATGGTGATCAGTGCACATCATAGAGACCAGTCGAACACGCACAGGGACACTTAGCATATTAGCCTTTTATATATATAGATAGCATAAGCCTGTTCTTTTTAAGCATTTATTTTTAATACAGCAGGGTAAATAGATAAAGTAAGTAGGTAAATAGTAAATAGATAAAGAAAATCCATGGGATTTCAATGATTTCAGATGAGTTGTATATTCTGTAAGAAGTGAATTATCTATGTGTTGTATAATTAACCTATTACCATCTAGGTAAAACCACAAGACAATTGTTTTCCTCTCAAAACTAGAATAAAATAAGTTAGTCATACACTTCCCACATTTGCCCTCTCACCTGTAGAAAGGGAGTTGCAGAAAACCAGGTCCCAGGTTATCAAAGGAGATGTCTCCACATTAAGTTACTTTGCAGTTTTGACCAAGATGGCAGAGTCCATTTTCTTACTCACATTCTGTTTTTCTACCGTTTTTTTGTAAACACTACTTCTGTATCTTCATCACATTTATCCCAGATTAGTGCGCGCGCGCACACACACACACACACACCACACCACACACAATTAGACCTTCATGTAAGGAGATATACAAAATTGATTTTTTTAGTGTTCATATTGAATTGTCAG
Organism: Myotis nattereri; assembly: GCF_964212035.1. NCBI lineage: Eukaryota > Metazoa > Chordata > Mammalia > Chiroptera > Vespertilionidae > Myotis > Myotis nattereri. Next base: position 87,007,942 of record NC_138075.1, read on the forward strand.
TCATCTTCTGTAGCTTTGCTACCACATCATTCTTTTATAATTTACTAATTGATCATATTTATTGAGTACCCTTGGTAGGTTGTTAGTTGGCAACATTATGATCTACAATTTTCAATTGTGTAAACTCTATAAATAATTTATCTTTGCTTGATATTTTTTATTTGTAAATTTAGGTTTTGGGATTGTAAGGATTCCCTTCAACATTAGCATTTTGTGATTCTGTAATAGCCATCTTTTTCCATTGGTAAATCTATTCAATTATAGGTACCATTTAAATCCTCTAAACACCATTTTCAATTTGGCACAGAACTCCTGGTTATGTAGCCAACTCTGTGTACCAGGATTCATGTTTCATCGTTGAAAAGGATACTTGAAAAGGACAAAGGAATTCTTGGAACCAAAGTAGCAATATGGCCTTTGGCACCATGGTAGCCAACTATCTCTTTCTACCCGTATCTTTATAATTTTAATAGAGATGCTGATCTAAAATAGAAAAAAAAAAGATCTTTTCTAGTTATGAATTTCAGTGAGAATGATGGCAAAGGTAACATAAATTATATATATTTTGATTTTATAAATCATCAAGATTTGGTTGATTCAAAAGTAGAAAAAAATATTTACCAATAAAATCCTGGTGCAGTAATGACAATCAAATATACAGGTCTATAAGAAATGAAAGATGGATAACTTTGGGTAGAAATTCATAACCAAACCAAGTTGAAAAGGTGGAGGATTTGAATTAAGCATAACTAAACAGAAACCCTGTAATAAAAGGCCTAAACTTATTCCTTTCTCATCTCTTAGGTACCTTGAAGTCCTTCACACTGTATCTAAAGGCTTACCATAACCTCGCCTGTCCTTTTGTTATCAATTTTTAGCAATTATTTTAAGTGACTTATAAATTGCATTCTAATCTAATCAGAAAAGTCTATTTTTTAATAAGAACATTAAGCCAATTCACATTTGTTTTCTTTATATATTTTTTAAATTAAATTTATTGGGGTGACATTGGTTAATAAGATTATATAGGTTTCAAGTATACAATTCTATGATACATCATCTGTATATTGCATTGTGTGCCCACCACCCAAAGTCAAATTTTTTCCATCACCCTATATTTGACCCCCTTTACAAGCCTCCACCCTATTTCCCTCTGGTAACCACAGTACTATTGTCTGTGTCAGTGAGTTTTTGTTTATTTTTCTTGTTTGTTCATTTATTGCTTTCAGTTTTATATCTCACATGTGAATGAAAGCATATGATTCATGCCTTTTTCTGTCTGATTTATTTTGCTTAGCATGATATTCTCAAGATCCATCCATGTTGTCACAAATGGCAGTTTTTCATCTTTTCTTATAGCTGAGTAATATTCCATTGTATATATGTACTACATCTTATCTCCACACTTCAGTTCTTTCCATGTCTTAGCCACGGTGAACGACGCTGCAATGAACATAGGAGTGCATATGTCTTTACAAGTAAATGTTTTCAAATTTTTTGGGTAGATACCCAAACGAGAGGCTGCTGGGTCATATAGTGATTCTATTCTTACTTTTTTGAGGAACCTTTATTTACTGTTTTCCTAGTGGCTGTACCAGTTTATATTCCCACCAGCAGTGAATGAGGGGCTATACATTTATCTTCTTGATTAAGATTGCTGAACTTTAATCTCATCACATTCATTCACTTATGGTCTTGTTTAAGTATTTTGTTATAAGGCATGTTGTTTTGTTCATTTTTATTCTAGTAAGTTGGAAAGTTTTTTTTAACAATCTTTTCTTTACCTTTAATATCAAATATAAATCAGCCTCTCATTGATGCCACTTTTAAAATGAGAATTGACTTATTTTTTTCTGTATTCTCCACCCAATTTCTGCATTTTTGTTGATATCTGAATGTAATTATTAGTTAATATTATTATTTTACTAACATAATTACATTTTCCTCATACTTTCAATAATGTCTTTTGACATTTTCATTATATTTTAAAAGAATATGAAAAATGATTCAGAATCCTTTATAATACTCATGTTGTTGCTCAAAAAATGGTATTTTTAATGTACTATGTTTTTTCTCTTTTTAAAAAATAATTATTCTTATATTGACTACTGGACTGTCTTCTAATAGTTCTTATAGGAAAAATATATTCCTTGTATATTTCACAAACCTTTTCATGGCTGAAATGTGTTTTCCTTGACTGTACATATGAACAGTAGCTAGGCCGAATATAGATTTTTGCTCAGGGGAGTATAATCTTTTGCCATCAAAACAGCTTTTGGCATTCATAGTCATAAAGGAGAAGTCTGATTTTTGTTCCCACAGTAACTTCGATTTTCACTTTCATGTGACTGAGTGTTGGCCTCTTTCATTTCCTTTGCTGCTAACTTAGTGTGTCCTAATTGATTCTGGAAATTTAAACCCTGCTTTAGATGAGGAAGTTTTACCTACCTTTTGACTATTGCGAGTTCTCATATGTTTAGTTCCCTCCTTTTGGAGGTCCTATTCTGTGCACATTGAATCCCCTGGATGTTTCTTTCACTTAAAGAAATCAATTCTTATTTTCATGTCTTTATGATTCTAGGGACTTCTGGTAGAATTCCCAAGGTGGTTTTATTTTTCTGCAGGACCTAAGTTTGCAGTTTATTGTCTTCATTGCCATTTTTAATTCAACAAAAGTTCATCTTTGTACAATCTTTACTGATCAGACATATGCCGAAGCAATTTCTTCACCGATACCGCTCCTAGGGTAATGGAAACTAAAGAGATATTTTTAATTCATTCAACACTATTCTCTTAAGCAAATACGTACGTCAAGTGCTGTGCTGGGCACTGGGGATCCTGTGGTGAGTCATCCATTGTCTTCTTCCAAGGAACACGCAGTCTAAAGGGAGATATAGACAAGTCAACAGGCAAGTAAAATAGAAGGTGGAGTGTACTTTGATAGTGAGCTATGGAAGGACATGGGGCCTTCCTGGGAGCGCAGGGTCTTGTGCACAGAGGCAAGGACATTCCTAGAGTGAGTGATTCTAAATTGAGATCTGAAGTGAAGGAGGGGGAAGCCTGGGAATAAGTGATCAAATAAATTTCTGTGTTGTTTTATGTGCTTATTTAAATTTTATTTAAATGTGAATATGTATGAATCCATGTCTCTTGTTAACAAGCTATCATGTAAACATTTTTAAAAAATTTAATTTTTTGGAGCCGTTTTAGGTTCTAAACAGCACAATTGAGGGGAAGATTTCTCACACACTTCCTGCTCCCACACATACGTATTGTCTGCCCCCCATTATCAACATCCTCCCCAGAGTGGTACATTTGTTACAATTGCTTAACCTACACTGACACATTATAATTGCACAAAGTCCATAGTTTATACTATGGTACATTCTATGAGTCTAGAGACAAATGTATAATGACATGTATCCACCATTATGACATAATACCGAGTATTTTCACTGCCCTAAAAATCCTCTGTGTTCCACTTATTCATTCCTCTTCCCACACCCCTGCACCAACCCCTGATATCCGCAACTAATCTTTTTACTCTCCATAGTTTTGCCTTTTTTAAAATGTTGTCTGGTTGGGACCATTCAGTATTTAGCCTTTTCAGATTGGTTTCTTTCACTTAGTAATATGCATTTAAGGTTCCTCCATGTCTTTTTATGACTTGACAGCTTACTTCTTTTTAGCACTAAATAATATTCCATTTTCTAGATGTAGCATGGCTTATTAAACCATTCACCTATTAAAGGACAACTTGATTGCTTCCAAGTTTTGGGAGTTACGAATGAAGCTGCTATAAACATTCATGTCCAGATTCTTGTGTGAACATAAGTGTTCAGCCTCCTAGGCAAGTACTGAGGATCATGTTTGCTGGATCTTACCATAGAGTATGTTTATTTTATAAGAAACTAACAAGCTTCCAAAGTGCCAGCACCATTTTGCATTCCCACTAGCAATGAATGAGAGGTTCTCTTTTTCCACCTTCTGGCTAGCATTTGGTATTGTCAGTGTTCCAAATTTTGGCCATTCTAATAGGTATGTGGTGGTATTTCATTGTTGTTTTAAGAGTATAAAACATCTTAAAGTAGGAGCTATCTTGAAGTTGCATTTGTTTTGCATGCTCTTCATTGAATGGTAGTCACTATACTCATGAAATACTTAGCAGGTTATAAAATGTCATCATGAGGTGAGAGCTGAGATCATTTAGCCAGCTCAACCTCCTATTCTAAAGGAGAGAAAACCACGTCTCTGGTAAATTAAATGACCCACCCAGGACAGAACCAGAGCCTGAGTCAGATGGCAGCCCACATCCACTGAATCCTAATCCAGGCTCAGTCCAGTAACTCTGAACCAGTGATTTCATGTGAGTCGTCATTGATGTCTTTGCAATTTTCACATCTCAATTTTTCTTGTGTAAAAAGAGATAATAGCCTATCTCATTAGATGAATAGAAATAAAAAAATGATTATCATAAGGGACTTTTTGATTAATTAGAAATGTAGAAATGCTTATTAACACTATGAAGTACTATTATAAACAGTATTAAAAATACATATAACAATAAGGCAAGGTTCCTGTGGCCTTGAAACTCAGAGACTTGTCTGCAACAACTTCTCATTTCCAAGGATTTTACTCTCAGGAGTTCAACTCAGTATAGAGTTTGCTATCATTTTTCACCTTGTATTTATGTTGCACCTCCATATGAGGAGCTTAAAGAGCTTTACAGACATTAGCTTCTTAATCCTCCCAAAACCTCTCTAAGACAGGGCAGGAGCATAAATCATTATTCCCATCTGGAAAAAAAAATAGCCTAACTCATCTCTCTTAATTTCACTGATGCTCTAAACTGTTGATTAAATCCTAATTTATACCCTGTACATTTAGAATATCAAATGCTCTTCCCCAAGGATATTTTTCTTTCTTTTTGAATTTATTGTCATCAGGATAAGTGTGAAAATAGATTGACAGGTCTGATGTTAGAAGCTTCTTTGAGAAACATAGGATAGAGAGTAACCGGTTCCTCTCATGCTCTTCTCCTTTTATCAAAATGTTCTTTATTGCCCTTCAGTCATTACAGGAGAAATGACTTTTAGAAATTAAAGGGATGTTTCAAGACTCATTCATTCCTTTATCTGTTAGCCAAGACCAACCAGTAAGAGAGCCAATGGCTATTCATTCAATCATTCCAATAAAACACTGGTGCAACAGACTTCTAAGTTTTATGAAAACAACAATGGAAGTTAAATTTTCAACCTCATGTGTTTTGGTTAGGCATGTGGCTCTCACTATAAAAATATTTGGAATTAGACTTTCAAGATGTTAGAATATGACCAAGACATGAGCAGAATCTGAGACCAAGTGAGATTGATTCATGCAAATAATAGCAACAACACACTTGTCCAATTAAAGCAGTTGCCTACAGTTCCAGTTAGGAAAATAAATAAAAATGATAAAGACAAAATAAAATTAATATTCCATCATCCCTGGAAGTTCATCAGAGGAGATGAGAGTCCACTTAAAACTGAGAGATGTTCAAGGTTGTGTTTTATTATTTTTTGAAAAGTCTACCTCAGACTACCATATGATATTTTTCCTGTCTCATAATAGAATTGGGTTATGTAATAATCTGATGCCAGGTGATGGTAAAGGCTAAAGGAGCATTGCTTTTCAGAGAAAGGGTTTGGAGGACATATAAAAGTTACATAATTTACTTGAGATCACACAACTAGTTATTCAAACTAGCGGAAGACTAAACTATGATTTTTCATTCAGTCTAAATTGCTTCTCAAATGTTTAACTAAAACACCTTTGTGCTCAGATGACTTCTCTCCTGCCTTGCCGCCATAATATTAGATGGGACGAATGAGAGGACTACTACCCCCATGCCACGTGTTCATTATTCTTTGGGGGAGCAGGCGGGAGAAAGATGTGGTGTCTCTTCTCAGAAAAAAAAAAATATATATATTCCTCTAAAAGAAAAATTAGCTTTATTCAAAAAATGTTCTCAAAAAAATTATCCTGGACCTCCGTTTTGATTTAGCTATGGGGGTGTTTAAAAAAAGAAGTTCTTATTACATTTCCTTTTCACAAGGGTCCAGAATATTGCTTTGAGCTAAATAATCATTATAGCAATTTACCAGTTAGCTAATATTTAGCGTCTCTCTGCTACCTAATATAAGAGTTGAAAAGTGCTTGGCCTTTATATATTAGTTAAACTTCTAAATGACCCCGAGAGTGTGGTTAGTATTACTGCACATCTGGGAATACTGACAACTGGTAGGAAAGAGTTGGGTTTCCCTGGGCTTCCACAACAAACACAAAGGGAAAAGCTAAGATGCAAATTCCCAGTAGTCCAAGCTCATAGGAAAATATCCTATTTCTTTTATATGCTATGAAAATAAAATCAGAAAAATGAAGTTTATAGAGCTGTCTATACCTCAGCTTCTTCTAGGTTAGGGAGGAGTATATGAATGAACAGAAGGGTCTTTCTAATACTGACTTTTTGCCCCTCATACCATTTTCTGCCTTTTTAAGTGGTGCTATACCCCATAGCCCTGACTCTCTCCTGCATTCTAACTTTGCCCCTAGCATTCTTGAATTCATTTATTTTCCATCTGTAGGATTGTGGAATTACAGGAATACTTCCCCACAATACCAATTCCTAACTGTTATCCTTGAAGTAACACTCTGAGCTTTGTGATAAGTTCCAGGAATGGCTTCATAGGAAATAAGAAGCAAGTTAGCCTGAGATAGGTCTGGAAAAAATAGGGTTTATTTGTTTGTTTGGAAGAGAAGGGTGAAGAGTAGCTAACTGTGTATGGATGAGAGAGCTAGAGAAATACCATGCATCAGAGTTGAGTGAGTCATAAAACTAATTATGCTAAGACTCTGTCCTCTCCTGGGTGTTTCACATTATCCCTGGGAATTCCTCATGGGTCGTCCTTGCTCCTGTGTTCTCTTGCTTTCCTTCCTAATAGTCTTTCATTCTCCAGGTGTGGTCTTTATTCTGATCCTTTTCTCATATTTAGCCTCCAGGGTGTATGGCGCTGCACCTTGTCATAAAGAATTCTTTTCCTCCTCTCCTCAGGACTGCAATGGCTCTTCCTTTGGCCTGGCCAGTAAATACGCAAAACCCATTAAGCACAGATGAGTTTAGGTACCGGGATGGACAGGTTACTTAGAGAAGAAAATCACCTTCATCCGGTCCCCAGAATTTTTTTGAAATGGTTCCCATGGAATCAATACGAGATAAAAAGTATAATAGTGTAAATAGATTTCAAAATATAATAATGAAAAATAAATGGCAATTAATGCCTTATCTGCTCAGGAAAGGAGTGATGGTAGAATTTTAAGAAAAGGTATTTTGTGGTAGAATGGCTAAGTTGCATTTATATCCAGCAGCCTTTCCCCTTTATTGCTAAAAGTACCTTTCTAAAATTGCAAACTGGTTTAGCATCTTTACAATAATGGACATGTTTTTAAAAGATTATTGCCAAAAGTGCATTCTTTATTCCAGGGAGACTCTGTAATAGATACCAGCATTTTAGTAATGATACAAGCAATCTGTAAGCTATTACAGTTTTCTTCAGAGTAACTTAATCTTCATATTGTTTTGTATGTCTGGAATTTTAATAGTGTTTTTAATTTAGAAAAGGAAATATATAACATATTACTAATTGCATGTGAATATGAACTAAGCACAGGACCACTGAGCTTGATTCTTAAAAACAAACATATTTAAAAGTACTTAACCTAGTATAGGGAAAGTCACAGAGAAATTAAAGAATGCCACACAGGGATATCATCAGCTTCCATGGAATACACATGAGGGTCTGCATTTTTAGAATGGTTATTATATTTTGGTTCACAGCTAAAAAAAAAAATAGCTGAGGAGACTAGAAATACTCCTTTCCAAATATAATTAATATTTTTTCAATACATAAAGGTACAAACAAAACAAAAAACAAAAAAGAGTATTTATAAAAGAATAATGACCTTTTTTTTCTTGATGACACCGTTCAGTATTAATGAATAGTCCTGGTACTTAATGATTCAACTTAATTGGTGAGGATACTATATTGCAAGAAAAAGTAAGATTTTTTCTAGGTCAAAGGTCAGGCTAATTAGGCCACAGAGGCAAAGGGGACTGACCTTTGGACCTCACTGCTGCCTAGATGAACAGAGGGGAGATGATTTTTCTTACATATGAAAGTATTCACTGAAAATATTTTATTTTAAATGGTTATAAGAAATCATTTAGTGTTGGAATCTAGACCTGTATTATCATGTACAATTTTTAAATTATTTTGGCACAAATCCTAGATCCACTTCAAGGAGCCAATAGAGATGTGCTTGGCGAACCAATTCAGGAGCTTTAATACTATTTTTAAAATCTAGTTTTTACATTAAATAAGGCAGTTTGTTATTTTGATAGAAGTTATAATCTACTTAAAACTGTCATTCTCTGTTTCTGACTTGCAATTAGATGGTATTTCCAAAATGTCAGACCTAGATTCTGCTTCTATCATCATCATAATAAAATGTGACAGCCAAGATATTATATCAATACCTTTTCCATAATTAGCAATAAGGATCCTGACAAGGGTTAACTAGAAAAGTTTCATAAACATTTTTCTGCAAATGGTCCTGACGGCAGTACTATGCTTTTAAAATCTGCTAACGTAGCAAAGACTCATGACAACCAGGAGACAAATCTATGAGCAAAACTGTTTGGAGAGAATAGTTTTGTAGTGTATGATATATGTTATGTAAATGAGCTTATTAGGACTCTCATCTATTTTATTATTGGTGACCAATTTAATAGAGGCATTTAAAAAACAATATTTCTGCCTGACTTCTAGAAATGAAGAAGATACATTGATATAATTGAGAGCAAATGATTGCATGTCGTGCCATTTAATCATGTCATTTTTCAATTGCTATTTTTTGCACTTCACTGCATGCTTATAGAATATTTAGTTTCAATATAGATTAAGTCCCAGGGTTTGCAATGGAGCTGAGTTTCTGTATTGTCTGACATTTTCTTTTAAGTTTGGAATCAGTTAAAACACATAGATGTCATTTGCTCACATTTTCTTTAAAATATGCAAGACATCATTCATACTTCACTTAGGTATTTTAATTTTTGGCTGTCTTGAAGGATTACTCCTTTACAATTTCAGGATGGAAATTTTTATTTGCAACCTACTAGGTATTAAGTTAAGCAGATAATTGGTTCAAGAATGAAGCTATAAGGACCAAAAGATCTGCTGACCCCTTGTTGGCAACTTTGATAATCGTTTGTCTAATGAATGTTTCCTACTTTTGTTCAGTCTCTTCTTTATTTTTTATATAAATTATAGCTTTCTCAGAAAAGAGATTATCTCCTACTGTCTGCTATAATATGAGGTTCTTGAGGGCAGAAAGTTTTGTCTATTTTGTTCACTGATGTATCTCAAACACTCAGAAGAGTGCCTGTTATAGTCGATGTTTAATAAATATTTGTTTAATGAACGGATTAGTATTTTTTACATTTCTGCTATCATAACCACCCTTAGGAGTTGCATAGATTACTAATTATTAACATATTTGCAGGATGATGAATGGGTAGAAGATAGAACCTGAATGGTGTACAAAAGTTGTTGGCTCTCTTAACAACAACTTTATTTATGGCTGTTGCCGCTTCTGCTTAGGAGTCAGGGGCAGAGATAGTCTGATAATGTGGAAATCTTATAAGCTTTTCAGCTCTCTTATGAAAGGCAGTGTAGCATAGTGTTTTTGTGAATTGGCTCTGAATTCATGTTGCACGGTTTACAATTCTGCTTTTGGCGTTGTTAGCTGTGTTATCTCTGATCAGATACTTAACCTCTCTGTGTCTCCATTTCTTCACTTATAAAATAGTAGATGACAGCAATATATATTTCATAGTACTGTTGTGAGGATTAAATGAGTCAATACATATAATATACTTAAAAATTCACAGCATACAGAAATACAAAACTGTTTGTCATTGGTTTAAGAGATTAGTGAAAATAGCTAGTAAAATAGCTAAGAATAGTGCTGTTGCAATTAATAAGACAATGATTGTTGGTTATTACTTTGCATTGAAGTAAATCTTGATTAAAAATTTAAAGAAAACATAACATTATTTTTATTTTGTACTGTTTCAGGTATATGTGGTCAACTCAGAATGATCTTTGATGAAGTATATTTGATATGTCAGATCTCTCATATACTTTGTACTGGCACCAACAACACAATAGATTAAAATGTATATGACTATATATGAAACTCATCACTGGAATAATTAGACGTAACTAACATTTTTAACTTTCACATTTTCTTCAGCTTCTTTTCCAGATCCATGGTCTACTTTTCTGTTTTTGTTTTATGCTATTTCTAGAAGTATGATAGCTATATTTTAAAAAGGTACTGCATTATTTTTATTATATAGAAGAATGTCTTATCTGAGATTTATAGGTTTGTGGTTATGACTCTATTCCAGGAAACTATATAGCCATTACTTTTTTTAAAAAAAATAAAAGCTCTAAGTTTGCCTTTGTGAATGTGTTAGTCTGTGTATCGACCCAGGGTTGCAAAACCATGATGACTGGATGGTATTAATAATATTATAGGGTCTGTTGTTATGACACATTCTAAAAGAATGGTAAATTCTCTGGTTATATAATCAGGTATGTGGTTGATAATATATACCTGGACTTACCAAGTGATTTTTAAAAATAACATCTTTACTGAAATTTAATTCACATACCATAACATCTAATTTCAGAATGTTTTCATCACCCCCAAAAGAAACCCCCTACACATTAGCACTCCCTTCTCCCCCTGGACTGCAGCTCCTGGTAACCACTAATATACTTTCTGTTTCTGTACGTTTGCCTATTCTGGGCATTTTATATAAAATAGAATCGTACAATATGTGGTCTTTTGTGACTAGTTTCTTTCACTGAGCATAATGTTTTCAAGGTTCATCCATGTTGTAGTATGTATTGGTATGTATTAGGACTTCTTTCATTTTTATTGCCAAATAATATTTTGTTGTATGGATGTACATTTATTATCCATTCATCCATTGATGGGTATTTGTGTTTTTCCACTTTTTGGCTATTATGAATAATGCAGCTATGCATAGTTGTCTACAGGTTTTTGTGTGTTTTTCATGTTTTCAATTTTGGAGGCATATACCTAGGAGAGAAATTGTTGGATCATATGATAATCCTATGTTTAACCATTTAAGGAAATATAATATGGATTTCTCTACATCCCCACCAACATTATTCCTGAGTTAGTTTGTGTGTTTTTTTCTGGCGAGGGCATCCTAGTAGGGGTGAAGTAGTATCTAATATTGTGATTTAGATTCACATTGCCTTGATGACTGAATGTCTTTTCATATATTAATTGGCCACTTGTATGTCTTCTTTGTAGAAATGTCCATTCAAATATTCTGCCCATTTTAAGAATTGAGTTACTTGTCTTTATATTGTTGAGTTTTAAGAGTTCTTTATATATTCTGGATACAAGTCCTTTATCAAACACATAATTTTCATATATTTTCTCCCATTCTGTGGCTTATCTTTTTACTCTCTTTTTTTTAAATCTTCACCTGAGGATATTTTCCATTGATTTTTAGAGAAAGTGGAAGAGAGAGGGAAAGACAGAGAGAAATGACGATGTAAGAGAAACACATCAATTGGTTTCCTCCTGCACGAGCCCCAGCCAGGGCCCTTGACGGAAATCAAACCTGGGGTCCTGTGGTCTGTAGGTTGACATTCTATCCACTGAGTCAAACTGGTTAGGGCTTTTTTTTACTTTTTTATGGTGTCATTTAAAGACCAAAAGTTTTTACTTTTGGACAACTTAATTTTGATTTTAATCAAAATTAAGTTGTCGAAAAGTCACTTGCACTTTTGGTGTGTTATCTAAAAAAAAATTGCCTAGCCCAAGGTCATAAGGATTTACACCTATGTTTTCTTTTAAGATTGTTTTAGTTGTAGCACTTCTATTTAGGTCCAAGATCCAATTTGAGTTATTTTTGCATATGGTGTGAGGTGGGAGTCCAATTCATCCTTTTGCATGTGGATATCCAATTGTCCCAGCACCACTTGTTGAAAAGACTATTTTTTCCTGACTTAAATGTACCAAGAGCTTTTAAAATTCCATTTATTTTTTAGTAAGCATTCAATATTTAATAATTAATACTCTATACTTAGCATAAACAAGCCTTTATAGCATAAATTACCCTTGATTTTATAAATATTATCTTATCTAAATTATTACATGTTATATTTTGTTTGTACATCTGAACTTGATTTTATGTGATGTCAATCTAAAGTACTCCCCCAACCACCACCACTTTCTATCATATCACCCTATTTTATTTTATAGCTGCTATCACTATCTGATATTTTCTTGTATATTTGTTTTAGTTCCAACTTCTCACCACATCTTCATAACCACCACAAATTTGAATGTAAGTTCTATGAAAGCAGAAATCTTGTTGCTCACTGTTATATCCCCACCACTGAGAATAGTGCCTGGCACCCAAGAGGCACTCAATCAGTACATTTAGGTGGATTGATGGATAATGGAATTATGACTTTCATGATATTTCACTTGAACTTCCATTCTGTTTTAAAGTGTTACAAAGGTTATGGTTTCTGGACCTTTCCTTATGTGAATCCTGCAAATGTAATGCCTGTCCTCCCTTCTCCTCCTTCACCTTTTTGATTTTCAGCAACTTTCACAGCCTTCTTCTAATCCATGGATATCAGTCTGTCTCCTCCAGCTAGTAATGCTCTTCCTCATCCCCCAAGTCAACGCCCATCACTTAGCATGTATGTCCATTCCACAGTACATTGGGGTCACCTCCTCAGTACTCGCCAAGCACATCCACCTCCCTTGCCTCATTCAAAGCCTACAACAACCTGATGGGTTAGGTCATATCAAAAACCTTTGCTCCGCTTTGATTTCTCTCACTTTGAAGAGCCAATGCCTTCTCTTCATAGCCAAATTATAAGCACTTAGGAACAGATACCACATCTTATTATATGCCTCTTACCCATCAATGACAATCCTATAATGAAAAGTATGGTGTTTGGCACATAATTGATACCAATAAATGTTTATTGCTATAAGAAATATTCTTAATGTGATCTTTGCTAACCTTGTCCCAAAATAATAATCCCAGACCAACCAAAAGCATCTTCTGAAAAATTATAGAGGTACCAATATAGCCTCTTGCATTTCCAACCCACTGTGCATTTTTATTACACTGTGACTGTAGGTATTAACATTATCCATATCTGATGCCTTATACCTTTCAAATAATCCTTGTGGCTTTGTTTTACAATGTAAGCTTTCTGAGAGCAAAGTTTCTATGTAATTTAGCACAGTGCTGTATGTGTTAGAGTTGTTCATTACTAAATGATTTATTTGACAACAAGACTAAAAGACAAATATCCCAAAATATGGTATTCAAACAACATAACATATCAGCATTCTTTTTTAAAAAATATATTTTATTGATTTTTTACAGAGAGGAAGAGAGAGGGATAGAGAGTTAGAAACATCGATGCAAGAGAAACATCGATCAGCTGCCTCCTGCACACCCCCCACTAGGGGTGTGCCCGCAACCAAGGTACATGCCCTTGACCGGAATCAAACCTGGCACCCTTCAGTCCACAGGCCGATGCTCTATCCACTGAGCCAACCCAGTTAGGGCAACATATCAGCATTCTTAATAATTATATTGAAAATTCTGGAGGTTATCAAGTCAATACTACTAATACAAAGGTATCACTGGTCAAAAAGATCTATTCATTGATTGTGGATTCCATTTTTTCAGTCATTTGATTATGAAATTATAACTTGTAACTTCTATGCTTCTTTTAAAAGTCTTGTCTAACTAGATTAATTCTCCTATCTGAAAAGCTAAGTCCCTCTGTTTTCTGTAGACCAGTGGTCTCAAAATGTAGCGTGCATAGTCTGGATACATGCTACAGTGAGGATTAACATTATGCTAAGGCATTGCTTTTCAACCAATGTTCTGCAAGAATTTTTTAAAACGCAATACCAGACTAGTTAGTTGGGGGCACTGACCTCTTTCTCCTTAGATTTTCAAATTTTAAAAAAAAATATGACAACATCCAACATAAAAAAGTGTAGCATGCATGGTTATCACCTGTAGGGTTCATTAAACTATGTTTCACTGGGGCCTGCCTCAGAGTTGCTGGTTCAGATGTGGAGTCCCACCAGAGTATTTGCATTTCCAACAAGCTCCCAGGTGTTACTAATGCTGCGTGACCCGGGGAACACACTCTAAGAACTTTGCTCTGGAAAACCTAGCAGATCGAGAGAAGACAGTTATCCACCTCATGAAATTAAAATGGTAAAATACAGAAAATGCAAAAGAGAAAAAAAGAAGAAAGAGTGTAAGTTACCCTTGCAGCAGGGGGCTAGGACTAACCACCTGACACTCTGCGAACTAGACGACCTCACTTGCCCTTTTCCCTTTTCCTTTCTCTCTCCACATATTTCCACACTCCACCCAGATCGAAGGCAGCGTGTGTCACGTGTGATGATCTAATCTTCTTTGTTGTTTTTGCCACACAGAAGGCATACTCAGTAAATATCATTAAACAATTGATCAATCTAGAGGGGAAAGCCATGTTTGACTTTATAAATGGAATTGCTTCATAAATAGTTTTTTTTTTCTATTTGACAGATCAGCCAGAGTCTCACCACTTTATTACCTAATGATGTTACAATAACCTGCCGAATAAAATTATGTAAGAGATATGGAGACAAATTGCTTTGTAGTTTCTCAGCTAGATTTATTTATTTTTCTCTCTGTTTTTAACATGTACTTGGTTTTGGTATTTTTTAAGGTATTATTTTCCTTCTCATATCTCATTTCCCTCTTTGGCTCTTACATTTCACTTATTGCACATTTTGGTCCTCAGTCTAATTATAGTTTTTATTTTATTTCAAGCTTACTTATAAGCTTTTGTAAGAGATGACACTATTGTTTAATGTCATTTATATGACTATACAAGCAGATATACTCATTCTATGCAATATGTGTACCTTCTACATATATTTAGTATATAATGAAAATAAAATACTGATATTGGGTGTCTTACCTTTAATGGTATTAAACTAAAGTCAATGTCAAGAGTGATGTTACATCACCTTTGGCTTGATAAGATGAATGATTTAAACAGTCAAAAAAGTTGACAGAGGAAGACCAGAGAGGGAAAAAAACAATTAACCAAAAACATCCCTTTGCATCATCATTGGTGAATTGAAAATCAGATTGACAGTCTGTAAGTGTAAAACAAAAACCTTCGGCCTGTTGGTAACTCTCTTGTTAACATGTCCCAAAAGATGTGTGGTGCAAGCATGTCAAACTCGCGGCTGGTGGGTTTGACGTGCTTGAGGGTTGGAGATATGATCATTGTAAACGAAAAAGCAATTTATAAATTTTTATTTTTACTTTTTTACACTTCTCATTTTTTTTACAGCAAATCTGCCTGTTTAGTAATATGAGGAAACTAACTGGAAATGTAAAAATAAGTGAATAAAGTAGGCTGTCAGAAATTTAAAAGTAGCACACCAACCTATAGTCCAACAATTGGATTCTGAGATGACACTAAGCTAGTTACCTTCATACTAACTGAGATAGCCTTGTAAGAGAAAAATGCCTAAATATTACCAAATAATAAGAATAACAAAATACAAAAGCATCTGGAATCTCTTTCTTATGCATATTAATAATTAATTGTTTTTGTTTTTAAATTTTCTTTCCCTCTTTTGTCTTTGAACTTTTCTGGGAAGACAATAAAACTGTGTTTGGGAACCAACATAATTTAATTAGATGTCAAGGAAAATGCTTCAAAATTGGCAATGAACAGCATTCCAAAA
This sequence comes from Myotis nattereri, assembly GCF_964212035.1. Taxonomy (NCBI): domain Eukaryota; kingdom Metazoa; phylum Chordata; class Mammalia; order Chiroptera; family Vespertilionidae; genus Myotis; species Myotis nattereri. Next base: position 87,023,887 of record NC_138075.1, read on the forward strand.
TTTTATGTTCCTTACTTCCTTTTCCAGTTAGCCCCGGCTCCCAACACACTAGGTACTCTCACTGCCCCAGGCCACTTGCTTCTAATCTAGACAGTCTATTATTTATTTATTTATTTTTCTTATATATATTTTTTCTTTTTAAATGTATTTTTTATTATTGATAGTGTTACAGATATCTTCCATAACCCCCCCTTTTCCCCCTCCCCTTAGTACCTACCCACCCCCCAGGTCTTCACTACCCTCGGACCTTCTATCCTTATAACCATCACCATCCAACTTGGACCACACTGTTTCCTTGACAATTTCACCAACTCTTCAAACAGCAACTTGCATAAACTCCTGTCAGCACTTCCCTTTCTGCATTGTTCTGGCTTTGATCTTTTTTAATTTTTAAAATTTCTTTATTGATTAAGGTATTACATATGTGTCCTTATCCTCCTATTAACCACCCCCCCCCCACCACCACCACTCATGTCCTCACCTCCCTGTTGTCTGTGTCCGTTAGTTAGGCATATATGCTTGCATACAAGTCCTTTGGTTGATCTCTCCCTCTTACCCCCACCCTCCCCTACCTTCCCTCTGAGGTTTGATGTTCTGATCGATGATTCTCTGTCTCTGGATCTGTTTTTGTACATCAGTTTATGTTGTTCATTATATTCCATAAATGAGTGAGATCATGTAATATTTATCTTTCTCTGACTGGCTTATTTCACTTAGCATGATGCTGTCCAGTTCCATCCATGCTGTTGCAAATAGTAAGAACTTCTTTTTTACCACAGCATAGTATTCCATTGTGTAGATGTACCACTGTTTTCTAATCCACTGATCTGCTAATGGGCACTTGGGCTGTTTCTAAATCTTAGCTATGGCGAATTGTGCTGCTATGAACATAGGGGTGCATATATCCTTTCTGATTGGTGTTTCTAGTTTCTTGGGGTATATTCCTAGAAGTGGGATCACAGGGTCAAATGGGAGTTCCATTTTGAGTTTTTTGAGGAAACTTTATACTGTTCACAGTGGTTGGACCAGTCTGCATTCCCACCAGCAGTGCACGAGTGTTCCTTTTCTCCACATCCTCTCCAGCACTTGTTTGTTGATTTGTTGATGATAGCCATTCCGACAGGTGTGAGATGGTACCACATTGTCCTTTTGATTTGCATCTCTTGGATGATTAGTAACTTTGAGCATGTTTTCATATGTCTCTTGGCCTTCCTTCTGTCTTCTTTCAAAAAGTATCTATTTAGGTCCATTGCCCATTTTGTTTATTGGATTGTTTATCTTCTTTTTGTTAAGTTGTATGAGTTCCCTGTAAATGTTGGAGATTAAACCTTTATCAGTGATAACATTAGAAAATATGTTCTCCCATGCAGTGGGCTTTCTTTTTGTTTTGTTGATGGTTTCTTTTGCCGTGCAAAAGCTTTTTATTGTGGTCCCATTTGTTTATTTTCTCTTTAGTTTCCATTGCCCTAGGAGCATTATCAGTGAAGAAATTGCTTCAGCATCTGTCTGAGATTTTGCTGCCTGTGGATTCCTCTAGTATTTTTATGGTTTCCCGTCTTAGGTTTAAGTCCTTTATCTATTTTGAGTTTATTTTTGTGTATGGTGTAAGTTGGTGGTCTAGTTTCATTTTTTTTGCATGTATTTGGTCAATTTTCCCAACACCATTTATTGAAGAGACTGTCTTGACTCCATTGTATGTTCATGCCTCCTTTGTCTAATATTAATTGAGCATAGTGGTTTGGGTCAATTCCTAGGTTCTCTATTGTATTCCATTGATCTATATATCTGTTTTTGTGCCAGTATCAGGCAGTTTTGAGAACAATGGCTTTGTAATGCAGCTTGATATCTGGTATTGAGATCCCACCTACTTTGTTCTTCTTTCTCAGGATTGCTGCAGCTATTCAGGGTCTTTTTTTATTCCAGATGAATTTTTGGAAAGTTTGTTCTAGGTCTGTGAAATATGCCATTCGTATTTTAATGGGGATTGCATTGAATCAATAGATTGCTTTGGGTAGTATGGACATTTTGATGATGTTGATTCTACCAATCCATGAACACAGTATGTTCTTCCATCTGTTTATGTCTTCCTCTATCTCTTTTTTCAGTGTCCTGTAGTTTTCCGCATATAGGTCTTTTACCTCCTTAGTTAAGTTTATTCCTAGGCATCTTAATATTTTTGATGTGATGGTAAATGGGATTGCTTTTTTAGTCTCTCTTTCTGTAAGTTCATTATTGGTGTATAAAAATGCCATAGATTTCTTGGCGTTAATTTTGTATCCTGCTACATTGCCAAATTCATTTATTAAGTCTAATAATTTTTTGATGGAGTCTTTAGGGTTTTCTATGTGTATTATGTCATCTGCAAATAAGAACAGTTTTACTTCTTCTTTTCCAATTTGGATGCCTTTTATTTCTTCTTCTTGTCTGATCACAATGGCTAGTACTTCCAGTACTATGTCAAACAAGAGGGGTGAAAGTGGACGTCCCTGTCTTGTTCCTGTTCTTAGGGGAAATGATTTTAGTTTTTGCCCATTGAGTATGATGTTGGCTGTGGGTTTTTCATATATGGCTTTTATTATGTTGAGGTATGATCCTTCTATTCCCACCTTGCTGAGAGTTTTTATCAAGAAAGGGTGTTGGATTTTGTCAAATGCTTTTTCTGCATCAATTGATATGACTCTGTGATTTTTTATCTCTCAATTTGTTTATGTGATCTATCACATTTATTGATTTGTGGGTATTGTACCATCCTTGCATCCCTTGGATAAATCCTACTTGGTCATGGTGTATGATCTTTCTGATGTACTGCTGGATCCTATTTGCTAGGATTTTGTTGAGGATTTTGGAATCTATCTTCATGAGGGATATTGACCTGTAATTCTCTTTCATTGTATTGTCTTTATCGGGTTTTGGTATTAGGGTGATGCTGGCTTCATAGAATGAGCTTGGAAGTGGTCCTTCCTCTTGAATTTTTTGGAATAGTATGAAGAGGATAGATTTTACAATCATAGTAGGGGACTTTAATATACCATTGACATCACTGGATAAATCCTCTAGACAAAAAATCAGCAAAGAAGCAGCAATCCTAAATGACTCACTAGATCAGATGAACTTAATTGACATCTTCAGAGCATTTCACCCCAAAGCCATGGAATATACGTTCTTCTCAAGTGCACATGGGACATTTTCAAAAATAGACCACATAATTGGTCACAAGCAAAATCTCCTCAAATTCAAGAAGATTTAATTCATATCAAGCATTTTCTCAGACAACAATGGCATAATATTAGAAATAAACTACAATAAAAACAATCCAAAAAATTCGAACACTTGGAAGCTGAATAGCATGCTATTAAACAATGATTGGGTTACTAAAAGAGATCAAAGAAGAAATTAAAAATATCATGGAAACTAATGACAATAAAAGCACAACAATCCAAAATCTATGAAAGCAGTCCTGAGAGGGAAGTTTATAGCTCTAGAGGCCTACCTCAAAAAAAAAAAAAACCAACAAGAAAAAATGGCAATAAATCATCTAACTCTACAACTCAAATAATTAGAAATAGAACAACAAGAAAAGCCCAGAGTGAGCAGAAGGAAGGACATAATAAAGATCAGAACAGAAATGAATGACATAGAGACCAAAAAAAAAAAAAAAAACACCCAATAAAAAGTATCAATGAAACCAAGAGCTGGTTCTTTGAAAGGATAAACAAGATTGATGAACCTCTAGCCAGGCTCACCAAGAAGCAAAGTGAAAGGATCCAAATAAACAAAATCAGAAATGAAAGAGGTGAAATAACACCAGACCCCACAGAAATACAAAGGATTGTTAAAAAAAATACTATGAACAACTCTATTCCAACAAACTAGACAACCTGGAGGAAATGGAAATATTTCTAGAAAAATACAACCTTCCAAACTCAATCAGGAAGATTCTAAAAATCTCAATAGGCCAATAACTAAGGAAGGAATTGAAGCAGTCATAAAAAAGCTTCCAGCTATTGTTCTTATTTGTATAGTCCACCTCCAGTAGACTCTCAGCTCCTGGAGAGAAGGAGCAGTAACCTGCTCCTTTTTTAAGCCTGTGTGCTTGAAACAGTGCCTAGTTGATGGAAGGTGCAATATACATTTGAGGAGGTCTGGGAGACAGGGATACTAGTACATTTGTCTTATTTCTGTGCTTTAACTAGATTGCTTAGTTTGGGTTTCTGTTTAAAAGTACATTTCCCTGAAAATGGAAGACAAAAAGGGTTATAATCATTTGTTCCTATGTAGTTATATTTCACATTTCTCTATGCATAGTTTATCATGGAAAGAATATACACTACAGATCTAAGAAACACTGCTAGAAAATTCACTGATTTCATTTAGTATGTGTTTGTGATTATAAATGAACATGTATATTTTAATGGTTGTCACGGTAACCCATTTATGTAGAAAAATGTATTTTATCAATTATATCTTCTAGATATAAAAAGTACTGAAAAATACATTGGTCGAGTAAAATTCCCAATTTACCCCTCCTTTTTAAAGTACTATGACTCCCCAAGTGTGCATATAAGATAAATTTTTTATTTAGAATACAGGCTAAGTTCTTCAGATATTTAAATAAAAAATTTACAATTGTGAAGACCCAAAAATCAAATATTGAATATGAACAGTTTTTTAAAACAGTTGAGAGAGAGATAGAGAAAGAGAGAGAGAGAATATGTGTGGGGGTGGGACAATTAGCAGGATTGGAGCTATGGAAGCAATGCCTGTTGCTTTAGTAGACCTCAGGTTTATGTTGAATGTCTGGGGGTTTCTCCTCATTCAGCACTGAGCTAATGAATAGCATCAGTAAAAAAATTTGTCAGACCCTGTGGTTACTATCAGGAGTTATATAGGAAAATAGTAATGAACCCTAGGAAAAGAAATAAGGGTAAGTTCAGGAAACATAACTAAAAATGCCACATTGGTATAAATTGAATAATAAAATTCCTAGTCATATTTTGCCATAAATAGAGGTTTGAGAAATTGTCACTCACCTCATTTAAAATTCAGAAATATTAAGGGTACAGGGTTCTCTCATTATAGAAATAATAGAATTCCAGCTATTACTGAGTTAGGGTCATTTAAATGGCTATAGCATGTACTATACCAATAAGTGGAACATCTGTATGAAATGTCCACCTGCTGATCTACTACCACTCTATGCACATTTCAATGAACCGCACTGAATCATTTTAGGACTTCTAATGAAGCCTTATCTAGATTAACATTTTAAGCACAAATACTTTCAGGCATTAAAAGTCTCACACTAAATGAAATTGCATTGTCTTGTTTACCCTTGTTGATTAATAAGCAATCTGTTAACTATTAGAACAGTCCGATTGTGGCAGTAGCAGGAGATTAGTAATGCAGCGATGTTTGATATAATCATCATTTCTCCTAAAGGCTTTGAATTAGAATATCACTTATATACTATCCGTAGGCAACAAAAAGATATAATATTTTTAGACATGTGTGCACTATTTTGCTTGAATCGTTCAGCTTAGGGTCACTACAGCAATACAAATGCTTCTGGGGGCAAAATGCTATTTTGATGCATGCATATTCTTCTTAAATAGTGTGAATATTTATTAAAAGGAAACAGAGCCAACAAATAGTGCAATAATAATCCAGGATTCTAATTTCTGTTTTCAGAACATTACTGCTTTGTTAGTCAAGCTTCTGCAGAGCAATGTTGCTTATCTTCTTTTGTCAAATAATAGATGTTATATATAAAAATCCTTTACAATCTTATTTAACTTATACCCAGCCAGCAGGAAACTAAACTTTTGGCCCCAAAAATATGAGAGTAAATTTGGAAAAAAAATTTCTATTTGGAGAACTTCTGTCTTTTGTGTTTCTTGGGACTTTGAATCAAAGCATTTAATCTGTTTGGCATTCATCTAACCCAATGATTTATTTTATTAAATTATAAATCACCTAGCTGTTAAGGTGGGACCCAACATTTTAGATGAAGAAATCAGTGAAAAAGGGAAGAGGATTGGGATGCAGCTCAATTGCTTGGCATTAGTTGGCTGTCTATAAGAGACCTCCATCTAAAAGCGACTCCAGAGTCCTCCTTGTTCACTTGTTCATAGCTGGGCATGTCACTACAATGATGGTGGAAGAGTGGGTCTCATGTCTTAGAAGACTCTGCCCTGTGAACACTCATGGCTTGGCCCCCTCTGTGTTGCAGTCGCTCTGTGGTGAAATCAAGCAGCGGCGGCGTGGAGTGGCCTCCATCCTGCGGTTATGCCAGCACCTTCTGGATGGTGGGGAGACCTGCAACCTGAGCGCGGACCACCAGCCCATGCAACTGATCATTGTGAATCTCGAGAGGAGGTGGGAAGCCATTGTCATGCAAGCCGTCCAGTGGCAAACACGGCTACAAAAGAAGATGGGAACGGAGTCGGTGAGTGAATTTTTTTTTTTAAGTATAATGATCTCTCATTTTTCTCAGACAATATTCTTTCAGGGCTTAGAATATGAGTTCATTTTGCTAATTAAAGGGATAGCTATCTCCAACCACTAAATTAAACTCCATTTATCATAACACAGATTTATTCACCTACTAATAAGATGCATTTTAGTGTATCTTGTGGAATTTTTTTAAAAATCACATGGATGTTTTGCTTAACCTTAGCAAACAAAGCCATCAAATCTTTTCATCATTTCTTCACCAACAATATTACTTAACTAGAGGCCCGGTGCACGAATTCGTGCACCAGTGGGTTCTCTCAGCCTGGCCTGCGGGTTCAGGCCGAAACCAGCTCTCCAACATCCTCTGAGGGATCCCTGATTCTGAAAGGGTTCAGGCCAGGCCGAGGGACCCCACCAGTGCACAATCGGGGCCAGGGAGGGACCATGGGAAGGCTCAGGGCATGTCCGGCCCATCTCGCTCAGTCCGAATTGGCCGGACCCCAGTAGCAAGCTAATCTACCAGTCGGAGAGTCTGCCCCCTGGTGGTCAGTGCACATCATAGTGAGTGGTTGAGTGACCTTAGCATATCATTACCATATTATGCTTTGATTGGTTGAACAGACGACTGGACAACGGGACACTTAACATATTAGGCTTTTATTATATAGGATCATAAAATACACATGAAAATTTTCCTCAAAGGTGGCTTACCATTCTCAGAGCATGTGGAGCAATGTGTATGTTCCACAGATAAGGCCATGTAATAATGTGTACTATCTACCTTTTTGTTATATGATATGTTAATATTTGTACAACAATCTCCATTGTTCCTGCTTGGAGCTTCTCCTGATAGAGTTGTATTGCTGAGAAGTAGCATGTTTCCTCTTAAGAGTTTTAATGCAGTGCTTACGGTAAGGAAAATTTTAAGAATTTTCCAAATTTGCTATGATTCAAGCTGTTGCTAGATGAAGAAAATATATATAACCAGAATTGTTTTATTACAATATAGAATATGTACTTGTCCAGAAAACCTTTATATCCTTAAGGTAAAGGGTTTTGTGATAAAAAGATTGCATTCCCCAAATGACCTTGAAGTCAATATCTATTACTTGAAGGCCCAATTGTTATGTTTGGCCTATGTACATGAAATACAAATATACATGCATACATAAATGATATAATGGAAAGTGTTTCTTGAATGTTTATATCATCAGTTCTATGTGTTTGGAAAGTTCAGTATTCAAAATTGAAAATCAAATGTAATAATCTTTTCTGAAAAACAGGCCTCTCCTATGAATTATAATTTCAACAAAGCCTTAATTTGTAGTCTGATGTCTCTGGCATTGGGGACTGGGAACAGAAGAGACAATGAATCAGTAAGCCTTCTCGCTCTTTTATTTTAAAAAATATATTTATAAAGTACTAGAGGCCCAGTGCACAAAAATTGTGCACTTGGGGTCCCTCAGCCTGGCCTGTACCCTCTTACAGTCCAGGACCCCTCGGGGGATGTCCACCTGCTGGCTTATGCCTGCTCCCCAGGGGATTGGGCCTAAGCTGGCAGACAGACATCCCTCTGGCAGCCCAGGAGCCCTTGGGGAAGTCCACTTGCCAGTGGGGAGCAGGCTTAAGCTTCAGTCGGACATCCTTAGCACTGCTGAGGAGGCAGGAGAGGCTCCCGCCACCACTGCTGTGCTGGGAGCTGGCAGCCTGGCTTATGGCTGAGCAGAGCTCCCCTTGTGGGAGCACACTGACCACCAGGAGGCATCTCCTGTATTGGGCGTCTTCCCCCTGGTGGTCAGTGTGTGTCATAGTGACCAGTGATTCCCAGTTGTTATGCTGTTAGGGTCAATTTGCATATTACCCTTTTATTATATAGAATAGAGGCCTGGTGCACGGGTGGGGGCCGGCTGGTTTGCCCTGAAGGGTGTCCTGGATCAGGGTGGGGGTCCAACTGGGGTTCCTGGCCAGCCTGGGTGAGGGGCTGAGGGCCATTTTCAGGCTGGCCATACTCCCTTCAGGGTGGGGGTCCCCACTGGGGTGCCTGGCCAGCCTGGGTGAGGGGCTGATGGCTGTTTGCAGGCTGGTCACACCTCCTTCAGAGTAGGAGTCCCCACTGAGGTGCCTGGTCAGCCTGGGTGAGGGGCTGATGGCTATTTTCAGGCTGGTCACCCCCTTCAGGGTGGGGGTCCCCACTGGGGTGCCTGGCCAGCCTTGGTGAGTGGCTGATGGCCATTTTCAGGCTGGCCATACCTATGAGCTGGAAGCAGGTATCTAGGATTTATTTATCTTCTATAATTGAAACTTTGTAGCCTTGAGCGGAGCTCAGGTCAGCCAGAGCAGGCGGGAAGCTTGGCTTCCTCCATTGCCAGGGCAACTCACACCTCCTGCTCACTCCAGCTCCGTGGCTGCCACCATCTTTCTGATGGAGTGACAGAGTGAGGGAGTGATGGTTAATTTGCATATTACCCTTCTTTTTAGATAGGATATTTCAGAAAAGAAGGGAGAAGGACAGAGAGATAGAAACATCAATGATGACAGAGAATCACTGATTGGCCACCTCCTGCATGCCCCCCACCAGGAATCGAACTGTGACTTCCTAGTTCATAGGTCAACACTCAACCACTGAGCCATGCTGGCTGGGCAAGCCTTCTCACTCTTTTTGCATTTATAGCTATGTTGAGTCTAGGGGATGATTTTATCAACAGTTCAGTTTAATTGTTTTAAGCTGAAGTTGTTAAATTTCTTGAGACTTCCAAGTTATTACCAGTAATTAGAATCCATATAATTGGATGCCTTTTATTTTTAAATGACCTGTTTGTTGTGAAGCTATTTACCTGGAATCTTTTCTTCTTTATGTGTTTGGAAGGGCAGAAGAGGTTATTTTTTATGCTATAGTTTGAAGCCTCTAAGCATGGTAGTGGCCTTAATAAAACTTACACAAAAACCTACTGCACCTTGAGAAACTGACATTTGGAAGCATTACAACTACTTTGAGGAGAACAAAAAGTGGGTTTCTTTGGGGATTTACTTGAAATCAGATGATCAGGGATGCTGGACTAGATTTCTTCAGACTAGATGCAGAGATTTTCATCCTACTTCTTTTGCTTTGAAACCGTGGCTGCTTCTTAGAGGTTCAAGCTATTGCATAGGAGTAGATGTAAATTGCAGATAGATAAAAGTCTCCCTATTCTTTGCATTGGCTGCTGAATGTGTAGATTGTTTGGAAAGATGAAGATAGCAAATGAGGTCCACTGTAAACAGTATTGAAAAAGGAATCACTGTCGAGAACTAAATAGAAGAGTAGAGAGTGGCACTAGTGCAATAATACAATGAGCATAGTGTACCTCATTAATTTGGAAATATTTCTTGCTTGCTTCTGATCTCTGTTGGCTGTCTAATGAGTCTAAGTTGCTTTGATGGGCAGACACATATTTCACCAATATGGGAGGCTGCCTTTGCAGAAAAACAGGTGCTTCTAAGTGGTCTTTCGTTTGTTCATCATATGTCCCACCTCTATGTCATCCCCTTTTGTGCACAGGGACTTGCACTGCTATATTTCTAGGGCATGGGACGTACTTACATGTAATGGATATTTGATAGATACTTGCTAAATGAATGAGTACTTGCTTTCATTTAATATATTTTGTTTCAATCTGGTATTTGATTTGAGTTACTATATCTACATTAATTCTCAATGTTTATATTCTCACAAAATGGCTTTCAGTGTTATCTACATTAATAAAAGAGAAAAATGGTAATTGGTGTACGGCGATACCCTTTTCATTGGCTAATCAGGGCTATATGCAAATTAACTGCCAACTAAGATTGGCAGTTAACTGCCAATTAAGATTGGCAGTTAACTGACAACAAGATGGCGGCTAATTTGCATATGTAGGCACAAATCAGGGAGGCGAAAGGGAAAGCAGGAAGAAGCCCCCTGCCACTGACAGTGATCGGAAACCCAGGGGGGAGCTAAGAGCTGGGGGGCAGGGCAAAGGCGGACCTGGGGCTGCCTTTGCCCTGCCCCCCAGCCATGATCGGAGAATCAGGCGCCTTTGCCGCCCTGGCCAGTGATAGCAGGAAGTAGGGGTGGAGCCAGCGATGGAAGCTGGGCACAGTCGAAGCTGGCAGTCCCAGGAGCTAGGGGTCCCTTGCCTGGGCCTAAAGCGAAGCCCACGATCGCGGCGCCCCCCGCTGCCACTGCAGGTCCCCGCTGCCCGGGCCGGACGCCTCGGCCAGAGGCGTTAGGCCTGGGCAGGGGCGGAGCCTGCAACCGCAGGGAGCTGGGGGTCCCTTGCCCAGGCCTGACACCTCTGCTGGAGGCCTCAGGCCTGGTCAAGGGGCCGATCCGGTGATTGGTGATCGGAGGGTGATGAGGGTCAACTCCTCTGGCCGAGGCATCAGGCCTGGGTGGGGGGCGGAGCCGGGGGTTGGGGGGATATGATGGTCCCCTTGCCCAGGCCTGAAGCCTGGGTCAGAGGTGTCAGGCTTGGGCGGGGGGTGGAGCAAGCGATCAGAGGGAGATGGGGGTCCCCTGCCCAGGCCTGACACCTCTGGCGGAGGCGTCAGGCCTGGGCAAGGGGCCGATCAGGCGATCGGAGGGTGATGGGGGTCAACGCCTGAGGGCTCCCAGTATGTGAGAGGGGGCAGGCTGGGCTGAGGGACACTCCCCCCCCACCCCCCACCCAGTGCACGAATTTCGTGCACCGGGCCCCTAGTGTTTCTATAAGACTATTTTACTTTCATGAGACCACCACGAAGATGCCTTTTAACCTTTCTTTTCTGATAGGAACACTGTTCCAAGTTTTAAAATATGGTGTAAAGTATCCCATGGTATACTCTCTGTTCTCAAAAGTAATTACTGAAGGAAATTCTGTATGAGGTATTAGATAAGGTGGTTCTAAAAATGTGGGTTAGGTTAGAGTAGAGGCTCTGGTTCTCACTATGTTATAGGATTCTTTTCATTACAACCTTCTTTATTACTCCTAACTGGGTAACTAATGAATATATTTATCTTGTCTCTAAAAATTGCAAGAAAGCAAGAGGTCTTGTATTAAATTCTGGAGATCAAAACAGACAAAGCCCAAAAGCATCTTTCTCCTTTATCATCAAGATTTGAAATTGCATAATTGACACTATGCTTTGTTCTTCCAACACTCGATCTCTTTGCTCAGATTTACTTTTATTTTGTTTAGAATTGATCTTTGTCTATACTTTTTAAGCTTTAATTCTAATTTTCATTTGACTCATGTTTGTTTGTTTGATTGTTTTAATTTCTAGTCTCCTTCCTTATTTCTTTGTGAGCAAATAAGCTTGAACTTTGTTCCTCTGATTTCTTTCTCTGAAACAAATTCTCAGTTACACAAACAAGAGACAAACATCCCTAGAGATTCTGTGAATATTTAAAGGAAATATTATGAATAATAAAGATCAGAACAGAAATTATTCAAATTGAAAACAGAAAAATCAATGAAATAAAAGCTGTTTTTTTTAGATCAATGAAATTGATATACCTCTAGCAAGACTGTTCAGAAAACTACAGACCAGTATCCCTCATGAATATAGATAAAAATATTCTTAACAAATTTTATCAAATTAAATTAGCAACATAATATATATATATATATATATATATATATATATATATATATATATATATATATACTAGAGGCCCGATGCACGAAGATTTGTGCAAGAATAGGCCTTCCTTCCCCTAGCTGCCAGCACCGCCTTCACTCTGGCCAGAGCTGCCTTCTGCCTCTCACCTTATCACGTCAATTTGCATATTCCCTCCTCATTGGCTGTGAGCACCTCCATCTTTATCATGAAGTGATGGTTAATTTGCATATTACTCTTTTATTAGATAGGATATATATTATAGCATATGAGGTTTTTCTAAAAAATTCAAAGTTAGTTTAACATTTGAAACACAAGGTCAGTGTAATTAATTGACCATAATTACAGGAAAGGAAAACTATATGATTATCCCAGTGGTTTTAGAAAACACATTTGTCAAAATCCAACACCTTTGCTGATAAAAACTCTGAAACTTAGGGATAAAATAAGAACTTCCTCAACTTAATTAAAGGCACATACAAATAATCCACAGCTAACATTACACATATTGTTAAAGACTCATTGTTTTTCTCCTAATATCAGAAAGAAGGCAAAGATGTCTCTTTGCCATTTCTATTAACATTGCACTGAAAATTTTAACCAATGCAATAAAGCAAGAAAAAGGAATTAAAGACATGCCACTTGGAAGTTAAGGAAAAAAAATTACCTTTACTCATAGACTCCATGATCGTCTATGTAGAAAATGCTATATAATCTTCAAAGAGGATCCTATAACTAAAAAATGGAATTTAACAAGGCTATAGGATACAAGATCAATATACAGACACCAATTGTGTTTTTATGTACTATCGATGAACAATCAGAAATTGAAATAAAAATTAAAATCATTTATAATAGTGGCAAAAACATGAAATGCTTAGGGATATATTTAACAAAAATATGTATGACCTATGCTCTGAAAACTACAAAATATTGCTGAGAGAAACTAAATAACTAAATGAGTGATAAACTATATTGTGTTCATAGATCAGAAGATACAGTATTGTTAAGATATCAATTCTTCCCAGATTTATCTATAGAGTGAATGTAATCCAAATGAAAATCCCAGTAATGTTTTTAGTACAAATTTATAAGCTGATTTTAAATAAAATTCATATGGAAATTCAAAGGAGCTAGAATAGCCAAAATAATTTTTAAAAGATGAATAAAGTTGGAGGACTTACAGCTACCGATTTTAAGACTTATAATGAAGGTATAGATATCAAGAGAATATGACATTAGTATGAAGGCCAAAAATATATCAATAGAATAAGATAGCTATTTCAGAAATAGAGCTGCACATAAATGGCCCATTGATTTTGACAAAAGTGCAAAGACAATACCAAGGATAATCTTTCAACAAATGATCCTAGAACAAATGAATATCCATATGCACAAATATGAAATTGAGGTATATATTGCAGGATATACAAAAAGGAGTCAAAATGGATCATAGACCTAAATGTAAAATGTAAAAACCATTTAGAAAAGATTTATAGGGTAAAATCTTTGTGACCATCAGAGGGATTATAAAGGATAAGGAGGAAGCTTTTTGGGGATATATATATATATATATATATATATATATATATATATATATATATATATATATATCCTAGTGCATGGAAATTTGTGCACTGGGGGGGCGGTAGAGGGGTGGTCCTTCAGCCTGGTCTGTCCCCTCCCACAGTCTGGGAGCTTTCAGGGGATGTCCTACTGACAGCTACAGTCTGGCTTCCCTCTGTGGGAGTTGATCAGACCAATCAGGGGAAGGCACTGGCCCCATCACCCCACTGCTGCTGGTGCTACCAGCCACTGCGGCTGCCTGCCCTTGGCCCTTGTAGCCACCGTGGCTTTGTTGCAAAAGATGTCCGGAGTGACGTTTGGCTGTCTGGTCTAATTAGCATATTATGCTTTTATTATTATAGATTCATTATCTTGATTATAGTGATGTTTTTGTGAGTGTATTCATATGTCAAAGTACCTAAAATTGTACATTTTAAGTTGTGAAATTTATTTTATGCCAATTATATATCAGTAAAACTGTTTTAAAAAAACATGAACATATACAGAATTTTACTTAATTTTAAATGGGTTCATAGATTACCCTGAAGCCTGGCAGTGAGTAACCTTGCCTTGGGATAAAAATGGGCTTTCCTTTGTGAAGGAAATACTACTACCACTACTACTAGTAGTAATAGCTAACACATAACCCTAACATGTTTCAGGCCCTGTCCTAAGTGATTTGCATGTTAAGTCATGCAAGATTTCTAACAACCACATGGTATATGTAGTATTCTCCTCTCAATTTTAAGAAGAAAAAAATTGAAGCAAAGAAAAGTTTCAATGACTTGTCCAAAGTTACCCAGTTAGTTTGTAACTGATCTGCCATTCACACCTAAGCAAGTCATCTCCAGAGTCAGTGTCCTGAATCAATATCCTAAGCTGTCTAAGATGAAACCTTCTTTAATGATAATAATGGTGAATCTGCAACCACTTTTTTAAAAACTGGGTAGATTAACAGGACTTTTGTAAATGCAAATTAAGTCTGTTGGATATTGAAAATAGGTAATCTCATTTTCCAGTTATTTTAGAAAATTATGGATTAAATATTTCATTATCACAGGTGACATATTAATTGCCCCAAATTAGCCATACCTAAGTGGGCTAGGAAAAGCAGTAATTGTGTATGAGAAACTTAACAAAGAGGGGTAAGCAAGCATTTTCCCTTTTAAAGCATTAGAAAAAGTAGAGAAGAGAGAAGTGGGGCTGCCATGGGAATTGGTTGACCACTGATAGCTTATTGAACAGGTAAGGATTTTCTGTAAATACTTGGGGCTTCTTACTAAAATTACACATGCTTCACAGAAAACCCTGACTTTAATGGAATTTGTACTAAGAAGACAAGTTTTCCAGTAGTGATTTGTGTATATCACAAATTAGAATTTTTCAAATGCCATCTCAAAAAACCTCTTTACTGGACAGGTTCAGGCTAATTAAGACCAGTTCCCTCAGGTGAATCCACGAAGATGCTAACACAAGATTGGTCATACGTTGTGAGAAAATGTATTTCAGTTTATTTTATTTTCTAGTGTTAATTTTGTTTGTTTGACTGTCTGGCAAAGATCCCTATAAAGAGCCAAGTGCTATAAGTGTGAATCATAAGAGGATGGGGCAGTTGGGTTACTTGCTAGCAGTATTGAACATGTGCTATTTCTTAAGTTACTGAGTTACCATTTTTTATGCATCATCTCAGGTAATCTTCACAACAACTATAGATCAAGAAATTAAATGTTTTAAAGAGTAAGTAAATTATACAAGATCATAGAGCTAGTAAGTAGAGGAAGATCTGGATCCATGCATATCTACTCCAGGACTTTAAGCTCTTTCAGTGATTAAAGGGTTTATTGATGTAATTCCTTGCCTTTTTCCCCCTCCAAGACTACTTTGATTGGTTATCATATTCTGTATTAATGATTTATACTCTTATTTTTCCTTTTAATTGGAAATTGCCTGAAATTCCTTTTTGAATTGAATGGGAGAAGTATAAAAACAGCTGACAACACAGTGATTTCTGCTAATACACTATTTTATATAAGTTGGTCAGCCCTAAGAATGTTTGCATGTTAAGATTAAAGACTCTGCCCAAACTGGTTATGCTCAATGGATAGAGCATCAGCCTGCGGACTCAAGGGTCCCGGGTTTGATTCTGGTCAAGGCCATGTATCTTGGTTGCGGGCACATCCCCAGTAGAGGGTGTGCAGGAGGCAGCTGATCAATGTTTCTCTCTCATCGATGTTTCTAACTCTTTATCCCTCTCCCTTCCTCTCTGTAAAAAACCAATAAAATATATATTTTTTAAAAAGATTAAAGACTCAAGCTAATTTGGATTTAGTTAGAGAATTCCATCTGGAACTAAACCCGATGCTTCCCTCCACTCTCATCTGTTGGCTCTTATGTGAATAAAGAGTTGGAATCATTGGGATAAATACATGGATGGAATTAAGTATTGGACTTATTTGGAAAAAAATAAACACACCAAACAATGAGCAATCACTGAGTAAAAACAAAACAAAACTTGAGAGAATAAAAAGTTTCTTTTGAGAAATTGAAAAGTTTGAATAATAAGTGAAAGTTTAGATTTTAGCATGTATTCTTATGAATGAATGAAATTCTTTGGATAAGATCATCATATATCATAACTTAATAGTTTTTACTTCAAAAGTATTTCTAAAGTGATGAGTTCTATATAAAACTTGTTTGACAAAAATAAAGGAAAAAAAATGACCTGGCAGTTAATGTATCTGTGAAGCTTAGATGGAAAGGTACTTTCAAAGTGTTGCAAATATAAGGTTCTTTGGGTGTTGATTTCAACCTAAAGTCTAGGATTCTACTACAAATATCCCTGCTCTGCTAGCCTTAAAAATATCTTTGTACATTACAACTTCTCCTTTCTTTCACAACTTTCCCAATTCAGTTTCGTCTGTCATCTGCAACACATGAACAAATGCTGTGCCTATTTGGAAATACCTAAACTAAATCAAGATATAAACACATAAGTAAAAGGACAGAAAAATTTTTATAGTTTTCCAAAATCTGCAAATGTGATTTTTTTAAAAAAATATATTTTATTGATTTTTCACAGAGAGGAAGGGAGAGAAATAGAGAGTCAGAAACATCGCTGAGAGAGAAACATCAATCAGCTGCCTCCTGCACATCTCCCACCGGGGATGTGCCCGCAACCCAGGCACATGCCCTTGACCGGAATCGAACCCGGGACCCTTCAGTCCGCAGGCCGACGCTCTATCCACTGGGCCAAACCGGTTCTGGCCAAATGTGATTTTTTTAAAAAGAAAGAAAACCCGGTGAAGACACAGGGGTCATACTCAGAAAATAAAACTGGTTTGACAAAGTGTCTTGTACTTATTCATGATGTCCCCAAATAATGTCCTACTTCACTCCTAGATTTTTTTGTGTGTGTGTGGAGAAATGTCCAGAAGTCATTCATAATGACTGAGGACACCACTAACATTGAACGGACAGGTGTGGGGAGACGACAGAAGTGCAGAGAACAATCTATGACTTGTTTCCCACAAACACCCATCATGTCCCCATCGGGAAACACTGTATGCTGTACCCATTTTGTTCCTATCTTCACACTGATGCTGGGGACAGATCTCTAGAAAAACTTTCATGCTCATAAATACAGTTGGTGAAATACTTGGTGCAGCTTTGTTTAGCCCTTTCTAAACCCAAATCTTTACCTAAAGGGGAAGACAACTTTTGTCTTTCCCATCTCAGTTTCCTCTCCTGTCTAACTTGTCACACTGAACAGTACTTGCTTTTCAAACAAATGTTTTAAACATGAATGATCTGGATTCTTTTGAAATGCCTTTATTTCAGCAAGTGTGCCTTTGAATCCTTAGCAGATTTAGAATTCTAAGTTTCTATTCTTCACAAGAATATACATTTTTCCTTTAGCCACTTTGGAGCTATAGCATTGAAAACAGATCCTTGTGTTCAGAAAATCCCTGAACATTTATTGGCCTTGAAAGTATGCAACACATCTAGCCACATAATTGAAAATAATAAGGCCACGATAAATGGGATGGCCCCAGGGTAAAACACCCAAGGGATTCAATTGGTGTCACTTTGCATCAATGTCCATGCATCATGGTAATTGAGGTAACATAACCAATTACCACATTTTAATTAGAGTTCTAAGAACTTGAGAAAATTTGCAGTGATGAGACAGCTCACTTTTTAAAAGAAAAAAAGAAAAGAAAGGTAGAAAGAATGAAAGGAAAGGGTGAAAAAAAACCCACACATTACGTTACCCAACCTTGTTTCTCACAACCAGAGGTTACATAAAATATGTTTTGTGAGTCTTTATTTTTCTACCTCTCAATCTTATTATCTGGTGATGCATTTTGAGAAAACAAGTATATTTAAAATGCTGGTTTGTTATGAGAGCAATAGCATTCTCATCCTGATATGACTGATGACTTTAGAAATTTATAACTAAAAAATTTTCTAGATCGTAGCCTTGGCTTATAATTTCATTTCCCATCTAAGTGTTTCTCACCATCATAACTCGGGGATTCATTCTAAGTTTTCAGTCAGTGTCTGAACACAGTGACACATTATTAAATTACTTATTACTCTGCCTCTGGTTGCTAAACAAAAATAGACCTAGATTCCACCCCCCCTAAAAAATTAAAAGCAGAAAGAATTACTGCATTTAGAAAATAATTTTGACTTGTGGCAATTATTTTTATAAGGTTCGAGTTTAAGTGAAAAACCTCCTGTAAAATTTTACTGCTGCTACATAATCAAGTAATTATGTAATTACTTGTACTTAATTACTTACAAGAGAGATGGTTGTTAAAAAATCTTTATACGTGTCAAGAACAGATTTCTTCTTTAGAGTATTTCTAGCCAAGCTTCAAATAGAAAAAAAAAAAAAAGCTCTTTTAAAAGTAATTTCTGATAAATTTATTTTTCTTTTATAAATCTGTTACAATTTTTCTTCAAATATATGAAAGTGCATTATACACAGGTCTTCATGCCTTACCTACTGTTTCCAAAGAAGAAAGGAAGGAAAGGAGGAAGGAAAGGAGGAAGGCAGGAAGGAAGGGAGAAAGAAAGAAATGATTTTAAATTACAGTGGAAGGGCTTTATTTTATTTTATCATTGTTATTTTTTTAATCCTCACCTGAGGATATTTTCCATTGATTTTTAGAGAGAGTGGAAGAGAGAGGGAAAGAGAGAGAAATAGCGATGTGAGAGAAACACATCGATTGGTTGCCTCCTGCACACGCCCTGCGGGCCTGGGCCAAGGAGGAGCCTGCAACCGAGGTAGGTGCCCTGTACCAGAACCAGAATCCAGGACCCTTTGGTCAGCAGGCCAACGCTCTATCCATTGAACAAAACTGGCTAGGGCGAAGGGCTTGATTTTAAATATGACATGTGTTCTTAATGTGAAGATTTCCAGGAGACAGAGTAGATTTTCAAGGGAAGTTGAGGAATATCCTTTCCTTGAGTGTTAGAATAGAATGTGGTGACCAAGAGTTTGGGCCAGACTGCGCCACTTAGTAGCCATGTGATTGTGGCAAATTATTTAATTCTTCTATGCCTCGGTTTCTTCATCTGTAAGATGGAGATAACAATAATACCTACCTCAGGTTATGTGAGGCTTAAATGAAAAGTTCTTTGAACAGCTGCTGCTACAGAATGAGTAAACCTTAACTGCTCTTATTTATGTTATTGCAGGGACCCAGTCTTACTTGTTTTGTGATTATCTAGAAATTAATGCATTGCCTGGCATACTAAGCAATTAATATATTTTTACTGAATAAACACATGAACAAATGATAGAGAAGTTAGTCATTGAGGAAATCCTGTCCTAAGTGATAGGTTCCATGGTGGACATAACCACGCATCCTTACATCTCCCTTTCCAACCAGAATTGGTGAAAACTGAATCAGCTAAATGAACTCTAGAAACAACCCTCTCAGTACGGGTTGATTTTATTTGTCTTCTAGTATTTTAAATTTTATTGATTTTGATTCTATTTTTATTATTTGTTTTCTTCTGCTTATTTTAGTCTTAAATTGCTTCTTTTTTTCTCAGTTTCTTAAGGTAGGAGTTTAGGATTTTGTAGATCTCTCTTTGTTTCTAATATACACATTTTGTGCTGTAAGTTTCCCTAAGCACTACTTTTGCTGCATAAAATAAATCTCAATGAATTGTATTTTCATTTTTAATTAGTTTCAAATATTTTAAATTTTCTGTTGATTTTTTCTTTAACCAACATATTACTTAGAAATATGCTATTTTATCTCCAAATATTTTGGTATTTTTCAGCTATCTTTGTGTGAATGGTTTCTAATATAATTCCATAGTGGTCTGAGAGCATACATTATATAATTTCTATTATTTTAAATATTTTAAGGTGTGTTTTGTGGCTCAGAAGGTGGTCTTATCTTTTTTAAAAATATATATTTTTATTGATTTCAGAGAGGGAGGGAGAGAGAGATAGAAACATCAATGATGAGAAAGAATCATTGATTGGCTGACTCCTGCACACACCCCACCAGGGATCGAGCCCACAATCTGGGCATGTGACCAGGGAATCTGATTGGGAATCAAACCATGACCTCCTGGTTCACAGGTAAAAGCTCAACCACTGAGCTACTCTGGCTGGGCAAAGGTGATCTTATCTTGGTGAATGTTCCATATGAGTTTGAGAAGAATATGTAGTCTGCTGTTGTTGAATGAAATATTTTATAAATGTCAATTAGATCCAGCTGATTGACAGTGCTGTTCAGGTCAACTTATTCTTAGTAGGTTTCTGCCTGATTGATATATCAATTACTGACATAATAGAGCTAAAACCAGAAGCCCTCAGCAAAGGTTGAAATCCAGCTATAATAATTGATTTTTGTATTCTTTCTTGCAGTTCTATTCATTTTTGCTTCACTATTTTGATGCCCACTTGTTAGATCAATACACATTTGGGATTGTTAAGTCTCCTAGGAGATTTGATTCCATTTTATTAATGCCTCTCTTTATTCCTGATAATTTTCCTTGTTTTTGAGTCTGCTTTGTCTGAAATTTACACAGCTACTCCCACTTTCTTTAACCTGAGTCTTTGTATTTAAAGTGGGGTTCTGACAACATGTAGTTGGTTCTTGCTCTGTTTTCTATTCTGGAAATATCTACCCTTAACTGCAGTAATTAGACCAACCATTCACATTTAAAGTGATTACTAATATAGTCGGAATAGTATCTGTTATGTTTGTGACTATTTTCTATTTATTGCATTTATTTTTACCTATTAACAATCACTTTATTTATTTTTAAATTGTTGACAGTATTACAGATGTGCCCCATCCCGCAACCTCTTGGCCCACTGCCACCCAGCCCGTATCCATCCCACCCCAAGCCTTCAGCACATTATTGTTTGTGTCCATGGGCTATGCATCTCTATATATAAAAAGCCAGTGACCATAACAGCCATAACAACCATAACGACCCGGTCGCTATGATGCCCACTGTGGCCAGCGAACCGGTCCGATCAGGGGTTGGGCCCGGCCAGCCAACCTCATGGCCCCTCTTCCCTGCCGGCCTGCCCCTGATCAGACTCTCCCACCCCTATTAACACATTGTATGCAGGAAACGTATTTATACGTTTTATGTATTTATACGTTCTACCAGTGTAGTAGAGCGCGGGACACGTATTAATACGTTTTTTATAGACTAGCGGTAGAATGCGGGTAACATATAAATATGTAAACTAAAGTTATCGTAATTTTACTGAACGTTGCTATTTGCGCAAAAAAATAGGAAAAATGGCCCGCGCCACCTGTTAGCACGTGATAAAAACTACCCGCAAACAATGTGTTAAGAGCTGGCCACCGGCCAAATGCCCCCAATCAGCCCGCCCCACCACTATAGGCCCACAGCCCCTCCCCCTAGGCCAGCCCGTCCCAGATCACACCCCTCCACCCCAATAAGGGGTGGGGCTGGGTGGCCAACCTCCTGCAGCCCCTCCCCCCACCTGGCCCCAACCCAGATTGGCTCCCCCACCCTATCAGGGGCAGGGTCAGCTGGCCAAACACCCATGGCCCCTCCCTCAGGCCACTGTTCCCCGATTGGAACCCCCCACCCCATTTAGGGGTGGAGCCAGCCAGCTCACTGCCCACAGCCCTCCCTATGGCCAGCCCTGCCACAAATCGGCCCCCCAACCCCAATTGAGGGTGGGGCCCACCAGGCAAGTGCCCATGGCCCCTTCCCTCAGCTGGCCTGACCCTGATCGGCCCCAATCAGGCTGGGCCAGCAGGCCAACCTCCTGCCATCTCCTCCTCCTGACAGGCCCATCCCTGATCCACCCTGATTGAGGATGGGCCAGCCAGACCCCACCCATACATGAATTCGTGCACTGGGCCTCCAGTATCTTACCTAATAATAGACAAACATGTAAATTGGCCATCCCTTCACTATGCTCACCAGCCAATCAGGAAAGTATGCAAATTAACCCAACAAAGATGGCGGTTAATTTGCATATGCAGGCACGGAGCAAAGACTGAAGGCTCCAGCTGGAGCAGCAAAGACTGAAGGCTGAAGAGGCTTTGCTTCTCTGCTGAGGCTGGAGCGAAGGCCTGGGTCCCGGGTGCCAGAGGAAAACCGGTGCCAGCAGCCAGGGGAAGGAAGGCCTATTGCACGAATCTCTTTGTGCACTGGGCCTCTAGTATAGTATGTAATAAAAGCTTAATATGCTAAGTGTCTGGTTGTCTGGTCAACCATTCAACCAATCAAAGCATAATATGCTAATGATATGCTAAGGCCACTCAACCGCTCCCTGTGATGTTCACTGACCACCAGGGGGCAGACAGTTAACTGGTAGACCAGTTGCTATGATGTGCACTGACCACCAGGGGGCAGACACTCCAACTGGTAGGTTAGCTTGCTCCTGAGATCTGGCCAGTCGGGATTGAGCAAGACAGGCCAGACATGCCCTGGAGCTCTCCTGTGGCCCTCCCCAGCTGGTCAAACTCCCACATCCCTCCCTGGCCCCGATCGTGCACCGGTGGGGTCCCTAGGCCTGTCCTGTGCCCTCTTGCAATCTGAGACCCCTCGGGGGATGTCAAGGAGCCAGTTTTGGCCCAATCCTGCAGGCCAGGCCGAGGGACCCCACCAGTGCATGAATTCGTGCACTGGGCCTCTAATATGTATGTATTTTCTTTGCTTAATTTCTTCCAGTTTCTCCCCCCCTCTCCCCCCGCCCCCTGAGATCTGTCAGTCTGTTCCATGTATCCATGCCTCTGGATCTATTTTGTTCAGCAGTATATTTTCTTCATTAGATTTCACATATAAGTGAGATCATATGGTATTTGTCTGTCTCTGATTTATTTTGCTTAGCTTAATACTCTCTAGGCACATCCATGCTATCCTAAAAGGTAAGAGTTCCTTCTTTTTTACAGCTGGGTAATATTCCATTGTGTAAATTCCACAGCTTTTTTTTTATCAACTCATCTACTGATGGGCACTTGGGCTGTTTCCAGATCTTGGTTATTGTTAACAACACTGCTATAAACATAGGGATGCATATATTTCTTCTGATTGGTGTTTTGGGATTCTTAGGATATATTCCCAGAAGTGGGTTCTTTGGTTCAAAAGGAAGTTCCATTTTTAATTTTTTGAGGAAACTCTATACTGTTTTCTACACCATTCTGCATTCTCACCAACAGTGTATGAGGGTTCCCTTTCCTCCACATCGTCACTAGCAGTTGTTGTTTGTTGATTTGTTGGTGATAGCCATTCTGACAGGTGTCAGGTGATACCTCATTATAGTTTTAATTTACTGATAATTAGTAACTTTGAGCATTTTTTCATATGTCTATCGGCCATTTTTATGTACTCTTTAGAGAAATGTCTATTCAGGTCCTTTGCCCATTTTTAAATTGGATTGTTTGTCTTCCTGGTGTTAAGTTATATAAGTTCTTTATATATTTTGGAAATTAACCTTTCATCATATGTATTATTGGTGAATATGTTCTCTGATTCAGTGAGTTCCCCTTTCATTTTGTTGATGGTTTATTTGGCTGTGTTTCTAGGAATTTTTCAATTTTTCCCAGGTTGTCCAGTTTGTCAGCAGGTAGTTGTTCATAGTATTTTCTTACAATCCTTTGTATTTCTGTAATATCAATTTGTACTTGCCCTTTTTCATTTCTGATTTTATTAATTTGGGTCCTCTCTCTTTGTTTCCTGGTGAGTCTTGTTAAAAGTTTGTCAATCTTGTTTTTCTTTTCAAAGAACCAATCATGTTTCATTGATCTTTGTTAGTTTTTTTTTTGTTTTGTTTTGTTTTTTGTCTATATGTCATTTATTTCTATTCTTATCTTTATTATTTCCTTCTTTCTCCTTACTCTGGGCTTTTCTTGTTGTTCTCTTTCTAATTCTTTTAGTTGTAGTGTTAGATTGTTATTTGAGCCTTTCCTTGTTTCTTGAGTTAGGCCCATAATGCTATGAACTTCTCCCTCAGGACTGTTTTTCCTGTGTCCCATTGATTTTTGGTTGTTTTGTGTTCATTTACATTTGTTTTCAGGACAAATTTGATTTTTTTCCTTCATCTCATTGGTATCCTATTGATTGTTTAATAACATATGATTTAGCCTCCATGAGTTTGAATGTTTTTGAGTGTATTGTAGTAGATTTCTAGTTTCATGCCATTGTGATCCAAGAAGATGCTTGCTATGATTTCAATTTTATTGAATTTCTTAAGACTTATTTTGTGTTCCAACATGTTGTCTATCTTTGAGAATGTTCCATGTGCACTTGAGAAGAATGAATATTCTAAAGCTTTGAGATGAAATGTTCTGTAAATATCAGTTAAATCCACCTGATCTATTATATTGTTTAAGGTCACTGTTTCCTTGTTGATTTTTTTGGGTGTGGGAGGAGGGTGGTTAGATGATCTATCCAGTGGTCAGTGGGGTGTTAAAGTCTCCTACTATCACTGTATTGCTGTCGACCTCTCCTCCAAGACTTTTTAAAAAAATACATTTAGA
Organism: Myotis nattereri; assembly: GCF_964212035.1. Lineage (NCBI taxonomy): Eukaryota > Metazoa > Chordata > Mammalia > Chiroptera > Vespertilionidae > Myotis > Myotis nattereri. Next base: position 87,048,528 of record NC_138075.1, read on the forward strand.
TGCTTTTATTTTGGGTGCATATATGTTTATCAAGGCTATATCCTCTTGTTGGATTGATCTCTTTATTATTATATAGTAACTTTGTCTCTTGTTATGGCCTTTGCTTTGAAGTCTATTTTGTCAGATATGAGTATTGCTACCCCAGCTTTATTTTGTTTGTTTTCATTTGCATGGATAATTCTTTTCCATTCCTTCACTTTCACCCTGTGTGAGTCTGATAGTCAGCATATATATGGGTTATGTTTTCTTATCCATTCAGCTACCCTATATCTTTTGATTGGAGCATTGAGCCCATTTACATATAAGGATATGGATAGGTAATTATTTATTACCATTTTTATTCTTTATGCTTATGTTCCTCTCTCTATATATTTCATCTTCATACAGCAGTTACTTTAACATTTCTTGCAATGCTGGTTTGGTGGTAATACTTTTCATTAATTTGAAAACTTCATGCCATTTCCTTCTGGCCTATAGGGTTTCTGTTGTGAAATCAGCTGACAGCCCTATGGAAACTCAGATAATTGACTGTTTCTCTCTTGCTGCCTTAAAGATTCTCTCTTTGACATTAACATTTGCCGTTTTAATTATGATGTGGTTTGGTGTGGGCCACTTTGGGTTTATCTTGATTGGGACTCTCTGTGCTTCCTGAACTTGTGTGACTTTTTCCTATACCAGGTTAGGGAAGTTTTCGCCATTGTTTTCTCAAATAGGTTCCCTATCCTTTGCTCACTTTCTTCTCCTTTTAGTAGTCCTTATGATGTGGATATTTTTACATGTTGTCCCAGTGTTCCCTAAACCAGCAGTAGCCAACCAGTGGTCCGTGGACCACTGGTGGTCTCTGAGGTTCAAAAGGTTGGTGACCGCTGCCCTAAACTATACTCATGCTTTTTAAAAACAAAACAAAACAAAACATATTTTTATTGATTTCAAAGAGAAAGGGAGAGGGAGAGTGAGGTAGAAACATCAATGTTTAGAGAGAATCATTGATAGGGCATATGCAGATGTAGAAGTTGTTGGTGTTTATGCTGCTTTCTGGCTCAGAGACTTTGTGTCTATCATTACTTTTAGAATATTCTCAGCCATTCCACTTTAAGTATTTCTCATCCTCAATTCTCTCTTTCCTTTCTGATATTCCAATTACACATATATTGTACCCTTTGATATTATCTCAGTGTTCCTGGATGTTTCCTTCTTGTTTATTACCACCTTTTTTCTATCTGCATTTTAGTTTGAAAATTTTATTGACCTATCTTTAAGCTGATCAATTATTTCCTTGGCCATTCCAAGCCTATTGCTAAATACAGCAAAGGCATTCTTCACTTATTTTATAGATTTTAAATTTTTCTAACATTTCCTTTTGAATCATTCTTAGAGTCATCATCTCTCTGCTTACATTACCCATCTATCCTTATATGTTACTTACTTTCTTCACTAGAGCCCCTAATATATTAATTATAGTTACTTAAAATTTCTGTCTGTTAATCCCCAAATTTGTGTTATATCTGAGTCTGATTCTTGCTTGTTTTGTCTCTTCAAACTGCGTTTCTCTTTCATTTTAGCATGCCTTGTATTTTTTGTTGTTGTTGAAAGCTAGACATGATGTATCAGGTAATCAGAATTGAGGTAAATAGGACATTAGTGTGAAATTTTTATGTTAATCTATCCAGGAGTTGAATTGTATTTAATGTTTGCCATTACTGTAATTCTTTTATGTGAACTTCAAATTCCTTTAGTGTTCTTGTTTTTGTCTCTTCCGTTACCTTTGCAATTTCCTAAGAATTCTTCCTCAGATACCTGCAAGTTATCTTTTGGCTTAAATGCACTGTTATTATACTGGAACTCTATTAGTATAGTGGTAATAAGTAAGGGAGGATAAATACCTGATATTTTAAGATTGACTCTCAGTTTTAGTGGGCCTTTGCCCTTGGGCTGTGACCTTCAGAAATGTTTCTTAGTTATTCCAGCCCCTTAGATGAGATAAGAAGTCTAGAGGGTGTGAAGTCAGAGAAATACCCCTCTCCCAGGTTGGGTAGGCTCTCAAGAAATGTTTTTCCCTAAAAAGTAGGTTTTTGTTATGGAGACTGTTTGTGTATATTTCACAGTGGTTACACTTTCCCTCCCACTATCAGACTCACAGGGAATATTTCTTAGTATTTTACTGTGAGAACCTGCTGGTATCCTGGGTAGTAAAATCCAGGAAAATGTGGGGTCTCCCTAAGACTATGGTCCCTAGAAGTTTTTCACTCTCAAACTGTCCACATGCAGCCTTCAGCAATTTATTAAATTTACTATTTAAGAGTTGGTACCAGTTTATGGCTCCAGTGGCTTCTGCTTCAGGTAAGTAGATCTCATCTGCGATTATCTGGACTGACTTATGACTACAGATTTCAGTTTGCCCTGCAGCTTTAGTTCTCCCATGTGTCCAAGAAAAGTCATACTCAGTATGGTTAGCTTTTTCTTCTTTTGAAAACAGGAACAGCAACTTCCAAAGTGCTTTACATGTCAGAGCTAAAATCAGAAGTTCTCAGCACTGGTTGAAATGAAGGACTGTAACCCAAGTTAGGGCTCTGGCGCTTAGTACAAGGTGCAGAAGAGGGCACACCTCATCCAAGACTGTAAGATATAAATCCAGGAAAAATCAAAGATGTAGGACCAGGATCAAGCAGGGATAAGAACCCAATTTTTAGGAAGCATCAATTCAAAAGGGCCTGGGCAATAGGTTGAAACCCAGACTGAACCAGAAGGGCTAGACCAGACTGATTCCTGAAAAAGTTAAGTCCTTTTAAATAGAGAATTTGAAGAAATGGAACTGTTAATGATACAAGTGGATTGGGGCTGAAATATAGCTTCCAATTTCCGTTAGTAATTTTTGTGTGAAAAATTGATGAAAAGTCACACTTTCCTCTTTCTGTTCTCACTATCCTGATTCTAGTCTACTCCTGTTGCCACAGACTGATAGCTAGAGTAGACTTCTTGCTAGTGTGCTTATTTCCAAGTAGCCCCTCCAGTCTACCCAGCATACCACTCCCTGTTGGGCTTCAATGACTGAAATATTGTTTTAATAATATTATCCCACTGAACAAGGATATATTGTAGCTCCCTTTTGCTTATAAATCAAAGCTAATAACTCTCCAAGCCTCCACAGGCTGGCTCCATATGACTACTGTCAAAATGAGGTAAACGGAGGCAAGCTCAAATGAAAGAAATTGAGTTTATTTTGGAATAGCAGAGGAACTGCAATTTGGAAATGCATGCTCTAACAAGCTACACATGAGTTTGTTGAGGGTTTGGAATGGACTATATTTATGAGCAAGGATTGCAAAGAGGGAGAAGTCCACTCAGAGTCCAAGCAGTAAGTTCATTTTCTTGAAGATGGGAGAGATTCTTAGCAAATGTTCATTGGTCAGGAGATAAGTCCTGGTCTTCCGTAAATCAGGCATTTATAAGAAATCAGTGTTTCAGTTCTTAAGCTCTCTACTGAGGGAGCATGATTCTCAATTTCATATCTTTTTCAGTTTTATTTTTGATTGAAATTCTTTCACACTACCTAAACCTTTTGCCTCAATAGTTGTTTATCCAGTTCTAAATATCCATAAAATAGGCAAAGGATGTAATCAAGTGATTTACAAAGTAATACATACAAACGGTTACGAAACTTATGAATAAATGTCCAATCTAGCTAGTAATGAAAGAAATGTAAAGTAACAGTTTGTCAGTTGCTATTTTTTTTTACCTATCAATAAGAGTGAAAATTAGCAACAAATCCCAGTGTTAGAAAGGTGAGACTATGTTGCAAACTGTCATAATTTTTAGCTATTTCTCAATAACTTAAAAGTGTTCACACCCTCTGGACTAGTGGTTATCCTCCAATTTACTCTCAGAAAATAATCTCAGCTATTTATATGAAGATGTTGGTCATGTTTTAGTTATAAAACCAAATAATTGGAAACAGTAGGAATTTCTAATAACATTTAGTTTAAGTAAACATTTAAATAAAATGATGAAACATTTAAAACCATTATAAAAACCATATTTTTTGGGGGGAGGTCAATTGGAGAAAAAGGAGACAGATGTAAAACTTTAGACAATTTTAAAAAATCATGTTTTTCAGATCCTATTGGTTTTACTTTCTAAATAACTCTAAAGTTCATTCAGTTTTCCATAACTGTACACCACCCAAATCTAACCTACCAGCATCTTTCATAAAGTGTTTAGGATATTACCTGGCACAGAGAAAGTGTTTAATAAATATTTGCTGTTATTATTCTTATTCTTATCTGCTGCAGTAGCCTCTAACATTGCCTTCCCACATCAACTTTTGCTCCCTTCCCAGTCCATTCTCTACCCTGTAGCCTGTGTAATCTTTTAAAATCACTAATCTGATTATGTGATCTTGCCTGCTTCTCCAGCCTTATTTCCATCACATGTCCTCCTTCTGCAGGCCAGACCCACTGCCTGCTGCCAGGCCTCACCTGCAGCACACTCCATCCTGCCTAAGGACCTGTTCCTTCTGCCTTCCCTACTCACCCATACCTTGAGTTCCTGCCCCCAAATTCTAATCCTTCAGAAATCAGCTCAAGAGCTACTTCCTCAGACAAGCTTTTCTTGACCTTCTAGAGAAGATCAACTTTACCTCTTATATCTTACTAGAGGCCTGGTGCACGAAAATTTGTGCACTCTGGGAGGTCCCTAAGCCTGGCCGGTGCCCTCTCGCAGTGTGGGACCCCTCAGGGATGTCCGACTGATGGCTTAGGCCTGCTCCCCAGGGGATTGGACCTAAGCTGGCAGTCAGACATCCCTCTGGCAGCCCAGGAGCCCTCGGGGGATGTCCACCTGCTGGCTTAGGCCCACTCCGTTAGTTGAACATCCTTAGTGCTGCCACAGAGGCCGGAGAGGCTCCCACCACTGCCGTTGCACTGGCCAGCCATGAGCCGGCTTCTGGCTGAGCGGTGCTACCCCTGTGGAAGTGCACTGATCACCAGGGGGCAGCTCCTGCATTGAGCGTCTGTCCCCTTGTGGTCAGTGTGTGTCATAGCGACCAGTCATTCCCTGTTGTTCCACTCTTAGGGTCAATTTGCATATTACCCTTTTATTATATAGGATTATATAGGTAGTAATCTCACCTGCCAGGTTCTAAAACTAAATGTTGTCTGTCTCATTCAATAAATATGTGTTAAATAAATTTGCTGAATACATAATTAGTTAATTAATTAATGAGGTTGTCTAAAAAGCTTATAGCTACTTGCTTTTTGTCTGCTCATTTATTTTTCTTTTTATATCAGAATGGCATGAATACAATCTTCATTGACCCACTTTTCTATCTTTTCATATCTTCGTGGTTTTCACAACCACAGAAACCTCTAGTTATATTCATGTTGTGTATAGCTGACCAGCCAGGAACACTGAATCCCTCAGAGGTGAATTAAGATATTAAAAGCCCTTATCCCTTGTGGAGTCTGTTGGGGGAGGGGAGAAAGGGGAATGCAGGGCAGGGCCTGTGAGGAGTCCAGGCCTTTGCCTCTGCAGTGAGTAACCTCCTCCTTCCTTCCCAGTATGCAAGTCTATATTAGCATTTTCTATATGTCACTTGAAAATGTTTGGGAAGCACTGGTCTAGAAATAACAGTAATATTAAACCTCTGATCATAAAACAATAGTTATATTTAAATTTTGATTGAAGGGAAAATATTTAAGTGGAAATGCCAATGAGGTCAAATAATTTTCGTATCTTTAGGAAGATGACATTAACTCTAATTTTCTTTTTCATTCAGGTCTAATATTTTAGGTCTATTTTTTTAACTTGAATTGTATTTGTGATTTTTTTAAACATATAAGGGACTAAGTTTGCTGAATGTCAAAGAAAATATGCTATGTTTAGTCATACAAGGGGATAAAATTGAAATACCAATATTGTAAAAGCTAATTTTTTACATGAAGGAGTATAGGTCTAAAGTCTGATAAAGTAAATGTATTTTGTTTGTTTGTTTGTTAATGCTCACCCAAGGATATTTTTCCATTGATTTTCAGAGAGAGAGAGTGGAAGGAAGGGGAAGAGACAAAGAGAGAGAAACATTGATGTGAGAGACACACATCGATTAGTTGCCTCCTGCTCCGCAGCGACCTGGGCGAGCCTGAAACTGAGGTATAGGTGCCTTTGACCAGAAATGTACCTGAGACCCTTCAGTCTTCAGGCTGATGCTCTATCCACTGACCCAAACCAACTAGGGTTAAATCTATTTTAACTTAGCTTAAATATGCTTCCCATAGCCATAATACTATCCGTGTATTACTGTTAATTGTAGAAGTATTGGGTTCTGCATAGTTAACCTATTTACAAAGACAGTGTGTTGTCTGATTTCAACGGGTCATGGAATTGGAAGGAATTGAGCACCCTTGTGCCCCTGCTGTATGGACAGCATTGTTCTGAGGTTTGTCTACACAGAGGTAGTGCAGAACATGATCTTCACTCTCAAAGGATTTTCAAACTGTATGGAGTGAGAGTAAGAGAATATTGACATAGAGGAGACAATAATTACTCCAAACGATGTGTGGGCTGAAAATGACAGCACCAATGACAAAACTAAATAAAAAGCTGCAAGAGAGTTGAGAGGTGAGTCTGCACTCGATTTACCTTTATGTCTGACCAAGTCCTGGGCAGAATGATGTAGTAAATAAGGAATGAATGAATTAATGAACTAATCAGTCAACAAATGTAAATACTACATTGTGTAGTTCTATCACTATTGTAAGAATCAAATGAGAGGGAAATCACTGAGGGCTATTTATTCAGAGAAATATTTATAGAGGAATTTAAGATAGAATTTTGAGAGTTTTGGTGAAGTCAATAGACACCAAATGCATTTATTCATTCAAAAAATATTTATTGAGCCTTGGCCAGTTGGCTCAATTGGTTGGACATAATCCCATATACCCAAAGGTTGCTGGTTCAATTCCCAGTCAGGACACATCCCCAGGTATAGGCTCGATCCCTGGTAGGGAGCATGCAGGATGAAGCCGATCAAGGTTTCTCTCTCTCTCTCTCTCACTCGCTCTCTTGCTCTCTCTCTCCCCACCTTCCTAAAAATAAAAAAAATCATATATATGTATATATATATATATATATATACACGTACACATACACATATTTCCTACTGTGAACAGAGGCATGGTGACCTAAGTGAGCAGGAAATATTCATGAAGCAGTTACTATAGTGAAGGTCAGCTTTGGGGGAGCATTCAATTAAATTTCTGCTATTTTTATTTTACTAGATTATAGAATGCCTTAAAAGTCAGAATAATTTAGAAGAGAAAATAGCCACTGAAAGTTGCTTTTATTGTTTGTTTTGTTTAATGAGAGGAATAATACAATGAAAGGATTTATTTTGGGAAGCTTGGTTTAATAGTGGTGTGCAGGATTATCCTGAACACACTGTCCCCTATGTTTTTAAAAAAGTCTAGGGACAGATTTTTTTATAAACTTTCATGGGGGTCAATGAGAATGTTTAGTTGCCCTTTTAATAACAAAGATTTCTAGTGTATCTCATCTACTTGTCTTGCTGCACTGTAATTTCATTTTTTGAGTTTGAAGTTGTGGAAACAGAGAACTCTTTCATTATCCCAGTCATCATAACTTTACAAATGCTATAGAAAATAAGTCCCTATATAGACTTCTCCTCACCTGGTAAAATAACTCCAACTCCCTTGATCTTTTGCAAATAGTTTTTCTTCATTGTAAAGGAACATGCCTTGACTATTAAACTTTAATGATATCGAACTAACTAGATTCTCCCATATGGCCTTGATTTCTTCCTCTGTTTTTATCTTATGCAAGAGTAGGTATAATGACAATTATAAAAATTAAGTGCTAGAAGCTCCCAAGATAATTCCATTTATAGAACCTTAAAGTTGTTGGCACACACACAAAATCAAATTTAAAAGTCCTTAAATTATTTTATTTTATTTTGGTTTTAAATAGATACAGAGTCAGGATGGGCTACAGTGTCTGGAGTTGAGGGCAGAGGTGTTAGAACAATTGAAGAGTTTCCTATAGATTCTGTGGCCCCCACAGTTCCTCCACTCCTCTTCTCCTTCCAAAACTGGTGCTAGAGGATAAGAAAGGTGGTGAATAGCACCTTCTGAGAAGAACAGGCACCCAATGTCAACAGCCACTTTACTGTGGAACTTGGTTTCTTCAGGCTACTCTCTAGCATGTCCTGTGCTGGTTTCCTTACCCACCAGCCTCTCTCGGACCTGCCCTCTCTGTGGTTACAAATGATTCTTCTTGCTAATTCAGTGGCTTTCCCTCACCTCTCTTCTTCTTACCTTCTCTGACTATGACACTCTTAACCACACACTACTTAAAAGTTTCCTTCTCTCAGCTTCCAGAATATTATGCCAGTAGTTCTACCTGGGTTTTCCTCTGTTACCTTTGCTGGTTGCTCAGCCCTCCTTTGAAGGCACCCACATTGCTCTATCCCATTGACCATTGCTTCATACCAATCAACTACTTATTTTTGCATGTAAAGAAAAGCCAAACTTGTCCAAGGCAGAATAAATAATTTTTGATTTGGTAGAAGACAAAATATCTTGCAGTCTCTCCTATCACCATCATCATTTGTTAAGTGTTACTTTCTTAACTTTTCATATAGCTCTTGTCATCCCCAAAGACTAGAAAAGGAGTTACAGCAATAAATACCCAGAAAGATATCCGATCCTCTCCAAGATACCATTGCATCTACCTTTGGACAAGAAAGGTCAATCGATTTTTGGCAATTAGCATGCGCAGGAATAAGGAAAGAGGATAAGTTAGCTAAGGACTCTAGGCAAACTCTGCCACTAGGTGCTGTTTCCTGATGGAGCTTTAATGGGGTCAGATGGCCTGCTGGACTTCCGTTACAAGGATCCCATTCATGGTAAGTTCTCAGCTGAAATTATCAATGAGTTAGAAAGGGCTAATTAGGAATTCAGGTGTCTTGTACATTAGTTATTTCTGTGAGATCACTAACTCACCTCATCAAAGCTGATGCACATTAAAATGAGTTTAATTCACTAGACAAAAGCACAGAATATTAGATGACCCAAAAATAGCCTGTGCCATTTTGCTCTCTTTTTTTCTTGTTTTACATTCTGAAAGAACGCACTTCAAATAAGCAATTCCAATTTTCAAAAAAGCAATTCCTCCTTTCTTTTTCCTTTGTGAGTGGCACTCATACGGTAGCAGTGGTAAAATAAACAACGATGTGTTGGATTTTGTTTCTCTTTGTCTATATGACATTTGTGTCATCACCGTAGCTCTAATCCATATTCAGGTCTTCATGTTTGGTGCGCAGTAATATGTAAATCGCCCCGCCAGCTGCATGGAGCAGTGTTTGTTTGTTCTGTTTCCTTTGGCACAGCACAGAACTGAATTTCTGCCAAAATGGGGCTGCTTCAGGGAGCACTCCTGCTCCAGGAGGAAGTTTTGAAAGGAAGTGCACATCGTAAGTCTTCACTCTGTGAAGCAGCAAAATCAAAACAAACTTTCTGTTTACCAAAATATCGGTATTATGAATGCAAAATAATGTGTTTGTTAAAATATAATGAGCAGGCTGCCCATCTCCAGGATGCTGGGTGTACTAGGGTGTTGGAAATGAGGACACAATCCTGAGAAAGCTGATGCATTTTTTTTTCCCTTGCAAAGGAAGTAGGTGAAATGAAAGACACAATCTAGAAGTTTAAGAGGAACAGAAATATTTTAACATGCATATTAATCTCTGGAAACACATGGCATTTACATGTATTTAAATGTGGACAGCTGTGGCGTTTAAGTGTTAAAAAATTTCATTAATGATGCATAGAGCTATCTACTTCTGTTGGCAGGCCTTTCAGTCTTCAATCTGACACTTCCTTTTTTATCCAGCAAGCTAATTTCCCCTCTTTTGTGAGGAGTAACTGTTTTCACACTGCTGCTTACCCAGCAAGCCTCCTTATTGTTTCATGGTTAATTATCTTCTCCAGCCTCACCTTCCCAGCGAGGGGAGGGACCCTTCCTCCCCAGCACTAATGAAAGCTGAGTTTTATGGGTGCGCTGTGTCAATAAACACAAGTCTGATCAGTCAACATAATAAATGAGTTCCTAAAGTTTATGGAGTCACAGCTCATCTAGTGATTTTACTGAATAATGAGGAAAAATGATTAATCTGGTGGGAGGGGGGACTTTAATTTTGAAGAAGAAAAAATGAAGGCTTTGTTGCCTGGGTATAGAACCTATCTGCAGACAAGCATAAGGGATCTCTATTTACCCAAGTATTCCTCACGCTCCCGTACAGCAGCGGGGATGGAGAATGTTGCACAAGGAGTGGGCTTGAAAAATACTGTTGATTGGTAGGAGGTGAGGTCGCTTGGCATTTTATTTCCCGGATTATTGCTGTTTGTTAAGAAAAAGGAGCAGCCGAGCTGTATGTAATCACACTATGCTACACTCTGCACTGACTGTAAGAAAAGCCGAAGTGAGTCACACGCTGCTAGTCACTAGTGCCTGGTGTAGGAAATTCAGCAGGTTTGGCCCAGGTTACTAGCTCTGCTGGCCAGGCAATGTCCTGCTTCCCTGGACTATAAACAGCATATTCTCTTAGTTGCCGGCACACGGACCCATATCTAAGCAGTTTGGCGCTCCTAGTTATTTTTTGGTTAGTTTAATTTGCAAAAGAATTTTAAAGGATTGGGTGATTCTCAGGTTCTAATATTGCTTTTTAAAATTTAAGACGAATTCACATTTTGAGCTCAAAATCTTCTAGAATGTACTTTCCATTTCTTTGATTTGGGAACCTTAGATTGTTTTAAGGTCCTGACATTTAAAACAATCAAGAGGCCCCTTCATGAGGGCCCAGGACCACAAAGCTTCTATTCCAGTCAAGACGGAGTTGCTAAATCTAATGGGATCTCAGGATCCTTCACGTTTTCCCTTGAGATCTCATAAAGAACATCACCCCCCTTCAGGGATTCTACATTTTTAACATGTCTAAAAAGTCTAGGAATCAGAAGTATAAAATCTCTTAGAAACTTACTTCAAAGACATTGCCTTCTAGGAAATAATCCTGAAATTTCAAGTAACTTTCCAGCAAGTATATTTGCCAGTTATTTTTATGGAGACAAGCAGTGACAGCTCAAGGGAGATGTGATCAAAATTTTGAGACTTACCAGTCCTCACTAAGTCTAAAAGTAGTTATCATTTAAAGAAGGCTATTAAGACAAAAATGCAAATCAAACTAAATAAAATCAGATGTAGAAACAGGGACTAAGTCATTTTAAGAAAACAAATCATAGCTGACCTCCCTGCTAATCATCTTAAACCTTGTGTCAATCAGAGGATAAACTGAGAAAATCGAGACAAGTTTGTTTGAGTGGCATAGATAAGATGGAAAAGAGATTAAAGTGATACCTGGCATTTTTGGTGATTCTTAATTTGCTTACCCAAGTTGGCCAATATCTATTTATTTATTTTTTTGTTGGAATGGTAAGTTATAATCAGATTCTTAGAATTAAAAACCCAAATCCCCCTTATCTGAGAGGACCAAACAAATAAGAACACAATGTTGGCTTTTAATGTGTACCTTGTTGGAAGTGAAAAGATGCACAATTCTCCCAAATAACAAGTACTGTGTGAAGGGCATGGATCCAGAATATGGTGAAGTCTGTAATGGGATGCTGGGCTTGGCAGGCAGACCTCAGCTTGCTGGCAAAGCTCCCCTTGGGCATGAGGCTACCTCAGGATCATGCCACAAATCTTGTGTTCATAAAATTCGGTCTGAAAATTGGGAACCCATGTCTCTGTCACAGAAAAGCCCATGTGTTAGTAAACTTCACTTGTTTATGGGACTGTTCACCTCCTCTATACTGTGTAGGTTTTAAAATTATAGGTTTTTATTAATGGAAGAGTCTTATCGTAAAGCAGGAACAGTAGTGTACTTTTCCCCCTGGCAAAGATGAGGCAAAAATTACATCCTGAGGCACAAAATTCAAATGTTATGTCAACTCCTGACAGTCAAAAGGCAAACACCAAACAGCTAGAATAATGCCAGAAAAATGGGGCCAGCTGTTATCATTAGAGGGAAAATTATTTATGTAACTCGGCATATGGGTCTGTTAATGTCATCTAAATAGGTTTACCATGTGGTAGAATGCAGAAAATGCCACCATTTTATTTCCATTGGGCTTTTACATCTTTATTGAGGTTATTTTTTGTACTTTTTTTTGTTTCAGTTCTACAAAATAATGAAGAGGTCAGATAAAAAAATTCCGTTTGTTTAAAGTCTCTTCCAAAGTTTTATTTTTAATAATTCATTTTAAACAATACTAAAGTTAGGTATTTCAAATCTATGAGGGAAAATTTCAGGGAAACAGAATAGTGACTAAGATGAGAAAAACAAACCAATTTTCCTATTCGGTCTATTCTGAATATAATACAAATTTCAATATGTTTGCATATAAAGCAGTGGTCAAGATAAAATAATTTGTTCACTAATGGAAGTAGAGTATTTTTCTAGTTACTTCTAGTAAAACATTCAGAGTTGGGTGAGGAAGTAACTTTTCCCATGGTGGATGCTTAAGAAAGACTAATAATGATGTGTATAATAATTAACTTGTTTAAGGAAAACATAGCTTGACAGGAGGCATTCATCTGTTGCCACCTAGCTTTAATACTGCCAGCAAGGAGGTGAATACACCTAAGAGTTATTTAGAAATTATGACAGGATCTAAATGTATTTAATTTATTGTCCCAAACATATTAGCTCTTAATCAAAATATCTGACTTCTTTGGGTCAGAACTTCTAGTGAAACTGAAATTATAGTAAGGGGAGAAAGAAGGGCTTATACTGTATGTATCCTTTCTTCTACGGAATTCCTTCTTACAGTTTCACAATCAACCTCTTTATAGAGCCTTAAAGTTGTTGGCATACACACAAAATCAATTTTAAAAGTACTAAAAATTGTTTTTATTTTATTTTGTATTTAAATAGATACAGAGTCAGGATGGGCTGCAGTGTCTGCAGTTGAGGGCAGAGGTGTTAGAGCAATTGAAGAGTTTCCTATAGATTCTGTGGCCCCCACAGTTCCTCCACTCCTGTTCTCCTTCCAAAACTGGTGCTAGAGGATAAGAAAGGTGGTGAATAGCACCTGAGAGGAACAGGCACCCAATGTCAACAGCCACTTTACTATGGAACCTGATTTCTTCAGGCTACTCTCTAGCATGTCCTGTGCTGGTTTCCTTACCCACCAGCCTCTCTAGGACCACCCTCTCTATGGTTACAAATCATGATTCTTGCTAATTCAGTGGCTTTCCCTCACCTCTCATTCTTCTTATCTTCTCTGACTACAACACTCTTAACCACCCACCACTTAAAGGTTTCCTTCTCTCAGCTTCCAGAATATTATACCAGTAGTTCTACCTGGGTTTTCCTCTTACCTTTGCTGGTTCCTCAGCCCTCCTTGGAAGGCACCCACAAGGCTCTATCCCACTGACCATTGCTTTTTACTGTTCCCTCTTCTTGCAATGTTCCCCTTCCCGAACACTTTCTCTGAATTTCTTTTTTCCCTCTGTGTTGCCTACATACCCTTGAAAATAATAGACAATTAGACCTCATGTGGCTAAACTCAGGGCAGGAAAGTCTGCAGGATGAGAAGAGGCAAAGCAAAACTGTGGGACATCCTGTCACTTAACAGTCAGCTGAAATGGATCCCATAAGGAGGCTTGGAATCAAGGTAATCAAAGTCAGAGAAAATGCCAAGAAAAATGGACTCAAATGCTACAGATGAGACAAGTAAAATAAGACCAAAGTAGACCTAGTTGGTTTGGCTCAATGGATAGAGTATCGGCCTACAGACTGAAGGGTCCTGGGTTTGATTCTTGTCAAGGGCACATACCTTGGTTTCAGGCTTAGTTCCTAGCCCTTGTCCAGCTTTTATGGGAGGCAACCAATCGATATGTCTCACTCACATCGATGTTTCTCTCTGTGTCTCTCCATCTCCCTTACACTTTCTCTAAAACGTCAAGGGAAAAATATCCTCAGGTGAGGGTTAACAACTAAAAAACCCAAAATAGACTCAGTTGGATTGGGCTATCAGAAAGTCACACTGGTGATCTCATCAGAGGGTTCAGCAAAAAGGGTTCTATTAATCACACTCCTTGTTTCTCCTTAGAAAAGACTATTGCATCAAAATGAATGAAATTGAACTAAGAGAAGAAATATGCTTTTCTTTAGCATTTCTGAGAATGTGAGCATGCATTCAGACCAAATAAGCCTGTAATAAAAAAAATTATCTTTATTGATAATATATGCAAAATAATATAAATGAATTTAGAAATATTATCTGTTGTAATATTTTTATTAAGCAAGGTTTCCAATAGATGTTTGATGGTGTTATAGGCTCTGAAACTCAGCAGCACTGAGGACTCCTGTTAACCTGGTGTATTCTTTTTTAATTGATATGAAATTAACATAACATAAAATCAATCATTTTAAAGTGAGCAATTTAGTAGCATTTAGTACATTTACAATGTTGTAAAACTATCACTTCTATATAGTTTGAAAACAATTTTATCACTCCAAAAGGAAACTCCACACCTATTAAGAAATTTTTTCCTACTCTCCCTTCCCCAAGCCCCTGTGACCACCAATTTTCATTCTGTCTCTGTGAATTTATCTAGTCTGGATATTTTATAAAAATGGAACCATACAATAAGGTTGACTCTTAAATACACATATTTGAACTACATGGGTCTACCTATACATGGATTTTTTTTCAGTAAATACATAAATGTATTTTTCCTTTCTTATAATTTCTTAATAACATTTTCTTTTCTCTAGCTTACTTTATTTTAAGAATACAGTAATATATATATATATATATATATATATATATATATATATATATATATATATATAGTGTTAATTCACTCTATATGTTATCATTAAGGCCTCCTATCAATAGTAGGTTATTAGTAAAGTTTGGAGGGAATAAATGTCATATGATTTTTGGCTGTTCAAAAGTCAACTGTATATGATTTTTTTGTGTCTGGCTTCTTTCACTGAGTGATGTTTCTGAGGCTACTATCTGTTATAATTGGGAGGTAGCGCCAGCTAGAAAGTCAGAAATTCTCTGGGTGGCTTTGCCATGGCAGAGTTTAACCTCCAGGCCTTCCCCAGATTTCTCCAACAGCTCACAAGACCATGAACTGTCTGTATTTCTTCAATTTACCCAGTTCAGATTTGTTGAGAACATTCTTTCTGCCAGACACTATTTTAGGTGCTGAACTCTAGTGGAGATAGGACAGAAAGGGCCCCGTGGAGTATAGATCTGGGAGGAAAACCCCTACTTCCCAATATGACTCTCTTTTGTCTCTGGTCTCTGTTGAGAACTAAGGCAATTTTTGCTATTGTAAGACTTACTTTTAAAATTGTCATAGAAGTTACCAGATGGCAGGAAGACAAAAAAAAAAAAAAAGCCAGGCACTCGGAAGATCAGGGAATGCACTTTAATTGCAGGGGCACCAGTGCTATGACTCAGGGGAATCAGTTTCCCAAATCTGAGCACTGAATGCAGGGGTGGGGGGGGGGAGGGAGTTTCCCTTTTATCCCCTTAGTTTCTTTGTCTTCCAAATATGGCCCAGGATTCTGGACTTTTCACGAACTTTTGCAGCCCTTGTAATGGTAGTAAGGGGGGAAGTGAGACGGCGACCAAGACCCCATCTGGTGATGGCAGTCAGACCCAGTTGTGGGGCTGTGTATGGTTTATGGCTCCTGTTAAGATAAGCATCCAGGGAAACAGGGTTTGCAAGGCTAGCTAGGACACAAGCCGAAAGGGGGTTGGGGCTAGCAGGCATATGTGTCAGAATGCAGGTTGGGGAGGGCGGGGAGGGGGGGGTTCAATCTGCCTTCACAAAACATCTAATGGATTTTTTATTTTTGACTATTTCAGAAATATCTGTGTAATCAAGACTAGGAAATATGTCCTCATTGGTAATCATTTTAGTGATATTTGTAAGATAACTTGGGAATTAGTCTGTTTTGAGTTTCTGATCAGCTTCATTATTGAAAAATAGCGTTCATTGGAAGGATTTTTGATCATTGATGTGAGATAGACTTTTGAAGGGTTTTCTGGGCTGAGACAAGTAATTTTAACATTATTGTCAATCTGATAGATAGTGAGCAGCATTTTCTGTAATGAGTCAGTTGTGATAGATTTTCACAGATAATAGACTTGCCTTTAAAAAAAAAAAGATTATTTTCAGGAAATAGAAAGGCCTTGTGCCATGGGCCTTACTGAGGACTGGGCAGGTGTCCTTTCTCATCTGGTTATTCCTGAGGGATAAGCCGAGTCAAAACAGGCAAAGACAAACCTACACCCCACTTAAAGTACAATGGGAGAAAGTAAGGGTACGAAAGAGATTAGTCAACCAACCACCAGTTGTAATGCAAACATTGTTACGGTTATTTAACTGTTAGCCATACTATTGTACCATAGTCCTCTCCCTTCAGCACAGGAAATACATGCTGATAGCTGCCAGCCATCAAACCCCTGCTGGGTGCCAGGCCCTCCCCACAGGACTTTACAAACATTTTCTAATTTAAAGCTCCCAACGGTCTCTAAGGTAGACACAATGTCTTGTGATTAGATGGAAATGAAACATATACCAGTAGATGGTAAATAACTTGTCCAGGATCACAGAGCTAGCATGTGAGAGGGGGGATCCAGGATTCAAACCCAGATCTGTTTGCATTTTTGGCCCAAATCCCCAAATAGGTGATAGTGATCATTGCTCTTTACCCTACTTATTTTTTAACCTATATATTTTTTTCTTGCTAAATCTGAGTCAATTCTTTGCTCAACAAGAGGCAGAGTAATACAAACTCAAAGTTTTCATAAAAGTTATATTTCCATTTTCTGAAAACTAGCTGGTTGTTATGGTTGTTGATGAGTTGTTTGGTTTTTTAAATTTCTACATAAGTCTAATTTAGGAAAGTAAGTATGCATCTAATATTCAGGCACTTTGGTTTTAGGTTTGGAGGTGGGTGCTAGGGAAAATATTGCATCAAAAACTTAGAATGAATATACGAAGGTTGGAATCTCCCCTCATTCCCAGACTTTGACATATACATGATTTTCTCCCTCCTGCTCCTCGCCCCCTCAAACTGTGGGTATGCTTTATTCCTTAGGGTAACTATACATATCTTTATTCAATTACAATTCAAACTGTTTATTTTTTTATTGTTATTATTTGTTTTTGTTGTATTCTGCTTTTCTACAGATAAATCTCTTCTCCCAGAGCTTTGCAAGTAATATTACTCAATAAACTCCTGGATTTAGAATAAATGGGAATGCAAATTGCAAGTCTTCCTATGGTTCTTTCATTCTGAGCACCAAACATTTGAGTGGAGTCACAAAAAGAACATCCTGCTCATTTTGTGATTCTTTAGATTTTCAAAAGATGCAACTTTTTAAAGAAAATTTTTCAGAAGGAATCTGAAAAAAAAAAAAAGAAAAAAAATTAAAGGAATCTGGATGTAGTTGTATCAAATCACAGTTGAGTTGTTTTATAGAATGCCAGCTTCCTTCATCTCCACTGTTTAGTTGCCAATGTATGTCTTATTTCTTACAAAAGTTCACCTCTTAACCTAAAATTTTAAGAAAATACTAGAAATGCAATCGTGGGAGACCTAACTCAATTAAAAACATACAAGTACAGAAGGAAGTTAATTTGGATATGTATTACTTGCTGCAGTTGGAATCTTGATTCTTTCCTCCTTGTCCTCCTCCTCCTCCTCTTCTTCTTCATCATCATCATTTCTCCAGCCACTTTTAGTTACTTTCTTTAGTATATATTGTGCTAATATAAATAACCTGCTTCCAAGAATAATTCTAGTCATTTCTTGAGCAGATCTGTGAGTGAGTGTGTGTGTGTGTGTGTGTGTGTGTAATTACTTATATAAAGCCCTTGGGCAAGGCCAAAATTCTGTACCAGTGAAACAAGGTTATGAATGGAAGACCCTTGCACAAATTAATTTAATTTAGAATTACCTCTGGAATTGCAGACTCTATATTGAAACTGCATGTACTACTTACTTACCAGTCTTTTGGATTCAGTCAGATATTCTCAGATTTTGTCTACATCCATTTTTTTTCTATGTGGGGATAAGAAAAGGGAGGTGAGTTACCCTCACTCCACCCCCCATTCCTTGGGAACCCAGGCAGCCTGACCGCACAGCTCCCCAGCTCATCCAATTTTGATTTATCACTTTACCAAGATAGGAACACGTGTGTGTGTGTGTGTGTGTGTGTGTGTGTGTGTGTGTGTGTGTGTTTAAGTATCAGACAATTCCTCTAGAAAAATAACAACAAAAATGCTTAATTAACTTGAACATTATTGACTGTGTTTGGGCTAGCTTCAAAGAGAACATTCAACTAAATAATTTTCCTACCAGTTATATTACTCGAGTCATATGTCCCTTTTTCAAATACAACTTTTTAGTTATATAAATATTCTAATATCTTTCCTCTTGGAAACATTCCCCATGGTTTTGCCCCCCGGGTATGTTTTATGTTTGAGGATTAAATCTTGAGGAAATGGAGATCTTTATTGAAAATGTTGACATAATTTAATCCACAAGAGAAAAGAATGAATGAGAGCAAAGTGAGTAGTGCTTTTTTAATATGGAAAGTTTAAAGTCTAAAGTGAACGATTTATGAACAGAGCTTGTCAGGTATCACTGGAATTGACATACAAAAAAAAATCAGAAATTATAGTAAATTTATGAGATTTATAGAAGAGATTTAAGAACGGGAAAAGAAAATATTATATCCAAAAGTTCAATTATTTTCTGTGAAAATTTTCCACTCCAATCAATTTATTGAACAAAAGACTTGTTCTTTTAGGCACTGCTGTAAGTTTTATACTTTCTTAGGTTTGCATTTGTAAAGCCAATAAGGCAGCATTTGTCAGAAAATGACTGTGTCATGGAAGATGAGTCCGAGTCTCTGGCACCACTTGGGCTGAGCTCCTGGCACGCATCCAGGTGGCACAATTCCTGCAGCCCTGTGAGCCCCCTGGGTGTGGGACTCGCATGGAAAATCTGTGCTGCTAAATGTTCCTTCGAGTCAACCAGAGACTTACAAGGAGAGCTCCTTTGAAAGACTAGTTCAGTTATTTATTAGCACTCTCAGAGTATAGTGTCAGCCAAGATAGTATTTGAAATTAATATACTATTTGATTAGACTGATTGATTGTTCCTGTAGCTGAAGATTTTAACATTCATTAGCCATCCTAGCCAGTCATTAGTATTGCCGTTATCAGCAAGCGAAGAATAAACAGAAATTCTAATAAAAATTCATCACAGCGAATGGACTCCATACCTAAGTGAGTGTGATGAGTGCGGTGGGCTAGATTAACTGCTGTAGCATTGGCAGCGGGAAAGATTTCTGTAATAAAATTTAAAAATATCCCTTAATTAATGTTTACTTTGTAACTGGACTCTTTTAAACTTAAGTAGGCTATATAGATAATCTCTTACATATCCAGTATAATAAAGTGCTAATGGGTGTTTTATACTTCATGTGTCGGTGTGGTATCCCCTAACTGTTAGTTTCAGGAGGATTGAGGACTTAGGAAAGTTCTGCTAATGTTTTGCTGTGAGGCCTTTTCCCCACTCTGAGGAGCAGAGCACTAGACCCATGTTTTTCAACCAGGTTGGTAGAGTAAATCTGAATTGTAATGCAAATGTGCTGACCTGTTACACATTGTGACGCCTCCCTTTACCTACCCTGTCATGAATCCCCAGTGGTTTTAAGAGCAAATGGAAAGGAGCATGAGGAGGAGAGAAGGAGGTAGGCAGGGAGAACCCTTTATGAATTGACTCAAGGCCACTCCAGAGCAAGTGTGTGCGCACTGAGAATTATAACTACCTGTACTGACTGCCCCCTCAGCCCTTCACATGCAGTAGCTCATTTGGTGCTCAGAATTATATCTTGAAAGATAGTGCCCGCCCCCTTTAAAAGGTGATGTGAGGAGACTGGTGCTCAGATAATAGGTTAGCAACCTGCCCACGGCCATGCAGATCTGCAACAAAATCAGCACTTCGCCTCTCCGCACAGTGCCAGAGCCATGCTCACCTGCCTGGCTACCTGCGCAAGCACAAGCTGAACTGCCAAGCTCTGTTTGAGTTTCTGTCTGTCATTGAACCTGTCAGGGCCTGCAGCACCTGTCTCACCTCCCTTGGCTCTGGCATGAATCCAGACAGCTGGACAGAAAGTGAGGATGGTGAAGGCTCCAGGACAGAGTCTAAGAATCAGTTCAGTGACTCCTGTGTCCCAGAATGTGTCAAGCTCTACCTAAACAGGGTTAAAACCAGGAAGTCCAAGCCAAGAGGCAGGGTCCAGCTGTGCAGGCAGAGAGCAGCATAAGAGAATCTGGGCGACTGCATCCTTGGAAGTCAGGAAAGTCTCCCAGGTGGTTGTTATTCTAGGGCTGGAGGAGGGCTAGAGGGGAGGTTCCTGCCTGTAAGAAATAGGAACGGGACTGAACATAGGGAAAAAAGTCAACAAGCGGAATCTCTGCCAGAGAGAGAGACGGGGAAGAGAGGACTGAGAGAACTGTGATTAAGGCACTGCCCTGGATTCCTGGTGCCCGAGACTCAGGATCCAGGAAGATGGGGGTGAGGAAACCAGCCTAGTGTTGTTCATCTTGGGTCTGATTGGGAGCAGGGCCAAATTCTAAAGAGGTGTTGCCCTGAAAGGGACGGAAGACACGCCAGAGCATCTGGAACATGAATGGCTCCACAGGTTGCTACGACTTGATTCTATTTCCCAGGCAAAACCTGCTTCCAGTGGAGAGCCCAGGTACAGAGGCCAGAGGGCTGCACCCTGTGTGGCTGCAGAGAAGCCTGCAGATGGGCTGCAGAACTGAGACAGCATCAGAGCAAGCACGCCTCCTGAGGACATGTCAGAGGCTCTACTCCTTTTAAGCTTCTTTTACCCAACAGTTTTATCCTCACACAATCTAAGGTTAAAAATGTAGAAGAATCAATAGGGAATGGTTAATTCCATAAATTACAACTTGACTATAATAATCTTACATTTTAATCTATGTTATTGCCTCCGGTGACAAATTACTATTGATAGAACAGCCTATTTCAATAATTTTGGATGTTATTCCAGAGAGGAATAGAGCTGATAATTATGCTATCTTTCAAATCTATGCTTGGAGCAAATTTCTTTCTTGACTCTTCTAAGAGATTTTGAATGGATAAAATGTTCATGTTTATGTTTCCTAATTCTTCTTCCTTTCCTCTCCCTACACAGGAGACTCTGAATGTGATTGATCCTGGCTTGATGGACCTAACTGGGACCAGCGAGGATGCCCTGGAATGGGATGAAACTGATATAAGTAACAAGTTAATTAGTTTGAATGAAGACTCAAATGACCTCAATCAAGAACCCCAACCTGTCATGCCTTCCTCAAAACCTGAAGAGACAGGTAGTGAGGACCCGGGCTATGAAGAAGAGGCAGGTGACCGTGGGGGATCTCAGTATGCCTCAAGTATTACTGCCCCCTCTAGTCCCCACATTTACCAAGTATACAGCCTCCACAATGTGGAACTCTATGATGACAACCACATGCCATTCCTGAAAAACAATCCAATGCTCACCAGCATGACACAGCCTAGTGTTTTGACTAAGAGTCTTAGTAAAGACTCCTCATTCTCATCCACCAAATCTTTGCCAGATCTTCTAGGGGGTTCCAATTTGGTGAAGCCCTTCCCGTGCCACGGAGGAGACATGAGCCAGAATTCAGGCAGTGAGAGTGGAATAGTCAGTGAAGGAGACACTGACACCACTACCAACTCTGAAATGTGTTTGCTCAATATGGTAGATGGGTCCCCTAGTAACCCTGAACCTGAACATCTGGAACCACAAATGGGAGATTCCATTAACATGTTAAAGCAAAAATTTAAAGATGAGGAGGAAGCCATTAAGCTTCCAAATAGCTCTCAGTCATCCATTTTACTAGTGGGTTGTGTAAATGGAAAAGCTGGAGATTTAAACAGTGTTACCAAACATACCCCTGATTGTTTGGGAGAAGAATTACAAGGAAAGCATGATGTGTTTACATTTTATGATTACTCATACCTCCAAGGCTCAAAACTCAAATTACCAATGATAATGAAACAGTCACAAAGTGAAAAGGCATATGTAGAGGATCCCCTGCTCCATGGCTTTTATTTTGATAAAAAGTCCTGCAAATCTAAACATCAAGCTACAGAGTTACAACCGGATGCACCTCCCCATGAAAGGATTTTGGCAAGTGCATCCCATGAAATGGATCACAATTCATATAAAAGTAGTGATATGGAGAAGACACTCACTGGCATGCAGAATGCCAAGCAGCTCTCCCTTCTATCTCGTAGTTCATCTGTTGAGTCCCTTTCTCCAGTGGGTGATTTATTTGGACTGGGTATCTTTAAAAATGGCAGTGACAGCCTCCAGCGAAGCACTTCTCTAGAAAGTTGGTTGACATCCTATAAAAGCAATGAAGATCTTTTTAGCTGTCACAGCTCTGGGGACATAAGCGTGAGCAGTGGCTCAGTTGGAGAATTGAGTAAAAGGACATTAGATCTTCTGAATCGTTTGGAGAATATCCAGAGTCCCTCAGAGCAAAAGATAAAGCGGAGTGTTTCCGATATCACTCTCCAAAGCAGTTCCCAAAAGATGTCTTTTACTGGCCAGCTGTCACTGGACATAGCATCTTCCATCAATGAAGACTCGCCAGCATCTCTTACAGAGCTTAGCAGCAGTGATGAGCTCTCTCTTTGCTCAGAGGATATTGTGTTACACAAGAACAAGATCCCAGAATCAAATGCATCATTCAGGAAGCGCCTGACTCATTCAGTGGCTGATGAAAGCGACGTCAATGTCAGCATGATCGTTAATGTCTCTTGCACCTCTGCTTGCACTGATGATGAAGATGACAGTGACCTCCTCTCCAGCTCTACCCTCACCTTGACAGAAGAAGAGCTGTGCCTCAAAGATGAGGATGATGACTCCAGTATTGCAACAGACGATGAAATTTATGAAGAGTGCAACTTGATGTCAGGGCTGGACTATATAAAGAATGAGCTGCATACCTGGATTAGGCCAAAGCTTTCCTTGACTAGAGATAAGAGAAGGTGTCATCCCAGTGAAGAAATAAGGGGCGGTAAGGATATAAGTAGTACTGAGATGACCAATTCCTCTGATACCCTCAGCATTAAGGCCCTTCTAAATGGCTCCATAAAACATCTCTCTGAAAATAATGGAAACAGTAAGAATTTACCCCACACCCATGAGTTAGGAACACAGGGTGAAAATAAGAAAAATATTTTCAAAGTCACTAAAGATCCATATGTGGCTGATGTGGAAAATGGCAATGTCGAAAGTACTCCAGAGAGACAGAAGGACAAACTTACTGAGATTTCACAGGAACCGGAGAATATTGGTTCAGCCAGGAAGAGGATTTCAGAGAGGGAGCATGGTAAGTGCGAAGCAGCTGTGGATAGCTCAGATGATTCAAACATTGCTGGAAGAGAATCTGTCTCCCAGACCGTTAGACATCTTCCAAAGAAATGTCAAAACCACCACCATTTTGAAAATCAAATGGCTGCCTCTACTCCCGCTGAGAAGTCTTGCCCAGAACTGCCTCCAGAAACCAGAGTCACCAACAGACAGGACTCTGAAGTACTGCAATCTTCATGTGATGAGGCACTAAGTCTGGCTGGAAAATCTGCTGGTTGCTGCCTAGAACTTGAACAAAATGAAACAGAGGAAAATGCCTCTGTTGGTGACAACATTTCCTGTTGTGGCTGTGAGCCAGGTGTTTTCCATCCGAAAGATGCCGAAGATGGTTCAGTACATGACTTTGTTAAGGAAATCATTGGCATGGCTTCCACTGCCCTAAAAAGTAAATCTCAACCTGAAACTGAGGCAGCCGCTCCTACTTCATTAACTCAGATCAAGGAGAAAGTGTTAGAACATTCTCACCGGCCCATCCAGCTGAGAAAAGGGGACTTTTATTCCTACTTATCTCTCTCATCGCATGACAGTGATTGTGGGGAGGTCACCAATTACATAGAAGAGAAGAGCAACACTCCTTTGCCTCTGGACATGACTGACTCTGGCCTGGAAGACAGGGAAGACATTGAGTGCTTCTTTGAGGCCTGTGCTGAGGATGACGCTGATGGAGACGAGCCCTGTGCCTCCAGCCCTCCTCCAGATGAGCCTGCAGGTCACAGGGAGGCTACAGTGCCATCACAAGCAGCAGCGGGCTCTCCTAGGTGCAGTGACATTTCTCTCTCAGCCGACGATGCAGACCTGGTGGCTCCTGCATGTCCTCCCCCTCAGAAAGGATCTGACATTGGAAAGGAAGTGGATGGTTTACCTCAAGCTTCCAATGTCTGTGGAGAAAGCTCACAGTCAGCTACTCCTCCAAGGCTGGGCGGTGAAAAAGAAGGTTCAGAAAACCCAGGCGAGTCTGGGATGCCAGAGGAACTTAAGGCTGCTTCGGCCGACTCGAGAGTCCCAGGGCTCTCCTCAAAGGCACAGCAGTCCAAAGACAAGGCTGCGTTGCTTCCCAACCCCAAAACTTTAACTTGTGAAGATCTCCTAAACCTTGATGAAGAACGACATAGAAATATGCATAGGTAGAATGTAACCTTTTCCAAGCATGAAAATCATCTCATTGAAAGGTACGTATAGTTCTCATGTTTTTAATGCATATTTAATATATTTTAGTATATATATATATATATATATATATATATATATATATATATATATAATGAGTTTGAGTCATCAAATCCATGATAGGAGAAAATACGAGTTAGAATGGTCATGGCAGATATTTATCTGAAGAGGACATTTAGGTGGAAGAAATACCCCCACAATGCAAGCAACTGTGAAGCAAAAGAGGGGAAAACAGTCACAAATGGCATTTTTATTTCTATTTATTTTTTTAAATATTTTTATTGATTTTTTACAGAGAGGAAGGGAGAGGGATAGAGAGTTAGAAACATCGATGTGAGAGAGACATCGACAAGCTGCCTCCTGCACACCCTCTACTGGGTGTGTCCCCGCAACCAAGGTACATGCCCTTGACCGGAATCGAACCTGGGACCCTTCAGTCCGCAGGCCGATGCTCTATCCGCTGAGCCAAACCAGTTAGAGCACAAATGACATGCCTAGTGACATTAACTTGTTACATCATTCTGGCAAGAAGAATACAAAATTTGAGGAAGTAGCTGAATAATTTGGGGCCTTGAATTCTTCCATTGAGGGAGGAAAAATGGTTCTCCAAATTGCAATTACACCCTCTGACCCAAACCCATGCTCAGTGACCACTCTCCCTCTCAGGTTCCTGCACCAGAGCTGCCAGCTTCCTTCAGGGCCTGAAGATGAGCCATGATTGGGCTAAAGGCTGTGTCTCCTGGTCTGGGCCTTCCTTTTATGCTTCTGTCTAAAGTAACTGTCATCACATTTGCTTCCCCCGGGGAAGGCTGTGCTGTCACAGCTCCTACTCACAGCCAAGTCTGAGGACTCCCACAGGCGGGGAAGGTTGATGTTAAAGAAGTGGCTTTTATTTATCCACACAGACTGAGAACAGGCCCAGAAAGCAAATGCAGAAAGAATAAGCAACAAGTTAATGGTGTTTTCATAAAAAACAGAATTTTTGAATTTTGCCTGAAGGTGCCAGACTAGTTTCCAACAAATTTTTAAAGAAAGTCATTCCACTCTTTATGTTTAATAAGACAGCTATTGATTGATAATTCTGAGATGGTGATACAGTTCCAAAAGTAACACAAAAACACTGTCGTTTCCCATTTCTAAGCCCGAGTGATGAATATACTATCTCAGTCAAGTTTCAAGAAAATCTGAGCTTTTACCAATGTGAGGTGCCAAGTGCCATCGCCACCCCCACCTGCAGCTTAATGTCGTAACCTAAACTTGTGCTATAGGAAATGAATTACAGAAGCAATCTACCCTAATTTGTTAACTTATTCAAATAACAGTTATTATACTTAACTATGCTAAAGATTATCTTTTTTGTGGCAGATTGTTTATTTTTTGATGAGCCTAATTACTGATTTTCTAAAAGTAATTTACATTTATTACAAATACATCTTTTAAAATGTGACAGATAAATGTTGTTCCCATAATGTATTATGAAAAAAGTTACTATTTAAAAACACATTATTTAATTTGAAAGATGAATGGCAAACATCATTATTTTTTTTCCTGCAACACCTGTGCCCTAGGCTCATTAAAATGTGTGATTCTGTGGAGAGCTGCTAGAAATGAGGAGTGCCAGGGGGAATCTATACCATATATACACCCTAAAAATAAACTCCGTATGCAAAATTGGAGAAAGGCATCCTACTTACTAATATAGCTCAACTAATTTTCCATGTTTCAGACTCTTTACAATTGGCTGCAAATGAGAACAAAAGTGGGAGCGAGAGAGATAAATGTATTTCTGTGAAAGAGGTTCACCCTATAATCACATTCTCCATCGGTGTGCACCACACTGACCCTGCCAGAGAGTAGCTGCAATGCCATCAGCTACTGCCAAACAAGTTCTGTGAGAATTAGCGGTACTGCTGGCTCAGCCAACCTCCGCAGAAGGGCAGGTAGAGCCTGGCTGACTTTTATTCTGCGAGAGGGCATAAAAGCTGGGAAGCAACACCCCTTTGAGTCTGACATCATGTGACTGTGACCCTCAAGTCCCCAGTCATGCTGATCCAGAGCGGGAGGAGCTCTGGCACTGGAGAAACTCCAGGATGCATCCTCCCTTTTGACCCCCTGGGCATTGCTTCTCTCCCTGACCTGGACACAGAATTGACATGAAATGTGAATGATAAGCAGCTCCATCTTTAGACCCAGGGAAGTGAATGTGCTGATGGGTCTGTGTGACCGTCACATTCTACAGGCGGGGGCCGTGTAAAACAATCAGCCAGCCCGCCTGCCAGTCAACAATATTTTGTTGAGCCCAGCGACGCGCTGCCTGGCCCTTTCCCAAGAAATGCGGAAGCAGCCAGATTTTACTCTCCAGAACTTACATCGCCCCCCCAAGTGACTCGTTATCAGCCTAGGGCCATTCAAATGGCCATATTTACAAGTCCTATGCAGTTTTTTTCAGAAGCATGTACACAGAACATCTGGATACCTACATTTTTTCACTAGTCATTAGCATGTGTACCTGGGTATAAAGATTTACTTATTGTTAGAATACTACCAACCAGGACAAGTTAATCTCAAAATCTTGACATGATTTCAGTGTTCAAAGTCAGGAATGAATAGTGAAATTATTTGGTAAACATGGGGTTTCATGCCTATAAAAGCTTAACTGTTGTCATTGTTCTTCCTACAAGATTCAAAAGAGCAAAAGAAAAAGCTCTACTTTTTAAGCCATTTGAACGCTATCACTTGAACACTATCAGGATACTCAAATTTAACTTGCGTTTTTTTTTGTTTTGTTTTTTTTAAGAAATAAGTTCTCAGATGATGAAATTATTATGGCATCTGGAAGAACTATAAGTGAGAATAATAGCAACACAATTTGCAACTGTAACATTTCTTTCCAAATATTTTTGAAGAGTTTTTTCATTTACTGTGTTCTAATTAAAACCCACTGAAACTATGGGAGAAGTTTGAACATGATCTGACACAGTAGGCATTTGCACCAATTTTCAGGCACACTGCTGTGCTTTTCACTATTTTCATTTGTATGTCATGTTTCTACAAAAATAGATAAGTAAGTTATAACAAATAAAAAGAAAGGTAACTGAATAGATCCAGATATTTCTGTCTAATTTGGAGAAAGAAATACTGTATGTGTGGCGTGCCTCCCAGGACCTGCCTGAGGGTTGTACTTTGCACTAATCTTTTTGCTGCATTCTGACAGTTATTTCTTCATAATCCTCATTATAAGCCTCTGATATTTGGTGAGTGATTTAAACCTAAACTTTATGCAGGATAAATCCTGTGGTATAAAATTTTAAACCATCACATGCAGCCAGTATGCTCAAGTGTGCACATGTGCAGTAAAAAGTGCTGCTGCCCAGTTTTTACAAACTGAGGAAGCTGTGAGAGCAAACTTTTCTCATGTATGCACCACACATTTTCATTCTATTAATCGGATTGACAGAATTGTTTAATGTGATCCGAAGCTGGCCAAGCAGGTTTAAGAGACTACTCTTGGTGACAGTACATTCATTTTTCACTAAACAGTACAGGTGTAATCTTATCAAATTTACCTTGGAAATCACTTCACTAAATCAAGGTTCTGGTGTATGTGAAGTATTTTTTAAAATTACCCCAAAAACGGAGACATATGTACTACTATTTGTAATGCTTTAAACAATAAAAAAAGGTAAAAATTATCCAGCACTTCTGAATAAATGGTTTGTCACGATAAATAATGAAAATTTTATTGGGCATCACCCATCACACACACACACACACACACACACACACACACACACACACCCCAGATCTGTGTCTCAGCCAATTTGGCCTGTCCCTTTCTAAGCGGGCCAAGTTAAAAGAATTGATTATCCAGAGAGGATTTAAATACCAGCGCTTATGGTAGTATGATCAGATTTGCCTCACCTAAGGATTCACTACTCAGTGACCAGATTTCAAATGACTCATGTCCTCAGCATTTGAATAATGCACTATGCTCTTTCTTGAGTCACTGCATTATTTTACTCTACCAAATTTCATCCCATCTGTTCTTGTATGTCTCTCCCTGTTCTTAAACTTGCCTACTCTCCCAGATTTCCTGTGGCTCCAGCCAAACTCTATTAGCTAGAGCTTTTCTGGCTCTTAAACAGGTTGTAAGGTTTTTGAGAAAGAGCAATGCAAAGAAAGAGAATGTGTAGTTCTAGAAGGACAATAACGCAACCTGACATCAGAATTCAGAACTCAAACCCAGACAAGCAAAAGCCTGCTTTATTTGATCCGACGACCTTAAGTAATTGCATCCTGCATTGCCTAAACCTGGAATTTATTTGTTCCTCACATTCGATAGGTTGCTTTGAGCCACTTAAAAATAGGCAGAACCAACTGAGTTTGAAAGTGTATCAGAGCCATGAGATGCTCAGAAATAATCGAGTCATTCTCATTTGTACAGTACTGTCTGCACCTTAAATGAAATGCATTAGTATTTGAACTAGAAGCCCCACTTATATCCTTTCCTCATAGGAAGGGGCTGAAACATTTGGAATTATCACAATGTTATGAATATTTCACCACTACATAATAGTGGAAATGTTCAAATCCATTGTCACACATACAGTCTCACTGGAGGAAGGATGAATGACTGTCAATACTCTGCTGGTTCACTTGGCATTGGCAGCCTCAGATTTTCGTGGAGAGTTGATGCTCCCTGGAGTGTTTAAAACCAAGTTCACAAGCAAAAGAGTAGATGAGATCCAGCAGAAAAGTCAAACTTGATTTTTCTTTAAAACCATGTCTTAAAAAAAATCAATGTATTTTTCACATTGATTCCGAGACATTTTTATCAGTAATGTGAAACGGGGGCTATTAAAATCACTTTAATTTATGTATCCTTTTATTTCAGAGCATTAACAGTCCCAAAATGGCAGCCTTCAATGATTCCTCGAAGGTCTGGGTTTTACAGATGAAGCAGACATTTCTGAAACCTGTTTTTGTTTCTTGTAGATAAGCCCGGCTGCAACTCAGGGGTGGCCTCACACTCCCACCCCGGACGGGTCTCCGTTCCATCCCATCACTGCCGTCTGTTACACTGACCTCTCCCGAGACGATGCTTCCTTCCGAGTGCGGTTTGTCCACATGGCCTTGTGACCCTGACGCGTGCGCTGGCTCTCTGTAGGTGACTCTCCGAAGCTCAGCGAGCTGCTTGTTCTCCCATGGATTCCTGTCCCAAGCTACCTCTACCACCCCCCTCTCCAGCAAGACTTTGGTTTGCCTTGTCCCCTCCCCATCTGCTCTTTAAAGCTCTGCAGCTCACCAATTTGATGGTCCATTAAATTCACCTGTCTGGAATGAGCCCCTGCCAGTACTTGACCAAGTTCATGTTTCAATAGGAAATTTCTTTGTAATGGTACGATGCCTATGTTTATTGAAAGAATTCTACCTAAAGGGGCAACATTTGATTTGATTGCAGCATAGAGAAGAAACGCTGGCTTTTCTTTCAAAATTAAGCAATTGTTAAAAGCTCCATTTTATTTATTTTATTTTTAAAATAATAATCTATGCAGCACTTCAAGAAACAACTAAATAGTGTTGTATATTATAGACTGGTGACATTCTATTAAATTATGTACAACATTTTTGCTTTTCTTAATGCTTCTTGAGGTGGTAATGAGAAAAAAGTTTTTTAAAAAAGTGTGCCTTGCTGTATTTCTTATACCATTTATTAGAAAGCTGCTTTCATGGTAAACTTAGGTTGTTTTAAAAGGAGGAAATAGCAAGGTTAAGATGTGTGAATAATTTCTGTACATATGTATAACCAAGTACAAACATTGATGTATAATGACAGTATAAAATGCTTTCATGTTTGTGATGTCTAGTGATGTGGAAAATATAAGCCTTAAATCTATTAGATTGCATGGTAATTAAAATTGGCATAATAAACATAGATTATTAGGGAAAAAGGAAAAATTAGTGATCTCTTCTACCTGTGTTCTTTACCAAATTATTGCATCTGGTTCTGGAACAAATATTACATATAGCAGCTTCCAAAATATCTATATTGCATAAGAGGCTTAAAATTACTTAAACTAGAAGCTACACAATGAAGCCATCACAATTTTCAAGATTCTTCTGATTACTATAAAGTTCTTGGAACACTAATGATTTACTTCCAGTTCCCCTAAACCAGAAAAAATATATCCTAGATTTTTTTTATTTCTACTTATCATTGATGGTTTTAATGTTGGATTTCAGAATACTTGGTACATCTTATATTTATTTTATATAATTTTTTGAATGGGTTTGATAGAAAGATAATAGAAAAGTATAGAAAATTTGACTGTTCTTTTTATTTAAATTATATATTTCAAGTGTATTTATTTTGTGTAAAAGAAGTTAGCTAAAAATATTGTTTGGACTTTACTGCTCTTGTGAAAGGCAGTTTCTAGTTTTATTCTAACACCTACTCAAGTGCCTGACACAGTAGGTATTCAATAAAAATTTGTTGAATTGAAATATTGAATTAGGTAATATGATGACATTTATCTTTTCATTTTGAGAGAGGTACACTAAAACATGTAAACTAGAAAAATATCTAATGCAGTTAGAAAATCACATGTAATATATGGTTAATTTACATCAAATTTCAAAAAGAAATAATGTGTGGATTCACATAGTCAAAGAAATGACAATCATTCATTCAATTGACAGTTTGTTAACACTGTTTATCTGCAAGGCATTATTCTAGATGCAGGGGATGCAATGCTGACTGAACAAAGGCTCTGCCCTCGGGAGGCTTACCTACATACGGCTGAAGTGAGCACACAAACTAGATTCAGTAGTGGTCCTGCAGGTGAGGAAAAGAGCAAAGTGATGAAGAGGTACAAAGACGGAAGCAGCAATGGATAAGGAGGAAGAAAAGGGCTAGAAGAGAGCAGAAAGTTAGATAGTAGAAAATTAGTGAAGCTTATTGCAGGGTAGTAGGAGAAAAGGTAAGTTGGGAGACTTTTAAAAAGTTATGATGGACCTTTGTATGTGCTATGCTAGGCAGTAAGGAAATTTTGTTGTCTTTGTTTTGCACCTGATATTGCTTATCATTAAAAGTTTATTAGTAGCACACCAAGAACATCTAAAAATAGTAACCTATAATTCTAACACTTTGATAACTACTTGTATTTTTATGCCCCTTCTAATCTTTTCCATGCATATTTCTAAAGTGATGAATCATTCTAGACTTTTGAATGGATAGTAATTCATTCACAAGGGGTTTTAGGCAGACATGTAGTTGCAGAGTTCAAGGTGATTACAGGGGAAGATATTAGAGATAAGTGTCTCATGAGGAGGTAGCTATAGAAAATAAGCTAGTCTTGAGAGGATAACAGAAGATCACAGGGAGAGTGGCCTGGGATGTAGAGAAAAAAGTCCTAGTATCCGAAATCCCTAAGAGCATTCTGGATTTCCCTTGAGGTGTGCTATAATTTTACACACTGAGACAACCTAAATTTTCCTTGGGTACTAACTATTGCCAAGTCTGCACCTCTTAGTAAAACATTCAAGAACAAACAGGCCATAATATTTTACTTACCTGTGATATGCTCATTGAAGACATTGAGGTATTGAAAATATTTATTTATTAATAACCTGTTTAGGGTTAACACTGGATATATAGAATGACTTTCAGGTTTATGGTACAATGCTTTTTCAGGTTGGAAAGGACGGAATAGCCTCAATTTCTTGCTCTATTTAGGTGCTACCTTCTTAGTTACCCTTGAATGGTTACACCAGCTCTGCCTACGCACTTCCAGTGGTTTATCATCTGCTAAGGCAAGCGTGTGTCTCTATTAAGAAGCTATTTCTTGGGTTGCTAAAATCTGCATAGTGACCCCCTACCCACTTTCAATTTTGTTCACTGGTCTTAATTCTTTCCTGCTAAGCTGCCCTAGAATTTCTACCCTTTATTTTTCATGGTAACCCTGGAGATAATTGAGACCAGTTACTCATCCTCTCCCAGCTGCTATGATTTCTGTTCTATAATTCCCTCAACAACCCTTCATATGCCATGATTTTCATCTATTTCAACCTAATGTTAACAGACAGAATCCTTGAAACTGAGGAACTGTCTTCATCATCATACATGTAGAAAAGTATCTGAACATTTTAAGTGGTAAGTTTTCTCTAAAAATATATTAAGATATGTTTATTCTATTATTGTAAAATAAAATAAATAAATAAATAAGCAAATAAATAAGAATCCATTACTTCCTTCAGTGGCCCAGTCAAGTGCCAGAGTTATCTTGAATGCTTACCTTACATCAAGTCCAAACCTAACCTGTTTCCTTATAAAGCAGGGTCTCCTTTCCATTTATTCATTTATTCATTCAGTCATTCAACAAACATTCATTGAGTGGCTACTTGTGTGAGGCACTGTGTTTGGCATTAGAGAGACAAAGGCTCCTGAAACGTGGTCGCTGCCTACAAAGGTTTACAGTTTTTCTTGTGAAAGTGCCTTTTATGTCCTCGAATAGAGTGATTTCTCCAAATTAAATGATGGCCCATTGATTTTGTTTCCTATCTAGTTTCTCTACATTTTAAAAACTCTAGTGAGCAAAATGGTATGCAGAGTTATGTGGCTCTGACTGCTAGAAGTAGTGTTTTTGTATTTGAAAGTTTGAATAACAGAAAAATATTTCAGGTTTCTGGTCACTTAATAAATATGTCTTATGCAACAACAGAACAATCTAAATTCAGTGCTTTTGAGACGTTAAGTTTGATGATTTTGCTGTGTTTGGTTTGTCTAGCTTAGAAGTTTTACCCATGCTATAATTC
This sequence comes from Myotis nattereri, assembly GCF_964212035.1. Taxonomy (NCBI): domain Eukaryota; kingdom Metazoa; phylum Chordata; class Mammalia; order Chiroptera; family Vespertilionidae; genus Myotis; species Myotis nattereri. The sequence continues at coordinate 87,082,094 of NC_138075.1, forward strand.
CAGGAAATAAATTAACTGAAAATTAGAAAACAGACTGAAATGATTTGGCTATTTTTTTATAAGTCAAATTGTTTTCATTTCCAAAGAAATTGGTATTATTTTAGAATTTTACTGAATAGTCTATAATTTTATATTTCAAATTTATTTTAACTTAAACCAACTAAATTTACGACTGTGTCTTTTTTCCCCATATATACTTTTCCATTTTTTATTTTGAATAATTTTAGACCTATACAAAGGTTGAATGAGTAGTAAAATGATATCTGCATACTCATCAATCATTTATTGCTACTGTTTACCACGTTTGCTTCATCTCTATACACACACTCTCACCTACACACTTTTTTATGTGATTGAACTATTTGAAATTATATTGCAAATCAGAACACTTCATCTGTAAATACTTCAGCATATATCATCTAAGAACAATGGCATTATTCTGTTAAGTCCATAGTACCATCCTCATGGCCAAGAAATGTAACTTTGATATAATAACATTTGATAATTCTTATTCAGATACCTTAATAATACCCTTTTAAAGTTGTTTTGTTTTAATCTATGATTCAAGCAAAGACCACACATTGCATTTAGGTTTTGTCTTTTTATTCCTGAATAGTTTCCCTGCACTTTAATTTTTTTTTTTTTTTTGGTCCCTCATAACTGACATTTCTGAAGCGTCCAGGCCAGGTTTATAGAATGACCAACAATCAGGCTGTGTCTAGTTGTTTTCTCATTATTCAACTCAGGGTATAAACTTTTTTGTCAAGTATAGCACATAAGTGATATTGTGTTCAAGAGCTACTCTTTAATGAAGAGTGAATGACTCATTGACATTCTTGATGTGTCTTGAGGTTCACAACTTACTCTTATAGCTAATGCTTCATCACGAAGGCAGGGTCAGCAAACTACAGTTTGTCATTCAAATCTAGCCTACTGCTTATTTTTGTTTGGGCTCTGAGCTAAGAACAGTTTTTACATTTTTTAAATCATTGAAAAAATCAAAGGAATATTTCATAACATAAAAATTATGTAATATTCAAACTTCAGTGTCATTAATAAAGTTTTATTGGAACATAGCCACACCTATTTGTTTACATATTGTCTATGGCTGCTTTGCACTGTAACTGCAGAGTTAAATAATTGTGACAGAGACCATATAGCCTGCAAAGCCTAAAATATTTCTATTTTGCCCGTGACAAAAAGAGTTTTCCCATATCTGGTTTATGGTATTCTAAATTCTGACACCGTTTTCTTACAGGTAGATAGGTTTTCATTTGAAAAATCAATGTAACATATTAGCACCTGTAATAACTATATTTTGCTTTCTACATATGAGTTGGCAATTTCTGTTTCATGTTACCTTAGTAAAATAAAGTGTGCTTTGTTTGATAAACTTAAAGATTGTTCCCCAACCACAATTGGTTTAAGGATCTAAATTTAGTTTACTTAGTACAGCATGGCTTTGATTGATTTTGAGGGTTAGTCAATTACAGACTAAGTCATTTGTTCAATCAAAACCATCATGAAAATTGACACAACCTAAGTTCACTTCAATTCACCAATAAACTGGAATCCTTTCTCTAAATGTTTTTCTAAAGCAGTCCAATGAAATTTAAATTCAGGCCATTTCAAAGCCAGTTTTTCAAATGTATTTTTCAACCCAAAAAAGGCAAAACCTTGATCAAAGATTGTTTAAGATACACTTTCATTTTGTAAGTCTTTGTCACAAATAATCTGAATTTGCCAAGGAAATCAGTCATTCTCACAGACCCTGCTGTGGCCACAGGTGGGCCCTCTTACTGAGTAGATGTTCAGAAGGTAACAGGCTTCTACCTTTTTCCATAGTTTATCTTTGGCAGCACTAGCACTCCCCCCCCCCCCGCCCCCCGCCCCCGCCACATGCCTAGAGAGGGGACACTCCAAGAAGGCGTTTAGCCACTTCCACCTCCTTAAAGAGCAACAACACACCTTCCATATGACAATGCCTATTAATATGAGACTTTTCATGTATTTGCGCTTTCAGAGTAAAATAACAAAATGATGTGTGCAAGTCGTCATCACAATACTGAGGTTTCGGTGGGAAAGGCGTTTTGCCAGCGTCTTGAGATCATTCTGCCAGTGCCCTTGATTAATGGGCCCTCACCAAAGGGGACAATATGCAGAGTATTCGTACCTGTGTCTTAAAGTAAATCTGGGCCTGCATAAAGCAACCTTTCTGTCTCTTTTCTGTTTCAACACAAGCAACTTGGAAGATGTTCACATGTGTGAGACATTTCCAAGCTTTTGCCAGACATCAATAACAATTTCTAGTGAGGGAAGACTCACGGAGGGGATCTTAATGCACCAGATGGAGTGGCATTGCTCAATGGGTAACTTTGATGCCAATCTAATTCAAACTTAAACAAAAAATCTTTCCTGAAGCCTGGCACTTTATTATTGGTTACACATCACTTGTGACATCATATTTTAGAACCACAATAAACCCTCGATTTTGCAGACCTTGATTTAACGGACTTTGGATTTAATGGACAAGATTTCCAGGTCATATGCCATATGTGAAAATTAACACCCTGTTAACTTTAAAATGCTTTAAACCAAGATTTTCTGATTGTTAAAGTAACAGATTATTTTCTGTTTTGTTATTAACTCACTGCTATTTTAACAAATTTTAGCAAATAGGCCATATATTGGAAAAAATATTGTAGTAATTTCCCCGACATTAATAAATATCTACAACTAGAGTCTACATATTTAAATCCAAGAATCACCACTCATAAACAATGTTCGGCGCATGATTAGCACATGATCACATCCCAGTGCTAGGTAATTAGTTCTGTTGTCACAAGGCATGGCTTTCTGCAGCAGTTTTAACCTGTGCCAGCAATTTTCCCAGGACACGTGCTAACCCCGCCCCAGCCGTGTGCATTTGTCTACTCACCATGACGGGTGAGTGCGTGCATTTACTAAGCGTATTCCGTATAAATTTAAAATTACAGTAATACATGTAGAAAACTTTTCTATGAAATTAAATTTTTTATACATATTTTAAATTACACAAACATGTCTACATAAGTACAAACAGGTAAATTAACTAATTTAAAGTACACATTCAGAAAACCTACTTTATAACATAATGGACTTTCAGCTTTAACACACACCCTCTCCTGAATTAGTCTGTTATGTCGAGGTTTTACGGCACCGACATTGAGGCTTGTAGTGAATTGAAGTGCCCCGAACCTGGAAAGCTCTTCCAGAGAACAGGAGAACCAGCAGCCCTGGGCATGGAGGGACAGCCCAGACGTTCCACAACCAGGAAGAGCTCCGTCTTTCTGGTGAGTACATTCTTCAGAAAAAATAGTAAACTTAAGGGAAGCCAATGTAAAATTCAGCAGGACTTGGCCTCACATTAACAGTGGAGGAAAGGCTGATTCTGATGACCTGGCCCAGGTGACTTCACCCTCTGCTGACCAAAGAGGCATAATATATGGAACATCAGATTTTCCCAAATGGATGCAGAGCCTTTTTGCGTCTCTCTACCAGGTACTGTGGCACTGCTCTTTCCCCCTTCTTCATTTATTTATGGGGAATTTGGACTAGGGTTACCAGATGTGAAATTTGGTATTTTTTTTCACACCATCAAGATGTAATAATATGTTTATTAATTTTTATATTTAATTTTTTAAAAATTTATATTTAATTTTTAAATTAAATTTATATTATTTATATTTAAATTTTTTATTTAAATTTATATTTAATATAAATAATTTTATATTTAATTTTTTAAAAAATTTTAAAAATTTGATAAGAAATGACACTAAAATTATTAAAACATTTCTTTGTCCTCACACTTAACCTACCATTAAAAAACCCCACCAACTCCTTATAAACAAGTGGGCCACTACAGGCATAAAACCAGTATTATTCGGCAAATTTTATTCAAGGACTAAAATGATTGAAAGAATATAAAAATGCAAATATTTTCTAATCACTGGTTTATAAAAAATTCTCTAAGATTTATAGAATTAGTCTGGCTCTATTAGTTGATCAAGTTACTTACACTTCAATTCAAAACAAATAATTCCCTCTGTGTGTGCATGTTTGCTCGCTTACAAATATGTTTCATTTATTTTAAAGTGTCTTTTTATATAAAAAAATCCAACTTGCTGAAATTTATCTTGTCATTAAAATAGTGTGAAAATCACATCAGTCTTCATATTGGTGCTCTTATCCCTGCTGATCTCAAATGACTGATGATGCTTACAACAAGGTTTTGTAAAATGAAAATTCCTTAACTGTTCAGGAAGCAATTTTTGTACTTGGACAGATTTGCCTCTCTTCTAAATATTTTTTTATTAGTGTTTTAAGTTCAGGCTTATTCTCTTACCAACGATGTCTTTCCATGCAAACTATATATAAAAATAATTTTTTAGAAAGTAAAAGTACTGATTATTTACAGGTTAAGAGGTATTTTTATAGGAATGAGATAATATTTAATGGGTAATTGTTTTTTAAATGAAAAGAACAAACTCTCATTGATTCAGAATGATTGAATACCAGAATATTCTTGTTCCCCTAAGAATCTCATTATTTAAGTCACCTGTGACTTAATGGCAACTCAAACATTTTTAAACAAAATTGAATCTTTGATGATGTGGCCTCACTATAGTAATTACCAATTATTGTATGATAAATATGTAAGTTATAGGAAATCAGGCTAAATTAGTAAACACACTTTGGATATTATTTTAAAAATCAATATAAATACTAAAATGAATCATGGTTCAATACTCTATAATTGGTGATACCCATTTTACCAATGGGCTAGAGAGGTAGCTGGTTATTAATTGCTTCCTTTTCATAAAAGCAGAGTGTGGAGGAATAAAAGCTGTTTCAGAAACTCATTTTCTATCTAGATAAATAAGGATTATTTTAGTGTTCACATATGTTGCTAAATTCCCTATCTGAACATTTAAATCATGCCAAAACTGAAGAAAGGACTTTAATTTTTAAAAGTATTTCTCATAGTAATTCTATAGGAAAAAATGATAGCTAAATTAGCACTTGAAAAAGGCCAAAGAAAATTATATACTGTATATAATTATGTCTCATTATGACCTCTGCACATTTTCCTGAGAAGTTAGGCATTAAAAATACACACAGCAGGAACACCTTAAAGGTCAGAGTCTGATGAAAGAAAAATGCAATAGTTAATTATGAAGGACAAGATTAATGCCCTAATGGAAACATACTTGGTTGTTTTTGTTTTTTTGTTTTTTAAAATTTTATTTTTGATAGCACTTTTCCATACTTGTTTGAAAGAACTATGTAGAGTTTTTAAAAATGCCTAATATGGGAAATTATAAGAAAAAGTAAAACCCAATATTAGTAACAAAATATAAAATAGTGCACATGCATACTATATACTCTAACACTTGCACATGCATATTATTATTCTTTTTTGCAAAACAATACTTTCTATGATATATTTATTTAATTTATTTTTCAATTATAGTTTACATTAATATTATTTTGTACTAGTGACCTGGTGCATGGATTTGTGCACATTGAAAGGAAATTAATTAGAAGAAATATTTTAATATCACTATTCACTCTTTCTCTATATTAGAAGTTTCAACAAAATTCACAATCGACAATGACAGATCGAAACACATGTGTATGATTGGCACCAGCAAGAGCTTTATATGTATTGCATATGCGTGAGTCAACTTAGCCTTTGTACATATATAGAATAAACTTGCTCAATTAGACCTGCTTTCTGATTTAGCTAAACTTTTTGCAGCCCAGTGAAGCACCCCAACATCTCTTTCAGGTAATTGTCAGCAACACAGCAGTAAATATCAACATGAAGCAGATTATTATTATTGTAGATCATGCAGGGTTTTTCAACTCTACCACTCTCTCCATGTTTCCCAGTTGGTCCTTGCTATTCTGCTTCAAATAAGATCTCTCCCTTCTCACTTTCTTATTAGTCTGTTTGTCGTAAGTATAAATTCCTTTCCCCAAATTATTTAAAATTCATTACTATATTTTAATTATTTTAGTGCTTACATGGTCCCAGATTTGTCTAGTGAGAGTCTCTTCAATGTGGCTCTTGTATTCTTATGACATCTTTCAAGCAATCCCTTACTTTGTGGTATGACAAGGAGTTTCAGACTTATTTTTTACCTATCTGTGCCGGGAGCCGGTCCATGCTTGCTGTTTCAAGGGACCTGGCATATATGGCATACTGTTCTTAATATGTTTGCTCACCTTCTTGGCACTATGTGTTTTAACCAAGGTCTCTGAAAAAAGGTTGTTTCCCCAGGTGGGGATTTTCCCCTGAAGTTAGGGAGGGAATAAAACCTCTTAACTAAGTGCCAGGCGGGTAATTAATCACTTTAACTATGAACAATCATGCTTAAGCTACATAATCTTTACTCCCTGGAATGGAGATAAGAAACGCCCTAACCTTTGTAATAGAGATTGATAGGATTGAATCAACTGGTATAAATACAGATGTAACAAGACAGCAAGAGACAGAGAGAGAGACAGAAATTGGCACAGAACCTACACAGAACGTTCTCTAGAGACAGAAGAACTTCGCTGGAGAGAACATGGCAAAAGATCCTGGACAGAAACTGGCCTCAGAACCTAGAGACAGAACCTAGCGAGAGAACATGGCAAAAGATCCTGGACTGAACCTGACTACAGAAATTGGCAAGAGAACCTGACTAGAACCTGGTGACTGAACCTGGCTGGAGAACCTGGACAGAACCTGGCTAGAGAACCTAGCGAGGGAACTTGGCTACAGAACCTGGCTGGAGAACCTGGAGAACCTAGCAAGAGAACATGGATACAGAACCTGGCTGGAGATCCTAACCAGAACCTCGCTGGAGATCCAGACCAGAAATTGGCTGGAGATCCTGGCTAGGCTGCTGATCAACTGAACGCTGTCTCCTTGTCATTCCTTCTTCGCCGACTCCGTCCACACCTTTGGGGACCCCTGGACCTGCTGGGGTTGGACCCCGGCATATCTGCCCTGAATCAGCCATTTCTCTGGAGAGTCTTGGCTCTTTTTAGTAGGGATTGGCATGAAAGATCAAGATCTGAGTGCAAGAGGTGCTTGTAGCAAGTAGGGTATCTTTGCTTCTTGATCCAATCTTTTCAGCCAACAAAGCTAGATAATACATGAATATGTTCATACATACATGTATATATACATACAATTATATATGCAGAAAGACACATTCATACATACCTGTGTGTGAATATGCACTTATGTACACATAAACATGCACTTGTTTTAGAAATCAAGAGTTCACACAGTTTCCTCCAATTTAACCCAACCCACAAGATTCTTTCTTGACTTCTATGATTCCATATTTGTATTTCCCTCCTTCCACCATAAGAACCCTGGATACCAACAACATCAATACAATTATTCATTTGCTGAATAATACATTTAAAATTGTTTCAGAATTGATTCCCCTTCCCATATACTCCACCTTGCTCAGATTGTGGGGGTGTGATCAAATACTCTTTCAAAGTTCTAAGTTACTTTCGTACTAAGCTATTGGCTCCTTTCTCCTCCCCTCCCCTCCCTACCTCCTTCCCTTCCTTTTTGATTTTCCTGTGGCAATTATCTCTATTCACCTGTCTCTTCATGCCACCCTCACTTCTACCAACAACTGGAAACTTCTGGATCTAAAATCTTGCTTAAATATCAGCTGTCATAAAAAGCAAATAAACAAAAAAACCGTTCTCTTAAGAGTGTTGCCTCAGTACACTGTACAGAGACTCCCAACTAGAGGGGCCAGTCAGGATGAAATCCATCTAATATTTTACTGGCCAAGTCATGGCATTATATGAATGGAAATATGTCTACCCAGAGCAAGGGTCATATTTTCAAAAAGGCACTTAGAGTATAGAAGCAGCCCTTCCTCAGTCCTTCATTCCTACCGTTACCATAATGCCTCTCCATTCTACACCAAGTATCTTTTTAAATTAGTGGGGTTTTGTGTGTGTGTGTGTGTGTGTGTGTGTGTGTGTGTGTTTTGCATATATACCCAGAAATGGAATTGCTACTTCATATGGTAGTTTTATTTTTAATTTTTTTAATGAAACGCCATAATATTTTCCATAATGGCTGTAGCAATTTACATTCCCACCCAAGTGAACATGGGTTCCATTTTCTCCACATCCTCATCAACACTTACTATTTCTAGTCTTTTTCTATAATAGCCATCCTAATAGGTGTGAGGTGATATTTCACTGTGGTTTTGATTTGTATTTCCCTGATGATTAGTAACAGTGAGCATGTGTCATGTAATTCTAGGTTATCTGTATGTCTTCTTTGAAAAAATGTTTTTTCCCATTTTTAATTGGATGGATTTTTTTTTTATTGCTATTGGGTTATATGAGTTTTTTAATATATTTTGGATACTAGCCCCTTATCAGATAATATTATTTGCAAATATTTTTCTCCCATTCAGTAGGTTTCCTTTCATTTTGTTGATGGTTTCTCTTGCTGTGCAGAAGCTTTTTAGTATGATGTAGTCCTACTTGTTTATTTTTGCTTTGGTTGCTTCTTTTGCTTTTAGAGTCAGATTTAAAAAATCATTGCCAAGACCTATGTCAAGAAACTTACTATGTTTTCTTCTAGAAGTTTTATTGTTTCAGGTCTTAGGTTCAAATATTTAATCCATTTTGAGTAATTTTTGTATATGGTTTAAGATAGTGGTCCAGTTTAATTCTTTTGCATTTGGTTATCCAATTTTCTCAATACCACTTATTGAAGAGACTGTCTTTTCTTCATTGTGTATTTTTGGCTCCTTTGTCATAAATTAATTGACCAAATATGTGAGAGTTTGTGTCTGGACTCTCTATTCTGTTCCATTGTCCTATGAGTCTGTTTTTATGCCAACACCATATTGTTTTTCTACTATAGAGTTGTAATATAGTTTCAAATCAGAAAGTGTGATGCCTTTAAATTTGTTTTTCTTTCTCAAGATTGCTTTGGCTATTTGGGGTCTTTTGTAGTTCCATATAAATGTTAGGATTGTTTGTTCTATTTCTTTGAAAATTGCCATTGGAATTTTGGTAGGGATTGCATTTGAATCTGGTGATTGCGTTGGGTAGTAGGAACATTTAAACAGTATTAATTCTTCCAATTCATTGCACAAGATATCTTTCCTTTTATTTATATCGTCTTTCATTTCTTTCTTCATTGTCTTATAATTTTTAATATACAGGTGTTTCCCTTCTTGGTTGCATTTATTCCTATTTTTATGCTATTGTAACAAGTTATTTTATTAACTTCTCTTTTGATACCTCATTATTAGTGTATATAAATGTAACATTTTTGTATTAATTTTGTATCCTATAATTATTCTGAATTCATTTACTCTAACAGTTTTTTTATAGTCTTTAAGGTTTTCTATGTAAAATATCATGTCATTTGTAAATACTGACAATATTATTTTTTCCTTTCCAATATGGATGCCTTTTATTTATTTTATTGATTAATTGCTTGGCTGGGACTTTCTATACTATGTTGAATAGAAGTGGCCAGAGTGGGCATTCTTGTCTTGTTTCTGATCTTGGAGAAAAAGCTTTTACCTTTTCATCACTGAGTGTGATGTGAGCCCTGGGCTTATCATATATGGCCTTCATTATGTTGAGGGATGTTCCCTCTATATCCACTTTGTTGAGACTTTTTATCATAAAGGGATGTTGAAGTTTGTTAAGTGTTTTCCTGCATCTGTTGAGATGATCGTGTGATTTTTATTCTTCATTTTGTTAATATTGTGTATCACATTGACTGAATTCAGACTTTAAACCATCCTTGCATCCTTGGATTAATGTATTGTTAAATTTGGCTTGCTAATGTTTTGTTGAGATTTTTGCATCTATATTCACCAGAGGTATTGACCTGAGATTATCTTTTCTTGCAGTATCTTTGTTTGGTTTTGATATTAGGGTAATACTGGCCTCATAAAATGTTTGGAAGATTCCCTCCTTTTCTGTTTTTGGGAAGAGTTTGGGAAGGATTCGTGTTAATTCTTTGAATGTTTAGTTGAATTTACCAGTTGAGGCATCTGGTCCTGGACTTTTGTTGGTTGGAGGTTTTTGATTACTGAATCAATCTCCTTATTAGCATTCAGTTTGCTAAGATTTTCTATTTTGCTATGATTCAGTCTCAAATGTTGTATATTTCTAGGAAGTAACATCAATTTTTTATATTGTTCAATTTGTTGGCATATACAGCAAGTCTTCAAATAATGTTATTTCATTCAACATTGTTTTGTTATAATGTTAATGAGATGCCTTAGGAATTTAACTTATGTTTATATAAATTTGCCTATGGTAAAATTGGTTTCATTATTCATTGATTTGCTTAAAGTTACAGAAACTATTGATGATGCTATCTATACTAATAATAGGGTAATATGCTAATTTGACCAGATAGACCATACGTCTTCTGGATGTTATTCCGGACATCCTTCCTGACAAAGTCAGTACCTGGGCAAAGCCGCCTGGGTCCCGGGTGCCGTTGGCTGGCCGGAGGAGGGAAGTCTGTGTCCCAGGTGCCAGAGGAAAGCCAGTGCTGGCAGCCAGGGGAAGGAAGGCCTACTCTTGCATGAATTGTCATGCATTGGGCCTCTAGTTTAGGAATAATTGATCATAGTAGTTTGATCAATTATCAATAATTGATCATATATACTTTGGTATTTCTGTGGTATCAATTGTAATATCTTTTTCATTTTTTATTTATTTGTGTTCTCTCTCTTTTTTCTTAGTAAAAAAAAAAAGTGTCCATTTTGTTTATCTTTTCAAAGAACCAGCTCTTACTTTTATTGATCTTTTCTACTGTCTTTTGGGGCTCTATTTTATTTATTTCTGTTCCAATCTTTTCTATTGCTTTCCTTCTACTAAATTTGAGCTTCATTTTCTTTTTCTTTTTCTAGTTACTTGAAGTGTAAAGTTAGACGGTTTATTTGAGACTTTTCTTGTTTCTTAAGGTAGGCATTTATTGCTATGAGTTTTCCTTTTAGAACTGCTTTTGCTGCATTCCATATATTTTGGTATGTCACATTTTCATTTTCATTTGTCTCCTGGTATTTTTCATTTTCTTTTTATGTCTTCTATGATTAATTGGTTGTTCAATGGCATATTGTTTAATCTCCACATATTTTCAAAATTTCCAGTTTTCTTCATGTAATTAATTTTTAGTTTTATATCATTGTAGGAAAAGATGCTTGATATGATTTGAATCTTCCTAAATTTATTAAGACTTGTTTTGTGTACTAATATATAATCTAATCTAGAAAATATTTCATGTACACTTGAGAAGAATGTGTTTTCTTTTGCTTTTGGGTGAAATGTTTTATAAATATCTGTTAAGTCCATCTGGGCTGAAGTGTCATTTAAGGTCAGTATGTCCTTATTGATTTTCTGTCTGGATGATCTATTCATTGATATAAGTGGGGTACTAAATCCCATACTATTATTATAACACTTTTATTTCTACCTTTAGATCTGTTAATATTTGCTTTTTATATTTTGGTGCTCCTGTGTTTGGTGCATAAATATTATAAATGTTACATCTTCTTGTTGGATTGACTCCTTTATTATATAACTCCCTTCTTTGTCCCTTATTACAGTCTTTGTTTTAGAGTCTATTTTGTCTGACATAGCTACTCCAGCTTTAATCTGAGTTCCATTTGCATATAGATTGGTTTGGTTGTTTTTTAAAGAATTTTAATCCATTCAATGACTCTATGCCTTTTGATTGGAGAATTTAGTTCATTTAAATTTAAAGTAATTATTGATAGGGATGTTGCTATTTTGTTAATTGCTTTATGGCTGTTTTCATAGTTTCTCTCTGTTTCTTTCTTTTTCTATTGCTCTCTTTCTTTGTGATTTGATGACTTTCTCTAGTAGTATGCTTGTATTCCTTTCTCTTTATGTATTTACTGTAAGCTTTTACTTTGTGATTTCTAGGAGACTTCCATATAATATGTTATTTTTATAACAATCTATTTTAAGTTGATAACAACTTAAGTTTGATCTCATTATCAAACTCAGCATTATTCCTCTCTCCCCATGTTTCATATTTTTGATGTCATAAGTTACATATTTTTATCTTGTGTATCTCTTAATTATTGTAACCACTGTTATTTTTACTACTTTTGCCTTTTAACCTTATATGAACTTTATAAATGATTAAGCAACTATCTTTACTATGTCTTTACCTTTTCAGTGAGATTTGTTATTTTATGTGTTCCGTTTACTTAGTGCCCTCTTTCTGTTCAGCTTACATAAGTCCCTTTAACACTTTTTGTAAGACCAAATTAGTGGCAATGACCTTCTTTAGCTTTTGCTTGTCTGGAAAACTCTGCATCTCCCTTTGACAGCTGAATAATTTTACTTGGTACAATATTCTTGGTTGGAAGTTGTTTTTCACCACATTGAATGTATTTTGCTACTCCCTTCAGACCTATCAACTTTCTGCTGAAAAATCTACTGATTGTCTTATGGAGTTCCCTTTTATGTAACAAGTTTTTTTTTTTTCCCCCTGTTGCTTTTCATATTCTCCCCTTGTCTTTGACTTTTGAAAATTTAATTATAATGTGATTTGTTGTGGCTCTCTTTGGGTTCCTCTTATTTGGAACTCCCTGGGCTTACTGGATCTGGATGACTGTTTTCTTCCTCAAATTATGCAAGTTTTCAGCCATAACATCTTCAAATAAAAAGTTATAATAGTTTCAATAATACCTAAAGCTGTTCAAATGTTAATAAAGGTTTTGAAAAAAAATTATTTAATTTAAGTTCTTAAAGAACTTTGCATAGAGTTACTTCTTAGAATAAGCTTAGATGAAAACGAGGCATTTTGGAGAATTTTAAAAATGAGTGATTGGAGGATCCCTTCAATATATCCTTCTTGTATTAATAGTCTTGGCCAGGCTTTTAGCAGGAGATGAACGCTAGACTATTCAAAATTGAGCTTTCTATCCAGTTTCTCTCACAGATATTCCACATTTTTTTACTGAAGAAAAGATCTGCTGTGTAGATGACAAAGATGTTGTTTCGTTGTAAAATAAGAGGACTTTTCTAATATTTTTACCTTAATGAAGAGTCACTTTACCTGTGTACAACAGTGAACTAAGTGAGCAGTTTTAATAAACATATCAAGAGCAATTCTCAGAAAGCAATTCAGTGTTGGCACAAATTGATGGAAATGCCAGAACTCAGTTCCATAAGGCAAAAAGGGCATACCTATTATCAAAGGTTATGAGGATAAGAGGTACCAAAGGTGTCTGTTAACCACAGAAGATCCTCATCATGATCCCTGTAAAGTTCAATTTTGAGATCATCTGCCTATTAAGGGTTAATTAGGTAAATCACAAATTGTGACCCTAAGGAACTAAATATGGCAATCAGTTAAGCAGACTAGTTTAATGTTATACATTTAGATGTCAAAGTGTGCCTGCCAAAATTGATCATTTTGGTTTTAGGAAAATTAATATTTAGTTGATTTTCTTGACATAAATTGATCAATAGGTTGAATTGCTTGTCAGAGCCACTTATATGACCTTATAGAAGGCATGTCATCAACACATGAGAGGTGCTTGTCTTGCTGTGGCTAGGTCACCTAAAGACAACCAGTTTGTTCAGTTATAAAGTTAAAAGGAGATCACTTGGGATATAGCCCTGTTTCATGCCATTTAAAATAGATATTTCATCTGTCAAAAAGAAGGCCTTTCTTATCCATGTTAATTTGTGCCAGATTGTCTAGCAGTAATGGCTCTGAGAGAGAATTATAAGCCTTGAATCTATGTTGAGGTCATACACTTAGGCCTCTTTATGGATTCAATGACCAATGATAAATCAATAAGTTTCATGAAAAGTCTAAAAACACTCCTAAGTGATTGAAAGATGCAGTTCGTCTCCAGAAATATATGCTGCATGCTGATTTCTCATCTCTCTTTTACTTGTCCAAACCCATTTTCCCAATCTACTCTCATTTCTCTTTTTCTATATTATCTTATAGATATTTTAACATATGTCTTATAGCCTAAATAAGCTTTCTGCTTTATTGGATCAACCAAATCTTACATTCTGTAAATATATGAGTGTTCTAAAGATTTGCTAAATAAAATTGTTAATGAATGGTGTGTAAATGAATAAATGGATTAAGTATTTTCTACTTTGGTTATGATCAAATATAGTTTCTAACCATTCAGTTTAGAGACATAGAAAGAAAAAAAAACTAAAGGTGAAAGAACATGATGAGTGTGATCTGTGCCCTTTAGCTTAAGAGGATGTTTTGGATTTTTGTAAAGAAAAGTTAGGACCATAATCACTCCAGATTTTCTAGGTGCAGATTGTTAAAAATGAATGGGCTTCATTAGCACTTGTCATAAAGTTTCTGACCTTGTCACCTTGGCCAAGCCATTGTAATGTTTCAGTTGGGTTCCTCTAATGTTGTCTTCCTGCAGAATAGCCAAAGAACACCAAGACCATGAATACTAAAGGCCATGAATTCCTTAATTTTCTAATTTCTGTCCTGGTTCCAATGTGTGTATCTAGGTGTTTATTTAGCTTCAAAAGGTTTTCAGTTAACTAATAATGTCTTATATTTAGATGCCAGCTCTCTTTCAGTACATTACACAGCCAAGTCAACATTTTCTACCTCATGGCATACATACAGAGTGATGATGTCATACTCTGAAAAAAAAATGGAGAAAGCTATTTTTGTTTATGGGCTATATGAGCCACCATGGGGGCTGAAAGCGGTCCAACCTCAGCACAATGGTAACACTGCATTCTGGGATGTGACAGAAAGAAGTTGGGGAAGCTCTAGTCTTTAGTATACACAATAAAATTTTGAACTAGAAAAGTAGTTATCAGGTCCAGTTTTTCATTCCCAGGAATTAGATTTAATCACTCTAAACATCCAAAACAGTGGTTGTTTAACCTATGTCCTGTGGTAGAAACACTGTGTCCAGAAATCCTTTGTCATCCACCTTGCTCTCCACTGTTTATAGTCAGCTCCTTTATCTTAAATAAAAATCAATGTTCTTATAAAAACTATCCTTCAAACTTTGAGTAAGTCACTTCTCAGTCTATTTTCATGTAAATAAGGCCAATCCTTTCTACCATTTTTCTCAGGGCTGGTTTCTTGTTTTGCCAATATTTTATTTTATCTTACTCTATTTTATTTTGAGTACTTTACTGTAATTCCTCCACATATTCTTTAAAATGCAGAAATCAAAACTTCACAAATTAAACTATAGAAATCTAGCCATCACACTATATGTTCATATGGGCTTACTTACCTCTTACTGTTGTCTACCAACATTCACAAGTATTATTCCATTGTAAATGTAGTTGATTGATATCATTTACACTTATTCTTAATGGATGAGAAAATGTGAATGAGGAACTCAAATAATAAAACTATAAATATTAATAACAATCATAGCTGTCATTGAATAAAACATTGCATTTAATTGGGCTTGACACATTTTCTCATTTGATCCTCACAACACCTAACAGGTAGATATATATTATTAGTATTCCCACGTCAGATGAGGAAACTGTGACCCGAGTGCATTAGGTTACCTGTACAGGGCTGGTCTTGGATTTAAGCAGATTAGTTCTCTGACCACTATCCCTTACTCTCGCTTAGAATAGTAGTTCAGAATAATGGCCAGGCCAATTTGCGCTGTATATTATTCTGGTTCTTTTACTACTTACCCTGATGTAGAAGCAAAATCATCTTAAAAGGTGATGTTTACCTCAAATTTTGTCCATTACCTCCTTAAGAGGACCAGTACCTCCTTAAGAGGACCAGTATAACTCCAAAAGAGTTAATGCTCCTCAAAATATGCTTCTAAACATATTTTTCCTAATCAATTACAGTCATTTTTAATTGAGTTATACTTGACATATAACATTATTTTGATTTTGAGTGTACAACATAATGGCTCAATATCTATAATAATAAAAGCATAAGATGCTAATTAGACCAGACATCCTTCTGGACGTCCTTCCAG
Organism: Myotis nattereri; assembly: GCF_964212035.1. NCBI lineage: Eukaryota > Metazoa > Chordata > Mammalia > Chiroptera > Vespertilionidae > Myotis > Myotis nattereri. The sequence continues at coordinate 87,098,155 of NC_138075.1, forward strand.
ATGACCTTCTGGATGAAGCCGCAGTGGCAGGGCCTGAGGTAGAGGCTCACAGCCACCGCACCGAGGCAGAGGTAGCCACTGCAGCGGCGGGGGCTAAACCCCTTGCATGAATTTCGTGTATCGGGCCTCTAGTTTGTATATATTGCAAAATGATCACCATAATAAGCCTAGTTAATATGTATCACCACACATAGTTACGATTTCCAACCTGTGATGAGAACTTTTAATATCTTCTCTCTTCGCAGGTTTCAAATATGCAATACAGTATTATTAACTAAAGCTACCATGCTGTAGATGCCCCCGCCCCATTGCCTCCCTCCACCCAGTTCCTGCCCCATCCCAGGCCTTCAACCTTCTATTGTCTGTGACCAGAGCTAATGCATATATGCATTTAAGTTATTTGGTTTCTCTCTCCTCTCCCCCTGCTACTCCCTTCCCTCTGAGTTTCATCGGTCTGTTCCATGTTTCCGTGCTTCTGGTTCTATTTTATTTATCAGTTTATTTTGCTCATTAGATTACTTGTTCATTTATTTTGGTTCTTAGATTCAGTTGTTGATGGATATGTATTTATTGCCATTTTATTATTCATATTTTTTATTTTTCCTCCTCTTCCTCCTCCTCTTCCTCCTCCTCTTCCTCCTCCTCTTCCTCATTTTCCTCCTCCTCCTTCTTCTTCATCTTCTTCCTCTTCTTAAAGAATACCCTTCAACATTTCATGTAATACTGGTTTGGTGGTGAGAAACTCCTTTAACTTTTTCTTATTGGTGAAGCTCTTTATCTGATCCTCAATTCTAAATGAGAGCTTTGCTGGGTAGAGTAATCTTGGTTGTAGGTCCTTGCTCCACATCATTTTGAATATTTCTTGCCATTCCCTTCTAGCCTGCAAAGTTTCTGTTGAAAAATCAGACAGTCATATGGGCGCTCCCCTATAGGTAACAAACTGCTTTTGTCTTGCTGCTTTTTAGATTCTCTTTCTGTCTTTAACCCTTTTTTTATTTTGAGGGTGTCTTTTTAAATTCCACATCTAAATGAGATGACACGGTATGTATTTGTCTTTCTCTGTCTATTTCACTTAACATAATGCCCTCAAAGTCCATCTATGTTGTCACAAATAGCAATATTTCATTTTTTACTGGCTGAATAATGTTTTATTGTAAATATGTGCCGTATTTCTTTATCCATTTATTCACTATGGACACTTAGGTTGCTTCCACACTCCGGCTATTGTAAATAGTGATGCCATGAGCATGGGGTGCAGATATCTTTTGAGTTCATGTTTTCATTTTCCTCAGATAAATACATAGATGTAGAATTGCTGAATCATATATAGCTCTACTTTTCCATTTTTTTTGAGGAATCTCCATTCTGTATCCCATAGTGGCTGCATCAATTTACATTCTCACCAATTACCCTCACAGTGCATGAGCATTCTCTTTTCTCTAGATCCTCACCAATATTTACTGGTATATCTTGTCTTTTTCATAATAGCCATTCTAGCAGGTAGGAGGTAATATATGGACATCTTACTTCTAGGAAAAATCTTATTTATTAAACAAATGTTTACATAACACTCACTATGTGTCCAAATACTCATCTAGGTGCTTTTAAAATATAACATATATAAGCCTCTAAAGTAGGCACTGCTTTCAAAATGTGGAGAAACTGAGGTCAAATAAGTTAAATAATTGCCCAAAGTCACAGAAATAGTATGGAAGTAGGACTGAGACCTGAACCTGAGACCAAGCCCTTAACCACTCTACAGTCCTCCATTGCTTGCTGAGCAATGTGTTATTTATAAAATGTAGGATGACTATTTTAACTCTGTTATTGAATTTAAAACTGTAAAGTGTGTGTTTGTTAGCAGGTGTGTGTAGGTGTGTATAGGTAGACATGTGCCTTTATACACCTTTTAAAAATTTAAATGGAAATGAAAACACACCTTCTAACCCAGAGATGGCTTATTCATCTACACTAATAAAAGAGAAAGATGCAAATTGACCATACCTTTGTGATACCCACCAGCTAATCAGGAGTGAGTGTGCAAATTAGCAGGACAAAGATGGTAGCAGCCACAGAGCCAGCCAGAGCAAGCGGGAAGCTTGGGTCACCCCTGGCAACAGAGGAAGCCAAGCTTCCCACCTGCCCAGGCTGGCTGCCAAAGGAGGGGCCTGTGAGCTGAGGACACGGAGCTGGCCCGGTTGCGCAGGAGGCTTGGGTCACCGTTGCCCAGGCTGGCCGCTGAGGGAGGGGCCTGCATATGGCCATCAGTCCCTCACCCAGGCTGGCCAAGCACCCCAGTTGGGACCCCCACCCTGAAGTGGGTGTGGGCAGCCTGAAAACTGCCTTCAACCCCTCACCCAGGCTGGCCACTCTCCCTCAGCGGGGACCCTCACCCCATGGGGGTGTGGCTGGCCTTCTGCCCCAGCCCCTTGCCCAGGCCAGCACCATCCCCAGTGTGGACCCCCATTCCAATAGGGGCATGGCTGGCCTGCAAACCACCACAGGCCCCTTATCCAGGCCGCCCCATCCCCCAAGGGAGCCCCCACCCTGATTCAGGACACCCTTCAGGGCAAACCAGCCAGCCCCCCACCCATGCACCAGGCCTCTATCTATACTAATAAAAGGGGAATATGCTAATTAGACTGGGAGACCTTCCAGGAGACCTTCCAGTTCTTCTGGACAAAGCCATGGTGGCAGGGCCAAGGTAGAGGCGGATAGGGGCCAAGGGGGGAGGGCAGTTGTGGGTGATCAGGCCAGGATGGGACGGCAGTTGTGGGTGATCAGGTCGGTTGCGGGGGGGGGGGGGGGGGCAGTTGGGGGCAAGCAGGCCAGCAGGTAGAGTGGTTAGGGGAAATCAGACAGGCAGGCAGGTGAGTGGTTAGGAGCCAGCAATCCCAGATTATGAGAGGGGTCCCAGATTGGAGAGGGTGCAGGCCGGGCTGAGGGACACTCCTCTACACCTTGTGCACGAGTTTCGTGCACCAGGCCACTCGTAGTAACTCATCATCTGCCTCTGCCTTCATCACTGGAGAGGATATTATTCAGCTACGACATATCTGTCATTTTTTATGGCAACTGTGTAAACACATCACCATTACTTTACATTCTCAACTGTTGGTCATGGCATCTCTCATGAAAAGGCTGTTCAGTTCAATTTAAACAAAGAGTTTTATCCATGACAGACACCCTCTACCTGATTAATTTTAAATAATGTAATTTGCCAAAACCGGTTTGGCTCAGTGGATAGAGCGTCGGCCTGCAGACTCAAGGGTCCCAGGTTCGATTCTGGTCAAGGGCATGTAACTTGGTTGCGGGCACATCCCCGGTGGGAGATGTGCAGGAGGCAGCAGATCGATGTTCTCTCTCATCGATGTTTCTAACTCTCTATCTCTCTCCCTTCCTCTCTGTGAAAACTCAATAAAATATATTTAAAAATAAATAAATAAATAATGTAATTTGAAAGATTTTGAAGTTCCTTCCTATCTAATTTCCCTAAAAGAGGCCCAGGACATTTTGACCTTTGCTGAAATCAGAATATATTTCAATTTGGGGAAAGAAAAGGAGTGTTCCTTCTTTCAGCTTCTGAAAGCACCTAAAACAAGGCACTCCAGTCAGATGCCAAGTGTAATATTAAAGGTACTACATGTGAATGCAGGTATGCCTGGAGAAGCACAGGCAACACTGCTAAGAACAGGTACTTGGTGTGTTTTGGACACACACCCACCACAGTCGAGGAAGAGCTCTGGGCATCCGAGTCACAGGGCCTTGGTTCAAATCCCAGCTCTGCCGCCTGCGATCTGTATTACTTATCCCTTCAGAGCCTCAGGTCCTTCTGTTGGATAATGGAGAGGCAAATAATTGGCAAGGTTGCTTTAAATATGAGATATAGCAAAGCAATTAGCCTGGCTCTTTGTAAGTACATATATTAAAATGCTATTTCTTATTATGAAGGTCCATGTTCCTATTTACAATGTTGTGGTGGGAAGTTAAAGAGAAAAAGGAAATGCTTTTGGCATCTTCAAAAGAAGGCTCTGGCGCCCATTCTGTGCTCGGAAGCTGGAGGCTAATGTTGGGTGACCAAACGTACTAACCCAACACACTACATGCAGTAATGCCGGGTCACATGTTGGCTATAACGCCCTGGTTCAGTGTGAGGTGTTTTATTTGAAACAAAAACAAGACACGCAACTTCAGGTACTACCTGCGCTTCCAGGATGCGGAAAGCTTATCCAAAGTGGGATCATGGCGATGTGCAAGGTGTCGTAGGAGCATGTATAGTCTGTGCACCTTCCCAGATGTAGCAGACTGTGATTAATTATATCTCAACAAAAATTGCTCTTATTTAAAGCAAGCTTGGAAACAATATCTCTAACCCTTCTTTAATCATATCTTCTGATGGGAGAACGTTCTTATGCACATCAGCTCAGCTCACTTCCTTCCAGAAGGACTGACATCTTAAACTGCACTAAACAATGAATCACCTTGTCAAATAAAGTGCAAAATGGAAAACCTGTTACCAAACTCATCTGATATAATGACATTTACAACAACATGTTTGAGGTGATAAACCGACAATAATAATTATATTTCCTTTAGACTTTGATTTTACTTGGAAAGTTCGATGCAATCATACTTTCTTCCTTCAAGAAAATTTTACACCCCGACATTTAATTTCTGAAACTTCAAACCTTCTATGAATGTGCAAATCACAGTTGGCATTAAAAGAAGCGCGCCCGGAGCCTGGAATAATGATGGAAGCATTTGAATTCAGAAATGACAAATAGAGCACTTTTCTCTCGCTAACAACAAGGTTTTGCTGGTGGACTCTCTTGCAGAGAATAAAAGCAGAATCAAGGTCATGTAAAACACCAGATTACAGCTGCATGCGTAGCACTTTTGTACATCGTAAGCACTGAATTATTCTGAAATGAATAACCCTTTCTGGGAATTTTCCATGTAACATTCTGAGCATTTGGAAGACTGGGTGGGGTCATAACCCTCACAGCGCAGGCAGGGATTTCCCGGGCCTGAGTTTCCAGGTCCTGCAGACTGCCTGCTCCCGCTCTGCCCTGCAGTCCTGCTTGTGACCAGGAGCCCTCACCGCTCCTGGCCAAGGCCTGGCTTCCCTGTGGGCAGCCCAGCAGGGGATCCTCCCTCACTTTCCCACACTCGCATGGCCCCGGCAGTTGTATTCACAGCCTGTGGCTCGTACTCACTAGCCTTCTACATCCACTTTGCTACTTATCAGGCGCTCTGGCTAAAAGTTCAGCAGAGGAAACATTTTAAACTTTTGAGGAACATCAGATTTGATTTGTTATTTGCAGGTTCCAGTTATCCATGCTCTGTCTCAGAACTCCCCAGAGATACCAGCATGGGCTTTATCTCTTTCCAGAATATTCGTGATGACAAAACCTCCTTATGACCCAACCAGTTTAGAGATTAAGAGACAACATAAAAACTAAGTCTCATGTAAAAATGGGGCCTTTATTTCTAGATGTAACTGAGCAGATAATTGTTTATTTTGTATGTCTAGGAAGATGTAAACTTACATAAGTGAAGGACATACAGCTTTTTCTCTGTGATCCCTCCAATCTTACATGCCCTCTCAGGATGGAAATGATAAACTACCAGGTGTACTGGTTAATAATGCAGATTTTGCAATCAAAGAAAACAGGATAATTTCAAGAGAAACATCAGAAGTGCTTTATTTAAAGTAATGTCCAACACTAACTACACATTTCCCCCATCTTTCAGGTAATTTGTGGATACCATCCCAATAGAAATTTTCTTGTTTTGAGGCAAACCATTCAGAAACCCAATTTTCCACTTCTTCGTACATTTTGAAGTGCTGCTCAGAAAGTGCATGTGCCATGGATCGGTATAAGTGATAATCTGAAGGAGCAAGGTCTGGTGAATACGGCGGGTGGGTTAATACTTCCCAGGCAAGATCTTTTAACGTGTCCCTAACTGGTTTTGAAGTGTGTGATGGTGCATCATCATGAAGCAAAATCACTTTGCCGTGTCTTCTGGCACATTCTGGTCGTTTCATGATCAAAGCGTGGTTCAAACTGATTCTTTGTTGTTAGTAGCGATCAGTATTAACGGTTTCACCTGGTTTTAGAAGCTCATAACACACCACACCTTCCTGATGCCACCCACAGAGCATTGTCTTCTTTCCAAAGTGATTTGGCCTTGCAGTTGATGTTGATGGTCGACCTGGATCAACCCATGATTTTGTGGGTTTGGGATTCTCAAAATAAATCGACTTTTCATTGCCAGTCAAAATTCAATGCAAAAAAGACTTCCTTTTGTGCTGTTGAAGCAACATTTTACTGATAACTTTTCGGTTTTTCATTTGTCTTTTTGTTCAGTTGATGTGGCAACCATTTTCCTTCCTTTAAAATCCTTCCCATTGCTTGTGAATGATTGGAAATTGTTTGCTGAGCAACGTTTAATCTTTCTGCAAGTTGTTTTTGAGTTTGACACGCATCTTCATCCAACAATGCTTGTCATTGTTGGTCTTCAACCTTTTTCGGTTTACCTGGACATTCTTTGTCTTTCACATCGAAATCATCACTTTTAAAGCATTTAAACCAGCGTCACAAGTATCTTGAGATGGTGCATGTTCACCATAAGCTTCCTGAAGTATCCGATAACTTTTTCTTCAAAATAAAGTAATGAATTAAAACTTCCCGTAAATGCTCTTTTTTTTGGCACGAAATTCGACATTTTTAAGTGTAAAAATATCTATGATGTTAACACCTTCAGAAAATTTGACATATGAAGTTTTAAAGATTGCTGTCAATACAACAAAATAGCATACATATCAAATTGCATATATATCAACATGTGTAACTCCATCTATTGAAAAGAATCTGCATTGCTAACTGGTACATCGGCAGCTCAGTTGGTTAGAGTGTCATCCAGATACAACAAGGTTGCAGGTTCGACCTCTGGTCAGGGCACATACAAGAAGCAACCAATGACTGCACAAATAAGTGGAACAACAAATCAATGTGCTCTCTCTTCCTTTCTCTAAAATCAATCAATAAAAAAAACCATAATACTTTAGACCTAAGTTGTGAAAAGCGTTTATTAAATTGCTTGTTTGAAATATTTTGCCTACAGCGGCATCAGCTATTAGATTCCAAATTCCTAGTGATCTGTATTTTGTTCTTCTAATGTTAACACCATATGTTCCAAAATAGTAGTGCTCAACAAACTGGTTGATGTTAAAATGAATATTAATATTTAAATAAAGGATATAAATAAGATAGGGTCCCTATGGAGTAGCATTCTAAAGAAAGAATATAGATAATTTTAAAAATCAGGAAAATCCGCTAGTCATTAGTATACCTCTACTAACGGCCAGACTTCGGAAGGCGAAGTAGCTAAATGCCTACTTCAAGGTCATTTTTTCATCCCTAAACTTGCTAATAATTAATGATTGGGTAATCATGGAGGTTTCCAGCATTCCTAGTCAAAGTAACATTAGTGATACAAACAAAATATATTATTAAAATTTACTGTTAATATCTAAGTATTCATTTTCAACTATAGCAGCGGTTCTCAACCTGTGGGTCATGACCCCTTTGGCAGTCGAACGACCCTTTCACAGGGGTCGCCTAAGACCATCCTACATATCAGATATTTACATTACGATTCATAACAGTAGCAACATTACAGTTATGAAGTAGCAACGAAAATAATTTTATGGTTGGGTCACAACATGAGGAACTGTATTTAAAGGGCCAGAAGGTTGAGAACCACTGAACTATAGCTAAGGATTCTAGATGTAATTTGGCATAAAAATCTACTTTATGCTTTAAATTCTACAGTCAGTTAAAATAAAAATATATATCATCACAAGAATAACTGCTACAGTATCTGATAATTATGAAAGCTATTCATCTTATTATGTATAAATGCCACTGTGAAGAACTCTCAACTATTTAAATAAGTAAGGATTGGCAGGTAAACAAACAAAAAAAGCCTTTAGAATGTATATTTAAATTTTAGTTAAACCCTATTTAGGTTATAATTTTGAGAAAATAATTCTCTTTTTGAATTGTTTGTATCGTGTCCAGATGAATTGAAAGGAAAAAGCCAAATTTCATACCTTGAAAATTTCTAATGAGGCAAAACTTCCAAAGGCATGATTAATAGCACCCATGACAAGCCACCTTTGGTCCGATCATACCACAGCCTACAAAGGGCATGAAGACAAGGAGAGGCTGCGGGAGAAAAAGCAGGAAAGCCGGCCCGCCTCGCTCCTGTGCTGAGGGAAGCAGCCTTGCCCTCACGGCGGGGCTGTCTAGTGGCCGGCTGGGCTGCAGAATTGTTTCTTTACTGTGGTTTCAAACTTCCCAAAGCAACTACTAAAATTTTCCATGACAAAACAGTAGACATAATTAAACTGATTTATTCAAATATTAGATTTACTTTTTTAATGCAGATGTTCTTTTTATAATGAACTAAATATTAAATTTAACAATTCAGCACTAATCCAGAGGAGGCATTAGGGATGCACCTAGTAGTAAGCAAGAGAGGCCTCTCTGAGAAGGTGGCTTCAAGCTGAGACCTGAAATAAAGAACAGGCCTCTCAGGCAGTGGTCCCGGGAGGAGCGTCCAGCACATGGGGAGACAGGGCAGAGGCCCGCAGAGAGCAGCCAGTGGACCACATTGGAAAGGGAGACAGATGTGGCTGCAGCACAGGAGGCAAAGGGAAAGGATCTCTGATGAGGACTGAGAGACAGGTGGAGCCAGATGCTAGGCCTCCTCGCCCATTCTCATGCCCTTCCTCTACCATCCCGCCTCCCTGGCCCCCTTCATTCCACCCTCCGCACCCTGCACAATGGTCTCTTTACAGTGAAATTGCATGTTATCACTTCTCTGCTTAACATCCTTCCATGGTTTCCTTAGCACAGAATGCCACCCAAACTCCTTGCCATGACGCAGAGGCCTGCCCCTGCCCCCTCCCCCCCGCCCCGACTTCCCTGGACCATCTCCCCTTCAGGACTCTCTCCCCTCCACTGACTAATGTCCAGCCTCTTCTCTGCTCACTCACACACAAGCTCTGTGCATCTGGACTGTTACCCATGCTGTTCCCTCTGCTAGGGCCCCTTCCCTTCAGCTCTTTGCATGATGCCCAACTCTTTTCTGCGGGTTCAACCTCACCCTTTAGGGCCTTCTCTGGTAATTACCAAAATGAAATCTCCCTCCCTCTACCCCATGCTAATATCTCTCATCAGCTATTTTCCCCTTTGAATTTCTTTTTACTTTTAAGATTTCTGTTTTTGTTTTGTTTTGTTTTAATTTAAGTGCCTTATTGTTTAATGTGTTACATGAGTCTCCTTTTCTTCCCATTGACCCCTCCCCAACCACTCCTATCCCCCAGCACATGCCCTCACTCCCCTACTGTCTGTGTCTGTTGGTTATGCTCATATGCATGAATACAAGTCCTTTGGTTGATCTCTTATCCCCTTACCCGTTGCCTTCCCTCATAGTTTGGACAGTCTGTTCGATGCTTCTATGTCTCTGGTTCTATTTTTGTTCATTAGTTTATGTTGTTCATTATATTCAACAGATGAGTGAGATCATGTGGTACTTATCTTTCTCCAACTGGCTTATTTCACTTAACATAATGCTCTCCTGTTCCATCCATGCTGTAAGAATTCCTTCTTTTTTACAGCAGCATAGTATTCCATTGTGTAGATGTACCACAGTTTTTTAATCCACTCATCTGCTGATGGGCACTTGGGCTGTTTCCAAATCTTAGCTATGGTGAATTGTGCTGCTATGAACATAGGGGTACACATATCCTTTCTTATTGGTGTTTCTGATTTCTTGGGGTATATTCCTAGAAGTGGGATCACTGGGTTAAATGGGAGTTCCATTTTTAATTTTTTGAGGGAACTCCATACTGTTCTCCACAGTGGCTGCACCAGTCTGCATTCCCACCAGCAGTGCACAAGGGTTCCTTTTTCTCCACATCCTCTCCAGCACTTGTCGTTTGTTGATTTGTTCTTTTCTTGTTTATTAACTGTCTTCCCCATCAGACTGACAGCTACCTGAAGGCTGCTGCCAAATTCATTTTCTTTACCATTAATGTGGGAAACTGTTTATTGCCTTCACTATCTGATAAGCATAGACAGAGCACTTCCCGAAACCCCGGAAGGCTGGGTGCCTTTGAAGCCCTAGCAAAGCCCGGAGCTAGGCGCCACCTCTGTTTGTCCAGACAGTGGTAGCTGAAACTACTCCCCCATTTATTATTATGTAAATCCTTGCTGATGGGTTAGTCTGCCTGTTAATGGGGGGTCGCTTGCCTAAGGGCTACTCCAGATCAATAAAAGATTGGAGCAGCCTGAGCATGGGTGGAAGTCCCTCTCCTTGAGTTGGACTTGCCCGCCTGGACCTCTGATATTGCAAAATTATCTCGTGTCTTTTCTCTCATTTGTTGTGCGGCTCCTCTTTCAGGTACCGAACCCTACTCCACGCGGGTCGTGGAAGGAAAAACACTCAACACATTAATAGCCTCAACACCCAGCAAGATGCCTGGCAATGGTGGGCCTTCAATAAATATCCATTGAATAGGAAATAGAAAAATAAAAACAACAGTAATCCTTTAAGTTAAAACCCAGTAGGGGAATAAACAAATCATATAATAGTAACACATGAAATGAATAGTTCCCACTACTAACTATTCACTATATGCCATACAGTGTGCTCAATGGTTTATTTCATTTATTGCCCATAACACATCTATAGGAAAGACATTACTCTCCCAGTGTATTTCTTAAACAACTAAGAAACTGGAAGCTTTGCCCTAACTGGTTTGGCTCAGTGGATAAAGCGTCGGCCTGCAGACTGAAAGGTCCCAGGTTCTATTCCGGTTAAGCGCATGTACCTTGGTTGCGGGCACATCCCCAGTGAGAGGTGTGCAGGAGGCAGCTGATCAATGTTTCTCTCTCATCGATGTTTGTCTATCCCTCTCCCTTCCTGCCTGTAAAAAATCAATAAAATATATTTTTTTAAAAAAGAAACCAGAAGCTTAGACAGAAGAGGTACCTTGCCCAAAGTTGTACTTGATAAGTGGTAGAATCAAGGGAAGGACTTGAATTCCATACTCAAAATAAAGACTTCCTTCCCTCCCTCCCTTTCTTCCTTCCTTCCTTCCTTCCTTCCTTCCTTCCTTCCTTCCTTCCTTCCTTCCTTCCTTCCTTCCTTCTCTTCTTCCTTCCTTCCTTCATCCCTGGCTCCCTTCCTCTCTCCCTCCCTCTCCTTCACTCCCTCCCCATCTCCCCCACTGCCTCCTTTCCTTCCTTTCTTTCTAATGCTCACCTGAGGATATGTTTTTATTGCTTTTTTAGAGAGAGAGAGAAGCAGCAATGTGAGAGAGAAACATCAAACTGTTACCTCCCGTACCCACCCTGAACCCACAACCTGGGTATGTGCCCTGATTGGAAATTGAGTCCACAAGCTTTTGGTGTAAGGGATGATGCTCAGACCAACTGAGCCACCCAGTCAGGGCTCCAATCCTTTATTTCGTTGACCTCTGGGAGGCACTAAAGATGCTTTGAGAAAAGTAAAATGATTCTTAAAATATTTTATTGGTAGAGTATTCATTCCAGGAATTATAATAGATCATTTGTAATTTTAACTCTGTGAAACTTAAATGGAGCTGATAGTCAATTTCCCTCCCAGACAGCTTGCCCGAGGACTCCATTTCCGATCCCATTCCCTCAATTAGAGAGAACTGGTTAGCTCTAAAATGCGAAATGCTCCTCTGACACACAAATACCCACAAGGACAATTAACATGATAAAATCTTAGACTAAATGTGAAATAAAGGAAAATATAATTTCTTCTGAATGTATATAATTATATTTAGACATAAAATCATGCACTGTGCAAAAATTCATGAACTTTAATTTTCAGGAAAGAAAATAGCACAATCACCATAAGCCCCGCCTAAATGTGTTTTTCTACACATCATTATTTATACCACATTTTTAATATGAAATATTTTCAGTGTGCCTGGTTTGGTTCAATCCTGTTAAACAAACAAACAAAAGCCCTCCAAAATGCGTTTCTCCATGTGGCTGGGTAGAATTCCAGGTTGTGAGGAAACTGATTATGTACTTATGCTCTTCTTTCTTCTCAATTATGAATATAAAGTCTGGGACAAAAAAAATGTATCCTTGGGCACCACAATAATTTGCAGTTAAATAAGCATTTTGCCAAGACTTTAAAAAAATAACAGAGCATGCAAACACAAAGGAAATTAAATTTCACGCTGTAAGGGCTCATTTGAAAATTTTAGAGAGGTGCAATTCATATACAGTTATGTGACTCTTTTCTCTTAAAAGTCTATTCTGATCATTTTTATATGCCATTAAATAGTCTTCACATTTTGTATAATAACTGTATAATTCTTCAACATGAGGCTATGTCATTATTTCTTTAACAAAGCTTCCTTTTGTGTAACAAAACTTTTTTTCAAGATTTTTTAAGTTTTTCAGTTTTCATAATGTAAAAATATCCCACTGGGATGAAAATCTTTTTCATAATCAACTTTATTAAGGTGCAATTGACTTACAATGAAATACACCCATTTTAAGTTTATATTTCAAGGAGTTTTGAAAACATATATATCCATGCAACCATTGTTACAATTAAGATATAGAATATTTAATCAGAGGGCATATGCCTCCCGCTCTCATGGCCAAGGCAGCCATTGACCTGTCACTCTAGATACGTTGTGCCTGTTCTAGACTTTCACATGAATAGACTCCACAGGATGCATGCCTTTTGATCTGGCTTTTTTCGCTCAGCATAATGTTTTTGATATTCATCCATGTTGTTATGTGTGACAGAAATTTATGGCGTTTTATTGCTGAGGAGTAGTGCAGTGTATGGATGTATTATAGTTTATTTATTCTTTCTCCCATTGAGGTATTGTGGTGGCTTTAGTTTGGGCTACTTTGGAGAAAACTGCTATGAACATTTGTGTACAAGTGTTCCTGGGAAGATGCTTTCATTTCTGTTGGGCAAGTACTGCTCAGGAGGGGGATTTCTGGGTTATATGGTATGTAAATGCTCAACTTTTAAAGGAAGCACCAAACTGGTTTTCCAAACTGGTATCCCAGTGAATGTTCTTACCAACAGGGTATCAGAGTTTCATTTGCTTCAAATCCTTACCAACACTTGGCATGGCCAATCCATGCTAATGTACTGCTATATGTAGTAGCATCTCACTCTGGCTTTGGATTTGCATTTCCTTAGTGGCTCATGATATTGAGTTTTTTCATATGCTCATTTGCCATCTGTATTTCTCCTTCAGTGAACAGACTCTTTCAACCTTTAGCCTGTTTGTTTTTAAAAAAATTCATTTTTTTTAAATGAATTGTTTGTATTCTTCTTAATGTGATTTTGAAACTTCTTTATATACCCTGGATAAAAGTCATTTTAACAGGTATATTTAATGCAAATATTTTCTTCTAATCTGTAATTTGTCTTTTCATTTCTTAATAGTATATTTTGAACATCAAAAGTTTCAAATTTGATGAAGTTTAATTTATAACAGTTTTCTTTTATGATGCACACTTTTTTGTGTCTTCTCCAATAAGTTTTCTTACCAACATCATTTCAATAAATTTTGCTATTTACTAAGTAAAAATGAATAATATCTTGGTATTTTTCTGAAATTAAAATATATTCAGACTCTATTGCTTCATAGGGCTGAAGTGAGGATTGAGATCCAGGGAAAGCAATTAGTCTGGTGATTGGACATTCACTGTTCACTACGTGCCAACTTTTATGACTGTGTTTACCAGAAACATATTTATTCTTTTATAAATTCCTTTACATACAAAATTTTACGAACTTTATAATCAGGAAACAAACTATTTTTCTCCATTTTTCATTGCCAAGTTATTACCCTATGATAGCTTTTTACCTTATTAATTTTTCTCTTTATATTCCCCCTGTGGTTTCCCCTCATGGGTTTGCAGTTTTGTAAAGTCCTTCCTCATCCAAAATCTGCTCTATAATAAGAATGGCGCATATGATACCGCTGGTTCCAAACAATGATGGGAAACAGAAATCGATAAATTATTTGGGGACTAACTACAAGCAATTTTAAATTTTAGAATCTTATTTTACATCATATTTTAAAATAAGTTTTAGGTTAATTAAAGATCTAAATTTAACAAATGGAGCAAAAGTGACATGAACAGGGCCATGGCATCCCATTACCTGTGCCAGGTTCTGTTGGTTAGGACAAGCACACACTCAGAGGCAGGGGATTTAAAATGCTGTGTCTCAGCAGAGGAGGTCACGTTAGGGTGTGTCCACCTGATACAACATAGATGAATCCCAGGGTCATTGTGCGAAAAAGTATAGACAAAGGAGAACACATGCTTTGATTTCATTTACATAAATGATAGAAAATGCAAATTAACCTATAGTGATGTGTCTCTCCCAAGCACAACCTGAACATTCAAGGGAGTTAACACCTTGGGGGGAGGGACTTTGGCCAGCAGGCGATGGAACACTGGATAAATGTACCTCCTTTAGCAGCACCATTCCACTCATCCCTCACCTCTGCTCCCAGGACTACATTCCTTATTTTTTTTTTTTTAGAGAGAGAGAGGAAGGGAGAGAAGGTGAAGGTTTATCTATAGATTGGTTGCTCCGTAAACTGGCATTTGTGCTCATTTCTCATATACTGAGCATTTTTAATCCTCAAATGTAACTCCCTACATTCTCTCTTCTTGCAATCCCCATGCCTATTAAAAAGTTAAGAGAGGAAATAAAGGAAATAGATACTAGGCCTCATCTTCCTGTTTTCTCCTTGGAGTATTTATTACAAATTATGTGGAGTTTCTAAGAAGAAAACTGACACCTAAGGAGCCTGGCTTACCCCGGCTGTGATCAGGTAGAGAGATAGAGAGATAGAAACATCAATGAGGAGAGAGAAACATCGATTGGCTACCTCCTGCTCACCCTCACCAAAGATCAAGCCCGCAACCCGGGCATGTGCCCTGACCTGGAATCGAACCATGACCCCCTGGTTCATGGTCCAATGCTCAACCACTGAGCCACGCTCGCCAAGCATGACTGCATTTCTTAATAAAGGAATTTCACGGAGGCTTTCTGCCTGGGGCTCTGCTTTCTGGGGGACCCTAAGACACTATGAGAAAGAAAATGTTTTCATATTATTATCCACATAAAAACATTCTTAAACTGCTCTTTGACCTCTTGTAGATGTTAATAAGCTAGAACGTTGCATACTCTTTAGTCACCCCTTTCTGGCTACATGGAGAAGTGATGGGAAATAAGTGGAAGATAGCACGAAGGGAAGTAAGATCTGTCGCTGGCGTATCTTAGCTGGCATAACCTTCCAGGTGTGGCCAACACTATGTGGGGGGGATATTTTTTTCTTCCTTTCTTCTTTCTTATCCCCTTCTCATAAAACAAACAAAAACTAAGCTAAAACTAACATGCTTTCATCAGACACTGCGGGATCTTCCTCGATGTCCCTGGACATCACAAGTCCTCAGATAGTCATATTTGGCCTTCTCTCTTGCGGATGCCTAAAGGACATGGAAAATATTCGAGGATTAAAAATGCTCAGCCGTGAAATCATCCAAGAGATGCAAATCAAAACGACCATGAGGTACCATCTCACACCTGTCAGAATGGCTATCATCAACAAATCAACAAACGACAGGTACTGGCGAGGATGCAGAGAACAAGAAACCCTCGTGCACTGCTGGTGGGAATGCAGACTGGTGCAGCTACTGTGGAGAATAGTATGGAGTTTCCCCAAAAACTAAAAATGGAACTCCCATTTGACCCAGTAACCCCACTTCTAGGAATATATCCCAAGAAACCAGAATCACCAATCAGAAAGGATATGTGTACCCCTATGTTCATAGAAGCACAATTTACAATTTGGAAACAGCCTAAGTGCCCATCAGCAGATGAATGGATTAGGAAACTGTGGTACATCTACACAATGGAATACTATGTTGCTGTAAAAAAGAAGGAATTCTTACCATTTGCAACAGCATGGATGGACCTGGAGAGCATTATGCTAAGCGAAATAAGCCAGTCAGAGAAAGATAAATATCACATGATCTCACTCATTTATGGAATATAATGAACAAAAATAGAACCAGAGACATAGAAGCATTGAACAGACTGTCCAACCTGTGAGAGTAGGCAGGGGGTGAGGGAGTAAAAGATCAAACAAAGGACTTGTATGCATGCATATGAGTATAGCCAATGGACACAGACAATAGGGGAACGGGGGAATGTGCTGTGGGGTGGGAGCGGCCAGGGGAAGTCAATGGGGGGGGAAAGGAGACTCATGTAATACTTTAAACAATAAAGAATTTAAATAAAAAATAAAAATAAAAATGCTCAGCCACCTCCATATACAAGAAATGAGCACAAATGCCAGTTTATGAAGCAGCCAATCTAATGGTGTGGTGTCACGCCAAGTTTATAGATAAACCTTCATCTTCCCTGAGTCAGGCCAGAGGAAAACTCAGAGAGTGGATTGTAATTCAGCACCCACATCCTACAACTGTTGGAAGCTTCCTGTGTGTTGTGACTAGAGTTGCTCAAAATCTGTCTGTCCTCCAAAATCTAGTTCATTGGCTTGCTCACTTAAAATTCTTTGGAGTTGTTTCTTCAGTCTACGCTGGATCAGCTAGCAGACATTGTTAAATTGTAATATGTTATCAAACTGTAATCCAGACCCACTTGTCGAGGCACTAGAATAGATTTGCTTGCCAGTTTATGAGGAAATAGTACATAGGAAAGGAAAATGTTCTGGGGAAAAGATCTGATAGATTCCAGAAAGGGTCCGGAAACGGGCAGGCACTGAGTAGCTTAGAGTAGACGAGGTTGGTGTAACAAACAGACCCCTACCCCCAAGCTTAGCGGCATCAGAACAAACGTCATTTCTCGCTCACAAAACTGTCCCCATTGCTCCACACCGTCTCCAGGGACCTGGGCTGACAGCGGCAATGCCATGTTCAACAAATGCCACCCACAAGGTTGCATCCCAGTCAGGCAGAAAGGGAACATAGCACATTTGGGAGGCGGTATGGGCCAGGTTTTAAGTTACACCACACTCCATTGGCCAGAACTGATCACATGCCCCCCTCCCCTCCCCAGAGGCTGGGCAATGTCATCTCGCTGTGTGCTCAGAGAGTGGGGGGAACAGGTTTTGGTAAACAATGAGCCATCCGCAAGGAGACAAGGCCTGAGCCGGGCTTGGTTCCCAAGGTTAGGTATTTTGGAGACAACGTGAGTAACCTGGAGAAATCAGATGGAAAGAGTGGAAGGTAAAGTTCAGTATTAGTATCTATTGTTCTGAAACAAATTACTACAAAACTTAATGACTTGAAACAACAGTAAAATCGGTTTATTGTTTCTGAGGATCGGAAATTCTGGGGCACCTTGGCTGAGCAGTTCTGCTCCGGGTCCTCTGAAGGCTGGACTGAGGTTGGAGGATTCACTTCGAAGCTGGCCCGCTCACACGGCTGATAAGTTGGTGCTGGCTGTTGGTGGGAGGTCTGTTCACAGGGGCCCCACCTTGGGCTTCTTGAGTGTGTCTTCATGACATTGTCATAGGCTTCTTCCAGAAGGAGTGGCCTGAGGCAACAAGGGGGTAACATCACCGCCCTTTGTGACCTGGTTCAGGAAGTCACCTCTGCCATGCGCTCTTGGTCTCACAGGCCAGCTGCTACTGAGTGTGGGCGGATGCAACATAGAGGCCTGACACTAGGAGTCAAACAGCACAGGTGGCATCTTAGAGGCTGGCAATCAAAGGCTTCAAAGGTCAACTTGAACTAATCCACAATTAACTGTTCTATCTATTAATTAGCACCTCATTAGTGAACTGTATAAATTAGCTGTACACACTGAACTCAGACTAAGCCAATCTGATTCAGAGCCTATGTGTCCACCTTTCCTGGGCATGAATCGACACCTGAAACAAATCACCGAACAGTCTTTGAAGTGAGCACCAGGAAAGCCCTCCCTGCTCTCTGTTTTAAGTTCTCATTCTCACTATGCAACGAGCTCACTCCATCACCACTCCCCCACCTGTCCCTGACCACCTGCTCAAGAACGCACTTAGATTTTAATCTGAAAGCCTCATATTTGTAACTCCTGGCATGCTCTCTTCTTGCAATCACCATGCCTATTAAAAAAGTTAAAATAAGAAATAAAGGAAATAAAGATCAGGCCTCATCTTCCTGTTTTCTCCCTGGAGTTTTTATTATAAATTATCTGGAGTTTCTAAGAAGAAAATGAGCCTGGCTTACCCTGGCTGAGATCAGCTGCTAGACTCACTAACATGGCTATTGCTGTGTATTGTGTTTGTTATTCCTCTTGCATATAGAATGATTAGCTAGGAATAGGAAAGATCCAACATTGTCAGGGTGCCCACTGGCAGTAACTCTGAATTTAGTACCACATAGAATATATCTAGTTGCAAGCAAACTCAAACACAGTCTGAAAAAAAAATTTTTATACATCTCAAAATACTAATTTATAGCTGACTAGAGGCCCAGTGCATGAAATTGGTGCACTTGGGGTGGGGGTGGGGGGTCCCTCAGCCTGTCCTGCACCCTCTTGCAGTCTGGGAGCCCTCAGGGGATGTCCGACTGACGGCTTAGGCCCGCTCCCCCTAGGGAGGAGCGGGCCTAAGCCGTCAGTCGGACATCCTTAGCGCTGCCAAAGAAGTGGGAGAGGCTCCCACCACCGCTACTGCACTGGCCAGCCATGAGCTCAGCTTCTGGCTGAGCGGAGCTCCCCCTGTGGGAGTGTACAGACCACCAGGGGTCAGCTCCTGCATTGAGCGTCTGCCCCCTGGTGGTCAGTGCACATCATAGAGACTGGTCATTTCACCATTTGGTCGATTTGTATATTAGCCTTTTATTATATAGAATAATCTGAACTTTCTGAAATTTTGGATGCTTTGAAACATTTTTTTATCCTGAAATACTTTTACAGCTTGACTTATATCTGGGAGGGGTGCTATAAAACCAGCAGTGCCCAGACACTTGAATGAAGCAGGAAGACTTTTTATCTTCCTTTTACCAATTACTCTACCTTACCTTAGCAGTATAGTATCCCCCAGAATTCAGTAAAATGAAGCTATGAAAGTGTAATTCTGTGAAAAAGTAATGCTTGGCAAACAGAGACTGGACAGAGGGAGGAACCACTGTATCAGCACACCTGTCAGGGGCAGCCACTGCGCAGGCCATTGAGGCCTGGAAGTTGGCCTTGCTGCTCCTTTCTGAACATGGACTTGGACTTGACTGTCTTTGGGTGGCATCTCTCGAGAGCCATTCTGACATTTAGTGGGGACACATTATTATCATTGCCATGTTCACAGCAGATAATACTACAAGTGCTATTTACATTGCTTGAGTAGGAAAAAAAGAGGATATTTGAAACTGAGTGATAACCAGGCGACGTGACAGTGATGAATGCACAGCGTGGGAAGGGGTGCTTCTCTCAGAGGCTCTGCGCCCGAGCCTCAGAAATGGAAGCTGCCTAATGGGAAACTCAGTGTCTTTTTTTCTTTCTTTTTCTCTTTTTTCTTTCCTTTCTTTTTTTCTGACAAGAAGAAAAATATTCATCAAATTAAAGGTGTTGCTTCTTCAAGGAAAATACTGAATGAAAATACTTAGGTTTCCCTTTTGAATTTGGGTTTTTGTTGAGCAGAATGTCTTCCTCACAGCCTTCCCTCCACAGATAGGAATGATGTTTTCTAAAGGCTCCAGGCTTTTTCTTTTCTGCTTGCCTCCAGCACGATTTACTTTTCTGGCCATTTCTAAATGAATATAACTCAAGCCCATATTTCTTCAAAATTTCCTAGCATTGTTCATACATAAGTATAGATAAATTTATATTTGTATGCTCTCTAAAATGTACTTAGCAGATAGTAAAGAATGCCAAACTTTAAGATATTAGATTCCTCCTCAAATTGAAGATTAAGACATATGCCCTGGACTAACTGTACTATAGCAATGTTTAACTGTTACTTTGCATAATTTCTGTAATTTCTCTAGAAGTACATTTGGAAAACGGCAGGGTAAACAGCAGTAAATGCAGATTTAATACTCTCCTTTGAAAGCTTTTTTTAAAAAAACCCTAACATTTAGCCACCGATATTCTGTAAATTGGTTTAAAAAACCCCACATTTTCTGAAATAATTCCATATTGCAAGGTGTCTGATCCCTTCTGGTCCTTGGCAATTAGGACAAGAGGGTGGGAGGAGTTTCCTTGATGTCCTCAGGACAAAGTGCCAAAACAAAGGACAGAAGAATCTGCCAGAAGCAATTTGTTTCTTACCTCTGTGGGCGGGAAAAGGTGCCTAAACCAGACTTTACACAGAAAGAACCCCTGTGCTTCTCAAAACGTGCCACGCTGTCTCACAACTTTCTAATCTTCTCCTTTGCATGGGTAACTCTTCCTTTGCCTAGAGCCGTGGTCGGCAAACCCGGCTCGCGAGCCACATGCGGCTCTTTGGCCCTTTCAGTGTGGCTCTTCCACAAAATACCATGTGCGGGCGCACACATACAGTGCGATTGAAACTTCGTGGCCCATGTGCAGAAGTCGGTATTTTGTGGAAGAGCCACAATGAAGGGCCTCGCGAGCCACGGTTTGCCGAGCCGCAGTTTGCCGACCACTGGCCTAGATCACAGAGCCCTGCTGTTTCTGTGGTAAGCTGCTGCTCATCCTATCAGACTAGATGTCACCCCTAAGTACTGTGTAGGAAGTCTTACATTGCACACCACTCAGCATATGTCTCCATTAAAGCAGTTATGCTCAGAGTGTTACTTGTGCATGATGATCTTCCCTACTAGACTGTAAGGTCACTGGGGGCAGGAACCGTCAGCCTGACCTTTGAGTACTCACACTCAACTCAGCCCAGCACATGGCATGTGCTCAATAACTGATGGAAAACAGACAGACTTCATACTCTCCAACTGCGCTTCATATACTTTATGAAGTTCCCTCTGTTCAAGATAAAACACTTATTTGGGAATTTTACAAAAGTTTATTTATACACTTCTATGGGAAATTTTTGTGTGTGTGCAAATTTGGATATCCTGACCTGTTTTCCAAGAAAATTTCAAATTATATTATGTTAAACTTGTAATATAAAGTGCAATCAGCAACCTAAAATGTTTAAGCATCAATGCATATTTCCATTTAACTACTTGGTGCACAAATATGCCACATAGTTATATATACACATTGGTAAATACTATTCCCCATTTTAAGATGGGGGGGTGTCCATGACATCTCCACTCAAACATGAGTGGGCTTATAACTGCTTCAAAAAAAGAAAAGAATCTTAACTTGAAATGAACCACAGAACCAAATGAAAGTGCTAACTATAAAACATCTAGAAGAAAAATATTATTGACTTTTGCTTATGCAAAGATTTTTTAAATAAAAAAATAAAGTGCAGGAACTATAAAAGAAAAAATCGATAAAATGAACTTCATCAAAATTAAAAACCTTTACTCTTCCAAAGATAGCTAAGAAAATTAAAAGTTAGTCATAGACTGACTGTTTGTGGGCAGTTAAGATTAACAAAACGAATTCAAGCTGATAAATACCTAAAGCAGGCCCTCGTGGGGTTGAGGATTGACTGGTAAGAGTCCTGTGGATGAGCCTCCGAATGACTCTTCCGGTGGCCCTGGGTGGTGCTGTCCCTTCAGGAAAGGCCTGATGTCCAAGGCCACTCCCCTCCGAGGGTGCCTGCATCCAATCAAAACAAAGGTTAAAGACCTGGCCCTTGTGGCCCAACATGAGACTGCGTTGGGCCATCCCAGCTTCAGAACTCCCCGTGGGACGGGCTGAGGCTGTTGGGCCTGTTTTGCAGCAGCAAAATGGTGTAACACTATTCCAATATTTGTGGAAAAGACTATTGTTTCCCCATTAAATTGTCTGGATATGCTGTCAAAAATCAATTGACTAGCCCTTGCCTGTTTGGCTCAGTGGATAGAGTGTCGGCCTGGGGACTGAAGATTTTCGGGTTCAATTCTGGTCAAGGGCACATGCGGGTTGCGGTCTTGATCCCTCGTAGGGGATGTGCAGGAGGCAGCCTATCAATGATTCTCTCTCATCATTGATGTTTTTTCGCTCTCTCTCCTTCTCCCTTCCTCTCTGAGATCAATAAAGATATATATTTTTTAAAAAATCAATTGATCATAAACATAAGAGTTCATTTCTGGATTTTCAATTCCATCCCATTGAGCTATATATCTATCTTTATGCCAGTGCTATTCTGTTTTGATTATGGTAGTTTTGTAGTAAGGTTTCAATCAGTGTGATCTTTTAATTTGTTTTTCCCCCAAAAATATTGTTTTTGGCTAGTAGTCCCTTGCATTTTTATATGAATGTTAATATCACTGGCAGTGTCTCAAAAATAATAAAGGCAGCCGAATTTAGATAGGAATTACACTGAATCTATAAATGAATTCTTGGAATATTGCTAAAATATTTCATAGTTTTCAATGTATACATCTTGCACTTCTTCTATTAAATTTATTCCTAAGTGTTTTAACATTTTTGGTGCTATTGTAAATTGAATTATTTTCTTATTTAATTTAAAAAAATTTCATTGAAAATACATATAAATATTGATTTTTATATAATGATCTTGTATTCTGCAACATTGTTGAACTCTTTTATTAGTTCCAATAGTGTGTGTGTGTGTGTGTGTGTGTACATGTATTCCTTAGAATTTTCTCTATATCATGATGTCATCTCTGAGTAGAGATTGTTTTACCTCTTCCTTTTTCAATATAGATGATCTTCCTTCCTCCCTCCCTCCCTTCCTTTCTTCCTCCTCCTACCTCTCTCCTTCTCTCTCTCTCTCCTTCTCTCTCCTTCTCTCTCTCTTTCTTTCTTCCTTGACTAATTGTCCTGGCTGAAACGTCCAGTATAATGTTGACTAGAAGTTGGAAAGGGTAGATATCCTTGCCTTGCTTCTGAGCTTGGGAAAATACTCAGTCTTTTTCCATTAAGTATGATGTTATCTGTGGATTTTTTTCATAAATGTCGTTTGTCAAGCTGAGGAAGTTCTCTTTTTTATTCCCAGTTTGTTGAATGTTTTTATCAGGAAAAGGAGCTGGATTTTGTCAAATGCCTATTCTGAGTTTGTTGAGATGATCATATAGTTTTTGCCCTGGATTCTATTAATATAATTTATTATATCCATTGGTTTTTATACATTAAACCAATCTTGCACTTCTAAGATAAATCTACTTGATCATGGTTTATAACCCTTTTTATATGCTGCTGGGTTGAGTTTGATAGTATTTTGTTGAGGATTTTGTGTATATGTATAAAGTATACTGGTCTGCAGTTTTCTTTTCCTACGATGTCTTTATCTCGGTTTGATGTCAGGGTAATGCTGCCTCTTAAAGTCTTGAAATCTTCAGGATACTGGTTTCCTCTGGGAAAATAAGAAGAATGGGTGATTCAAATGCTAGAAGCTTAGGTCTTGAAAAAGACACTTATGCCGAAACCGGTTTGGCTCAGTGGGTAGAGCGTCGGCCTGCGGACTGAGGGGTCCCAGGTTCGATTCCGGTCAAGGGCATGTACCTGGGCTGCGGGCACATCCCCAGTGGGAGATGTGCAGGAGGCAGCTGATAGATGTTTCTCTCCCATCGATGTTTCGAACTCTCTATCTCTCTCCCTGCCTCTCTGTAAAAAATCAATAAAATATATTAAAAAAAAAGAAAAGAAAAAGACACTTATAACATTTGTTAAATAGAAGTGGTAAATAAGATAAAATTATCTTATTCTCTCTACCTTTATGTATTTTAGACATATTTTACGATTAATTTTAAAACTAGATCATGTTACTCCTTTGCTTAAAACTATTCAGTGCCATCCTGATACACTTAATAAAATTCAGATTCCCCACCTAAGGCCCTGCATGATCTGACTCTAACTGCCAAAGCCACACCTTATGTTGTTCTCCTCTTTGCTGGCCATAGTTTTCCAACTCAGTGTCCTCAGTCCCCCTCTCTCCTGGACACGTCTGGCTCCTCAGCTTTCAGTGGAAATGCTATCTTAGTGCAGCCATCTCCAATCACTCGATATCAGTAATGTCCTCACACTTTCATCATCCCTGCAAATGTCTTTTTAGTGTGACTCTTTCCAGAATGACTTTAATTTTATGTCTCTTTGTCTTCCTCACTGTGCTTTGAGCTCTAGCCAGACACACTGATGTATTCCTAGCCTCTAAGACTGTGGTTCTCAACCTTCTGGCCCTTTAAATACAGTTCCTCATGTTGTGACCCAACCATAAAATTATTTTTGTTGCTACTTAATAACTGTAATGTTGCTACTGTTATGAATAGTAATGTAAATATCTAATATGCAGGATGGTCTTAGGCGACCCCTGTGAAAGGGTCATTTGACCTCCAAAGGGGTCGCGACCCACAGGTTGAGAACCGCTGCTCTAAAACAATGATTGTCACATACTGTACTCACTTATATGGTCCAATCCTAGATAATAAAAGCCTAATATGCAAATTGTCCCCTTGGGCGGTTGTTCCACTGGGAGTTTGACCACTCGCTATGACATGCGCTGACCACCAGGGGGCGGTGCAGAACATGGTGGGTGTCCGTGACGCGATGCTGGCAGTGGGCAGCAGTGGAGTCATTGCCAGTCCCCATGGGCCCCAATGAGAGCGGGACCGTGGTGGGATGGTGGAGCAGGTGAGCGGGCAGTGCCAGGCTAAGGCAGGTGCAAGTGGGGGCCAGATCGCCCTGCCGATAGCCCTACAGATGGCGACCAGCAGTGGCGGGAGGGTGGGGTGGTAGGGTGCCTCCTGGCTCCTAGGCACTAAGGGAGCCAGGCAGGGGGTAGGGGGTGCACAGTCCTAATCGATCGCCCTGCAGGCAGGTTGGTGGAGCAAGTGTGGGGATAGCACCAGGCCAACGCAGGTTGCCAGGCAGGGCTGCGGGGCTGAGAGGCTGTGGGTACGAGCTGGGTCTGTGAGGCTAGGGGCACGAGTGGGGCTCAATTCCCACAGGCCACCCTGAGGGACCCCACCTGTGCAAGAATTTGTGCACTGAGCCTCTAGTGCAGCCGTGGGCAAACTACAGCCCGCGGGCCGGATCCAGCCCGTTTGAAATGAATAAAACTAAAAAAAAAAAAGACCGTACCCTTTTATGTAATGATGTTTACTTTGAATTTATATGAGTTCACACAAACACTCCATCCATGCTTTTGTTCCGGCCCTCCGGTCCAGTTTAAGAACCCATTGTGGCCCTCGAGTCAAAGAGTTTGCCCTCCCCTGCTCTAGTGTAATATAAGGATTGTGAATCTACAACCGTAACATTCGTATCTTATATATGTCACATATCTTCATTTTCTTTAAATCAAGTTACACTCAGCCTAAAGCCCAAACCCTGTGTGATGGTGGGAAATGCAATGTTAATTCACACTAATAGTTGGAATAGGGGAGGGTGTGCTCCCCAACTCCTCACCATCCCTCAAAACCCTCAGCTTGGGACCCTAAATCACCACTTGTGACCCCAATCCACTCGCACAAAGTCTTCTACGTCCTCTGGCCCCATCCAATGCTGGTCTTGGCAGTCACTGCCATCTTCTCCCTTCTACTCTAAGTCACCGCAAATAATTTCGTCAGTGATGAGAAACTTTGCAGAAGACTGTAAGAGCTTTACCTCACATTCCTCCCCAAGGCTAGGGAGGAACCTAATGGAGAAAGAAAAGTAGGAGGAAAAAGCACAAATCTTAATAGACATCTCAAAAACAAGTTTTTTTTTTTTTTTTCCACAGAGGGAGAAAAACGACTAAATGAATGAATGAATGTATTCAGGTGACTGAAGCTAATAATTTGCCATTATTGTGGTCCTTGGTGATCTAAGCCCAGGCTTTTTCTCCAGCCACACGCTCTCTAACTCGGGACAGTATTTCTGGATTTGGGCTATGCATTAAAATCTCCTGGGTAACTTTAAATACCATACAGATCTCATCCAAAAATGAGTCTGAGTCTCTGGCATTCCTTCAAAATCTCCAGCTACACTGGTCGTTTTTCTACAGACTGAAAAGTAGAATGATTTTTCTCAATATTTTAAACTAGGTCATCAGACTGGCTTTCACTTCTAGCTGTTTCCATAATGAATGACTGGCCTGTAATCTTCATCCTTCAATCCAGCTATTCTCCTTAGGGAAGTCTTCCCTGAGCCACCAAACCTGGTCAGGGCACATCTTCTATGCTTCATGGCACTCAATACATGCTCTTTAGAGCACCTGTCATAGTTTGTAATTATTCTCTTGTGTTACTTTTTAAAAACTGTATGTCTCCCATATTAGATTGTAAGGCCCATGAGGACAGGGAATATTGTGGAAATTGTTCATAATTATATTCAGAGCTTACATTATTAAAGGAAAGTAACAATAATTTGTGGAATGAATACTTGAATGAATGAATGCATACATGTGGTAGCCTGTGAACATTATACTGGGAATATATAATATATGATAAAGATAAGAAATGATACTCTTTTTTATTGATTTCAGAAAGAGGAAGGGAGAGGGAGACAGAGAGAGAAACATCAATGACAGAGAAACATAAATCATCCGCTTCCTGCACAACCCCTACGGGGGATGGAGCCCGCAGCTGAGCACGTGCCCTGACCAGGAATCAAACCAGCGACCTCCTGGTGCATGGGATGATGATCAACCACTGAGCCACACCAGCCAGGCGATACGCTTTTTGTTTAATGAAGTTTGGAAAGACCTTGAAAATCTTTCATAGACGGTATGTTAACAGCCTAGTTTTAAACTATTTTGTTTGTGATTCTAAATCTACATCCAACAGCATTAGTAAATAGTGTCAGAGTTTCTGAGAAATATTTGAGAATTTAATTTTCCAAGTTGAATGAAGAAAACTGAGCCTTGGCATATCACTGAATGAACAAACAACTCTGAAAGTTTTACAAACTACAACATTTGTACCGAGGTGCAAAAGTCACCCTACAAGCACCAAACGCATGTCAAAACAAAAGTAGAGTATCCTCTCCAGGAATTCTTTAGGAGACAGAAGCAGATTCTGGGTTCTATCAGACAGCGTTTGATCATTTATTTATTAAAAAAAAAAAAAAAAAAAAGCTCAGATGCACTGTGGATTTTCAGTGAAGTCTGCTTAATTTGAAGCACCGTATTTCTTTTAGAAATTTATAGGCTTGCCAAACCGGTTTGGCTCAGTGGATGGAGCGTCGGCCTGCGGACTCAAGGGTCCCGGGTTCGATTCTGGTCAAGGGCATGTACCTTGGTTGCGGGCACATTCCCAATAGGAGGTGTGCAGGAGGCGGCTGGTCGGTGTTTCTCTCTCATCGATGTTTCTGACTCTCTATCCCTCTCCCTTCCTCTCTGTAAAAAATCAATAAAATATATTTTTTTTAAAAAAAGAAATTTATAGACTTGTCCAAAAAAATTTCTTTACTGAAAAAATTATAAAGTTTTTACTACAATATTTTTTCTTCTTTAAAAATCGTATTATTAAAGGACTACAGTTTATCATTTAAACTCTAAGTATGAAAAAATACTTAGCTCTATTTCTCAACAGCTCAATTTTTGTTTTGTAATTGTGTTTTTTTTTAAAGCCTAGATGATGAAATTACAATTTATAAGCTGAGTAGTTAGTTCTTGGGGTGCTTTTAAAAAATAATTAGCCATATAATTGCCTTCATATGTGACTTCTCTAACTGGAATGCCTATGGTAGATTAGAATAGATAACATACTAATTTTGTTTCTTTTAGAGATCATGTCTGGGTATCTCTGCTCTCTGCGTTGCAGATACCAGTTCCATGACGCTGTTTCACATTTAAGGATGAGTGATATTTACAAAGCCCTCAGACAGCTGCCGTAATGTTCTGCTCTGTGGATTGTGCTGCTGAGTGGCACGTGGCCGGGCAGTTTGGAGGGAGGCAGCCAGGCTCCCTCTGGGCTCAGGAATACTCGCCTCCGTCAAGGAAACTCACTGATAGCATTGCTTCAAAGATTCCGGTGGCTTTTTCTCCCCTCAGTTGACCTTTGAAACTTGCATTTTTAGAGGGCGTTTTAAGCAATACTTACAAAGAAAATATCATTGAGGATCTATTGTGTGAGAGACACCGGGTGGAGCCCTGAAAAAACAAAGGTAAATGCATTTGATATTTTCAGAAAAGTTATTTGCATCACTTACTTGTTGGATTGTTTGTGTCCAACAAAGGAGTTGCTCTTTACCTTCGGGACACCTTTTTAGTAGGAGGCAGGTGATGACGTTGGTTGGTTACCTTTTAAGTGCCAGGGGTTTCATGCACATTAACAACTCCAATTCTATGCCTCGTGTCCCTCTGGGATAAGTTATTTGAGTTTCATTTTGCAGATGGGAACGCTGAGGCTCAGAGAGCTGAATCACTTGCCCAGGAGCGAGTGGCAGAATGTCACCCTGCTGTCTGGGGGGGAAAAAAGTCTCTGGAAACTAAGAACTCAGAAGAAATGGTAGGAGATGGGTCCATGTCTCTCTTGCTGAAAGATTGTTCTTTGGAAGATCAAAGCAAAATATCACTGAGAATATTAGAGGGAGGGAGGTCGCAGCAGCGGCGCGAGGGGAGAAATAGATGCTTTTGCGAACGGCAGGGGTGAGCTTGAAAGGGAGCTCGCCCTGCCCCGGTGTTCCACCTTGGCAAATTGCTCAGCACGTTGCCCTGGGAGCCTGTGAGTGTTAACACAAGCAGTTCTTTTGTATTACAAGCATGATACCCATTCTTCTCGTACTCGTATGGAGTCACTTAACAGCAAAATGATGCAAATATTTGTCTCCCGGGCACTAGGCACACTGTATTTCAATCTAAGGCCTGCGAGTAGTAGCTTATGAGCCACCTGTAATGGTACTGAGCATCTTTCCTCAATCTACATTCACATCAGTTCCACTTTCAAATTAGTCAAATGGGAAGCTGAAGTTAGCCAGTCAGAGCTTAACACCTCTGATTTATGGTCAGAAGTATCTTAATAGGATCATTCATTTTCCTTCGCTTGTTCAGAACATCTGATGTTACAAGTTTCTAGAAATGTTCATGCATCCTCTGGTTCTGCAAAAATATAATCTTTATCTCCCAAAGTGACCTTCAGATGAGCAGGAAATGAAAGCTGGCCGGCCTTTCTCAGTCACCTTGCCTTGCTTTATTGATGTGTCATAATGGAAATCTTGAGAGCCAGAAATCTCAGAATTATTATGATATTCTAATCTTTTTAGGTTAAGTGTAAATGTGAAGGTGTAGGGCAGAAAGCATTAGTTTAGGCCTGGCTCTATGAAGCATCTCTTTCTTGCCCTTTTCTCCTTGTTCAATTGCTGTAGGGAGGACGTCTCTTCTGCAAATGCACAATTTCTGGGCTCGTGTGAACTTGCTCTTATACTTCTGATTCCTTCACAAGTGACTTGACTTTTAAAATTGGTTGGAACAACTCTAAGGTCCCAACCCCCAGGCCTCTACTCACCACTGTCGCCCTCCCCGCCTGAGCACCCAGCACCAGGTCCTTCGTTTCTGCTACACATTTTGCAAATAATTTGCAGACAAAGGCATCTAACGACAGTCTGGTTACTGGCCTCCGTCCTCACAGGAAACACGTCTGTTTAAACACGTGCTCTGTGTAGCTTGAGACAGCACATGGCAAGGCACAGAGCGGCCTGTGCCCGGAGCATTTCAACGTTTTGAGCAGCATAGGCTTGCCAGCGACCCTGCTCAAACGCTCACATCTGGCGGATAGTCTACTGCTTGAGCATGAGCTTTCCATTCCACACCATCGGAGTATGTCCTTTTATGACATGGGCCCCTAAGTTGGTACTCTACAATATTCTTTTGCTGGAATGAACTCTTAGTAATGGATCAGTGGCTTACCTCAGGTAATCATCCATTCTCCTGAGGCAGAAATAATTGCTGAATATTTGATTCTAAGTGCTTCTCAGGGGCAATAAAAAATTAGGATGAATTAGTGAATTTACAGAGCCACTCTAGTAAATATAAACATAATCCTCCCAACATCCTGATTTCTGTTTTAGCCACAAGATCACTCTAAAATATTTGGTTTTAACTGTGCATGGAACTTGCCCAAGACCGCCAGATGTTCTCAATGTCTCCTATCACTTCATACATACTTTAGGAAAAACTGTATTGACTTTATTTTTAGTTGTTAAATTAATAAATTCTCACTGTAAAGAACAACCAAGTACCATAATGTACAAAATGAAAAGTAAAAGCTGCTTCTCCCTTAGCTGGTTAGGCTCAGTGGATAGAGCATCAGCCTGAGGATCAGAGGGTCCCAAGTTCGATTCTGGTCAAGGGCACATACCTCGGTTGCAGGCTCCTCCCCAGCTTGGGCCCTTGTCAGGGTTTGTGCAGGAAGCAACCAATCGATGTGTTTCTCTCACATGGCTATTTCTCTCTGATTTTCCCTCTCCCTTCCACTCTCTCTCTCTAAAAATCAATGGAAAAATATCCTCGGGTGAGGAGTAAAAAAAGAAGAAAAAAGCTGCTTCTTACCGAACTCAGTCTCCATAGATAACCACTTAAGAGTTTAATTTGTGTAATTCCATGTCTTTCATAGAAAAGTAGATGTATAGATATGATGTTCAAATACATTTAATAAATATATTATGGCAGTGTATTTCTATCCTAATATTTGTAATATGCCCTTAGTTTTACAGTTCCTATCTTTTTTCGGAGGGCTGTAGACTGTGGCAGTAACCTCAGAAGGACCGTCTTGAAATTGGTGGGCTGTCATCTCAGCTATACAATTGGGCCATGCTGAATGGATTGAACATCTGACACATTACATTTTAAGGTCTCAAGGAGATACTTTATGATAAGATTTAACAGACTACATACTCTTTCCTTTAGGGAGGCCATAAAATTCCCAGATTATAGGAGCAGGTCTTGTGCTCAAGTATTCAATTCTTTATTTGAAAGCTTGATTTTTTTTCCTTTTATCTAGATCTGCCAGTGGTACTTTGGTTAAGTTCCCTCTTGTGGCCAAAGACTCCTTTCCTACAGATTTGTTTTTAGAATCATGTGGTTTTAAGAAGTTGAATTTCCTGTCTCTGAGACTATACTAAGGAGCATTCTTTTGTTGCTGAAGAGATCTGGCTGAGTTCATGAGATTGTTAATATAAACTGATGAGGCCCAAAGATTGGTGATAGCTCAAAAAAAAAAAAAATCATAAAGCTAACAGGAAGTTTCCACAGTGCAGAAAAGTGCCTCTTCTACCTGATAATAAACGGAAAAGAGAAGAATCTGCTTCAGTCTTTTATGGACAAAGAGGGGAAGATGGTAGGGAGTGGAATCCCGCATCCATACATCAATATGGCATAAAAGTTAGGTCCAAGTAGAAAAAAACCTAGATCCTGGTTTTTTCCTTCAGATAAATTTTATCCACTGAAAGACAAGTCATGGGTGAAAGAATGCTTTCTTTTCTGCTGGTAGCCACTTTAGGTTAGATACTATGTCCTACAAAGTAGGATTTCTACGTCTTTGTTCCCATGTGTATACAATTGTCCTCTCCAGCTAACTCCACCAGCCCCTTTCCAAGGTTAGAAAACTTCAGTGCGAAACAGCCATGCTGCAGCTCTTTTTTAATTGTCTTCTCCCCGTTTTATTTCTATTGACTCTAATCTTAAGACATCAGGATCAGTCGCTTGCCTTCCCACTGGTAATGGCCACTAGGATGGGACACGTTTCTCACTTTCCCATAAATAGGGACATAACAACAGGAGTCCGTCTAGTTTCGCTTTCTCTTTTCTCTCTTCAAAATCAAAGTCAATAGTCAGCAGTTGGTGCCAACATAAATCTTGTTATTGTTTATACCAACTCACCCTTTCTAATGCTGTTAGAACCACGGCGGACAGAGACCCCAGAGATTTGCTCATCTTAAAGCTCTAAAACGGCACCACTTTTATGACAACAGTAAAGCCTTGAGCTGTCACTTTACCCCTCAGACTGTTACTCACTGTGATTACTGGCGTTTCTTTCTTGCTCGTTCCCTTCTACTCCCATCCCCCATTTGATTGTAAGAAAAAATATTTGGAACAAATAAGGAAAAGCACGAACGATGAGCAATGCTTAGCAGAGTTCTATAAAACTCTGCGGGGCCTAGAAAGTCTGCATTCCCTGTGCTTCCTCAGGACTCCCCCCATTATTCTGGTGGGTTTTACAGGAGCTCTGAGAACAAGAAGGGAGAAGGAAAAGCAGGGCCTTCTCCTCCCTGACAAGGACCCGGCTTGGTCCCCCAGGCTCCTGCAGGGCTGCGTGGCAGCCTGACCCGCAGGCCCAGGCCCAGGCCCAGGCTGCGGGGTTCAGGCAAGACACTCGCTTCTCCATCCTCCAGGCTCCTCACTGGAAGCATCACATCTGCCCCCCAGCGCTGCTGCGAGGAGCAGACGAAATGATGTGAGTGGAAGGGTGTCCTAAACTTGGATCGCACAATAAATACTCAAACTTAAAAAGCGAGTTGCTTGAAAGGAAGGGGGAAAGGCTTGGCCATGCAAAAGCGCTAGCACTCACCTGCTCCTGCATTTAAGTCACAAAGGGCCCCGTGATCTCTTAATTTAAAGAGAGATGTTTTAGAGCAGCGGTTCTCAACCTGTGGGTCGCGACCCCTTTGGCGGTCGAAAGACCCTTTCACGGTGTCGCCTAAGACCATCCTGCATATCAGATATTTACATTACGATTCATAACAGTAGCAACATTACAGTTATGAAGTAGCAACGAAAATAATTTTATGGTTGGGTCACAACATGAGGAACTGTATTTAAAGGGCCAGAAGGTTGAGAACTACTGTTTTAGAGCGCATCTCTACACAACGGAAACTTTAAATTTTTTTTATTTTTTTTTTAGTTTTCAAAGTGTTGTAGAATAAGAAGGTGTTGTCTTTTACAAACGAGGACAATGGCATAAAGAAGTATGTCACTTGCCCAGGCCTCGTGTTATTGGAGCCAAAACTTTCCAGTTTTGACGGCCTGGATTGTCTCAGCCTCCATGAGAAGGAGGGGTTTGTGTGGGCAGCTCATCAGGGAAAGGGCGAATGTTCTCTAATGAGACTCACTTTGCATTAACACT
The DNA here is from genome assembly GCF_964212035.1 of Myotis nattereri. Taxonomy (NCBI): domain Eukaryota; kingdom Metazoa; phylum Chordata; class Mammalia; order Chiroptera; family Vespertilionidae; genus Myotis; species Myotis nattereri. The sequence continues at coordinate 87,131,340 of NC_138075.1, forward strand.
TTGCACCAGCCCAGAATTGTATTAACTTTACCTTAATGTTGTTCTGTTTCCCGATTGAAATAAATCTGCTTTTAAAAATCTCATTGTAAAGATGCAATTAGAAGCAGAGTTAATAAATAGAGAAAATGGGGCAGAAAAACTTCCTAAGTGCCTACGTCAGCCGTACATCTTCAAGTTGAAAGCTTCCTTTTTCCATTTTCTCCTTCTGTACTCCACACGTGTAAAATGTGTAAACTATAGGCCTTTAATGAGGTTCATACAAACACTGTGATGGTGAACTGATCATTGCCATTGAGTCACAGGAGAATTGAGAGTGAAATCTATTGTCTTTCCTACCCACAAGGATTTCAAAAAAATATTCACAGTAAAAACTTCACTTGGAACAATGCTCTGCTTCATTTTCTGACAAGTGGGTTTATGTCTGAACAAAATAACAATGTACAGGGTGAATGAGATGAAAATCGGTGGAGTAGATGTGTCTTGGAATTTCTAGTTATTTCGGCCTCTGAACCTTTTCAGGAAGTTGCTTAGCCTAACTTCAGTTTCTCAGCCAATAAGGCAAATAACTGACCTTGGGAGAATAATCCTAGAAGCTCTCAATGTATGAATGGGTTAGTATATAAGCCAATTGTCTGAAATTTGAAATTTACTTTTTCCCTGGCAGTAATTTTAGAAATGCAATTTGGCTCCTCAAGCAGTCTGCAAAATCCTTCCCCATAGACAATCAGGATCTAATGTGATCCAAGCAGCAACTAGCACTTTGGCTCCTCACACACCTCTCCGCCCAGGCACGTCAGCCTTGGAGGGAAAAGATTCAGAGGACGATGGCTCCTTCCAAGAGCAGGTGGATGGGTACTTTCCAGGGCCAGTGACTTATCTCCTACGGTTTGTTAGACACAGTATTTCTCTAACATACTCCCCATAAGTGACTGGGGAACAAAGGGTTTAGGGTTTGCTTCCTCCAATAACTTCTCCTGCGTGTACATTGTTCTTTAGCCAAGCGTTCATTACTTGGGAGCTCACTGTTGGGATGCCTTAGCCCCACACACTCAGGGCAGGGTTAGCAAGTGAATGAATGAATGCATTGGAAGACTAATCTGCCCAAAGCCAGGGTTCTAGAGATTTAGTGCCAAAGGAACAATTGTTGTTTTCAAAACAAAAATAATGTTTTAGGACTTGAAAATGACCATTAAAAATATGTAAGCTATGCAACCTAAAAAGCACCAGATTTGAGTTGGGAAATGAACTGTAATCTTTCATTTTGAATAGAAACAGTATATCACTTAGCATCTTCTAGAAACTTCTTTGTGTAACCTACATGCTAAGAAGATTTACTTTTAGCAGATGGTTCCTAAAAGAGGACAAATTAAAATTTAATGGTCTCCAAATGTAAAGGAAAACATTGGTTTCATGTAATCTTTTGGTAAAAATAAATGAACTTTGAGGATTAGCTCAAATATGTACGTGAAAATAAAGCCTTACATATACCCCAACACCCTCTCTTTATAAAAGACCATGGATATGATATTCTAAACTAAAAAGGAAATTAATTCCGATGGCAATAATAGCAGAATTAGTAAATCTTATTAATAGATGACTACTCCGTGCCAGATTTGGAATATACGCCAGTATACCTACGTTATCGTCCCTCTTAGCCTGCCGGCATGTGCGAGCTGGGTTCTGTTTCTGGGATGACTCCCAGGGGCGGGGGAGGTAGGGCACATGGCCACATATGAAGCGGTCTTATCCCAACATTCGGATCTTTGTGTTTCAGAGTATTAACCAGATTACAGGTCATAATCTGTAAAAGCTCCCCTGCTAGTGCCCTGCTTGACTTCTTTCCAGATGAAATCTCTTCAAACAAATCCTGGATCACAAAGATACTCTGTTTTGTGTCTGGAGCCAAAAAGAAAAAAAATATGCATATAGAAAGACAAGTATCCGCCAAGGGTAAAGAGCTAGATTGATGAGGTTCTGCGTTTATCACCTCTGGGAAAAAAATGTTCCTGTAAGAGAAGCCAATTGCAACATTTAGGATGAAGTAATTCATCTAGTGATTCTTCTTCCATTTGAACTTTTCATTTCCTTGTGCTTTTTTATGGATGCCCAGTTTGAATGTGTCTAGATAAGGACATGACTTATTTATTGGCACTAAGAGCTTTTTATAATATTCATATAATTTATGGATTTTTAATAATCCCTCTAATTGTTTCTTTACATGAGTTACCACTTTTTTTAAAAGCCAAATTTCATTTGCTTTGTGACAGCAAATGAATGGAAGAGAAAATTACGGTTTAAATAAACAGTTATCCTACTTGGCAGCCCAAACCCATCCTTTGGCTCATAAAACACTCCTGATGGGGGCACCCTATTATTTTTAAGGGGTTCATGAAATGAACAGAATTCAATTGTTCTCTTCTCTTCTTTCAGCATGCAGACAGGATATTTATGGAAAAGCACTCTGAAGGGAAAAAAAAGCAAACGTTTCATTCCCATTGGGAAGGTCTGGGGTAAAGCTGCCATAATCCAGCTTGCTTGCTAAGTGCCCTCAATTTTTCACACGTATTTTCCCCCAGAGGAGAACTTTTAACTCAATGGCTATTTACTAGTGTCCTTTAGCTTTTCACATGAGAGTGGTTTAGAACTTGTTTCTAGGGCAAATAACCTGGTGACATCTTTAAAATCGTTTTTCAGAAGACTGGCCTGCAACACAAAGCCGTTGGTCTCTGGACAAACTAGCGTGGGAGGTGTCCTCGTCCTTCCCTTCACGCAGCTGCGCGCCACAGGTGCCACACTGGACTCTGTGTGCTGCTCTCGCCCACCACAGCCCTTCCTGCCCAGGCTGCCACTGTGGCTACGTTCCTCTCAGTGAGCTCATTCAAAGGTCTCCTCCTCCCAAAGTCACCCTTAGGTAGAGCTTCGAGCCTCCTGTGTCTCTGAGGATGGGCGGCATTGAAGCCAACTAGCAACATAAACAAGAGCACATGAGGAAGCTGCCACTGGGAAATAAGAGGTTCTTTCTCCTGCCATCAGACCACCAAGGCCCCCTCTGCGGGACATGCCTGCCTCTCCAGACCACACCCCCTGAACTGTTCTTTGGGCCCTACCACCGCGGCTCTGAGAAAACCTGTTCCTACCCACAGCGAGTTCACTTTTAAACAGAACTTGGCAATTATATACATCATGTAGCCTCTGGCACAAGCAAGATATAGGACAACTCCATCACCCTAAGGAGGTTCTCTTGTGCCTCTTTGTGGCAGATACCTTCTGGTTCCAGCCCTAGCGAATCACTGGTCTACATTCTCTCATTCTAACTGTCTTTCCTAGAATTTCATAAAGGAATCATACAATATGCAATCTATGTATGCAATCTACTTGAACTATTCCACTTAGCCTAATGTTTTTTTTTTTAGATTAATCAGTATAGTTACATGTGTTAATATTTCTTTCCATTTTTTTAATTTTGCTAAGAATATACCACAATATGTTTATTGACTAATTGAAAGATTCATATTGATTTTGCTCCCACATCTTCAGTCCCCTCTGACACTTATTTGGAAGTGAATTCCTTGAGTTTCAAGGTTTCTGCTCTAAAAACGGACACTAATGAAACACATGCACATTTGAATGTAATAAAAAGATCCAGAAATGCAGAGGGACCAATAGGGTCCTCACAAATGAAGAAAATGTCATTGTACCAATGCTCTCTGGGAAATGAGGAATTGTTCAAGTGTAGGAAATTAGTGCCCCATTGGAGAAGTATAAAGTTACTAGTAATTCAACATCTAAAAGAACAAAGACACTGAATAGTCATGTTCCTGCGGTGGTCTGCCTTGATTCCTGCACTTCTTCAAGGCAACGTGACTTAATGTCAGCCTTTACCTCCGACCTTTTGGTTTCTTTTAATGGCCACTTAGATTACAGGTAAAATGTGATAAGGAATTTCTGAAGTTATTTGAACCTGTAAGTCCCATGACAGTTCCTTCACATGGACCCTTACGTAGTCACCTTTTTCTACCGACATCAATACTGGCATTTTAAAATCCGATGACCAATTTTTTAAAAATAATTGCTATTTACTGAACTCCCCAGTTAATCTGATAAAAACTGGTTGATCTGATTTGATATCTGTAGTTATGACTAATGTGCATAATCACCAGAGGTAGCTTGGCAAGCATGAGGTCCGTAAGTCTCGCTTTTATAGTCCTGATGAAGAAGTTTGGGATACAATCTAAGAATCTGATTTTTTTTAAGCATTCCATCTGATTCTAAAGCAAGTGGTATGTAGATCTCATTTTGACAAGTGCAGGAATGCAACAGATCAGATACCAAAGGCTGGTCAAACTGGTTGTTCAGCAAACTACATACATTAGTAGAGACTCTCAGTTGTGACAGGAACACAAACCAGGCTGGTTTACACAAAACAGATATATATATATATATATATATATATATATATATATATATATATATATATATGGAGAGAGAGAGAGAGAGAGAGACTCATATAATTGGAAGGTATGGGAGTAGAACTGGCTTTAGTAGAGATCTGACCCTCTCTGGCTTTCAGGGGATGTCAACATGACTTGATTTCTCTCTCCATCTTTTGGATTTGTTTTCCTTTATGTTGATTTATTCAGGAAAACTCTTTGTAAGAATTGGCAAGATGGCCACCAATAGTAGCTCTAAATTTTTATGCCATCTTCTCAACAACTTCATTAGAAAGACAAAAGTCTCATGATTGAGTCTTGTTGTACTGAGTTTTATCACATTCACATCCCCAAAACATTGGGAATGTGCTGAGTGACCAGGCCAGATTTGGGTGCCCACTTACCCCTCCAGAGTGAGTGAGTATAAACATAAGTTCATGTATGTTGAAAAATGTAGGGCAGGGATCAGCTCCAATTATACCCTATGAGTTGACCATGGGGGCAGGGATGATTTTCTCCTCCCCATCAACAACAACAAAATAACATGTTAGTAGTGGAAGCAGCCTGAGTCTATGACATTACACCCTCACATAAATAGATGCTAGTAAAATACTATATTTTCCTCTGACTACCTGTACAAATGGATAATCTTATATTTCAAACTCCTAATGACAGAGTACTAACACTAACTTAGTAAGTGCCTGTCAATACATGCTTAATAACTATATTTTAATCTTGATCATTAGCATTGCTATGACCTAGTAAACAGTTTCAGTAGATCAGAATATTTTGGGTGATTTGTATTATTTTTTTAATTGTACATTGAAATCCATAACTTAAACTGCCATCACTAACTATGATGAAGGGGTAAGGAAGTGTGTTAAAGGAAAAAATGTCTGCTAAAACTACCTCATCATTGAGAGGTGAGAGGTGAGAGGTAAACTGGAGGAATTAAAAAACAAATAGCAGAAATAATTGAATGAGCCTGGATAAAGATGATGAATTCTAAAAACTGTGAGTACAAACTAAGCCGTGATTCTGAGAGGGAATGATTCTGATGGGCACAAATGTGGGTGGGCACAGGGGAGGCGATTGCTCTGTGTTCAGAAAGACCAGACCCAGAATTGATATGGACAGAGACCAACAAATGTACAGTTTTATCAGTAATATTATACTGTGAAAGAATTTCATGCAGGATTGTGAACAAATCTAAGACTAGGGTGCGCGGTACACGAAGGGGACAATAAAACAACACAGTGGCATAAAAAAAAAAAACAACAACAACAACAAAAAAAAAAACCCAGCAGGAATTAGGGGGCCCATGACCTGAAAGATCTCTTTTGATCTCAGTTTTCTATGATTCCAAAACAAATGTGTCTCCTTTGTGAATTTTTTTCTAAGCAATAACAATTTGAGCTTCAGTTGAATGTCAAACATGTCAGCCCCTGTCCCAGGCTGTCTGACTTGGGTCTGGGGAGTCTTAATGACTTATGACTCAGCAGGTTCAGGAAGTAGCAACAGGTGTCTTTTCTCTGTTTGTTAAAACTCATGACCAATACTTCTTATAATCTAAAATTTTAAACCAAATGGCATAAAAATGTCTATATATCTAAAATTAGAAGCCAAATGTCTAAAAATGACTAAGATTGAGCTCAGAATAAATTCAAAACATTTTATGATTTACTGCTTCAAATTTCAAAAGTTCAAGTGATGTGGCAAAGTTTGGTAGTAATTGCAAAAATTTCTTCAGGATCTAGTAATCTTTCAGAATTGTGTACTTTAAAAATATATAACTATATACATGTATACTTTTAAAACTTTCCCCAATGGACACTGCATGATATTATGTATATATGTGGCTTATTTCTTGACATTTTCTCTTAGATGAATTGACCATGTATCCTACTTAGGGTAAAGGAAGTTCAATGAAACTATAGTCAATTAGATACCAAGAAAAAGACAAAAGACATGAATGTAAATTGAAGTGACTTTAAGGGCTGGATATAGGATGACATCAGCGTGTTGGCAAGAAATCGAGATACACAGTGAGGCTAGACTGTCTGATGTTCTGTTCAGGGTGGAACAAATGAAGATGAAGGCAAATGCAAAGCTATAGCAATAAATACAACTGTCGAAAATGTGCCCTTCATAGTTATTAGTATATTTATTTTCTAGTGTAGAGGATATTATTTAACATATACAATTCACATATCACCTCCCTCTTTTTTTCTCCCATGCCTTCGTCTCTGTCAGCCCTGCTGTAGCTCTGACCTGCCACCCACTCCAAGAAGATTCTTTTGAAACCTGTGTTCTGTAACAATCTCCCCCTTGTCTTTCAGGACTCCTTCCTCCTCAAGCTAACTGAAACTGGGCTTTGACTGACCATAAAACCTTCCTATTGCTCACATAACAGCTCTACTTACAGATAAAGGTCTCAGGTTTCTCTAATAAAGTAGGTCTGCAACAAGGACTTGCATTCAGTTAGTACATTTTAAAAATTGATTCTATAAAGGAAGGAGGGAGAGAGAGAGAGAGAGAGAGAGAGAGAGAGAGAGAGAAGAGAAGAGAAGAGAAGAGAAGAGAAGAGAAGAGAAGAGAAGAGAAGAGAAGAGAAGAGAAGAGAAGAGAAGAGAAGAGAGAAATATTGATTGGTTGGCTCCAGACTGGGGATCAAACCTACAGCCTAACTGGGAATCAATCCCGCCACCTTTTGGTGTATGGGATAACACTCCTACCAACTGAGCCACACCAGCCAGGGCCAGTTAGTATTTTTAAAAGCAATCATAGGGAGCAGGGTGGGGGAAAGTGGAAGAGTAAATCCAGGAAGCCGGAAAAGCCAGTTTAAAGATGTGTTTCAAATTAATCACTGCCTGTGACAATGGGAGATCAATCCATCCATGGCACTCTGAGTACCAGGGGATAGAAGAGGGGAGCATGTACGACCAGCTAAGTGTTGGTGAAGTTTTGTCCTAATTAGTGTTAACTCCCTCCATTTTCAGATAACACACAAGTGATCACCACATTTTAGTGTAAGAAAGGCCACAGGGCAGAAAGCAAGAGCTGAGAAGCAGAGCTGAGCTGAGATGCTGTCAGGTTACATCTGTGGGAAGCTGATTGGGGCAGCAATTCCTGAAGTGAGCTGTGGCCCAGGGAATGATGAGAGGTACGTGGCGTGTTCCATACAAGGGGTAGCTAGTTCCTCATCTCTGCTGCATCTAGCCATTGTTTCCTGACTTCAACCTGGCTTCTGGAATCCATGGCATCTCCCTCACTTCAACTTCCAGCCCGAAGATGCTCTTCTAGTCTCCTCAGTGATGGTGGCACTGAAACCTCCATCTTCCTCTACAGTCTGTGTCTGTCTCCATTTTCCATGGTGTCAGTAAACATGGTGATAGCGCTTTAACTCCCTGGCCTCAAAACTCATCTTCAGGTATCACTCAACCTCACTTACCCCAGCACAGCCTCACCTGTGGCTGCACGGTCACCCAGGCCTTCCACACCGTACATCCTGAATACAGGAATTTCCCCCCAATACATAACCAATTGGCTTCCTCATCCTTTCTGTTCTCCTCTTTGTTCCCTGTGTGCCTTCTAATGCGTCCCTGCTTCCCAACCCATATCCAAGCAATTCTGGAGTATGTGCTTCCTTACTTAGACTGGATTTCTTGAAATGAATAATGTCAATAATATGTGAGATACCACCTTTTGCCTACTGTCTACTTTCTTGATCTATATCCTTCGTTCATACCAAAGGTTACTGGAGAAAATTCTGAAAGCCATGATACCAGTACAGCTACAAATCCACACTATTTCATCTCTGCTTAAATAGTAATCTTGTTTTATTTATGTATTTTGAACCCCTAAACTAGTGCATTCCTTACATGCCTTTTCTACATCACCCATCTTCCACTCCTAATCTTATGTGCTTACTCTCAGTAGGTGTCCTTGCTTCCTGCTTCACTGAAAATGTTTAAAAGGGACATTACAACTCAACTCCCCACAATTTTTCTTATTTCCACGAGTGTGCTAGAAGCCCTCCGAATTTTAAATGGCATTTCTCTTTGATTTGTCACCATTCGGCTATGCCAATCCGCAGCCAACTGCAATGCAATCATCTTTTGAAACCAACCATTTTCCTACGGTTGCCTCCTGGAGGAGTCCTCTCCACCCCACACCTGGATCAGAGCACTAGTTTCCTGGTCGGGCTTCGGGATGTTTTCATTGATTACTAACAGGAGGATTAGGCTCCAGCCTGAAATGATGTTCAGAGCCTCTATGATCCACTTCTCACATGCCCACACATGATTCACACTTCTCCCTCATGTAGTAGATCTTTTCCCCTTCTTTGTACTATTCACGTTCTATTCATTCTCCAACAAAAGATAAAAGATGTGAATACTTACTTGTTGGCCTAAAAAGGGTTTTCTAGGTCACTTTCTCATAGCTGTAGACTTTTCCCTTAAATGTGTATCACACATATTTTAAAGGAAACATTCTGTTATTTAGTGACCAGTGGGCGGGGAAGGGGGTGTATTTTTAGCAACTTGGATTTATGGGGACCCGGACATGGATTTATATTTAACTTTGAAGAAAACCTTCAGTGGCCTGCTTCTAACTGGTCTCTAATTTCTCACTTGATGAGGACATTCCAGTGCTCTGTCTGCTCCTCCCATTTGTCTTCCTCTGTCCCTTCTCCAGCCTTTTTATTCCTACCAGTCAGAGGCCTTCAGGAGCATGTTCATACCAAGACTTTACTTCACAACAGCTCCACTGAAGCAGGGTTCTCAAAATAGGTAACACCCATGACCAGCCCCCTACAATTGTCTGACAAGAAAGAAATCAATTAAAAGAAGAAACAAGGTTAATGTAAAAATTACAGCTTTTAGAAAAACGAGCACTAATATTTTAGTTTAGAAAAAACACGGGCTTCGGGATGTCTTCATTGATTACTAACGGGAGCATTAGGTTCCAGCCTGAAGTGGTGTTCAGGGCCTCTATGACCCACTTCTCATATGCAGGGTGGGGGGATGCAAATCTTGGTGACTAGGAAATTGCAGTGTGACTCAAGAAAATGAATAGCAGTTTAAAGTTGCAAGTCAAATACCCACCAGTACAGGAAAGTAATGGCAAAAAAAGGTTAAAAAAAGAGGTGACAGATCTGCTGATTAAAAACAATCTTAAAAATGAGTTTCCTTTGAACATTAAATGGAAAAATCTAGAGTTTGGAATTCCAACTGTTTACAAAGAAAAGATGATTCAGAAGAGCTACGTGACTTAAGCAACAACATCTTTCGGATTCTTCTGGGAAGATTGGTAGATAATGTGAAATTTAAACTAACATTTGGACTTTGTCCATTTTGTGCACAGTGAAGACAGTTTTGGCATGCTATTTAAAATATTTTCATATCAGTTTATCTCTCAAAATAGAGTGAAAACATACGCATTTGCAGCTGCACCCTGTGGTAAAAAGAAAAAAAAAATGAAAGGGCTGAGGCCACTTTACCTTATATAAAAATAAAGATCAGTTCCCTGTATCCATTTTGCACTTATTTTCACCCTTGAATGTAAGTAAGATACAATTTCAAGGAATTCTTTGTAAGAACAAAATTGTCGCAAAAATTTAGGCAAGTTGCTTATCCCTCACTGTGCTTCAGTTTCCCAATCTAAACATCCAAAGACAACAACACAGCCTACTCCCCAGCTTATTGTGAGGATCTAATAAATGCTCCCTAAAAACTACTTAGGAGAGTGTACGAACGTGGTACCGAAAATAAAGAGAAAAAAATAAGGCAGTAAGGCAATACTTACCATTTATTAAGTCACCAGCAATTAAAACATTTATAACTGCTAGAAAAACAATTAAAAGAATATGTGAGATTATTTTTCCTTTTTGCTCTTCTGATTGGTTGTTTTTTGCTTCCTCATATTCCAAAACATTGATTTGAATCTTGGAATCCTCTACTGTTGAATCCTGGAAAATTATTCTTTATTTCAATTAGTTCTGATTGGTTGTTTTTTGCTTCCTCATATTCCAAAACATTGATTTGAACCTTGGAATCCTCTACTGTTGAATCCTGGAAAATTATTCTTTATTTCAATTAGTGTATGCTTAATTTCTGACTGGTCCTTTTTCATGTCTTTGATGTTCTGACTGAGGTTGTTAAAATTCTCACTAAGATCCTTGAAAACCTCACTAAGTTTCTTGAAACTCTTATTAAGATCCTTGAGAAACCTATAACTATTGTTTAAAACTCTGTATCAAGTAGTTTGCTTTCTTCCATTTCATTTAGTGTTGGTTTTTTTTTTCCTGGAGATTTCTTCTGTTCTTTCATTGTGAGATTTTTTTTTTGTCCTGTTTCCTTGTGTTTGTTTCTACATATTAGGTAGAGATGCTATGTCTCCTGGAATTGGTAGAGTGGCTTTGTGTATTAGGTGTCCTATAGGGCCCAGTGGTTCAGCCTCCTCAGTTACCTGAACTGGGCACTCTAGGTGCGCCCTGTGTAGGCTGTGGGCACAGTCTTGTTAATAGTTGAGCCTTGAATGCTCTTGGCGTCACTGGGAGAAATTTATTTCTAGGCCAATTGGCTGTGAGGACCAGCTGCAACTACAGTGGAAGAGCTGCTTCAGTGGGGCTTTGGTGCTCACTGAGTCTGCCCTTGAGTATGTCACTTTGGGATGTGTAGAGTTGTAACCTGGTATGGTCTGAAGCTGTCTACTGGGTGCACTGGTTCTGTGGCTTCCCAGGAGTTGCAAAGTCAGCCACTGCCTGGGGCTACTGGAAGGAGCTGCAGAACAATCTGCAATAGGTGTTACTTGTATTGGGCTTGGAAATGCTCAGGCAAGGATCAGCTGTGAAGCAAGGCAGGCCAGTGCTAGTGCTGGGTCTTGGGCCTTTTACTGATAGGTATGGGGCATACTGACACAAGCTGATGCTTGTTTGAGAAATTTTAGCAAAATCTAAAGCCTGAGCCAGGATAGGCCATTCATATGAAAAAGCAGCTGCAAAGAGCTTGGGTGGGGCTGCAAATTGAATGGGGTTGGGTCTCAGGGTTAAGCAAACCTGAGTGGAGCAAACAGTGTGAGCCAGGTTGATGAAAACTACCAGTCAGCTCTGCGATGGGGAGGTCTCAGCACAAGAACAATGACCCCTGTGAGCACCCCTGTCTGGGAGAAAGCCATCCCCAACTTCTTGCTCTGATGCCAGACAATCCAAGTCCTCCCATATGTCCCTGGATTCTCCCCTCACCATTGCCCCAGCACTGGAGCTCAGAGGGATCGAGTCTGAGTAAGTCTATATGCTGGCCCTTTAAGAGAAACTGCCTGGGCCTCCAGCAACCTCTATGTCACTCAACCACAATAGCTGCTGGTTTTTACAGCCTGAAGTTATAGGGACTTCTCTTCCCAGCTCTGGAACACTGGGCTTGGGGGTCTATGTGGGACTGGGACCCCTTCTCCTCAAAGGAGTCTCTGCAGCCAAGATATCCCTCCTGATTAAAAACAAACAAACAAACAAACAAACATACCACACTTGGGTGCCTGACCAGCCTGTTTCCTACCTTTGTCCCTCCAACCAGCCTCAATGTACTTTCTTTTTACTTCTCTAGTTGTAGGACTTCCATTCAGCCATAATTCAGGTGGTTCTGAATGATGGTTATTCTGTATTTTAGCTGTAATTTTGATGTTGTTGTCGGGGGTGGCAAGATGGCATTTAATTATGCAGCCATCTTGGTTCTGGGACAATTTCAAGTGTACCAACATTCGCATTATGGGGGTGCCAGAAGGAGAAGAGAGAGAGCAAGACATTGAAAACCTATTTGAAGAAATAATGATATAAAACTTCCTCTATCTGGTGAAAGGGATAGACTTATAAGTCCAGGAATCATAGAGAGTGCCAAGCAAGAGGAACCCAAAGAGGCCCACACCAAGACACATCATGATTAAAATGCCAAGGACTGAAGACAAATAGAGAATCTTAAAAGCAGCAAGACAAAAGCAGTTAGTTACCTATAAGGGAGTGCCCATATGACTGTCAGCTGATTTCTCAACAGAACTTTGCAGGCCCAAAGGGAGTGGCAAGAAATCTTCAAAGTGATGAGGAGCAAGGACCAACAACCAAGATTACTCTACCCAGCAAAGCTATCATTTAGAATTGAAGGTCAGATAAAGAGCTTCACAGACAAGAAAAAGCTAAAGGAGTTCATCATCACCAGGCCAGTATTACATGAAATGTTGCAGGGTATTCTTTAAGAAAAGGAAGAACGAGAAGGAGGAAAGATAAAAAATATGAATAATAAAGTGACAATAAATAAATAGGTATCGATAAGTAAATCTAAATACCAAAATAAATGAACAAGGAATCTAATGAACAAAATAAACTAATAAATAAAATAGAACCAGAGACATAGAAACATGGAACAGACTGATGAATCTCAGAGAGAGAAATGGGGCAGGAAGAGATTAAACAAAGAGCTTATATGCATATATGCATTACCTATGGACACAGACAATAAGGTGGTGAAAGCCTGGGATGGGGCGGAAACTGGTTGGAGGAGAGCAATGGGGGGAAAAGTGGGACATCTGAAATACTCTCAACAATAAAGATTAAAAAGAAAAGAATATGTGAGTAAGACCATATATGGCCTACAAATCCTAAAAATATTTACTATCTAGTCCTTTACAAAAGTATTTGGAAATCTCTGTTCTAACAGATAATCTTAACTATGATAGATATGTTTAGCAAGTGTAAGTGAATAATATATGTGGAGTGTCAGAGATATTTAGATTTTCCCTGGGGTTATATAGCATTTACTAAGATTAAAATGTTATTATATAACCAAATTATAATTTCTTATATAAATTGAAATGTTATTAAAATATATATAAATGAGGTATATCTGATATCTGATGCCAGCAAATTGTTAATCGGGATTTTTTGCTTTTGTTTTTAAGCCTGGCCTAAGAGGATGATCACCAGGACCAAGCATCCATACACAGATGCCTCAAGTATGTTATTGCCAAACTAACCTCATTCAGGGCTGGGTAGATGCACAACTTTGGGGGACACCAGTCACGTTTGGGTTCTATGAGTATGAGTTAGGCTGTGGAGTTGCCTTTTGAGCAAAAGACAGTAGGAATGAAGCCCCCTGCATTATACAGCATGATGGTCCTGACTTAAGTTCCTTTTTCAGTGGAATTTAAGTTGGTAAATAAGAAAAATAACTTACACAATGTATTTTTATTTTGACAGACTATTTGACAAACTTCCCCCTGGTACTTTCTTGTGAAGAAAGAGGAATATAGTTTAGATGGTAACAGAATTTTAAAAGGTTGAGTATTTTTTCCAAAGATTGCACATCATAGACTGATTGCTGCCAGTGGGTTGGGGGGCCAGAGCAGTAGGACTAGCGGCTTACCATGAGGCAGTTATCTTAGTCCAGAAAAGCTCTACCTAGTTTTAATTTATGATCAAAATGAGAACATGGATGCTATGCTTATCAAATTTGCTTATGACATAAAGTTGGAAGGCCTAGAGGATATTTGGCATAGTTTCCAAATAACAAATTTTAACAACGGACAAAAACTAAGCAAAACAATCAATAGAAATCAGTCTTTTGCATTAAGGAACCCTCATGACTCTCTTAATATTGATACTCGTGTTTGATTCTTGAACAGAATGTATTTTGGGTGAGAAAGACTCAAGGAATTTCAAAAAAATTGGGATAAGTATGGAGAACAGTAGTTATTCTTAAATAATCTACTTATTTTTTTCTTTTTTAAAGTAGAAGAGTGTAGGTTTAATACACTCTTTTCCAGAGGTAAAAATGCAAGGCAGGCCCTAGCCGGTTTGGCTCAGTGTATAGAAGGACTCAAGGGTCACGGGTTGGATTCCAATCAAGGGCACATGCCTGGGTTATGAGCTCAGTCCTCAGTAGGGAGCATGCAGGAGGCAGCCAATCAATGATTCCCTCTCATCACTGATGTTTCTATCTCTCTCTTCCTCTCCCTTCCTCTCTGAAATCAATAAAAATTTATTTTTAAAAAATGTTAGGCAGGATTTAACTCAGAAGTTAAAACAAACAACTGGTCTCAAGCCACGTTTGTTTGTTTTATTTACCACCCTCTTCCAGTGTGCTTTATCTAACCTTTTAGATTAGTTGCTCACATTGAAAAGACAAAAGATTTAACATAAATAACTGGATTATCAGCTTCTCTTGAATCACAGGATCTTCTGGCTTCATGCAGTCCCCACCGTCCCCACCCCCTATTGTGTCACACCTAGCCTGCTGTATTCACTGTATGTAAGTGCCTGGCCCTTGGTATCTCAATCTGTGTGATTCCTGTAAAAGAAAGTGATGAAGAAATTCTGAAAACATGGACTCTGTCTCCAAAAGTAGGAGGTGTGCCTTAAGAAATGTCGAGCTTCCTTCCTATCAGGGAAGGCAGCATGGCTGAAGCATGACTGTTCCAGAGAAGGTTCTTGCATGACACTGGAAGTGAGGGTAGGTTGATGTTTATATTATTTTTTTTTAAGAGATTGCAGTGCTGTTTGCTTAACTTATTTTTATTCTAATGGCTCTTAAACATCCATGAAAATCATGCTTACTAGTTAAAGTCTTTTTTTTTAATTTTAATTTTTATTTTATTTTATTTTTTTATTGCTAAAAGTATTACAAAGGGTATTACATATGTGTCCTTTTTTCCCCCCTGCCCTTAACAATCCCCTGGCCGCCCCTACCCTCCAGTGTCTTATGTCCATTGGCTATGCTTATATGCATGCATACAAGTCCTTCGGTTGATCTACTAGTTAGTCTTATGTTTTGCCTCTGATTTGTATAAATTCCAAAGATATTATAAAATTAAATCCTAAACTTGTTGCTGCCAACATCTCCATAAAAACTTTTAAAAAACAATCAAATCTTTGTTTTTATATTGTCATATTTTGAGTGTTTATGATGTGAAGACACAGGCTATATTTATATCTCATCAGCTACATAGTTTTGGATCAACACTTAGCACTGTGCTTAGTTGGAACTCTAAATTTAGGGATGATTCCCTTGGTCCAAGATTCCCATGAAACTAGGTCATTCACAACCAACATTTAAAGAAAAACAAGGATATGATACTCATTGTGCCAATTCATCCCAATTATGAATTTTGAAGAGCTGGTATATACTATTTGAGATTCAGGTACATACATGTAGGTTCTTCTTTCAAATGGAAAGCTCTGACTCATAAATGAAGTCAACGGGTATTTGTACGAAGTGCTTAATGAGTGGCCACCATTGTCCGACAAAAGATGTATAAGATCAAGTCCTTGGGAGCATAGTCCCTCATTAAAGACAAGTTCTAAACAGTAGAAATAATTAAAAGTGATAAAAATAGTGTATAACCACATATACTACAGACTGTAGGTACAATAGACATTTGGAGAAGGGAAAGGCTAACTGTGGAGCTTTGTCACCATCAATTGTCTTCTTTTGAAATATGTATTGTAGTTAAACTGTTTATCTTTAGCAAGAACCTTAAAAAATACTTCTGAGGAAGTTTCCCCTCACCTAGAGATGGTTTATAAATATAAAGCAATGTAAGGAAATAAGTCATATGGAATTTCAAATCTAAATCCTTATTTACTTTAATTTGGACAAAGAAAATAAGCTAGGGAGTTAGATTTAGGTGCTATTATATCCAATCTACAAATCTTGTTTCATTGAACACTTTCTAAGCATTTGGTCAAGCTTGACATATTATAGTTCCAATCTGAATTCTCTAATTTTACACAAACAACAGTTGAAAAAAAAAAAGTCAAATATCTCTGAAATTTTCAGTTAAAAACCTGGGTTTTTAAATGCTATTGCAGATATCCAGTATTTGAAACACAATTGTCTCAACTTTTATTCTCCTAGTTTCTATGCCTTTAAACCTCTGACAGTGTTAACATTTAAAAATTATCTCATTCTACATATTGGTTTTCGTACCTCAATGTTCTTGTTTGTCTGTTTGGTTTGGTTTTTGTTGGTTTTTTACTGGCAATAAATCACCTTCAACCCCAAATACCCAAGACACTGGCTGAAGGGTAATTTTTATTACTTTTATGTACAGAAAACTCAACAGTGTGCACTTAGCCCAGCTTAGGGCCCGCTGCCTCCCCAGTGGCATTGGATCTCATCGCATCTGTCCTTGTAATTGGTCCCGATGCCTCCACCAGCTTAGCCAGAGCTCCCTCTTCCCAGATAACCTGTGTGAAGGCCACGGTGGTGCGGGTCTTCCTGTGGACGAGCCGCCCCAGCCTGGCCTTCCCCTGCTAATGCGGTTGAGGACCCCATTTCCGGTACAGGGCGAGCAGGAAGAGCCCCAGCCCCATGGGGTTCACGCTGTGTGCTATCACCACCAGCTGGCCATGTGTTCTCTACCAGGGTGCTGATCCTGAGAACCCTGCTCCAAGGACAGGGGGGCTCTGGGTGGGGACATCCCCTTCGCCGGCAGCTGTTTTCGCAGCCCAGGCCAACCACCTCTGCTTCTCTTGCTTTGCCTCGGGGCTGTCCTTGTGGGGCAGCTTCAGCTGTTGCATAGCCCTTTGGGGTCCAAGGCCTGGGAAAACTGGCTAATGCACTAGGCACTTTCAGACACTTGTAGAGAACAGCCCTTTGTCGCTGCAGCCAAATGTAGCAGGGCCATTTGGCAATGCAGGTGAGGTCCCTCTTGGGCTGGAAGTCCTGTCCACAGGTGAGGTCCCTCTTGGGCTGGAAGTTCTGTCCAAAATTCTTGGGCCTTTTCTCAAACAGGGGGTTGACCACCTCCTTGGCCACCTGCTTCTTCACAACAGCAGGGGCCGGGGCCACCTTCTTCCCCTGAGCCTGTCTTCCCTTTGGCATCTTGGGTGGGGGGAGGAGAGAACCCTGCCTCAGTGTTTTAATTTATAAAACTACTAGAGGCCTGGTGCATGAAAATTCATGCTCTGGAGGGGGTTTCCTTCAGGCCAGCCTGCTCCCTCTCAGAGTCCAGGAGTCCTCAGGGGCGGGAGGCAACCTGGCGATCAGGCAACTGCCGGCAGTGCAAGCCTCAGCCGGTCCTGGTTACCTGAGCCTCAGGTGGCCCTGGGAGGCTGGGCAGCCGCCATCTGAGGCTTGCCTGCACCTCGGGCTGGCCAGGGGGACTGAGGGGACTGGGCGCCGCCATCTTGTGGCTGTGGGCACCACCATCTTTGAGGGCAGGGCAGTCAATTAGCATATTCCCTCCTTATTGGCTGTGAGCGCCTCCATCTTTGCAATGGCGTGAGGGTCAATTAGCATATTCACTCTTTATTAGATAAGATGTGCTATTTTTAGCATGGTAATCTAATCAACAGGGCATACTTCTACCAGGTTACAATAATTATAAAGCATCTTTTATAGTAGAATCAACATTAATTTTTTATAATGTAATAAATCATGATAAAAATGGAATAGAGTATATACAAGGAGATCAAAGCATGGGATGCTTTTATATGGTGCCTTAAAATCAACACTTAAAAAATGATTTACTTGCCAATTCATTCAAGAATTTATTGATATGGTTTTTATGTTGTGATGTTCTCTTAGCTGCTCTTTATCAAGCAAGTTCCACATGCAAGACCCTGAGCCAAGTGTGTTTGAATAGTTCACGGGAAATGGAGTATGGAGTTCGGCAGATGCCCACTAGGAAACACTGCCAGTCACAGCCAGTGGGGAAAGCCTGGATGCCTTTCCACACGGTAACAACCATTTCTTGTGCAGAAAGGACTGATCTAATCAGGAAGATACACTCCTATAGAGAGGTGGGTGGATATTTACAAGGTAAACGCATAGGTCTATCTAGAAACAAATATTTACATGTAGAGAATGCTAGTAATTGTTAGATACTGGGAAGTTTTATTGAAGTATAATATACGTGAAAAAATTGTAGGTGTAGAACTCCATGAATTTTTAAAAACTACTTATATAATCAGCGCCAGTTCAAGAAAACAGAATCTTATCAGCACTCCTAAAGCTACTTCTTCCACCTTGAGGGTAAGTCCCCTTTCTATGGTCTAACAGCATGGCGTAGCTCTGCCTGTTTTGGAACTTTACATAAATCGAAACATTCTGTGTGTACCATTTTTTGTCACTTACCATTTCGTTGGTGAGATTTAGCCACGTTGTAGTTAGTTGTAGTTCTTTCATTGTCATTTGGTCTTTAATATGCTTTGATTTATGTATGCTTTCTGTTGTTTGGGGAAAATTTCTAGTTTGGGATTCATACAATAGTGTTGTGTGAACATTCTTGTGCATGTTTTTAGGTTAATAGATGTACGTGTTTCTACTGGCTCCTTCCTGAAGGAGGAGATGCTGGCTCAAAGGCACACTTGTTCGGATTTAGTGGACGGTGCCGGTTTTCAGTGTGGCTGGACCAGTCTTCATTCACTGGCCAGACTGAGAGCTGGTCCACATAGCTGCAGGCACTTGATCCTTTCTGTCCTTTGCATTTTAGCCATTCCAGAGGATATGTAGTAGCTTCTCATTGTTTTAATTTGCATTTTCCTGATGACCACCGTGATGAATGTGAAAGCACTGCCACAATTGTCAGATCCTCATACTAATTTATATCGATGAGGACACTGGGCTTTAGTGGATTTGCAATTTACTCAAATTCACTCAGATTAGACATGGTAAACCAGCATTAGAAATGATAGGTTTTTCTCATTAATTGGGCACATAATAATAGAATTTTAGAGTCAGAGGGTAGTTTTGAGATCATGCCATCCAAAAGCTTCTCACAGATGAAGCTGAGACCCAGAGAATTGGCTGTGTTAATCACAGCAGGCACTAGGTCACATTTCTTTTGGTTTTGTCTGGTGGAATACACTGGCCTAAACATCCGGATTTGATTCTGGATTCTACTGCCTACCAGCTGTGTGGTTGAGTCAAGTCACCTGCTTTCTCTGGGCATGTATTCTTTAATGACAGCTATTATCTACTAAAAATATTTTCTTATGTGTTTATAACCACCCAGAAGACAATTATGATAAAAAGTGCAACTTTCTGTGGCTTATAGCTGACACAGACTTGAGTGGTCTCCAACTGCCTGTCCTCCCTCTGTGCCAGGAAGGCTGGTCTCCAGTGAGGCTCAGCAGCTGGATCCTGCTCTCATTTTACGACTCATAATTCATTGATCTACCCAGTAATTAGCTCCACCTGAAAACCCATAGCACCTCAACTTTACATGACCCAAACCCACGTCTTTCCACCTCACCAATTCTTGATCCCAGTCCTACTTGTAAACCTGTTTCTCTTCTTTCCTAGACGTAGTTAATATCCCCTGCATTTATGTCTTCTTTACTCCACTCATTACTCTATACATCATTGCATCATTAATCATCACCATGCCACCTTCTACGGGAAGTTTTTTCTAACAGGGTCCATGCTCCAGTCTCTTTCCCCACTAATCTATCCTCGGCTATCTTGAAGTCTGTATCTTTCTATATTCTGATATGATCATGCCATAATCTTGCTAAAAGATTAGACATATTTCTCTTAGACGTAGAAAAGGACATATTTGATGACTGTCTGTGGATTCTGAGATGAAATCCAAATTCCACAGCTTGGCATTCAAGGTCTTTAGAATCTGGGCTTAATTTCCTGATGGTCATTTTGCTTTGCTGCTTCCCCTCCCTGTCCCCTACAGACCCTGTCTGCTCCCTAACCATGCTCCCTTCCCTGCATGAAACATACGTGCTCCCATTCACCTCAAATTGCAGATCCGGAAATCCCTTTCCACCTCCACCTGTTAAATCCCTACTGATTTCCTCATCCATGAAAGCCTTCTCTTATCCTCCCTTCCATTGGCCCAGTCATCTTTGTCACCTCACCTCTGCTTTCACATCATCCCACACTGCAGCATTTCTCAGGTGGGACCCTGGCCACCTGTTTGTACATCTGTCCTCTCTGCTTCAAGCTCCTCAAGCATCAGGACTGGATCCATCCGCTGCTCTATCTCCTGTGTTGAATGAACACAGATGCTCAGTGACTATTTCTTAAATGTATACATGAATTTATTAAATTTAAAGAGGTAAAAAAAAAAAAGGCTTTTTTTTACTAGTGAAATACCGAGATGCTACCTTCCTCCTTTGTTATTAATATGCTTGTTTTATTTCTTTTCTTTCTTATCATCAATATTTCTTATCTAGGTGTTTGCGATAATGGCATTTTTGTATACACTTTGTGTCATCTATTAGCAATTATGATATAAAAAATCTGAAGTTCGTGTGAAACTCCTTAAAACTTTAAATTGGCTATTATAGATTAATATCCTGAAATCTAATTTATCTTAAAAAAACAAAGGCCTAGAGAGTAGCCAGGGTAGTGCCTATAACCCAGGATAGTGTACTCTCCGCATTGCCCTCTTCAGTCATGGTCTGCACCTCTTTCCATTTTGCAGTGTGTAAACTGATCCACTCAATTATGTAATGATGAGCACGTGACTGATCATACTGTTGCTTTTAGAAAAATCTGGAAAATACCCCCAAATCTGGCATAGGAAACCAAATACATGTTAAAATTAGAAATAATATATGCCTAGGCAAAACAAACCAAAACCCACAAGTAAACCTTCTCCGAAATATAAAGCCCCAGATGGTTATTAACCATTTTTCTAGAAAATAAAAAAAAATTATAAAAGACTCAATTAGTCACAAATGTACACATGCTTCACCCTTTCCTTAAAGTATTTTATGTGGACACAGTCATCATGTAAAAAAATAGCTTTTAATGTAACCTTTAAAACTTGAGAATGCTGATTTTTAAATACGGTGCTATACAAATACATTATAAAAACTAGGTGGTGGCACTCTCAAGAGAGAAAAGTCTTTTTTTTTTTTCAAATCCTCACCAAAGGATAAGTTTTCATTGATTTTTAGAAATAGAAAAGAGAGAGAGAGAGAGAGAGAGAGAGAGAGAGAGAGAGAGAGAGAGAGAGACATCAATCAGTTGCCTTCTGTATGTGCCTCCACCGGGGACTGAACCCAAAACCTAGGCATGGGCCCTGACCAGGAATTGAAGGCACAAGCTTTTGGTGTATGGGATGATACTCCAACCAACTGAGCCACCAGTCCAGGGCAAGAAAAAAGAATCTTGACGATCTTTACAATAATTAGGTAAACAACAATGCACTAGAAAAAGTTCATTGAAATTTTCCAAAATGGTTTTCCTCTTCCAATATTCCAGATTTTACAAGTCAGTTCTAAAGAATAGTCATGTACAGAACAAAGAAAAGGAACATTTTGAGGCACATCACAAAAGGAAACATTGACAAGGATTAAACATTTTTTACACTTGGTTCAAAAGTCCTCACTTAAGTAATGCTAAATTATTGTATGAAGGCCACGTTGGTACCTACTTTCCATAGCCACATTATCCAGGATTATTGGCATTAAATTCTAAATTAGCATTAGCTGACTGTTACTGTTTATAAATTATTCTTTTTCTGTTCCTGTGAGTTCCATGGATTAAATTGTGTAATCTCCCTTCTCCTGCAGGATGGGGGCTGGGTGTTACAGTGAAATTAACTGTGGCCTAGAAACTGAAAACTTAGAAAAAATGTGGTTTGCCAGGAAGTGGCTATGACCTTAGGTGAGTCACTCAACTTCTGCTGACTCTCCTTTAAAGGAGATGGAACGAGGTGATGTGTGAGTCTTTTCTAATTCTAACAGTAGTTGATTTCTTGGGCCCCTATGAACGAGATTATGCCTTATAGCATGCCGCTGTTGCAGACCTAGTCCTTTCTCTACCATTTTTGCATTAAGATTCTTCTAGTTAACAGTGACTGAATGTATCTCAAACAGCCTGAAACCCCATAGATACTTTATTGATCACAAACCTGAAAAGTCTAGGAGTGTATCTAGGTGTCAAAGTCTGGGGGGTCCAAGTGCCCCTAATGTGTCATTGAAATCCAGTTTCTGACGGTGTTTTTCTCAGCACTTGGACCTGGCTTCACTCTGAGGCAGGATCTTTGAGTGGTATTCTCTGGTGGTTCCAGACTTGTCACCTTTACAAGCAACACCAGTGGGGGGAGAGGAGGGAAGCATATTTTCAATCCAAATCCTGAGCCCCCCCTGGGGCTGAAGCGCATGAGTGAGGTGGGGCATTTCCACCTGCGTACAGAGAGGTGGTTCCCCAAGTTGGAGTTAGAGTTTGCATAACAAGGGAAATGGATGCTAAGCAGACAATTGTCAACAAATGTCCCCTGCCACTATGCAATTTGGGTGGATTCTTTATGGGTTTTTTTGCCTTTGCACACTGCCAGCCCCTCCAATAGCAAGAACTGTGTTTATTCATGCTGTGTTCCCACTCAGAGCTATCACTGTTTGAGGTGAGGCAAAGTAGATATTGCAGCCAGCTGTCAGCTGCAGGGACTGCAGGATCCATCATAACATTTGAGCCCAGGCCAGGCTCTTCCCTGGCTGCCCTTTGCCAATGACTGTGTACAGCAGGGCTTTAGGGCCTGGCTGTTTCTGCCCAACACTCTCCTTCCCTAAGGGGCAGTTTTTGATTGGAAGCTTACCCTTGGGTTGGCCAACACTCTATTAAACATGCATGGAGTCTAAGGCTCTTCCAATCTGCTTCCTCCCACCTTCCCTTCTTACTTCCAGGTCTGCATCTTATCTGAAAGCTTTCCCTGTCCAAGTCCAGTTCTGCTTCCTTCCCCTTACCTAGGACAGTGTTGCAGTGGAGGGGAACACCCTGATGGCCGGTCATTCAGGTCTTCAAGAAGTCATTCAGGACTTCGAAGTGCTGAGTGGGAGATGGGCACAAGGATAATGCATTTATATATTTGTTGTAATTAGATTGCACTGTGACATTAGAGAAGAATAATGAAAGACCAAGGGCAATTAACAAACTGAAACCTGAGAAGTCCACAGGACCTCTTGGGCTGCTTAAAAAGGCAGTCTTCATCTTCTGCAGTGGGAAAGCAGAAAAAGCCCCAAACCAAACTCCGGACTTGAAATCACTGAGTACTCAGCTGAGGCAGGTCCAACGATCAGGTGCTAGTTAGGAAGGTCCGGATAGAAGGGATGGGGCAAAGAGTAGATATCCCCAAAGATGTGGCTCTCCATACTTCTCTGAATCTTCAGAGCCTGTGTAGGGGTCTGCTCATCCCCATTAAGAGCTAGAACTCTCCCCTAGTGGGAAGACACTGCTTCTACCACATCTGGCTGCCATATTGATAACTAGGATCAAGTCTCAGCATAGCCCAACTAGACATGTACTGAGTTTGATAATAGAGAAAGCAATCACATCCTAATTTTGCTACAAAAAGTACTCAGCATATCCAACAGAAGCTGGGGGAGTCCCCTTGGGATTAGATTTTCAGGGTGCTTAAAGGGGGCCAGAACATAAGACTCGAAGAAGATTTGTTGACTTGGGATACTCTCTTGGAATATAGGATTTCACCTTGGCAAGGTTACATGCAGCCTTTGATTTGGCAAAATACACATTCACAGTTTTGCCCCAGGGCTATGTAAATTCTATCATAATATAGCCCTAAGAGATCTGGACCATCCAGAATCCTTCAGATACCACATTTATTCATTTCGTTGAGTACTATGTGGCTCAGGCATGTTGAGTAAGACGTGACTAGCATACTGCAAGCCTTGTTAAGACACGTACACCAGAGGATGGGAAACAACCCATACGAAGATCTAGGAGCCTGTCACATAAGTAAAGTTTTAGGGACCCAACAGGCAGAGACCCACTGTGACATCCCCTCCAAAGTGAAACAAAAGCAAATTGCTGCATCCTGTACACTCTACAACAAAGAAAGAAACGCAAAGCCTGGTAAGTTTCTATGGATTCTGGAGGCCAACACATTCGTACCTAGAAATGCTGCTTTGGCCCAAACACCAAAATAGGGCTTTGCAGTCTAGACTGCATTTGCAAGCAGCCCTGCTGCTCGGACCATATGATCAGGCAGGCTCTATGATTTTGAAGATGTCAGTGGTGGACAAGATATAGTGGAGCTTATGCAAACTCCAGTGGGAAAATCTCAGTGCAGGCCCCTGGGGTTCTGAAAGAAGTCCAAGCCATCTGCAGCAGAGAAACATACACTTTGATGAACCGTCAAGACCAGTGGAGGTGAGGACTGAGGGCCAAGGGAATGTGGAGTGGAGAGTAGAGAAGGGAATGATAAATACCAGCTGCAAGGAAGACTATTTTTCGTTTTAGGAAGAAAGACCCCCTGGTGTCCTGGAGGACTGCTCAATCGCCCTTCAGCTGTGAGGAACGCGGAGAGCTGAGAGCCTGCGGTGGCAGTGCCTTCAGAGCGTGTCACAGGTTTGAACCAAGGCCACACCCTTTCCTGGTGGTCCTCAAAAAACAACTAAGCATGGTGCGGCCACCAGGACTGAACACTTCTGCCCAGTGTGGATCCCTCTAACACACAAATCTAACACCCCGCCAGACCCCAACCCCTGTGTTTCACAGTCTGAGTCCTCTCCCTGCTTAATTTGGCTTCCTTTCACTCTCCATTCACAAATCCCAGATTTATATCCTGGTCTAAAGCCTTGCCCAATCCTGCTTCCTCTCTTTATCTTTCCCAGGCATGACCATCTCTCCCCATCCCACACCACCCCAAACGCTTTTCACTCCCATCTTCATCTTAGCATGTAATTCCCAGTCATAATAACCAAGTAGCTTGATACAAATTCTGATTTGAGCCCTGGCTGGGTAGTTCTGTCAGTTAGAGCATAGTCCCAGTACACCAAGGTCATGGGTTTGACCCTTGGTCAGGGCACAATGAATGCATAAATAAGTTGAACAACAAATCAATGTTCTCTCTCTCTCTCTCTCTCTCTCTCTCTCTCTCTCTCTCTTTCTCTCTCTCATAAATAACCTCTGGTTTTGGCTAAAGTCCACATGGCCCACCTGCTTCCAGAGCCCTTGACCTTTCCTCCAGCTTGATGTAGGGACATGGCTCACCAGTGGCCCCTTTCAGTAACGCCAGAAGTTTGCTGCAATGACTCTCAGTTTAGCCTCATTTCTCAAAACTATAGTGCGAGCCACAGCTCTGTGTGAAAATAAAGCTTGGTGTCCTTGCTCCCTTCCTGTTTTATCTTGCAACTGGTCTCTGTCAAAGGAGTTTCTGAGCAAGTGGTGAAAAGGGCATCTGGCACACAGAAGGGTGTGCACCTGAGGAGTGTGGCTACACCGAACGCTAAGCATAGATTTGCATCCTTAGATCATGTGTTCCCCGTGTTATTCTGAAGTTAAAGTTTCCAAATATTATTTCAAATAATATGTTAGTCTCTTCCTCTGTCTCAACGGTACCTGTTAGAACTTCAAAGATTTGTTCTCACTGATATTGAAGGAACCCTAATTTCAAGAGAGGGATCTCATTTCCTTTTTCTTCCCTCCCTCTTTATTTTTCTACTAGTTCTAGCCTTTTCCTTAACTTTTATGAAGCCATCTGCGAGTTCGGAAGGCTGAGAGAATTTTTCTTTTAAAAAAGAAAGCTTGCCTACCAGCCAGTTTTCTCTTTTCCCCCAAGCACTCAACAGTCTAATCTTTTTCCCATTTAAAATGAGAAAGAGTTTAGTAAGAAATTGACTTGATGTTAGGACAGGAGCTTCGGGAAGCTCTAATCTCAGTGACAGCTTTAACAACCCACCCGCTCCGCCGCCTCCGCACTGAACAGGACCTGCCTCTGGCCCTGCAGCCGGGAACGCGCCTCTGAAGCACGTGTGTGTGCACGCCTGCTTTCGGTTTCTCTTCTGTACTTTCCGGATCTTGAGTCTTTGTAATGTAGTCTCTACTCTTTTTAGAAGAAGAACTTCGAAAGGGAATCAAACTTTGGTTGCCTTTGAAATATTTGATTTGGCTGTACCATCGGCACAGCACCCACATTGGTAATATATCAAAATGCTTTGAAATTTTGAGTCTTTAAAAAATATCTTGTTTTTTCTTTTCATAGGGAGAAATCAATAACATAACTTTTTTAGACTAATCAGGGGCGATTCTTGCCTCAGAAAAAAAGATAGAATTATAATGACCTATGACATTGTTGGTTACCAGTGCCCCTCCCACTTTAGGGTCCCTCATGATCCCCTGAAGAGCATGTTGAAACTCAGCTTTCCCGGCTGCACTCTGTTATTTACTCAGTGGTGGGGTGAGGACTCTGCACTTCTAACAGGTTTCCACGTTGGTGATGGTGCCGGTCTGGGGACTAATAGGCTCTGAGAACCATTGAGCGATACTGTTACTATCACTACCCAATGGAATTTTTTAAAAAAAATCTAAAATTTCTATGAGCATTCCTAATTGAAGTAGAGTGTCATGGACATTTATATAATAACTTAATTAATTTAATAGGGAAAATAAAAAAGCCTGATGTATTTTAGGGCAAATAATTAAGATGAGAACTGTCATTTATCTTCTCAAGCTGATTGGTGGCAATATATTCCTTCGTTTCTTACAGGAAAAATACACACAGCCACCTATTTATAAAACAGTAACTGGCAACTACAAATATAAGCTGTTTTAGTTGTCTTCATTTTTCTTTAGTTGTCTCAAATATGTACTCAAGACTGTGTAATTTATAAAGTTTTTCCATCTGTAAAAATGTGGCTAATCACATGTACTTTATAGGGTTATTATGAGGGTTAAAAGAGTATGTACAGTACACCTAACATAGTGCCTGACTAGTAGCAGATTATCAGAAATACTAATTTTTTATGTTCATTTCTTTACCCATGTTAATGCCATTAATTCTTTGTGGGTATTTTTAAATAATAGGGTGTTCCAAAAATGTATTCACAAACTTTGAATAATTGTAAAGGTAATGTTTATAAAAATATATTTCATTATCAAAATTGAGCTATCAGCTGTTAAAGTGTGTATACATTTTTTGGAAAATATAAATTGCATGCTGAAAAATAAGAGAAACAAGGGAGGGAGGGAGGTACAAATTATTTTAATATGTGATTATTTTCCATTAGATATTAAGGAAATGGGGATTTTTTTTTTACAAAATAAGAATACTTTCAACAATAAAGAAAATTCTATAAAAATTATTAAAAAGTAGAAATAATACCTTCAATGCAGACTAGGCATGCTATTTTAGACTATTATTGTTAACTCAAATTTTTTTATTCATACTATTCCTAGATCCATGTAATAGCATCAGTAATAGATTCTACCTGGAGGTGTGTTTGCATGTCAGGCACTAGGATGAATATTTTGTTGTTTACCTTATTTCATTCCTATAACGACCTTGTGAGTTGTCTTTTCTGATTTTTGCAGACATTTGTTTGATCCTGTTTCTTCTTATCTGTGACGAAAACTCCATGTGAGCAGCATCTTTGTTTCTATCCTGCTGTAGCCCCATGGCTTACAAAAACAATGTTTGGCATAAAGTAGTTGCTCAAGGAGTATTTTTTGAAATAAATTCATGCACCAATGAAAGGAAATAAATGAAATGAATTCTTCCCTGAAAGGTTAAGTACTTTGCCTCGAGTCCTGTCCAGGTTAAAATCTAGGGGCACTGACTCGTTTTCCCTCTCCTGACCCCTAACATGCTCTGCAGAAACGGGCCTTTCGAAACTACTATTAGAATATCTGAATGTCTTTCTAACTTTCAAATGGTAACAGTGGTATATGACATTGAAATGTGCTGGAAAGAAACCTGGAGTTCAGATAGAAGTTTAAAATAAGTTCAAATTGAAGGTTGAGGGTCTTTGGTAGAAAATGGTTGGAGGGAGCAAGTTATTTTATGGGTATATCTTGTCTTTGTGCAGAATCAGGTGGTAAATGGTAAGACAACTGAGATCACCAATAGGAGGTTCTCTTCATTCTCAAACTGTTGAATACCTGCAGTCATTCCCTCAGTGAAAGGTGTGTTGAGGCTTCCTAGAGTCCATGTTCATTCTATAACCCACAAAATATAAACATAGTGATGGGATCACCTTAATCCTTAATCTCCCTCCCTCATATTCTGAATATTGGCCAAAGGAACAATAGTTGACCACATTACTATTAATAAATAATATCTTCATCTTTGCCTGGGTTTAATTTTTCTGTCATTAGTCAAATGAATATTACACTTCTCAATACAAAAATTCTTATACTGAAATTCTTAAAAAAATATCATCTTCCTTTTAACAAAAGGAAAAATGTCATCACATTTTACTCCTATATCTCTTTCCTTTTGTCTTTGATGGCAATCAGAAAGGCATCTTTACCAGATTCAATGGTGCATACTTCAGAATATGGTTATTATATTTCAAATATATACTGTTGGAAGCTAATCCTCATTAACTTCAATGAGGAGTTACTACTAATATTTTAGTTTCAGATTAAGTGGATTAATTTTTGTCTCTTAATTTCAAGTGGATTTTGAATTGAACTGTCCCCTTCTTCTATAATAATAGAACTCCTGTTTTTTATCTGGCCACATGACTCTTTGAAATGTGGACTTCATTAGCCAGATTATCTTGCAGCCATTCATGGCTAAGTAACTAAGTTTTGCTAAATGAGATGTGAGGGTAGTATGTGCTACTTCCCAAACATATTCTTAAGGGGATGACCATGCCCTCCTCTCTCACTCCTGGTACTTTATCTCGATGCCTATAGTACAAATGTGGTAGCTTATCATCTCTGACTATATCAGTTCAACACCCTTGGCATGGTGGAGCATCACGGTAGAAGGAGTCCAGGTCTATGCATGATAATATAGAGTACATCTGCCTTAGACCATCTACTCTGAAACATTTACATGAGAAATAAGTGAACTTCTATATTATAAAAGCAATTACTAATTTGTTTTTGTTAAAGCCTAAGTGACTTCATAAACAGTGCATTTTAGTTCTATAATGTTCAATACTTCTGTTTAGAAAAGTTAAAAATGAGGAAGTCATCATAAGCCAAGATCTTTGGCAACAAGGAAATTTCCAAGTGAAAATATTTTGTGTCATTCCACAAAATAAGAGTGCCAAAACATTGACATTTGAACAATTGATTTAAATGTTTTCTCTTGCGTATAAGTTATAATTCTTCCTCACATTTATAGCTTGCTTTGACTGTGACCACACAGATCATTTTTTTTTTAGGAGAAATCATTTCTCAGTCAAAATAAATAAGATCAAAAGTCATTTTGGTGTCTTAGCATTGTGAAATGATACCCAGATAACATTTATCAGATGTATATACTTTCTTTATTCCCCTGAGATACAAACACTACAAGGTTGTCTCTATAAATAAGTCAGCCAAGAAGCTGCTGCTTCTAGGAATTTCATCAAAATGTGCCTGACTGTTGGAAAAGATTATTTTAAGTTTTATTTTACATGATTAATTCTTCAGTAGTTTGCAATCTCTCTGAGATATGCCTCTGATTGTGAGTCACTAATAACAATTATTAAACTGCAAAAGGTTGAGTTACTCCACCTATTTGATCCATATCTTGAGCAGCTGTCCAAGGTACTTAAATAAAATTAATTACTCAATATACTTACATTCCCTTTTTCTTTTGGATTCTAGGTTTGGGGAAAGTGATGATGCTTTGCACAATAACTCAGTTTGTATTTTTTTGAATAAGGCTTTGAAATCCTCCAGCATGAGAAGAATCATAATAAAGAAAATATCTGTGGTAAGCCATGTTAGAAAGGTTGTGCAACACTTTGAAAACAGTGTTATGATGTTTTGCTGATGGAATAATAGGAGTGAAATTATGTCTATATAAATTATGAACTTGAAGGATATTGACTCCAACAGGCCCCTAGTGAAAACTTTATTCATGTGAATTCCTAGAAGGCGGTCATCTTGTTCTGCTAAATTATGTCTCAAGCAAGGGAGGCTCAGCACATTTAGGGGTTCTTTCTTCAGGTTCTTCTTCCTGCTACTGAACTCAATCTAGCTCCCTGTGTGTCTCATTGTTCCACCTTCTGGAGTATCACTCTGATATTTATATTCCCATCACTTTTTTTTTGGAGTACAGAAGGAAAATTGAGTTCCTGGGCCCAGACCTTCAACATTAAGTATTTACATGTTTTTGCTCAAAATTATACACACTTCTTGGATGGCAGTATAAGAAAACACAGTACCTATTTCTGTGTTCTCATGAGATCAAAATCCTAAGTACACCATTAATAATAATTAATAATTTAATAGTAAGCAATACAAAATTGCAAAGTACTTCTTTAGTTTTCAAAATAATGCAGCGAAAGGAAGGTTTAAACTTTTCCTTTTCCTGATTGGTCATACTGACAACTTGATAGCCACACACTATTAAGACAAGGGTTCCCAAAGTGTGGGCTGACAACATTTTCAGAGTGTTCATAAGGTCAAAACTATTTTATAATAAGATTATTTTACTTTTTCATTGTGGATGGTTGAAACTGATTGTGTAAAAGCAATGGTGAGTGAAACTGCTCAGACATTAGGGTGGATCAAGGCAGTGGCACCAAACTGTACTAGGAGTCATTGTGTTTGCCCCTGCCACATTCAGGTTAAAAAGCTGCCAGTTTCACTTCAGAATGTCCTTAATGAAACCGTAAACATTTTTAACATTATTAAATCTGGACCACATGTCTTTTAAATTTTCTTTCTGATAACATGAGAAATACATATACATCACTTTTGTTACTTAGCTATAACTATCTAAAAAAGCACACAAAAAATTGTGCCATTATTGAAGTTGTAAGCTGAACTACGCTGAGTCCACATTATAGCCAACTTTACGAAATTACTTCTTGTTGAATGTTGATGTAATAGTGAAAAAGAATACCTACAATTAAATAACTTGCCCTTGACCACTCAGTCAGTGTGCTGCCAAGTCAGGATCTGAATCTAGAGCTCCCATCTGAACCCTTTATCATGAACACTGCGGCTCTCAAATACGGTGTCTGGGCCAACTGTGTCAGTATTAACCAGGAATTTGTTCAGAATGGAATCCTGTGAAAGTAAGGCCCAGAAATCTGTGTTTTAATTAGCCCTTTTTATGATTCAGATGTACACTAAAGTTTGAAAATCCCTTCTCTAGCTGAAGAGACATAATAGTTCAATAAAAAAAAAATGGTCGACTCAGCATGTAGGGTAATAAAACCATTTGTTTGATTTGCTGAGTGATTATCCCATCCTACTGAAAATGAAAAATTCAAGTAAAAACTCATCTAATATGGTTGATTTCATTTTGGGGGAAAAAATCAGTTCAAAGCAATTAGTCACTCCTTCAATCAACCAGGCCCTGAATTAATAATTTACAATTGGTAAGAAGATTCAGTGAAGAAAAGAGTCCATTGGCCACATAAGTATGCCTGCCTGGAGGAACCAAGCCAAACAAATAAAACTTCCACTTAGCACCGGGTATAATTTTCATTGAAACAATAAGTAGTACGGCTGCTGGACCTGAGGTGCAGGCAAGTGCCCACTCACAGGTCAGTGACTCTGGGAGCTCTGAGTATGTGGACAGTAACAGAAGAAGTGAACTAGAGCCAACATCTGGGACTCCTTCATCATCACAGGTAGATTTAAAATTGTCTCCTAAAAATAAGAACTAGATCAACTCCAAAATTAAATCCACCATCATGAAAAAAAATAAGCAAAAGCAATTTCAAGATTGATGTTTAAAGACAAACCAGTGTTTTGAATATGTTGAGAGTATTAGTTATTTTGCATTCAAGTCTAAGATGAGCTTTAGTTAGATTCTATTGATTTGCACATATTTTGGAATAATTATGTGTTGTGATGTGTGAATATTTTAACTAAAAATAAAACCATGGATTTCAGCCCCTTTCCCACTCACCAATTTTTTTTTTTTTTTTTACAAAATAGTTTCTCCTCCCCTACTGCCTACTGCTGACTTAAAAAATAGCTAAGGATTCTCCTCTCTTTGAACTAAACCTCTTCTCTTTCTAGATATATTTATAAAGTTATCTGAGAATTAGTTTAGCATAATAGCTTGAGATGGTTAGTCTTTGATATAGGTAGTATTAATATGAAAAAATCCTCAGTAGTCTCCTTATGCATTATATATGGGCATATATATTATAAATAGTTATTTATTACATAGTCTCTCTTAATTTCTTAGTTTCTCTTCTTGAATATCAAGAAAGACTATAATGCTAAATTTATATTATTTTTTTATTTTTTTTCTCTTCTGATATTATTGTTTTGCTTTTGAGTGGACTAGAGGACATATTAATAGCATGGCAAATTTAGCAGTAAGAGCTTGAATTCAATTTGGATTTAGGAACAAAGATGAAAATTGTTTAAATCAAATATTTAACCCCTCTGCACAAGGGAAAATCTCCATCCCAGGATATGGAGAGACCTTAATCTTAGCTCATGTCTCTTTTTACAATAAAGACTCATCTCTCATTGTTGTAAATTATCACATGGAATAATTTCTACTAAAAAAAAAAATCTCTTATTGTAGCATGATCACTTCAATAACATTTCAGAGTAAAGCATTTCTTACCTTATAATATATATATATATATATATATATATATATATATATATATATATATGGCATTTTCATTCTATTCATTTTGTTTTGCTTTAACTTATCTTTATCTCCACATACTATTTTATTTTTCTTTAAATATCTGACCAAAGCAACGCAAAAATTAGTATAATCATATTTTGTAGCTCCTCTCTCCTACCTGTATTGGCAGCTTCTGACAGCCAATGGTGAAAATTCAAAATCAAGCCATTTAACTCTTAAGTAGATGAAAATACATTTTTACAGAATAGGTAATTTTGTCATATGAACAA
The DNA here is from genome assembly GCF_964212035.1 of Myotis nattereri. Taxonomy (NCBI): domain Eukaryota; kingdom Metazoa; phylum Chordata; class Mammalia; order Chiroptera; family Vespertilionidae; genus Myotis; species Myotis nattereri. The sequence goes on from NC_138075.1 coordinate 87,164,524, forward strand.
AAGACACAGTTGTACACTGACACAAGGATGGAGATGTAAATATGTGATTGTGATAGCTGTTTATGTATCAGATATATGTAATCAGGGTTAAAACATCATAAAATATCTACATCTCTACATACTAGTACACTGATACATAGATTTTAGAGGTGGGGACAATACAAAATGAGAAAGTTAAATGCTAACTGCAGCCCTTTTGGTTGGATGAGTGCCAAAGCAACTTTCAAAATATTTCAAAACAGCTGCCAGCATGTAAAGATTTTAACTGAAGGAGCAGAATAATGAAATCTGAATTACTAATGAGCGAATAAACTCATATTTTGCTTAAGGTCTGTAATGACATGGAGCTAAGCAGATCCAATGAAGAATTTGTCTCATACACGCAGACCAAAATTCAAAAATTATCCATGTAAGGGCAAAATTCTGAAACAGACTTACATGCATTCTAAGGTAGCCTACTGTGCAAGTCTTCTTTGAGTATTCTGTGTATTTTTATTATAGAGAAGGAAGTTTCTGGAGGGCAGGAGACAGAGTAATTCTCAAATATGGGTAGTTGAAAGCTTCGAACTTTGAAGTTGAATGTGTTCATTAAACTGTATTTTAATGTTATATAGTATAATTGAAGTAGCTTCAGCATATCTACTTTTAAATATCTAGCAACAGATCTCACTATTTTTTCAACTGGGACAATTCTGCTCTTTGGGCTTCCAAGAAAACATTGCCTTCCAAAAGGAAGGGAAGCAGGACCACATATTTCTATACCAACTATTCAATAAAATAAGTAGTTAATAAAATATCATCATTTTAATCCATAGAATCAGTATTGAGACAATGAACAAATAATGGTGATATTATCCATAAATGATGTACCATCATTGTTGATGGTACAGAAGGCCTTTACCAGGGAAAGTAATTTATAAAAAAATCTGCTCTTTTGGCCAAAGAGGGTTTCCCACCCCTTGGCTTCAGATGGCACATGGGGACTGCCTCAGGGTCAACAGGACGGAGCTTGGGATGTGTAGTGCCCTGGAGTCCAAGGGCACCTGGAAGCAGGAGCCACTTGCTCCAAGCCTCCATCAACTGGTTGGCCAAGGCACAGTAGCACTCCATAATGGACCCATAGTCCTGACAAATGCTATTCTATGGAAAGCCACTGCCTGCGTCTGTGTTCATCTTCAGTCGGTTTACTAGCCTTCCTTTGGCCTACAGTATGCCATCCTTGACCTGTGCAGTCAGAGGAGAACTTTTCCCCACCCCTAAAATAGTCCTGGTCTCTCTAGAATTGGCATGAACTTTCCACAGGAAAGCCTGCGCAGAGCCAAGGGATAGCTGAGATCTCCTCTTCCATTCGGGCCCTGTGGGTGAGGGGAAGAGAGCAGAGAGGCAACTTAACCGGCATCGCCTGGCCCCTGTCCTCCGAGTGGGAAGAGGACCCACATCTGTGACCCGATCCTCACTGGGTGGCTTTCCACCTACCCAGGCCCTCCAGCCCTTTCACCCCTCCCTCATTCAAAGCCTTGTGCTAGGCCAATGAAATGCCTTAAGTTAGAAAATAACCCCATCCCAGGAAGAAGGGAGTCAGGACCTCGGTTAGGTCTAACTAGCGGGGTCCCTAGCGCAGGCCACAGATGCTCATTAGGATTCTCTTTACGTGCAACACGTGGGGGACGAAGTAGTGTCATATCTCCTGATATTATCTGCCGTCCACAGCATTTTCATTGAGAGGAGAATGGAAACGCAGCTGCGCCTTGGGCCCCGCCAGCCAGAGCTGGGGCTCCCTCCCTCTGTCTCCCGCCGCTGCTGCCGGGCGGAGGCTCCTCCGGAACTGAACCCCAGTCAGGGGAGCGCAGAGGTGGCCCGGGCCAGAGCCGGCCGCGGGCCGGGCCGCAGACGGGCCTTTGTGCGGGCTGGCTGTTTTCCGAGAGCCACGAGGATGGAAGGGAACTCCCAGGTCTGTGGCTAGTGCAGGCGTCTGGCCCCTGGCCCCTGGCCCCTGGCCCCTGCGCGGGGGCTGCTGGGCTGGTCGGTCCCTGCTGCTCTTGGCCTTGGCAACTTCTGGCCAATGGGTCCTGCCGGCACCGCCCAGGTTCAAGGGGTTGAGCGGGTGCCCCGCCCGGCCAGGCGCTGTTGCCGGAGGTCGGGGGCTGCAGGACCCGCGGCCACCTCGCTCCACCAGCCCAGCTTGGGCTCGCGCGGCGGGCGCGGCGGCCACTTGTCCCCCGGCTGCCGGTCCAGCGCCTCGGAGCGCGGGAGACAGGGGTGAACGAGATGGAGAAACCAGCAGCAGCACCAGCAAAGTGGGGCCGGGGTGAGGGAGCGCCAGAGGAGGGGAGCCCGAGCCCCGCTTCGCGCCGAGACTGCACCGCCGGTCCGGCCAGAGAGCCTAGGATAGAAGCAGGAGGTGGGAAGGCATGGGGTCCGGGCAGGGGTGGAGGAACCATTCTCAGCGCCCCCACCCAGTCAGCGAGCCGAGAAGTGCAAGTTATCACTTAAAAAGGCGCGCCCACACCAAGCACCGCTCCTCGCCCCCTAAGGAAACAGCGATGCGACCATCTGGAGAACTAACTGGGAGACCCGAGGAAATAAACGCACGTGTTCTCTCTTTTTGTTTCCCTGGTGGTTGGAATTTGCAGAGTTCTCTTCAGTTGTGGCTTCTAAGTTATTGGTCCCATCGTTCGAAAGGGGCTTTAGAGATGGATGGGGTGTGTGTGGGGGGGGGCGGGGGGGGCACACTAGATCCCTCAGACCTAAAGTCCCCACCTCGCAAGTTTGTCCAAGACCAACCCGCCCTCCCACGAGGAGCGAGAGAGTCCCTTCTCCGAAAGGGAACAAACTCTCCATTGCACAAAAGCGGCTTTCCCTCCCCTCCTCCTTTGCACACTACCGCTCCTCCACAAGCATCAAGTTCTCCAGCAGTCCAACTCCAAGTTGGCAGCCCCAGCGCTGCCTGGTGTGCAGAAGACGGAGCGAGAGGGGTCCCACCCGGGAGGGGAAGCTCTGCGGGGGCCCCCGTTCCTGCACACGCAGGCTGGAATCCAGGTTGCTGGAAGCCACGGGAGGCTCGAGCCTGCCTGGACTGTGGAGGGTGTTTCTCTAGAGAAAAGAGGGAATAGAGAGCGCTTGTCCTGCACTTTCGGTCGGAAGTGCGCTGTGTGTGTGTGTGTGTGTGTGTGTGTGTGTGTGTGTGTGTAGGGGCGGGAAAGAAAAGCACCCTCCGCTGCCCTTCATTCCCTTGCACCGGCCAAGTCCTCGCCAAGCCTCCCGGTGCATCCTTCCTCCGCACCCCCTCCCCTTCTTCCCTCAGCTGGGCTCGAGCGGCGCAGCCGGAGCAGCCAGTGAGAGCAACATCCTGGAAAGAGGGGGGGAGCACCACCGCCCCCCAAAAGGGAAAAAAGGCCCCACCCTGACACGTTTTGCTGTTTGCAAGTCCCTCGCACCCCGCCACCCCCGCACCTCCTCCTCGCGCTCGCGGCCCCCCCAGCCCGCTGCGCGCACATCAAAGCTCCTCTCCGCCGCGCACAGTGGCCGCGGCTCACTAATGGGATTGCAGGCTGGTGCCTGGCTCCGCTGCTGCCGCCGCCGCTGCTCGCGCTGCTGCTGCTGCCGCCGCCGCCGGAGCCCCAGCCCGAGCCCCCGCCAGCCGGAGCCCAGAGCCGCCGCACCCGGGGGCCGAAGCCGCGGCGATGATCCGAATCTTTCCGGATTTCAGCGTGCAGGTGACGGCCGCGGCGGCTGGCGGGGCGGCCGCGGGGGTGCCGGCGGGCGCCGGCATGGGGAGGGCCAGCGCCGCGGCCAACGGCACCCCGCAGAACGTCCAGGGCATCACCTCCTATCAGCAGCGGTGAGTAGTCCCGCCCGGGCTGGGAGCGTGCCCCTGTCCCGGGGTGCCGGGGTGGGACGCACTTTACCTCCTGTTCTCTGTGTTACGACACATGCACATCGCTAGAGCGCACTTTGCTCGCCCCTCGTCCTACGGAGGAGAAAGAAAAGAGTAATTCACAATTCGGATCGAAAGGCACTCCGATGTGCTGACAAAGTGAAATCACCGTTTGCCCTCTGCCTGGCCCCGAAGCCAGAGCTAGCCAAAGAGTTGCGGAGAAGTCTGAGACACCGCACAAGGTGCTTTGGCAAAGTTTGGGTCCCCGTCCCCTTCAGCGGTGCTCTCTCAGTGCCTCCGCCGGGTGCCGACTCTCCATGACGGGCAGCCAGGGCGGCAATTGATCACCCGAGGCTGATTGATCATTTGTTTCCAAACAGAATAGGGACGATTTTCACGTGTAGCTGTAGACTTGCAATTCTACATAATAGTGTTATCGTGTCACCTGTTACTACAGGGAAATACAGCATGAAATCCGAGTCTCCTAGGCGCTGTTAAGGATTCATCTTAAACGCATTATAATGCAAATGCCCAAGATTCAGAGATGCGAGTTAGGAAGCAAATTTTACAAAGTTAGTCGAGGTGGTGAGAAAGAAGCAAGTTTTAAAGTATGACTTGTTTGCATTTTCTCCCAGATATTTATAAATTTAAAAAATATGACTGTGACGTTGAAATAGTAAACGTTCTTTGAATCAGTAAGGAAAGAAAGGGGGAAAAATTACCACCACCAATGCCCTAGAACCCTAAAGTTTTTCCTTAGGGAGAACTTGTGATGTCCCAAGATTTTATGGAAAATGTAATCCACAAAAATGTGCTGAGGAAAACTAACAATGTAGTATGAAAGGTAAGCCTCCCCCCCCATTTGTGGGGCTCAGTTCTTTTAGAAGATGGAGAGAAAACAAGAACACATGAAAATGTGAAATTAAATATTTGTGTTTCCCAGATTGCACATGATTAAACATCTGAGAGATTTGCCAATGGCATTTAACTTAAAATATACACAATGCATAATTCAAACAACAGTTCCTATTTTTACCTTGTATTTCAAACTTCATTGATTTGAGAACCTTTGATTTGAACCAACAGTGTTTAAACTGAAAAGGTTAAGATAATCTATCACTGCCATATTTTGTGCCTTCTAACCAATGGCTCAGCGGCCAGAGCAGATTTTGCATAACACACTGAATGTTTTCCAAGTTGATGCCCAATGCTGCAAATATTCTGTGGAAGACTTCATTATATGCTTTGAGTACTGTTGGAAGTTTTCAAAAAAAGTCTTGAAAATAACTCAAAAAGAGGCTGTTCCTTGTCACAGAGATTTTTTTTGTTGTTGTCTAAATTATTCTAGTCTTGTTTTACTTCAGTGATTACAAGAACCTTTAATACAAAAGATCTGGGAATCTTTCAAACATAAAGGACTTAGAAAAGAATTCGATTTAGAAAAGAATTAGATTTTTTTTTCATGGTTCAGGTATGGTTTTTTGTCACTTATAAAACATTTAAATGACAATAGACTCAGGCGGTCACTTTAACCAGGAAGTGGAAGCAATTGTCACAATAGTATGGTCTGTGAAGTAGGGATCAAGGGTCAGAGATGTCAGATAGCTTTTGGACCATTTCGGGGAATTCTGGGCAACTTCAACTAGCCCATAAGATATAAATTGGGCGTAAAGGGAGGTGGTGGATTCAGCCTGTAGATTTTTTTCTCAGAGTGTTGGTGTCTTTTACCATGAAGATATTCCCATGTCCAATTTTCCTGTAAGTCAGGAGCATCCCGGGGTAACTCTCCATGGTCCCCCACTCCAACACTGACAGCTCAATGATGCCTTCCACAGTCACCTTTGCAATCAGGCCACTTCATCAAGTCACATAATCCCACCACTTGTTCTAAAGACTAAAGCTCTGAAAACAATCAACTCTAAAATTTAGCCTTTGGGAGGTATTATTCCCTTCCTCTCTTTTTACGTCCTGTCATATTGACAGAGAGAAGGTGTTAGCTATGAAAAATGTAGCCGCCTTTGGTTTCTTTACTCCGATTTGATGACACCTGTTACTCCTTTGAGTTTCAGTGAATTTGGAGACAGGAGAGTGAGTCATGTGGGGCAGGATTATTGGCAGGTGTTTAAGGGAGGGTCTGAGTCAGCAGTTAAATCCCCTGTCCTCTGGCACTTCATCAGGAATGTAGGCCACCAACATGCTAGGCTTTAGGGGCTATGAGGGGCAGACTTATTTTCCACCTCAAGACCTGGATATGATCTCTAAAGCAAAAAAAAAAAAAAAGTTTTTCATTAAAATCTTTTGGGGAGTCTGATGAGGGAGGGACTTGGGTGGTGGTGATGTGGGTGTAGAGGGGTTCATGCAGAGAGTGGCCTGTTGGGAGAACACAAGCTTTTCTCATTTGTCATCTTTGGGCAGAAACACCCTCGGCTGGCTGCCCTGGAGTTGTCCAACTGGCAACTTTCCCTCCTCCCTCCCAGCCCATATATCTTGGACTCAACACTCTTAAGTTCATTTTTCAACCATTCTCATCTTCTCCTACCTGTCGAGTGTACTCCAAAGAGAATTCGAACACCATCATGCAGATTAAACACCTCTGCGATGAAAAACACATGTTTTCAGTTTCCAACTCTCAACCTCACTTTACTGGAATAGAAGGGTAGGACTGAATGGGACTCCTTTGCAGGTCTAGTTTTTCTTAAATTTAAAGTACAGTGCAAAGCTTCACATAGGACCGTTTTCCTCCTGGCTTTTTCGTTTATTCAAGTGCTTTGGGAGCCCCTTCCACTTTCTCGGTTGACACAGGACTGACCCAAGTCTCTGCCCCCAAAGCTGCCCACACCCAGCAGAGTGCTTCACTGGAGAGAACGCTCTGAGCCGGGTCTACCCAGGTAACAGGATCCCAGCACTGGCCCTGCACCGAGCGGAGCTTTCCTTAGGCCTCCTTGGGCTGCAAAATGGGGAGGCAGCTAGGCTAGACAGAACCAGAGGCCCGTAGCTTGGTCCGGTCCGGTCCCAGGTACCGGGAGCCCACCCGTGAGCGGCGTTTGTGCATAACTGCGTTTGAAGTCCTGGGGGTTCACCTGTGAACCCTGGGGTCTGCAGCTACGTATGTGTTCGAGTCATGCAGACGCTGCGGCTGGGGGAACCGGGCTGAGAGCACCAGGACCACGAGGTGCCGGTGCAGCGGCCGGGCCCGCCCACAGGGCTCTGGGCCGCTGGCTTGGCCGGCGCCCTCCCCACCCGCGTATTTCCTTCTGCCCCCGAAGGCGCGCGGGACGGTGTCCTGCCCGAGCCGGCTCCCGGGGCCTCCCGGTTCCCCGGTTCCTTCCCCCCGGGCTGTGATTCTCTAGAGAAGGGAAGTGTTCAAAACTGCAACTGAGTGGCGTTGTTGCGCCAGCAGCCGAGCATCCCAGTCCCCCAAGGAGAGAGGGAGAGAGGGAGAGAGGGTGGGGGTGGGGGTGGAGGGGAGAAGGGGTATGGGGGGGGGGGTGTGTTTGCCGGCGAGGGAGCGCTTTGGAGCAAAGTAGCTGGAAAATGCCCAGAAATACTTTCACAGCGGTCAAGCGGGGAAGCCCCCGGGAGTCCTCTCCCCCGCCCCTCGGGCCTCGGCCCCGACCGCCCCCCGCGGGGAGGGTGTGCGCCCACCTGCCACCCGCGGCTCCGGGGGGCGGCGGAGGGGGGTGTGGCGGCGCGCGCGGCGAGAACCCGGAGGCGGCGGGCCCTGTGCCCGGCTGCCCGCGGGCCGTGCGGCAGCTCCCCCCGCCGTCGCCGCCTCCCCCTCCTCCCCGCCGCCGGTCGCCTGTCTCCGCTGGGCATGTCTCGGGAGCCGGAGCGGCCCGGGCCGCGGGGGCTCTGCGGCGCATGGACGGCGGCGGCGCCCGGCGAGCAGGGGGAGGAGAAGGCGCAGGCGGCGGAGGAGGCGGCGACCTGCAGCGAGAGGCACCGGCGGCGCGAGGGGCCGGCCGGCCGCCGGCGAGGCTCCAGCGCCACTACTTTTCCGTAGCCTCCCCGCCTCGGCAGCGCGGCCGCCGCCGCCAGCACGGCCACGGCCACGGCCACGGCCACGGCCGCTGCCCGCCGGCCCCGCCGAGCGCCGCGCACGCCCGCACTCACTCCGCCACCCCGCGCACACGCACACCCCCCGCCCGCCCACACCCCCACCCGGGGAGGGGGGAGAGAGGCAAAAAGTAAGAGAGGAAAAAAAATAGCAGGAAGATGGCGCCCACCAAGCCCAGCTTTCAGCAGGATCCTTCCAGGCGAGAACGGTAACACTTTTCTGTTTATTGAACCTGCCGCCAGGGCGGTTGCTCCAACGCCGCCGCCGCCGCCGAGGCGCTGGGCCGGCTCCCAGCCCGCCTCCTGGGCCGCGAGCCCGCGGGACCCCGGCTGCCGGTGCGGGCGGCGCGCCCGCCGCTCCCCGCGCATTGTCCCCCCGCGGCTGCGGCGAGCGGGCTCCCGCGGCGGCCGCGCCGGGCTTTCCGAGCAGTCGCACCAGCTGGGCTCGGCGAATAGAGTGACTCGCTGCCAGAGGAAAAAAAAAAAAAAAAAAAAAAAAGAAAAAGAAAAAAAAGGAAAAGAAAAAGAAAAAAAAGGAAAAGAAAAACAAACACAAAAGAGAAGGGGCTGCTGCGGGAGGGGAGCAGCGGGAGGTGGGCCGGCCTCCCCGGGGCGCCGCAGGTCCCCTGGCAGCTGCTCTCTAGGAAGGAATGAGGCTGGGCGGGGGGCGGCGGGCGGGCGGGAGGAGGAGGCGGAGGCGGGGGAGGCGGCCGGGGGCGGGGAGCGAGCTCGCGCCGGGCCGGGCTGAGTCGGAGCCGCCGTGTCCGAGGAGCTGCTAGGCCGGGCGAGGAGCGGAGCCCAGCGGGCGCGCGGCCGCCGCCTCCCGCCCGGGCTGTGCCCTCGGCCACGGCAACTTGTGGGTCTCTTGCTTTGCCCTCCGCTCTCCCTTTCCCTCCTCTCCACCCCCCAACCTCCGCAGAAAGAGAAAAAAGATCAACAGGGAGACCCCACATTTCAAAGAAGCCACCGAACAGCGAGATGTGAAATGTGCCAACAGTTGGAGCATCTATGCCCCGTTAGTTACTGTTCCGGGACCTGTGTTACAAAAAGTTCCTGGTGAGAATTGCATATCCAGGCAGGGGCTCAGCGGAGCATGTCTGTTTGAAGTTAGTTAAACTAAAGCCAGAGGGAAAGGGAATTTGTATTCAAATATCCTTCACCGTCCTTCCTAACGTGGATGGCATTGTTAGGTTTCAGCGTAACTACCCCCCCTCCCCCGCCCCCTCCACACCCCCCAGAGGTTTTCCCTCCTGCTGTCCACACGGCCTACTTTGTGTGGAACCTTTTTTTGCTATTGATTGGCAGTGTCAATGACATTGATTGCATATAGCATATTTGTTTGAGCAAAGTGAATATCTCTTTCTGTCTCTGAAGAGGAAATGCTCCATAGGAAGTATGAAATGTTACCCATTGATTCCTGAGGAAAACAAATGGAGTGAGATGTAGGCAGCTTCCCCACCCCTGTCCCCAGCAGAGATGTTTACTTTCTTCAAATGTTTAATTGATCTTGAAGATGAGGGGAGTCCTTAGCTACAAAATTTAATTATTATTACATGGGCGGTTTAATTTTTGATACAACATAGCATTTAACCTATAGCTTATAGCCGGAGAAAGCAGAGAGGTATTTAGACAAGCTATTCGTTTAAAAAGCTTCAGTTGCATTGTTCCTCGTCTCCTTCATACAATAAGGACTTCAGGATTAATTTTGTTAAGTAGATACATACTAATTCTAAACTCCAGGTAGTTTCTATATAAGTCACATTCCTGAGAGTAAACCAGTTCTTAGAGATGTTAAATGTGTATGGAATTTACTATCTGGTAACTCATATAGCTAAAATGAATATTTAGTATTAGTGTTTTATGAAGAATTCACATATTAACTATTTTACTTTTTTAGATAGAAAAATTGTATCAACATGGCGATGAACACTTTTGAAATCAGAAGATTATAATTTCCTTCCTCCCTTCCTTCTTCCCCCTTTTTCCCAGGTTCTATGGGGTAGTAAATGTATTTACTGGGATGGCCCCAGTAATCTCTCTAGCAGAGGCCTATTTGTGTGCCATTTTGGGAATTTCTCTGAGATAGGAATCTTGAAGATAGAATTAATTTGTGGAGGAAACTTCATAGCCTGTGCATGAGCGCTTTCTTTATCACCTGTCTCCATTTGGCATTCGGAGAAGGTAAATCAAAGTGCGTGATTTGTTATTCTGCTCCACTTGAGAGCTGAACTAAATAACACTTGGTCTGAAATTCCGATTGAAGTTGTAGGAGGATATACTGTATTTAATTTAATGCTCTTTAATAGCATCTTCTTGTTCAGCTCGGATGCTGTCATTTTAAAGGTTGGATCTGAGAAGGTTTAACCTGTAGGGAGAAGGAGGAGTAATAAGGAGGCAGGGGCTGGAGGAGCGATGTAGAGGAAGGGATGGAGGAGTTATAAACCAAATGTTTCAAACAATAATAACTACAAACTTGTCTCTGGTATCCAAACAGTTGTTTTACACACTGAGGGTTAACTTTGTTTGTAGGGTTTTAAATGCTCTTAACACTTTGAGTGTAAACATTACATATGCCAGTTGTTTTGGTTTTGTAATGGGAAATGGGAAGTAGGGTGGTTGATTGAGGAGGGGGTTTTCATAGTTACTTGCTAAGCAGAGTCATTTCACCTTGATGTTCACTTTGTGCCTGGAACTTGTTGGTTGGTAGTATTATTTCTTAGTAATGGTTGAACACAAGTAGGTTTATAAAAGGTGACTTTCTGTGGACATGCTTTAAGACTGTGATTTTCAAGCTTCTTCCTCTCATGGCACACATTAACTAACAATTAAAATTCTGAGACATATTAAAAATATATATTTTTTGCTGCTCTAACAATAAAATAGGTATGATTTTGATTCATTCACACCAGACAGCTATTGTTGTGTTGATTGTTGTCATTTTTATTTTATTTTATTTGACAATCTAAGGGAAAAGAGGTCAGTGCCCCTGACTAAATAGTCAGGTATTGCATGTTTTAAAAATTCTTGTGGCACACCAGTGTGCCATGGCACACCTGTTGAAAATTGCTGCTTTAAGTGATATCTTTTCAATTAATTTCAAATAATTAATATCATAAAGACATTTATGGACACTATTCTTTACTGCTTTTCAAATACATCAGTAATCAAAAACATATAGAAAAAGTATATTTATATTTGGTGGGATATTTGTGGATGACTCTTTGGAGTCATCCTTTTGCTTATTTATGAAATATCTGACCTGCATATAAGAGTAAAGTAAACATTCATTTCCTTCTAATTTTGATTACAGAGTAAATTTTGGAAAAAATAAGGTGTTTCTTGATAATGTCTTTGATTGCTAAGTATTCTTTAAATTTCTCTGAATCATATACAGAGAAAGTGCCTCTTTAGAGCCTTAAAAACACAAGTTGAAAACCTTATATATTTAAACGTGTTTGATTTTTCTTTAAACTCCAGTAGGCTGCAAATGATGTAGCATGACTGCAGAGTTTTTCCACTATGTGGATGCATAACCAGGAAAATTAGACTGACAGAAGTGTCAAGCATGTGATCTGCTCATGCTGGTCTGCAAAGCACATTCCTGTAGTCTAGGGCTTTTGGTTCAAAAAGTAAAGGTGGTGGTAGTGACTTTTGGGGAGGCATTTCTTGCTACAGTGTAAGCTTAAACACAGAGTGATAAATGATGATATGCGTTGTCTAGCACTTGCTTATATATAAATAGCTCCACAAGATTGCTTAAATGATAATCGAAAATATGAAATAGGATGGCCTTCATATCACAAGGCCAAGGGTCTACAAATGGAAAAACTGAAATAATGAAATATTTCCAAGGCAACAGACTGTCAACAAGAACTGTAATGCATGGTCATATCATAGAACCACCGAGAGGATATTAGATCGTATAACTCCAGAGCCAGGAGTTATAATGACCTTAGTTATGTAGCACCCTCCCACATTACAACATCCTTCCATATTCCTAGTTTCTAAATTTCTGAATGGAAAGGCGTATAGCTACTCCAAATCTGTAACGTGCCAATTACTAGGTTTGATTTGTTACAATGAGCAAACTTGACTGTAACATTATTTGATGCTTTTTTGAGTGTGGGGCGGGGGGGAGTTACGTGAAGTATTTTCAGCACCTAGTGGTGTCATGAGTAACATTTTGGTCCCCCTGTCTTCACATTCTTGAAAATATAACTTTTATATTTACTTAAAGGTAGGTGAAAAAAATCTCTCAGCAATGAATTGATAAGAATTACATTGCAGCTTATATAGGATCTACAGATTGGAACAGCTTGATATTATTAGTTATATGAAGTTTTTATTTCCCCTGAAATTCTTCTACATGATGGTTGCTCTACCATAGAGCTATTTTATAGGAATGCCAGAATTTTCATGAACCCCTCGCCCCTTTTGCTCTGTCCCAGATCTTAGTTTGCAATCCACTGGCTTGTTCAAATTGTGTATGTTTAAAACAGGACCTGAAGTTCAGAATCCCCTGCTCTATGGTGAAGTTTTCTACAACAGTGTGTGTGATTGTATGTATGTATATGTATATGTATATGTATATGTGTGTGTGTATATATATATATATATGCATATATGTATATACAAGCTTTTGTAAAGCAGCACTTTGTGTGTGTGTAGGCAGTGCAGCTTTTACTTTGTTCTTTTTCAAGCTGTAGAGCTTTATATTTGGTAGGATATTTATGGAACGTATGTCATGAAGATTAGTAACAGTGACCCCAATGTAAACCTTAGTCTATTTATGTTTTCTTATTTTTCCTGCAGTTCTTGTGACCCTTTTTCCTATGGAGAATGCCATCTCTAAATTTAAAGAAAATTCAGCACACAGGAGAGGAAGTAGCCTCTCCCTTGGTGGATACCTGGCCACTTGTTCTACATTGTAGCATTTCATACTTGAAATAATTTTAAAAACATTTGCATTGCCATTGGCTTAGAATCTAACTTCAGGTGTTTTATAGACATTCCTTAATTGTTTACCCTGGGTAATGCTGAAACCTAGTGGGAGAGTTTGTGTGTTGAAAATTTTAATTGATTAAAATACTGATTGTAAAATTTAAATGCTATCAAAGTTGCACATAACAGATTGTGTAAAACTTTAACTATTTAAATCTGTATTATGATTAAGTAAGAACTACCAAAATTTATGGGAAAATATATTTGTTTGCTTTGCATGAAATGATGTTAGTATTTTCACAGTAAATAGTGCCCTTATTGGGCATTGTAATAAACCAACTGTAACCAAATGTTATTTTTCCTGTGCTGGGCGCCATTAGTGTGAATAGGTAGGATGTTTGCACTATTAAGTTTGATAGAACCTTACATAGTTAGAATAATTTGTAGTAATATTAATAATACTACAGGGTACAAGTAGGATATGGCTTGGTGAGAGGGAAGTGATCGCTACTATATCTGAATGACTAGTGTAGTGACAAAATTAAACAACACTTGAAGTTATTGTCTGTATTATTTCTAACGCGTAATGTTTTGGTGAATTAATTGGAATAGTTGTGGCCTTTTGCACAACATCATGAGATACAAAATGAAAATCCCATATTACTATGGCCCAAAGTGCTTGTGGCCCTTGCTGCTCATTATTGAGTGGTTCGCACACTCAGCTTTGTTTATTGAACCTCTCCTATGGACCATGGGTTAGTAGTGAATAATATATCCCGTAAGAGCAGTTGTTCTGGTCATAGATTAATCCCTGTTTTGGACATGCAAAATATTACAGAGATCCAGAAAACACCTTTTCTGAAAGAGGAGGAGGTGCAGAATTCATGGAAGTATACATAAGGCTCTCTATTGCTTTTGACTTCTGTTAGCTTAGTGTTCTGGGGGACAGACATTCAGCTTGTGAAATATTGGAATTAATGATTATGAAATGATTAGTTCTAGGTAAACAAGAAGAAAAGATGCTATATAAACATACATTATTGGAAATTTTAAAGAAGATGTCTGATGGTATGTAAAAATAAAAAGAGGCCCTGGTTGATTTGGCTCAGTGGATAGAGCACCACCGGCTTGTGGACTGAATGGTCCCAGTTAGATTCTGGTCAAGGGCACATGCCTGAGTTGTGGGCTTGATCCCCAGTGGAGGGTGTGCAGGAGGCAGCTGATCGATGATTCTCTCTCATCATTTATGTTTCTCTCCCTCCTCCTTCCTTTCTGAAATCAATAAAAATATATTAAAATAAATAAATAAGTAAGTAAATAAATAAATAAAATAAAAAAGATCACATATGAGGATAAACATTATTGGACACTGCTATGTTTCAGGTCCTGTATTGAATATTTCACAGTAATTTTCTCATTAGTTTCCCCATTGCCATATGAGGGAAGTGCCAATATCCCATTAATGGATGAGCAAATAGAGGCTTCTCTGTTCTCAAGGAGGGTGGTAGAGTTAGAGATTGAATTCAGGTTTGGGCAGAAGTGTGGCAGGGCCTGCAATTTTTGATTTTTGAAGTCAGGGATTTCTGAAGAGACGCTGGAGAGAGTTCCGATGACAGAAAGACCAAGCACATTATGGACAGTAATCAAGATCTCAGCTTCTTGGTCCTTCATCAGATGTTTGGAGAATTTCAGAAATATAGCGTTTATGAAGTTAGAGGAAGAATCAATGTTCAAGTTATTTTCACTCTATTGTTTGACATTTGAGTAGTTTTGTGAGCAAGCTCCATGACCACGTATGTTTCAGGGCAGATCTTTTTACTGAATGGTTAGAGGAGAATCATTTTGCCACGTACATAAGCCTGTTTGGTCATAGCCTTGCAAGTACACCAGGACCTCCTCTGATCCGGAGCCTTTGCCTCAGTTTGTCTGAAGTTTACAGTTAAGGAATTTTAATTTTGTGAAAGTTTTGCCACCAAATGGTTAGAAACAGCTTCATAGAGCTTTCTGAGTAACACACTTTAGTGTCTAACTGTATTTCTGGATATTGGGCTATTGCAGGATAAGGACTTGTACAAGTTGGCCTCTTGCCAACTTATCTGGCATATTAATAATGGCAGCAAGCATTTGTATAGCACTAGGTGCCAGGTACTTTTCTAAGGGGTTTGTATATAGTATAGGCCTTGTTTAATTAAAAACATAACATGTTAAAAATGGATCACAATAAATACATACATTATGTTATCATTATTTTGTGCCCCTCCTCCCACCCCCTGCATTTTGAAGAACATAAAGTCTTTGGTAATATTTTTATTCCTTTAATGCCAGGAATGAAAGGGGTTTGTTTGGTATAGCAATTTCTTGACAAAACTATAGGAAACTTTGTAGCATTTGACTCCATCTCTGCTCACTGTAGCATGTACACTAGATCTGAGGTACAAGACAAGCGTGCCATATTTAGCTTAACGTTTTTGGATGTAATACTGTTAACCAAATAGCTTCTTTAAAAATGTGCATAGTAGACATTTCAGAGTTTGAAAGGACGAGATAAGCAGTGCTTGAATATTTGTGGTTGGATGAGCTGAGTATTTTGCTGTGTATCTTAATTACTCACTTTTATATTCATAAATTTTTTGTTTACATAAAGAATAGGTTGCTATATAAAATGTTGGGAATGGCTCATTTAAAGGGTTGGTCTGCTAAGATATTGAAGATAAAAAGCAGCAGTCAGTAGAAAGTATAAGTAAAAAATGGGCTGCAAAATTTATAACAGCATTCAGAAAATCTTAAAAGAAATCACAGCTGATTACAGTATTTTATATACTATGCTAATACAGAATTAAAGGTCTCTGACTTGGGTGTCTAGGTTGTAACTTATCAAATCTTTATCACATCTTTTGGAAAGTAGTGCAGTGTAGCATTTTAAAACTACTTTATGGAATCATAGGTCATTTCAGTAATATCTCATGCTGGTAGAATGGGGACATTTTATTTGTAAGATTTATAAAAATATTTTATTATGAAAAAATTAATATTGGATTGAGTGCCATTTTTATGAGAACATAACTAAAATTAACACCCTCCCCCAATCTGTGAATTTTCCTTTCTGCTATTGTAACACTGCAGAAAATGATATTAGCTCTAAACTTCATTCAGAAGAACTTTACTTAGAAAGATTGCAGTATTATGGTAGGGGCAAATGAAAATATTGAAACTTTGTAAAGCCTATCTCTGTCTCTTGTTCTAGAAAATGGAGATATCAATGAAAAGAGATATTTTAGTAATTAATATGTATTGCACTTATGAAGGAACATTTTTTTCCTATAAAAACAATTTATTCCTCAGGATCTATTACTGAAAAACATACCTTCTATTCATATATATGAATGGGATGGTTTTATTTACTGCACACAATTTCTATATATGATATACATGGTTTATATATAAGATTATATATATATATATATATATATATATATATATATATGTGTGTGTGTGTGTGTGTGTGTGTGTGTGTGTGTGTATTTGTATAAACCAGATATACCACGTTTGTGCATATCTACCTAAAATGGGAAAATATTACAAAAATGTCTTGAACATATTATAAATGTCTTATTTTAGAGCAAGTTAAATTTAAATATAGGCTGTGGATTGGTGACTTTTTTGTTTTCCTAATGCTGTAAAGAAAAGTAGGCTCATCATTTTTTTTGCACATTTTTATTGTTCTGTGTAAATGTAATTTGTTAATCCTGTGAAATTTGTCATAGATAAATTTGCTTGGATTATCTTGTCACCACCGTATCTGCATTCTTTTGTTCATTGCTTATTCATAATTTAACAGTCTGGCAGTGAGCCTTTTTGGGATGCTCACAAAAGATATACGACCTCTTCCAGCTGCTACTATAACCTGCAGAATGCACAGCAAGACATTAGAAACGTGAGGATTCCTCTACTGATTAAAGTGCTCTTCATTTAAACAGTCTGTTCATAAGAATCTCAGGAATCTTTGGCTACCAGCAGTTTTGATTTTTTTTTTCTTCCTAACAGAATTAGTGCTAACAATTGAATCTTCATCTGGTATGAATTTTTCAGATTATCCAACGAAGTTAATTCCTTGAATGCTGTTTCTTCTTTATAACTAAATACTTAACATTTTTGTATTTGGGGGTGTTAAAGTTATTCAGAAATGTGTTTTTTTGGACAAGGAAGACTGGAGGGTGGAGGAATGATCACATCCTAATCTTAGAAGAAATGGTTGGTTTAATCCTACTTGAATCCAAGCACTTTACAGTTTATACTCTAAACACCCTATGTTATGTTATATGGCATATATTAAAAATAGAATGTTAGTTGAAGTATAACCACATCTTTATAGGTTTTCGTTATTCTGAATTAGTTTAGCATATAAATTTATTCTCATTTCCTCTCTCTCTTCTCTCTTCTCTCTCTCTCTCTCTCTCTCTCTCTCTCAATCAGCAGATCAGTTTATGAGTAATGGCTAGTTTTTGCCTCTCTTCTGTGCAGGCATATGATTACGGTTCAAAATAATTCATTGCTAATCCATGCAGTATTGGTCCATCTCCATCACTCTGTACTGTGATTAGCGCCTCAGGCCTGCTGCCTCGCTTTCCGCCCTGATTTCCTTTAACTGCAGCCCTTGTTTTAATATAGTTCTGTAGTCACCACTCTCCCGCTCGCCCCCTCCATCTTCATATATATCGATTGCACTAGATTAATATTTATTTGAAGCTATTTTTCAGACTTTGTGAAAAATGTATTCATTTCTTACTGTGACTCTTCATCTAAAGGAAGGGGAGAGGGACGATAAGGGACTCAGGTGTGCAACTCTTCTCACAGAGAAAAGCTATAACATTTCCCACCTGCATTCGTTGCTATGGTCAAGGTTTGTTCTTTATACACAGATCAGGTAGTGTAGTTCCCTTTTAGACAGGCTAAGCTACAGTGTTAACAGTTGAACTCTTGTTCATAACAGTTCTAAAATGGCTCTCTGTATTTTTCAAGTGCATACTGTAGTCCATGCAACCACCATAATATACATTGATCAGTTTACATTGAATATTTCCAGACAGGGACATGAAGCTATCGTTATCCTTAACATCCAAATTTGCCAATTTTACCAGGAGGTCACCTAACAGATTTTTAAAAGACTTTGGTGCAGATCTCAGTAGTCCTGTGATCCTTTTAATAATTACTTTGGTCTCATTGTAGCCGTGTGTTTGAAAGTGTAGGTCAATGAGGATGATTGCATTCAGAATTTCATGATCTGTGTAGTGGAACAAATTGAAAGCAAAGCCTGTATCAATCACTGTGAAGGGAGGGTTAATTGTTACCGCTTCTCAAGCCTCTGGACAGATAAACCAGTAATGAAATACTTATTGCTCTGATATGTGAGTGCTAACAGATGAAACAATGGAAACAGAAGCAGTCATAAGAGATAACAAAAAAGGTAAAGAAAAAATAATAAACTGGATGAAAGTATGGAACACTGTATTGCATTAACTCTCTTAAAAGTAATATTGTTTTTAGCCTCCGACCCATCTTTTTTCTGGCAGGTTAGGGCAGTATCATATATCAGCTTGCTACAGCCAAATAAGAATATAAATGGAAAACTCTCCTTCTGTAAAAAGAAAAAAATCTATAAAAAGTGCA
The DNA here is from genome assembly GCF_964212035.1 of Myotis nattereri. Classification (NCBI taxonomy): domain Eukaryota; kingdom Metazoa; phylum Chordata; class Mammalia; order Chiroptera; family Vespertilionidae; genus Myotis; species Myotis nattereri. Next base: position 87,183,065 of record NC_138075.1, read on the forward strand.
GCCCTATGCTTTATAGGAACTCTGTATATTTTATAAAGTAATGTTTGAGTTACTATTTAAGTGTTTCTCTTTTAAGACTATGGATGCTACCTATGTTAAATAGTTATAAATGCACAGATGGCTTAAGTTCCAGAATGCTCGAAAGGATTGTTTTGTTATCTTTGGATAGATTTTGGAATCATTGGTCCACTATAGACCAAAGCATAGACAAAATTGTGAAATACATAAATAAATAATAAGAATAATAAATAAATAAGATTTAGTGTTGCAAAGAAATCTTGAGATCAGAGTAAACACATTTAACCATTTCTTCCATATGAACTTAACATTTAAACATTTGTTAGCTACTTATACGTTGAAATATATGCAAAAATATTTAGCCAAATTGAAGTCTTAGGCCCATGACAATCATCTCAACACAGTGGGTAGTTCTGAAAATTAATGAGAATGATAATACTGTAAAGACTGTTCCAGAGTTTGCCCAAATTCATTATCTAAGATTCTTGTTAAGAACATCTCAAAGAATTTTAACCAGGAAAATATATTAATGGTTAAAAAGCATTTTCAAAATCCTGAATTATAAAAGTATAATGGAATTATATATGCAAGAGTTATAGATAGTAATACAGCTAGCAGAAGACATTATGAGAGCACATTTTTCCATAACCTGTATCGTTCTTGCATGTGGTTTCATCCATCAAGTTTAATCACATAGATTATTTTTTGTATTTAGGATTAGAAAATCAAGATCATTTAAAAAATACAATGAGTTTCTTTCCATTAATGCGGGGAAGCTTCTAGCCATAAAAAGTTAGCTATGCCTCTTAGCAGTCATTTTAGATTTGACACAAATAACTACTAACAAGGTAGAACATTCTTCGCAAAAAGAAAGAACTGTTCCACGGCTTTGTATTAGTCGTTAGAAAGCCAGGAATTTCCAGAGGCCTGTTTCCATGCCGAAGTATGTGGCGGCATAGCATTTTAAACAGATGATTGGGGCGTGCCCTTTTTATGACAGTAGCACCATCCTCTAATGCGGTTTTGCATATTGTAAAAGATAATTGTAATAGACATGTTGCAATGCCCCTGGATCAGGGGATATTTAAAGTGCTACTAAAATACACTAGGGTGTTAGTCAGTAGAGAGCCCTAAAAGGCAAGCTGTACCAAAGGGTATCAATTTTTGTGTACAACAAAGGGCAAGCAAGAAGCAAGAAGTGTCCATTACTCAGTAATAGATGTGTCCTTAAGATAGTGGTCCTTGGGTATGGAGATTATCAGGGCAGTACATTATGAATGACCACCGGGGACTTGCTCTTTGATTCCTTGTAGAACAGTAGGTAATGGCCTGAATCCTGGTCACCTGTGTGAGTCTTCCATTATCTTTATAGGAAGGTGTACTCTACACCGGTCTTTTAACCATTTAGAGCCCGTTTCTTCATTTGTATAGTATTGAATTGCTAACATTTTCCCCAGCTATAAAAATTTATGACTACATGGTGATGTGGTTATATGATATGAAATAATGAATTAAAATATATGGTGGATTTTTTATGTAATGGTATTGGCATTTACAAACATTCTTTATTAGAAAACTACTAAATAAACTAAGTTTTTAGATCAAATGTGATGCTTGCCATGCAAATTTCAATCAGTAAAATACAGGATATTAAAATATTTTTCTCCTATGAAAACATCTTTGGAAGGAAACTTCTTATTGCAAGAATGCCCAGAGGGACATTACAGTGGAAGCAATAGACTGGAATAAGTTATTTTTTTAAAGTGACATATTATGCACATGATTCAGTGTAACACTAAGGAACAACAGTAAAAGTGTTTAGTGATAAATACATTTGTTGGTTAAATTCAATTGAGACAGTAGAACAACTCTGGAAATATTTGAAAATTAGATGATATACCATAAAGAAGGAAGCTAACAATGTAATATTTGATGGACAGGTGAGAGCTTAGGGGAATAACTAATCTCTGAAAAATTTGTGTGTTTCTAAAACATTTATAACGGAATAAATTTCTACAGTGAGACATTTGCCCAAACTACAATCCTTATTTTTTTTTAACTTTGTTTTTCAAAGGAGCTTTCTTCTACTTTCTCTCCCTTACTTGTAAAGGTGAACTGATTCAGTGTTTGTAGTATAGACAGATTTACATATTTATGATTGGGTAAGATTTCTTGCTTCTAAAAATTTAATAACTTTTAAAATAGATGTATCATTCAGTCAGTTATTGTTATAATTTAGTCACTTTTTATTGTTTTAGGATATTTACAATTAATGATATTAACAGATAATGCAAGTATATTACTATGAAATAATTAATTTTTTGCTTAATTTCTATATATGTAGATTATTTATTCCTATATTCCATATATTTCCTGTAGATTAAGAATATTTTATTCCCTATATCTGTATTTTATGCTTAATTATCAGTGACAGTTTAATACCACTAATAAACATTTTTCCCTAATAAACTCTGTTCCTCAGAAAGGTAATTTTCCATTTTTCTACTATGAAGACACTCAGGAAAAAATTTAAAAGCACAGTATAGTGGATTTCTGTAGCTCCTTTCTTTCCCTCTTCACTCATCAAAACCCTATTTTCTCAAAGCTAATTTGGGGTGGGTGTTAGAAGATAATCTCATTAGAACATTTTATAGTTAGGAGAGAAGCTTATTTTAATTTTATAAAAGCAGCCAATGATAACAAACCAAATTTCAGTTAATAGAGCATGGAGGACCCTCAGTGTGCCCTTGCCTGTCTCTTCACGGCCCACATGTATGCCCTCCCCAGAGACACGCTAGTCTGGGCTTTGACATAGCTCTGCTGAAAATTCAACATCTCACAGTGACATTGTTTTAGAAATATGCTAACTTTCGCACATGATTGTATAAAATGGGGACATAGCATCAGTTTGGTTAAATCCATGTGTTGTACATATTTTCATTGGTGAGCATGTTTTTTTTTTTTTTTTTTATATTTAGTTAAAAGTCTCTCTCTGTGGTAAAGAGCTACCATCAATGAGGAAATTTATAATTGGGTGGTATGTTGTGACACCAAGGTGGCTGTGTTTACTCAGTGCTGGAATGGAATTTAAACGTGGGATTTATAGGTGGCTGTAGCGTTCTCTGTAGAAAGGGATCATAGCAGATGTTTAGACTTGGGTTGGACCAAACTGCAGTAGGCTTCTCAGTAGACTTCAGTCTGGCCCTTCTCCCACTTCTGCAGTCAGGTTTACTTACCAGGTCTTGTTCCAGGGGCAGGCTCTGCCACCTAGCTACATTTTGCTGTTATTTGTCAGTTGTACTGGTTCCATACCGGCCACAGAGCCTTTTGATAGGTCCTGACTGAGTGTGGCCTCTTTTGACTTAAACAGGGATTTTTAACCCAGGGTCTATAATTGTTATAGCAGTTGGTGAATAGGCTTTAGGGGATCTGAGAATATCCTGACATGACATATTCATACTTTTTTTTTTATCAATTACTCAAGGGGATATATATTCCCCCCAAATCTGTGTCAAGCGTTGTGAAGAGCCTGACATTTTACCTTACTTGCAAGCTAGTGAATTAGCCTGTAGAATTTTATTGGATGCTGGTAGAGGATGCAAAACCCTTGGGTCAGAGGTAAAGAAAAGTTTAATATGGCATTAGCAGTAGCCAGAGTAGCAGTATTTAAGGCAATTCTCTGAGCCCCAGTTCCTACAGGTGATGCAAAGAGGGCCAGATGGCACCTCCACATGCAGCTGGCCGTGTACAGAGGATTCTGAGCTTAGGGAACCTGAATCTGTTAGAATGGGTAGTAACTATGTCTTCCCTTTCCGCTGGAAGGAGAAACACTAGCTCTGTCCTTCCAAGGCTGTTCTCTTCACAGATAAACTGGGACATAGAGTCCAGAACAAGGGGCAGTTATTGCCTTACGTGCAAGATGTGCGGAAATGCAAGACTCATGCCGACTTGTCTCTCAGTAGTCTGAGCCCCTGTTGTGGAGATTACTATAAAAGGGGTGAGAGGAGCTACTGGTGAAATCGTCCTGTAGTTCAGAACTTTCTTGAGCTTTTTGCAACATGAAATCAACTATTAAAGGAGAAAATAACAGAGGTTTTGAATATGTAATTTTTCCAAAATTGTATGTGATACGTAGTTTTAGCTGACTCAGTATTGGGTGAGTCCTTATGATATTAATATATTCATATTCTCATGATTTATGTTTTATCAGAGTAGATGTTTTTCCTATTTTGTAAGTGCATTCTCTTTCTGGTTTGCTCTTTTTATCCATAAATTTTGTATTGTTGAGAGTTCACTTTGTGTCTTTGCATTATATCATTTAAGTTTCTCCATAACTCAGTAAGATAGTTCTGTCAATATCCCCACTTGACTAGTATAGATAAAGGCACAGTTATTAAGGATTTGAAATTGGGCTCAAGCCTTCGTCTGTTTTGACTTATCGTAGGAAAGAGGATATTAGCTTCCTTCTGGCTCTTGAAGATTTTATTTTTTTTCTTTTAATTGTATAACTTTTATTTTAAATTATATTTTTACTTATCAGTTACAGTTACAGTTACTGTATATTAATTTCAGGTGAACAACCCAGTGATTAGACATTACATAACTTATTAAGTGATTATCCTGATAAACCTTGCACCCATCTGACACCATACATAGTTATCAGTATATTATTGACTATATTCCCTATGCTGAACTTTATATCCCCATGACTGTTCTGTAAGTACCAATTTGTACTTCTTAATCCCTTCACCCTTTTCACCTGTCCCTCCAACTCCCTCTCCTAGCTGGCAAACAACAAAATATTCTCTGAATCAGTCTTTTTCTGTTCTGCTTGTTTGCTTATTTTGGTTTTTGGATTCAATTGTTGGTAGATATGTAGTTATTGCCATTTTATTGTTCATATTGTTGATCTTTTTGTTTTCTTCTTAAAAAGACCCTTTAGCTATTTCAGGGTCTGGGAAGCTCTTTATCTGTCCTTTGATTATAAATTACAGCTTTTCTGGGTAGAGTAATCTTGGATGTAGGTCCCCACTTTTCATCACTTTGAATATTTCTTGCCAATCCCTTCTGGCCTGCAAAGTTTCAGTTGAGAAATCAGCTGATAATTTTATGGGAGCTCCCCTGTAGGTAACTGACTGCTTTTCTCTTGCGCTTTTGAGTCTCTCTTTGTCTTTAATCTTTTGCATTTTAGTTTTGATGTGTCTTGATGTGGGTCTCTTTGGGTCTGTCTTGTTTGGAACTCTCTGTGCTTCCTGGACTTGTGTGTATATTTCCTTCATCAAATTTCTGTCACTGGTTTTTTCAAATAGGTTCTCAATTTCTTGCTCGCTCTCTTCTCCTTCCACCACCCCCATGATGCAAATGCTGGTACACTTGAAGTTGTCTCAGAGGCTATAGATTTATTTTATATTTCATTCTTCTGGGGCTTCTCCATTTTCCCACATCACCTTCCTACATCATAATGTTTTTCTTTTCCCATTCTCTGCTCCTCACCCCATATGGACCTAGCTGATGCTATAGGTTCTTTCATATATATTACCTTACTAAAGGCCCGGTGCACAAAAATTTATGCACTCGGGGGGTCCCTCAACCTGGTCTGTGCCCTCTCGCAGTCTGGGACCCCTCTGGGGATGTTCACCTGCTGGTGTAGGCCTGCTCCCCGGGGGATTGGGCCTAAGCTGGCAGTCAGACATCCCTCTGGCAGCCCGGGAGCCCTCAGGGGATGTCGACTTGTCAGCGGGGAGCAGGCCTAAGCTGCAGTTGGACATCCTTAGCGCTGCTGAGGAGGGGGGAGAGGCTCCTGCCATCACCGCTGTACTGGCAGCCATCAGCCTGGCTTGTGGCTGAGCAGAGCTCCCCCATGTGGGAGTGCACTGACCACCAGGGGGCAGCTCCTGCATCAATTGTCTGCCCCCTGGTGGTCAGTGTGTGTCATAGTGAACAGTCATTCCCAGTCTTTCTGCTGTTAGGGTCAATTTGCATATTACCCTTTTATTATAGAGGATGATTTTGTTTAGAGAGTCATACACTGTAGTTCTACTTCCTACATAGTTTTTATAACATTTAACTGTGAATAGATTTACATTTTGTCATTTATGGTGGCATGGGTCATAATATATTCCTGCCTTTTGCATAGCATTTCATTTTTGTATATATCATAATTTGTTTGATGTAGCTCATTTAAAAGTCTTGGTTAAAATAACCCATGGTCCATTCAGATCCTACTATGATTAGGCATTCACCTCCAATCAGCGACCAATGATTTGGTACTTTGCTTTCTACTTTACCAGTCTTTTAGCCCAATTTTTATTCCAGTAAGATTTAAGAATACCATATTGATATAATTTAATACAAATTAATTATCAAAACATCATTTAATAACAAATAAGACCACTCAGGACCAAATATTCTTTATTGGATATATTTTATAATTATTCTATGTAATGGTAATATTTATGTAAATGTCAATCAAATATCTGGAGGTCATGCTAAAATATTAAATTAGAAGATGCTCTTGAGGAGGTAATGGTGGCTTGTAGAAATCTTTCTGTTGAAAAGCAGATCATAGTTCATCATCAGAATCTATTGTTAAAATTCTAAATATTTATAACAGTATAAAAGAACCTAACCAAAGTGATGGATGATGAAGAAATAATTTATAGTTTTTTTGTACTTGTCTTTCTAGATAGATGTGACATCTTTGGAAGGGAAGAAATCAGTTTCCTTCACTTTGCATGCTCAGTGGTGAAACACATTCTGGAACAGAGTTGTTGAATCAAGAAATGCATGAATTCTAGTCCTAATTATGCCTATTACATATTTATGTTTCATCCCATGATTCCCTACATCTATTCAAAACTTACCACCACCTTTTGCATACCTCAGGACTCTGATCTACAACATAAGTTAATAGGGGGGAAAAGCATTTTCTAATTGAAAATATAGGGTGACCCAAAAAATGTATACACACTTAAAAACTGGTAGCTCAATTGATGTTTCTTTCTTTTCACATTTAACATATTGGAATTGATAATTATTCAAAGTGTCTATACATTTTTGGGGACACCCTATATTTTTACCAATGCTTAGAAATTTCTAGTGTATCCCGGGTTTCAAAGCATAATTATTTACATTGCCTGTCCTGGATTCCCTGGAGATTATACTCCTGTAATTCTATAGAGAATAGTTTTAGGTTCAAGATGTGTCACAATTCTCTATTAAGCAAGGAACCAATTAGAACCAAATATACCATTGATAGTTTCGTTACCTTGAAATGATACTACCAAATAGATTAACTGGAACAATGGAACATTTCCAATTAGAATTATATTTAACTCATGTTGTACTCAACTGTAATTACATCAAATTTGAATTTCACTAATTTTGTATTTCACAGAATTGTGCCCATATCATTTAAGTTGACTAGACCAAAATTTAAAAAAAATTATGTAAAATAGAACAGTTTACAAAGAGGGCTGACATTTTTCTAGGGATTTCCCCTCTAGTAGCATGGTTCAACCATCTCATGGCCTTGTGTACACATCTTTGCATAGAAAATCTCATGTAATCATGAGATTAACCATGGTTAATTTAGCTCTTTTTTACAAGTGATTAAAAGTGGTGAAAATTGTTATTTTCATACAAACCAGAAGCAGGATAAAACTTGATACACTTGCTTGAACTAAATATATATAAAGAAACGAAATAATTGATAACTCTAGGGAAAGAATAGATCAGTAGTTCAAATATACTTATTCCTTTCTCTCTTTTCTTAGAAATTTTGAAAGGTGCAAACATTTTAGGTTTGTTTAACTGAGTCACTCACTTATTGTTTGTGCTGCCATCAGTCTCTCAGTTTGGGAAGTGTGCACTTCTTAATCCCAAATATGGTGATAAGAGCAGGGTAGGCATTATAGGCTTAGGGAGTTCTGGTTTTATCTGAGTTTTATTAGTCAGAGCATTTTGTAGCCTAAATGTAGAAACTATAGCTTTTGGATCACTGTAGTTACATTTGCTGCTCCCCAGCCCAACTCAGTACAGGGACCCCTCAGTTTAGATTTCACCTCAGTTCTGGCCACTCTTCTTTGCTACGTTCCTTTATCTCAGACTTCCTTAAATACATATACTTCATCAGTTCCCTTAAAGTTGGGGATTTCCATTTTGAAGTGCAAACTAAAGGTTTCTCTTTTTGAAAAACAATCTGTGACCCTTGCTTTCTACTTTTATTTTTATTTTTTATTACCTTATACATTCTTTAAAACAGTTCTCTTTCCCTAAAGTAACACAAAGCTTCCAGAAGTGTTAATGCCCTCTACCTCACCCTGTGAATCTAGCAGTATCTTCAGCTTTCCTTCGCCAACTATATTCAGCTTCCTTGTCTACCTCCAAACCCGAGGTGACCTGCTGCTACCAAGAGACACTTTCATTTTTTATCTGCATAATCTTTTGGCAGCATTTGACACTATTGATCACTCCTTGTTTTAAGGACACTCTGTTCCCTTGACTTCTGGGGTGCCATGCCTTTCTGGTATTCCTCCCAGCTCTCTGTTCATTGATCAGCATTCTAGACTGGTTTTCTACTCTTTCCTTCTCTACTCCCTACAGGAATCTGCTATTCCATTCCCATGGCTTTATAAAAGGAAATAGTAAAGATGCTGACAATACCACAGTTGTCCATTTAGAGATTTCTCCTATTTCCAAATCTGTGTAGACAGTTGTGTATTGGCCACAGCCAGACAGATATCCCTTGGGCACCTCAACTCAAAAGGACCCAAAACTTGTATATAGTGCTTGGCACATAAAATATGCTTAGTATATTGTATGTCAAATGCGTGAGTAGTAAATAAGTAAATAACTGGGCACGAAGTGTAGCCTCAGTGCAGGCTCACACGAACCTGTTGATGGTAATAGTTATTTCTCTGCCAAACTAGTGATACATACTAGTATACTCTTTTCTGCTTTGACCTTTGAACTTTGTCCTGTCTTTCTTATCTCTCTTTTGACTTCTTGGTTTCCAGATGCATTACTTATTTTGACTGATTCTTGAACTTGTGTACTTGTGCCTTAATTCTTTTGTTCCTAAAGTTTACTTTGCTTCTTATGCCCCATAAACCACAAATCCTTTATTCCCAGACATGGCCCGCTTTTTGACAGGTGATGCCTCGTATTTAGTAGGGGGTATATGCGTGTGTGTGTGTGTGTTTGTGTGTGTATGTGTGTGTATGTACACACGCTTTAACTGTAGTTAAAATAAAGACTCTAAGGATAAGTAATGACCTTCAGTCTAGCAAAGTTAAGGTGGACAGCTGAAATAAGCTTAACCCTTCAGAAAGCCATGTTTACATTTACATGAGTAAATGCTTCATGTACTTTGATTCTGTTGTCATTTCAGACTTCTTTTCTTTCATGGAATCTGCAATTTGCATGAATGTGTCCAGGTTTCTGGTAGACACAGACTTAATTATGACTATGGTAGTGAAGAAGTGAACCCGTCCAGTGAGAGCCCATGAATATGCACGCAATGCTGGTTTTAGAAGCATTGGACAAACAGCAACACCACGGTGTATCAAAATCCTGGGTATTTTCAGGTTTATTGAGGAGAAAACCCTATTTTCTGAAATTGTCGAGTTGTGAGTATGAATTTAGTGCTATAAGCTGAGTTTTTCTAAGCTCAAGTATACTCCACAAAGGGGATATACTGACTGAGTCAGATATCTTCTGTAAACTATCAGAACATTTTAGGAACATTACATATGAGGCACATCATGTCTTAATGTGTCATGTGAGTTTCCATTCAGGTTTTTTTGTGTGTGTGTGAATGATGATTAATTGTTGAATTAGGCAGACTCTGTAGCTCTTTCTGTCCTTCCAAGTATGTATCAGGGAACTTTGGCATGAAAGGGGATATATTGGTTATACGGAAGTAATCAAACACATGTAAGAACTTTAAAAGGGAGATTATCCAAGAGGGTTGCCTTACTTTTATGTTTTCTTTTAATTTATATAGTTTTTTCTCATTGACTTAAGTTTCTTTACAGTCATGACCAAATTCATTACATGAGTTTGTAAGAGACACAGGAAAGATAATATTTATTATAGAAGCATGCTGTATTAGGAGGAGTTATTTTATACCTTAAACTATAATGTATTCAGTCATACATAATAAAAATGGACTTTCCTCATTACTCTGTCAGTCAAATGTAGTCATACTTATTTTTTACTTTTAACAAACTTTTGAATTGTTTATTTATTTTATATATTTTATTTTTAATATATTTTATATATTTATTATATATTTTTTAAAAATTGTTTATTTTTATATATTTTATTTATTTATTATATATATTATATATATAGTTTTATATTTTATTTCCCCCATCACCATTTATTCTCCCATACTCTATTCCACCTCCAAACTCCTCCCTCTCAATCATAAAATCTTTTCTTATCTATGAGTTTTATTCATACCATATGTAAACTTATGTGTTTAATGTGGAATTAGAAAAAGCAAAGAACACATATAAAACTTAGTGATCATTTAATAAATAGCAGGAGAGGAAAAGCTTCAGTGAGACAGTCCCACTGAGTCATGAGAACCCAAACAGCAGTGTCTTATGCTTCGGTCTGTTGTGTTTTCCCCGGCGTGTGTGCTGCAGCATGCCTCCCAACCGCTGGAGGTATTTAGAGAAATGTTTGTGCTGCTTAATTCCCCACACAAATGGCAATTTCATGGCAGTTCTTGAAATAAACATTTTTAAACTTGAAAATACTTTGTGACTATTTCCATTACAGAAGCAAATATTTAAAACTCAAAGTAATATTTTACTAGTAATTTGAAACCTAATAACATTTCTCTGAAAAATACGAATTCATATCTGATTGTAGTGCTGCCGTCTTATATTGGTTCTGCTCTCTTTCACACTTAATCTGAATACCATGTTGTGATAAATTACTCCCTCTCGCAAACTGAGGATGCCTCTTGGTTATTCATGGTGTGAGTATTGTCTGCTATCCAATATGGCCACAGGCTCCATCTTCATCATCACCCTCATGATGAAGGCAACAGGGGTTGAACTCTCTCTGTGTCTCAGGCAGTGTGCTAAAAGCTTTGCACACATTATCACATCTAATTCCAACAGAAACCCTATGAGGAAGAGCTTATATGCCCATCTTATGGGTGAGGAACTAAGTCTCCTCTGTTAATCAGTGTGGTCTTATTTAAATTCTTTGAGAAAGCTATTTTTCAGGGGTAAATAAAAAGTAAAAGAGTAAAGGGAGTGGCTTAGATGTTCACATGCAGAGTAGCATATGACAGTTACCTAAGTGTGACATAAATTAAAATCCTCTGAGGTCAGTAACCAAACACAAATATAAAATCCCTCAAACAATTTTCATTCAAAGTTACAGAGTCAAAAGAAGCAATTAGGGGAAATAAAGGATGCTTTTACATACAGATTTGTACAGGGTGTGTTGCTTCTTGATGTCAGCGAGAAACTGTGTCTCCTCTGGATGTAGGTCTTAGTGTGTTAAAGGAGGCCAGGACATGATGCTGCTCAGATGCTTTGGAGAACTGCCTTCTACCTGTGGAGGAGGAGACCAACCAAAAATGAGTTGGTTGACTCATATTCATTTGAATTGAAAAATAGAGACTGGATTTTTAATCTTTAAGTTATTAAAAATGAAATTTGAAACTATTAAGCACTACTGATTTATTTCAAACTGCAAGTAATAGCATCAGCATAAAGGTCAAACTAGATAAAGCACTCAATAAATCATTAATAAATAGTGAAAAATGTTATCTTAGTATAAGAGTTTTTGCTTCTAAATGGAACTGTTTTAAGTGAAAACATTAACAAGATAGATTACTAATATTATATGAAATCTAAGAGTGTACTAAATTGAGGAATTTTGTCACAATTTTAAAGTATATATTTCCTTCTAATTCCAGATCCATTCATCTCCTTCCCCTCTGAAAGAGATTTATTGTTTAAATGGGTACTATTGAGTGGCTTTTTTCATCGTTAGTGGAGATAGGTGATGTTCCGGAAGAAAGTCTAGATAAACTTGAGTGATAGAAATTATACTTTCTGGGGCTAAAGAAGTTACTTTAAAAATGCAAGCAGTTCTGAATGCAAATAAGTAGTGGTGATAGAGGTTTTTTCGGTGTTTTGCGGCAATAAGTCCCAAATTAGCTATCTTTCACAATTTAAATACAGAGTAACATTTGATAAGAGGAGATTTGCCAAGTGGAAAGAAAACAGCAGATAAGAACATTAAATTGAAATAATGAGCTGCTAAAAAAGATAATGGATCAGGCTGTTCCAAAGCAATTTGTAGGGGGCAGGGAGAGAAGAAACTTTGAAACTGGGTCCTCCAGCTTTTTCAAAGACTGGTCTCCTCTTACCTCAGTGAAGTGCTGGCTGCAAGGGGAGGGTGCGGGTGGGTCTGGCTTGCACAGTTGCCGCTGAGGGGGGTGTGCTGAATCTTTACACACTCTTACTGATCTGGGGGCCTGCAGCTTCCAGCCCACCCCTCTCCTCCTTCCCCTGGAAGAATCATTCAAGAGACAGAAGCGGTCATTAGTGCTATGATTAACTTTAACATTAGAGTTGGGCTTCCCATTTTAATGTTTACATTAATTTCACATTTGGAATTAATATTCAGTATCCAACTAGAACTAGTGGATGATTCAGTGAGATAATGCATGGGAAAGTGCCTTATTGATTCTGAAGTTCTCTATAAATACTAAGTAATATGACAATTGCATGGCATAAATAAAGTGGAAGTTCAGTATTTAGGACTTTTGTTATTGTGGCAAAAAAAGAAAAATAGACCGGGGAGAAGCTATAGTTTGGGAGGTCAGAGATGCCATTAATTAATGAAAGATTAAGTTGTTCATGGCTTGTTCTTCCCTGATATACCTGAAAACTGTAATCAAAGAATAATCATTTTACCTTCACTAAAATGTAAGTTCCAGAGTAATCACACTTAATAAAAATAATGATCAAATATGGACAGAATGACTGATACTATCCAAAACAATATTGTCCACAACTGGGGAGTATTCCGTAGCTCTTTGTTTTATTTTTTACTACACTAAAAAGTGAAAAACATTCATTGATTTAGTGCTTGCTGTATGCTAAACTCTGTGCTAAGAATGTTTCATGTATTAGTCATTTTCCATTCAACCCTAGGGGACAGGTGTGATTGTTGCCATTTTGTAAATGAGGATGCAGCAGGACAGAGAGGTTAAGTAAATTGCCTGAGGTCACACAGCTGGTAAATTTCATAGCCAGGGTTCCAGCTCAGGTCTCCTGGACTTTAGATCCCAGATTCCTAGTAGAAATACTGCATATTCAGCAAATGTGCTGGGATCCCTCCCTTGTTTTGACCATTTCTTTAAGTTTTTTTTTTTCTTTTTTCTGCCCCATACATAAGTAAGATATTAGTAATAAGGGAAATTGGGTATGGTGTACATGGTTATTATCTTCACAATTTTTCTGTAAAACTGGAACTATTCTAAAATAAAACATCCATTAAAAGAACACTCAAAATCCTAGGAAATGGTAGCAACTGAACATAGTGGAATGGACCACTGAAATGACAGTGGAGTGTGGGAATTGTCTTAGAGGAAACACTACCTCCATGCCATATGCTGGACTATAATGGAACTAGAGGAAATGAGAGAGAGAGAGAGGTTAGTTTGGGAAAAATTTTAGGAGTTAAGAGGAAGGTCTCTGTTCTATAACCAGAGTGTCTGAGATTTCTGCATCCTCTGCCACCCCTCCCCTCCTGGATGGTCAAGCTGAGGCTTTGTGATGTCAAGCCACACCATGGCAACCACTGATTTTGGACAACCAGATCTGAAGTGAGTGGCTCCTCATTAACCTAAAGAGTATATATAGAGGCCAGGACCCTTTGAGTAGTGTCTGTTGCCTCAAGATAGCGAACCTTAATAAGACGATATTGTAGACTAGTAGAGATAAGGAATAAGACTCCAAACACAAGTATGGATGAAGAAACGGCAAGTCCAAAAGTGAATTTATGTTTGTATTGTGGGGGCGGGGGTGGGATGGATGGTGGTGGTCGCAGTCATGAGGAACAGAGTGTTGTGTTAGTGCTGGCAGTGTATAATAAAGAATTTGATTTCCTTTTTACATGGCAGGCTATTGAATATTGGTAAACTATTGAAAGGATGGTCAGCTCAAGATGTGAAGTTTTATGTCACAACTGGTACAGTTTTTCCTTTAACATCATGGTCTAGAACAGCATTGTTGGATATTGGAGATACTAGAGAAGTGAGGTTTGACTCTGTTTCACTGATGGGGAGGGATCTAAGGAGGGCCCAGGCATGTGAGAAGGGAGTAATGTAGATTTCTTTAGTTGGGGCACCAGACAAGCCATTGCATACTGAGCCAGACACTTAGAATAAGGACAAGGAGAAGTCTGAATGGGGATTTTTTTCTCAACAATTTCTCATACTGGCAAGGAAAAAAGAAGCTGATGTTTAATTTAGGTTTGGATTGGGGGGTTGGGATAAATGGTGGTGGTGCAGTCCTGAGGAACAGGGTGTTGTGTTAGTGCTGGCAGTTTATAATAATGAATTGGATTTCCTTTTTACATGGTAGACTGTTGAATATTGTTAAACTATTGAAAGGATGGTCAGCTCAAGATCTGAAGTTTTATGCCACAACTGGTCCTGTTTTTCCTTTAACAACTTGGTCTAGAACAGCATTGCTGGATATTTGAGGTACTACAGAATTGAGATTTCACTCTGTTCACTGATAATTCACTTCATGTTACATTTGCCCCATACATAAGTAAGATATTAGTAATAAGGGAAATTGGGTATGGTGTACATGGTTATTATCTTCACAATTTTTCTGGAAATCTGGAACTATTCTAAAATAAAACATCCATTAAAACAACACTCAAAATCCTAGAAAATTGTAGCAACTAAACATAGTGGAATGGACCACTGAAATGACGGTGGAGTGTGGGAATTGTCTTAGAGGAAACACCACCTCCATGCCATATGCTGGACTATAATGGAACTAAAGGAAATGAGATAGAGAGAGGTCAGTTTGGGAAAAATTTTTGGAGTTAAGAGGAAGGTCTCTGTTCTATAACCTGAGTTTCTGAGATTTCTGCATCCTCTGCCACCCCTCCCCTCCTGGATGGTCAAGCTGAGGCTTTGTGATGTCAAGCCACACCATGGCAACCACTGATTTTGGGCAACCAGATCTGAAGTGAGTGGCTCCTCATTAACCTAAAGAGTATATATAGAGGCCAGGACCCTTTGAGTAGTGTCTGTTGCCTCAAGATAGCGAGACTTAATAAGACGATATTGTAGACTAGTAGAGATAAGGAATAAGACTCCAAACACAAGTATGGATGAAGAAACGGCAAGTCCAAAAGTGAATTTATGTTTGTATTGTGGGGGGGGGTGTGGGGGGTGGGATGGATGGTGGTGGTCGCAGTCATGAGGAACAGAGTGTTGTGTTAGTGTTGGCAGTGTATAATAAAGAATTTGATTTCCTTTTTACATGGCAGGCTATTGAATATTGGTAAACTATTGAAAGGATGGTCAGCTCAAGATGTGAAGTTTTATGTCACAACTGGTACAGTTTTTCCTTTAACATCATGGTCTAGAACAGCATTGTTGGATATTGGAGATACTAGAGAAGTGAGGTTTGACTCTGTTTCACTGATGGGGAGGGATCTAAGGAGGGCCCAGGCATGTGAGAAGGGAGTAATATAGATTTCTTTAGTTGGGGCATCAGACAAGCCATTGCATACTGAGCCAGACACTTAGAATAAGGACAAGGAGAAGTCTGAATGGGGATTTTTTTCTCAACAATTTCTCATACTGGCAAGGAAAAAAGAAGCTGCTGTTTAATTTAGGTTTGCGTTGAGGGGGTGGGATGGATGGTGGTGGTTGCAGTCATGAGGAACAGGGTGTTGTGTTAGTGCTGGCAGTTTATAATAATGAATTGGATTTCCTTTTTACATGGTAGACTATTGAATATTGTTAAACTTGAAAGGATGGTCAGCGCAAGATCTGAAGTTTTATGCCACAACTGGTCCATGGTCCAGTTTTTCCTTTAACAACTTTGTCTAGAACAGCATTGCTTGATATTGGAGATGCTAGAGTGTCGAGTAAGACTCCCTTCATGTCTTGCGTGGAGTAGTGTTTGGTATCTGAAAGAGGAGCCGAGCCGCACAACAAATGAGAGAAAAAGACACGAGGTAATTTTGCAATATTGGGGGACCAGGCAGCAAGTCCGGAAGGACTTCAAGTTTTTTTTTTTAAAAACATCTTATTGTTACATATGTACATACAGTATAGTATAAATAGCAGGTGAAGAAGTATCTTAAGACATTTACAATTCCATATGAGTAGAGAAAATTCTGAAGATTTAATGGAAGCATCTACACTAATAAAAGACAAACATGCAAATTGACCGTACCTTCACCACACCTTAAGCCACACCCACCAGCAATCAGAGCAACTATATGCAAATTAACCCATCCAAGATAGCGGCCGGCAGCCACAGAGCTGGAGCAAGCAGGAGGCTTGGTTGCAACAATGATGGAGGAAGCCAAACTTCCTGCCTGCCGCAGCCAGCTCTGAGCTCCACTCAGAGCAACAAAGTTTCAATTATAGAAGGTAAATAAACCCCAGATACCTGCTTTCAGCAGGCCGTGGCCACGGAGCTGGAACCAGCAGGAGGCTTGGGTTGCCCCTGGCGATGGAGGAAGCCAAGCTTCCCACCTGCCCTGGCCGGCTTTGAGCTCCTCTCAAGGCTACAAAGTTTCAATTATAGAAGGTAAATAAATCCCAGAATAAAAAAAAAGAAGAAAAGGAGAGGCTGGGAGCTTCTGTCACCGGGGGGCTTGGCCAGCCTGAAAACAGCCATCAGCCCTTCACCCAGACTGGCCAGGTACCCCATTGGGGACCCCTTCACCCTAAAGGAGGTGTGGCCAGCCTGAAAACAGCCATCAGCCCCTCACCCAGGCTGGCCAAACCTCCATGGGGTGAGGGTCCCCACTGGGGGGGGGGGTGGCTTGACCAGCCTGCAAACAGCCACCAGCCTCTCACCCAGGCTGGCCAGGCACCCCAGTGGGGACCCCCACCCTGAAGGGGGTGTGACCATCTGCAAACTGCCATCAGCCCCTCACCCACGCTGGCCAGGCACCCCAGCGGGACCCCCACCCTGATCCGGGACACCCTTCAGGGCAAACCAGCTGGCTCCCACCCATGCACCAGGCCTCTATCCTATATAATAAAAGGGTAATATGCAAATTAACCCTAACAGCACAATGATTGGGAATGATTGGTCACTATGACACACACTGACCACCAGGGGCCAGACACTCAATGCAGGAGCTGTCCCCTGGTGGTTAGTGCGCTCCCACAGGGGGAGCTCTGCTCAGCCACAAGCCAGGCTGATGGCTGCCAGTACAGCAGTGGTGGTGGGAGCCTCTCCCGCCTCCTCAGCAGCACTAAGGATATCTGACTGTAGCTTAGGCCTGCTCCCCGCTGGCAAGTGGACATCCCCTGAGGGCTGCCGGGCTGCCAGAGGGATGTCTGATTGCCATCTTAGGCCCAATCCCCTGGGGAGCAGGCCTAAGCCAGCAAGTGGTCACCCCCGAGGGTTCCCAGACTGTGAGAGGGCACAGGCTGGGCTGAGGGACCCCCCTGACTGCACAAATTTTTGTGCACTGGGCCTCTAGTCTATTATAAATCAGGTAGCCTATTTATTCTGTCAGAGAGATTGCATATTCTAAGAGGTGAAACTAGAGAAGCATAAAGAAATGGAAGTTGTGAAATTCTAAAAAAGCAGAGTATTAACAAAGTTCTTAATATATGTGCCATATAATACATAACATATTTTGGTTTGAACCATTAGTATTAAAAATCCAAGGTGATCCAGTTTGGTGTCTCATATATGTAGTTGTCAGCCCTGGGGTCAGTAACCACAGAAGTCCCAGCTCCCGAAAGCTGCCTGTATCTGGGTAGTGAAGGTTCCAGGAGTGAAGCTGCTATAGCAGTGGCTCCAATGGCAGCAGCAAACTTGAGCACAGCTTGTTGGCTTGCATTCCTGGATGATAGGGCACTGACCTCAGCAGGGTTTTCAATGTCAACAGTGGCACAAGCTGCCAGATTCTCTTCAGATTGATGATGTAGATGCCATCACTCTTCCTTTTGTAGATGGACTGTTCCATTTGGAAGTCAAGGTTGGTGCCACTTAGTAGGTTCCTCCCGCAAGGAATTTGAGGACATCCACCTCCTTCATTTGCAGAACATCAAGGGCTCCGGACATTGTGAAAGTTTCCCTTTAAGTTACATGGAAATGGGGAACAACACCACAGGGACACGTCTCTGGGTAGCATGGAAAGGCAAAAGCTCAGCTTTCTTATCTGTAAAGTAAGATTAATATTAGCCTGTAGAACTGCATATTCTACTTATAATAACTTTAATCAGGTGTTGAAAAATAAATGGTAGGTAGTAGAATTAGTAGATGAGTAGACAAAACATGTTAATATTCAGAAATATCTTTAAAGAAAAGATACATCAAACATTAATTAATTTTTAGTGCTATGCCATAATTTAGAAAAGAATGACAGGTGGGATTGCTTCTTATAATGAAACTAGAGGCCCAGTGAATGAAATTCATGCATGGGTGGGGTTCCTAGGCCTGGCTGGCAATCAGGGCCAATCAGGTTCCCTGCCTCCCCACCTCCCCGCTTCCTCCTTCCCTTGCTGCCCACGTGGTTCTCACCATCCCCACTTCCCTGCCTCCCCCCCTCCTCCTTCCCTCACTGCCCGAATCCACCACCACCCACCTCTGGTTCCCCGTCCCAACTCAGGGCCTGGCCCTGATCAGGCGATTGGGACCTGCTGGCCAGGGGAGGGACTGGGAGGTTGGCCAGCAGGCCCTGATCAGGCGATTGGGGCCTTCCAGCTGGGGGGAGAAGCCAAGGGCTACTGTGGCGGGTGGGCCATAGACTGATCAGGGCCTGCCGGCCACGGGGAGGGACAAAGGGGAGGGACCCAAGAGGTTGGCCAATGGCCCCAAGGAGGGAGCCGACCCTCACCCCCCCTGGGAAAGGGGCCGCATCTGCTGCCACCCACCCCCGGTTTCCTGTCCCAGCCCAGGGCCCAGCCCCAATTGGGCGACCAGGGCCTGATGGCCAGGGGGAGAGACTGGGAGGTTGGCCAGCAGGCCCCATTGGGCCTGTGGGCTGGGGGCAGCTCCTGCGTTGAGTGTCTGCCCCCTGGTGGTGAGTGTGCATCATAGCGACCGGTTGTTCTGGTCATTCCGGTTGTTCAGGTCATTCTGTTGTAACAGTCGCTTAGGCTTTTAGATACACTGA
This sequence comes from Myotis nattereri, assembly GCF_964212035.1. Lineage (NCBI taxonomy): Eukaryota > Metazoa > Chordata > Mammalia > Chiroptera > Vespertilionidae > Myotis > Myotis nattereri. The sequence goes on from NC_138075.1 coordinate 87,202,463, forward strand.
GTGGCCAGATTATTATGACCACCCCATCAGTACTTCCTTGGGCCACCTTTTGCTTTCAATACTGTGGTGATTCTTTTTGGCATTGACTCCACGAGATGTTGAAAGGTGATGCGAGGAATCTGACACCATGCCTGATGAATAGCACTGTCCAGTTCTGTGAGATTTGATGGTTGTGGAACCAGCTGCCTGATGGCTCTTTTAACTTCGTCCCACAAATGCTCAATTGGATTGAGATCTGGTGATTGTGGGGGCCACCTAAGCAAGGTAAAGTCTCCCTCATGTTCTTGAAAGCACTCCTGCACAATACAAGCACCGTGGCATGGCACATTGTCTTGTTGGAAGAAGCCATCTCCACTGTGATACGCCATCAACATGATAGGATGAACCTGATCAGCAATGATACTTAGGTATGTTGTGCTATTCAGACGTTGTTCCACACGAATTAAATGGCCCAAATCATGCCAGGAAAACATTCCCCAAACCATAACACTGCCCCCACCAGCTTGAAGGGTTGTACTCATGCATGTGGGGTGCATGCTTTCATGCTGTTTCCGCCAAATTGTCACTCTGCCATCTGCATGATGCAACTGGAAACGTGATTCATTGGACCACATGACTTTTTTCCAATGCTCGACTGTCCAATCCTTGTGTTCCTGTGCAAATTGGAGACGTTTTATCTTGTAACTGCAGACAGCAAAGGTGTTCGAACAGGCCTTCGGCTGTTTTGCTGATACTCGCTCCATGGCCCCGAGCGCCAACAATTATCCCATGTTCAAAGGCTGTTAAATCGCGTTGTTTACCCATATCTTCAGAAAAAAATCACGTCTATTGTTGTGGTAAACAACTTGCTTCCCTATTTATAATGGTCTGACCCTCTAGCAACTTTATTGCAAAATTATAGCTAATTTGCCTACAAATGTCAGGTGGTCATAATAATCTGGCCACTCACTGTATATAGACTAGAGGCCTGGTGTGCGAATTCATACACGGGTGGGTTCCCTTTGGCCTGGCCTGCAATTGGGGGCAATCGGGGCCAATGGGGCCATCTCACCCAGTCCCGATTGAGGGCCAGCCAGCAGGGGAGAAAGACCTCGGGAGGTTGGCTGGCCATGGGAGGTTTGCTGTGGGAGCGCACACTGACCACCAGAGGGCAGTCCCTGCATTGACCATCTGCCCCCTGGTGTTCAGTGTGTGTCATAGCGACCAGTCGACCTGATGTTCAGTCGACCAGTTGAAACAGTTGCTTAGGCTTTTATATATATAGATAAGTAAAAAGAAACCCATGTTACTAATAATATAATGAGGCTTATTCAGCATGTAGGCTGAAAAAGAAGAATTTAAAACTTATTTTCAGTAGTGGAGACTAAAAATTTAAAACACATTCAGATACCTGGCCATTAATAAAAATGATTTTATAAACCCGGGGAGAAGGTTTCAAAACATGGGATAAAATCAAAAGTCATTAATGGTAAATAAACTGAACTTGATTTTTTTTTCTATTAATTTATCCTAAGTTAGAAATAGGCTAAATTGACATCTAAAAATTCTCAGATTTTGAGGAAAGGTGAAGTGCTGGGTGTCACAGTTTTGTGGTTGCTATATCCAGTTGCTTCTATTACCCTCAAGCTATGTGACTTCATTGATTTTCCAACCTAGAGACTTACCTTAATATGTCCATTTTGATTCTTGTGCAGAGGTTCATGGTTTTTTCTTACCTCTGCAAAAGGAATGGGTTTTCTTTTGCTTTTTATTGTTAATTAGAACACATAGTCAGAAAGTCTACACAACATATACATGCAGTTTAAAAATAATTATAAAAAATAATTACCCACTGTAATCATTTCCTAGGTTTTAGGGCTGTGTAACAAAGTACCACAAACTGAATGGCTTAAACAATAGAGTTTTTTTTTTTTATTATTAGTTAAGGTATTACAAATGTGTCCTCCTCCTCCCCATTAACCCCCAACCTCCCCCCCGCCCCGCACACTCATGCTCCCATCCCCCTGTTGTCCATGTCCATTGGTTTGGCTTATATACATGTATACAAGTCCTTCGGTTGATCTCTTCCCCTTACCCCCGCCCTCCCCTACTTTCCTTCTGGGGATAAACAACAGAGTTTTATTGTCTCACCATTTCAGAGGATGGAAGTCCAAGATAAGGTGTCCGCGAGGTTGGTTCATTCTGCTGTGAGGGAGAATCTGTTCCTCCTCTGTCCTGGCCTCTGCTTGTTTGCTAGAAATCGTGGGCGTTCCTTGGCTTGTTAATGGATCACCCAAGTCTCTGCCTTCATCTTCATAGGCTCTTCTCCCAATTTTTTTCCTTTTCATAAGTATACTGGTCTTACTGGATTAGGTAGGGCCAACCCTGATGCAATTATATGCCATGTTTAATATCATCAATTCTCTGGGGGCCATGTTTGTTAAAAATGCCATCTTTGAAGGGTAAAAGTGAATAACCTAGAGATAATACTTACAACTTTTAGTGGACAAAATAAAGGTAATAGTATATGAGTTCCATTTCATATCACCTTTTCTTTTTTTAAATACAGACTGCCTCTTTAATTGATGACTGATATCTATGTAAGCTTTTCTCGATCATCTTTTATTTCCCCAATTTGTTCATATTATAATGAAATTCATGATCATGGTTTCCAAACTTTTCATTAGTAAAGACTCAAGTTATGTTCTTTCTGAACCAACTTTGAAATATTTTAATCTTGTGAACAGCACTTATGAAGATATATTCAGGTCTTGCCATTCTTTATTTGTTAGTGATACTTCTCCCAGTGGGACACTTGGTCTGCCTGAGATATCCCATTCAGTAAAAAACTACCAGTATACCAGTAGTTCAAACCAAAGGAACTTAATATTTTAGTTATCTTGTTAAGCCTTATTTAGGCACAAATGTAAGACTTTTCTTAGCTTTTTAAAAAATGTTGAAAGTAGTTTATGGTCATTATTACCTCGGAAAACTCCTAAAGATCAAAGTTTCAGTGAAGTGTGCGCGCGCGCACACACACTCACATATACATGTGTGCACATGCCTGCATGCATGCATAGCCTTTGCTGAAGTCTGCAGCATGAAGGAACAGTTCAATGAAATCCCTTGTAATCAAATTTTTTTGTTTTAATTAAAGTCTTCAACCCCATGAGTACAGATGGTTGCCAAATTTCAAATGACCCATAATAAATCCAGCAGGTTGCCCCTGTTCACCCATTGCTCTCTCCTTTATTAAAATCTCAGCTGTGCCAACTGTAGGAAAAGGGATAAAAAGCAATGCTTTGCCACATAGTATATCCTTCATATTTTTTTGTTGTTGAGCAGAATGCATTTTTAGAAGGATCTTTGAGACCTGTGATTTTAGGAATGGGTAATGTTAAACAAAGTGATAGAAGGATTAGGATAGGGTAGTTTATCCCGCAAATTGACTTATTTCAAACCTGTTTGCTCACAAGAGAGCCTCCTCAATACAATAGAAAACGGGGGTTCTCTTTACCTGGAAATACTCCCTCCACGTTGGTGGGACTAGAGCTCCACAGTTAGATACATTAGGTTAGCACACGGTCTCTTTATTAGGTAGATGGTCCCAGAAAGCACCCTTGCAAATTACTCTGACCACATTCCCTTCTGTCTTATATCTGAAGTAAAAAGCATTTTGTTTGGGGTGTTCAGGTGGGAAGAGAAATGGTTTCGGTGGTCGGGGGGGACCCTTCTGTGCTATAGGAATGAGAATGGTTGTTAAGATTTGAATCAAGGCATTTCCAATCTAGTATCTAGGAAAAAGTGAAGAAATAAAAGATGCTAAGAGCACATCCATCTGTTTTGAAGTTTTTGCCTTGAGCTAACTCCAAACCCAAGCAAGAAGTGGAGTAGAGTGGGGTTGATGTCTCTTTCTGAAATTTAAAATTTCCTTTTCACTGACTTATTGTTCATGCTGGGACTGTTTGGTCCATAATTTTGCCACCTTAAGGTTAAGGAGACATCTGGGGCTGATCAGACAGCTAACCGCAATCTAAAAAGTTACTTGTTGTTTGATAAAACAATGTTCTTAGTTTCCTATAAGTACGTACTTTAGAATTTAATTTGTTCTTAAGTTTGTAGTTGCTTATAAATGAAAATCTGTTTATAGCCTTGCAAGTATATTTGAATTTTGAATGTCATTTCTATAGCAGGGCTACCTAGATTAAGTAACCCTTTGACGTACTGTCATCTGAAATAGACTATAGGACATAGGTGAGTATATTTTTAGTTTCTACAATAAATTACTTTATTTGAAGTCTAGAACTTTACCAAATGGATTTCTGCTGCTTTGGCACATAGTATATTGCTTTGTACATAGATTAATGTTGAAGAATGAATGAGCGAATGGTTAGAGACAAAACGTGTAACTGGAATGTACACAGGAGCCATTTGCATGAGGAGATTTGCAAGTTTGATTATTGTCGTCTAAGTGACATGGGAGGTTATCCTTTATTAACAATGAATTTATTCAGTAAGTGTTAAACTGAACACTTAGAGTTGCTAGTCACTGTGCTAAGTGCATTGTGGGAAGCCAAGATGAATGAAACAGGACCTCTGCCCTCAAGGAGTTTACTTTCCAGTGGGGAAATAGTCATAATAACAACACATGGAAACATGATGAGAGCCTCAACTAGAACACAGAGAACGTGTGGGAGGAGCTTGGGAGAGTAAGAAGAATTCAGATGTTTGGTGAAATTTGAATTCAAATTTAGAGGTGTGATGAAGAGGAAGAAGGTAAATATCAGAGGAGTTTTCCATTGCAGACAACGGAAAAATTGACGAATAGTGGCTTGAACAAAGATTCACTTAAAACAGTAATGAGAAGTACAGAGGTAGTGGCTATTGCCATGGTGGGCATAACAAGTAAAGACAGGGCTGGTGCCTCCCTTGGCCTCCTGGCTTCCGCTGCATGGTGAGAACGCAGCTGCTCCCACCCTCCTGTCTGCTCTTCAGGCAGGAGGGTGGGGCAGGTGCAGGTACGGCCACTTCCATTCTCTGTCAGAACAGCACAAGTGTTTCCAGAATCCCACGCTCTCTTCTGCTTACATCTGATGGGTTAGGTCACTACTACATGGCCACCCTTAATTATCATGGACTCATCCGGACTGTACCAGAACACTATTTAAAAAGGTCAAAAACAAACCAAAACAAAGAGGATGAACACAGAAGAGAACCTTATTCAGTGTTTCTAATGAGAATAAATAGAGAAAGACGCCTGATCAGGAAGGTAATCTGTCAGAATTTAGTACATAATCAATCATGATCTCAGGATTCTTTTATGGTTAGAGGATGATATTGGTAGAATAGTTTTCTGTTGTATCGTCGTAGCAAAAACTTGACATACTATTCTGCAATAAGCATTTGAATAATTAAAGACTTCTAATAGATGGAATAATGTTGTTTTGTTCAACATTCTTTCATACTATTGTTGATGAGGAAAGATATTTTATTCTGGCCAGGGTCACTGTCTGTGTCCTGCCACATCCCAAAATGTGCACAACAGATGAATTGGTGTGTCTAGATTGTCCAAGTCTGAGTGAGTGTGGGTGTGTGAGTGGCCCTGTGATGGGAGGGTATGCGATGCAGGGTGGGTGCCTGGGTGGGTGCCCGCCCAGCACCCTGCAGCTGCTGGGACAGGCTCCAGCCACCCATGGCCCTGAACTGGAATAAGCAGTTTGGAAAAGAATTATCTTACTTATTTTATTCATCTTTCCTAAGTGTATATATAGCTCACATTTATTTCAATGTTAAATATTAGAAGTATTTGGATTTTATTGAGAAGTTTTATGTTTTGTGACCACAAATATACCACAAGAACTTAACTCTTGTTTATATCAGTTTATATCAATTAGCCTATAGTAAAGCTGGTTTCATTATTTAACTTAAAGTGGCCGTTTCCAAGAACCTCAATGATGTGAAGATTTAGTGTATTTGAATAAAGAACCTTTTGCCTTCAGACTGCCTCTCAATACCAGCAGCTTAGAGAACTTGTATTAACAGTTGGGTGATTCCTTGCCTTTGAGAAAATATGTTTTTTTCCCCTTTTGTTTCTAGAAGGTACTTGTTTTCATTAATTCTTTCAAATGGCCACCTTTGCTGATGTTATTGACAGAAGAGGATTATAAGGAAGCATCTTTGCTGTCTTTAAAACACTGGAACCAGGTGATGAAGCAAAAGGTGTTCACCATTTCTTATTATACTGATATATCAGCTTCTGCTTTTTTAATTTTTAAATACATTTTTTAGTAGAGGAATGTGAAGTCCTTTGTAGGGAAGGAAGGCTAAAAATGCAACAGCTCATGAAGGAAGACAGCTCCTCTAGCTAATAGAACAAAACAGCAACACCCGGGCCTCATTTTTAGCAGCATCTACACCACTTAAACGTGATTTTCTTTTCTGGAAGATTTTTGCTGCTGTAGTTGAGGTTGTGGTGTTGGTGGTGGTATGTGAACTCCATGTGGTGTGCAGGAAGACTTGTTTTGATTCAGGAAAGAAATAAGGAAACTACCATTTATATTCATTTTTGAAAATATATGTTTTTATTGATTTTAGAGAGAGAGGAAAGGAGAGGGAGAGAGAGAGATAGAAGCATCGATGAGAGAGAAACATCAACATAGATTGGCTGCCTCCTGCATGCTCCCTGCTGGGAATCGAGTGGGAAACCAGGGCATGTCCTCTGACCAAGAATCAAACTGGTGACCTCCTGGTGTATGGGTCAGCATTTAACCACTGAGCCACACTGGCTGGGCTATATTCATTTTTTAATTTTGCCTTTTAAAATTTTTGTTTTGTAATATACATGCTATATTAGTAGAGTTGTGTGCATATTTATAATTTAGAAATAGATAGGTACATGCGTTTTAAAGACCTATTCTAGAAAATGTTTTACTGATAGAGGTGCATAACCAAAGAAGTTGAGAGATTGCTGCTTAAAAGATTTACAGGACCAAAATGCGCACATCTTTTCTGCTTTTTGCAAGATTTCTTAATTGTCTTTTATTTAAATAGCAACATTAGTCAGTATTTTTTTTATTAGTATATACATACTAGAGGCCCGATGCATGAAATTTGTGCAAGAGTAGGCCTTCCTTTCCCCAGCTGCCAGTACCGGCTTCCCTCTGGCACCCAGGACCCGGCTTCGTCCAGAAGGACACCTGGTCTAATTGGCATGTTAAGCTTTTATTATTATAGATACAGAGAGTGTAGCTAAAGATTGAGAGGAGGAAAGGACTTTGCACCTTATGTCAGGTAGAAATATCTGTGCACTAAGGTTAATCATCTGACCTGACACCTTTATTTAAGCAGACCTCTACTGAGGAATCAAAAGATCCAAGGTAACCTTAGTCCATCAGGTTATGGCCATCATTTCCCCCATTTGCAGACTTGCTGGCTCTCCATAGACACTCAGAGACCAAGAAGAGTGTGAATGTTAATTTGGATGTTTTACAGATTCAACTCATTCTTTATCTTTAACTTTGAGTTAGCCCCTTCTCTTCTTTTCTCAGAGGACTCTTTCCTATCATGTATGTCTCTTTGAGGTTGAAAAAAGGCATTGTTTCACTGCATAAAATTATATTTTAAATATATTTTTATTTTTATTTATTTTTTTTAATTTATTGCTTAAAGTATTACAAAGGGTATTACATATGTGTCCATTTTATCCCCCCGCCCTAGACAGTCCCCTAGCCTCCCCTATCCCCCAATGTCTTATGTCCACTGGTTATGCTTATATGCATGCATACAAGTCCTTTAGTTGATCTCTTACCCCCCTACCTCCTGCCCCCCAACCCTCCCCGGCCTTCCTGCTGCAGTTTGACATTTTTAGATTAAAACATTAAACCTACCTATTGTCACCATTATTATGAATATAGTACATTGGGCAAACTTTTCATTTCCCTTATCTGGAACTGGCATCAAGATTTTGCCTCATCATATTTTCTATGCTTTAAACAGACTGTGGATCCCAAGATGCCATGATTTCCTATCCCAGGTTCCTCTAGTGGGTATTTCTAGACATAAGATCATTATTACTTTCTTATAAGTTTCTCTCTCTCTCTCTCTCTCTCTCTCTCTCCCTCTCCCTCTCTCTCCCTCTCTCTCTCTTTCTCCCTGCTTCCCTCCCTCCCTCCCTCTTTCTCTCTCCATACACACTGACCTAATATATTTATTAAATTGAATTGTCAATAGGGGACGAAAAACACATAAAATTCCTGGCTTGAAAAATTTGAGCAGTTTGTCAATATTGTCATTCTTTTAATAGTCACACAGCACAGGCAGTGTCGAAAGATCAGAAATCTACTTTGGAGTCTCATTTAAAAATTATTTCTTCTTTTGTTGCTATTTTTCCCTGATATTTCTCAGAATTATTATTGGATGGGTCTAGGTAAATTGGAGAGGAATGGCAAAATTAGAGTTAAAATGATAATAAATATAACTCACCACTAATGGTATTTATTGAGCCCACATGTGCCAGACACTATGCTAGATACTTTATGATCTCATTTAATCTTTACAATAACACATGATTTGGGCACTATTGTTATTATTTCATTTACAGATGAGGAGATGGAGATTTGGGGAGGTGATAAAACTTGCCAGGAGTCAATTGACAGCGAGGCTGGATTCCAGATGTGCAAGGCTCTGTTCTTTAGCAGGGTGTGTCTGTTCTGCCTTACTCATTTGGAAGATTGAGAATTGGGAGTTATGATAGGAATAGACCACTTTGGGGAAAACAAACATCCTACTCTGCCCCAAAGGAAAATCCCAAATACACAGCCTTGCACAACTCACAGAACACGATTTCCATTGTGTCTGAATGAATGGTGCCCCCTAAAGTTGTGCAGGAGCTCTGTCTCAGGCCCAGGAAGTTGGGAGCGGGTGATGGAGTTTGTGTGTATATAAACCTGAACAGTGTGTGTAGGATGCTGGGGGAAGGAGGGCCTTCCATGCTCTGAGGAGGAGACTGGGCTTCTAGTACGGAAGGGGCTCACGAGGTGTCTAGGTTCCAATCTCTCAGATACGTTCTGTTTTCACTTTTCAAACCGGTTTTTAATCCACAGATTGAAGACTTGATATTTCTGTATTTCAGTTGCCTCCTCTGTGAAATGGAAATGATATTGTTTGCATATTGGGGAAATGTTGGATGGATCGGTGAGAAAAGATCTTCAAGTGGTTGGTGGTTATTTTGTCCCCCAAACACAAAGTGTCAGGTAATGACTATGTTTAGGTTTAGATTGTTATTCTCCTCGGTCTAAAGTGACAACCTTTCAAGATTGTTTAGGTGTGATTTTTGTAAAGTTGAGAGGTCAGGATTCTTGTCTGTCCTGTTGTGCTTTTATTCTTCATACCTGGATCATCACAAGAACTCAATAAATAATTGCTGAGTGAGTTAAAATGTCTCAACGACTCTGAGCCTCAGGTTTCCTTATCTATAAAGTAGGGACAATCGTGTGAATCACATAAGGTGCTTAAGAAGATTATTACATTGGATAACATCTTTAAGAGTTTGATAGTCCCTGCCACATGGCAGGCAGGCACACAACAAATGTTTATTGTTACTATTATTATTGTTCTGCTTATTGCTGCTCATCTCTAAAATATCACCCCTGGCTCTGACACATAAAACCCGTGTGCCTGGGAACAAAGGAGTTGAGCTGAGTCCCAGTTTCTCATTCTGTAAAATGGGGATCCTAATGCCCATTTCACTGATTTTTGTGAAGGTTAAATAAGACCCAGAACTAACAGTTATTTAGTGCATGTTATCTGCATCCCTGAATTAGGTACATGTTCTTGTTTAATCCTTGCAAAAGTCTCTGGAGGCAGGCACCATTGTTTCCATGTTGCCATCCAGCACTGGCGTTCAGAGAGTACAGGCTGCAGGGAAGGTCACATAAGTTGTAAGTAGCCAGTGTCTGTCTGATGCCACTGTCCTGTGGTTAACAATCCTTAGGGTCATTTAAAAGGGTCATAACTATTTGTGGAGCATTATTTGTGACATCTCTCTTGGTGGGCCTAAGGGCTGTAATAGAGCAAGGCACCCTCCCATAATTTGCTCTGTTTAGGTATTTACCAGTAAAGGCATCATGGTGGAATGAACAGTTGAGGAAGTTACCTTTTTTCCAGATTTCTCTTTGATTTTAGAATTTTTAGACTTTTTTTTTCCAGTCTAAAAATACAGGCTCCTGGATTTCTCAGGTTAATAAAGAGTAAAGCTAGATAACCAAATTTGGAATGAGGTCTTTTTGTGGGTTTTGAAGTGGTTATTAAGTAAAAACAGCCTATTAGCCTAGGAGGTCAGTTTAGTTTTAGAATTGTGCCCATTGACTTGCCAGAAACTTTCTAAAGAAAAGAAATGACATAATATTGTGTCAGTTATAAGTGTTAAAATTTTGCTGGAGAATCATGATTTTGAACTTATCACATATCCAGAGACCTAGAAGATAAAACTAACTACTTTATCTCTATGTTTTTCTCTGGGTGCATTAAGTAAAAGTTAGTTTGAGAAACAAGAAAAATCCATCCCTAGCTTGAAATATTGTTTCTCTGACCCATCTTTCCTTGCTGGAAGTCATTCCAAAGTTGCTTGGAGTGTCAGGTTTAGAGTTAATTGAGTTTGCCTACTTAGTGAGAAGTAATTCTTTTATTTCTGTCGGTTGTCCCCATAGTTGTGAAAAAGATTTGGGAAGACTTGACTCAGAAACCAGGAGATACCAACAGAAGCACCGTATTTTTGACTTGGTATTGATTGACACGACTCTATTCAATGTAAACAGCTTGAAGGGAGAGCTGCTGCTACTGAAATGGAATTTGCATTTAACAACATTCTCCTGTATGACATAATGATTAAGTTTCACATTAGTCAAAATAACCAAAAGGGGGATATTGAATTTCCTAGTGGTGAGTTGTAAATGAGAATACTGAATTGGAAATAATTAAATTGCATTTTTGTTTCGGTTTTCCTCTCTGGATGCTACCATTTCCAAAGAGCACAGTTCATGCGAAAGTCTGAATAAAATTCACGGAGTAGCATCAAGGACCTCTGAGCTCAGGAAACTGAGTTTGGCAGTGCTAATTTGTATTAAAGTTGTTGTTGCATGACAGCCGGAAAAAGATTTAATGCTTGCCACCTGAATCAAGGCACGGAACATTGGTTTCTATAACTGCCATGAATTTGAATCGAGGCCAGTATCTCTAAATTTGAAATAAACTGATACTCTGTCTTGAAAGAAGATACAGGCCACTTAGGTTGTGGAAGGTATTTAGAAAAAAAAGTGTTTCAATTTAATTTTTTAGCAACACGCACATGCACGCGCGCGCGCACACACACACGCACACATATCTTTCAGAATGTTGGGCTCCTCAGCATCGTGGCCTGTAGTGGCTCTTGCTGTTTGAGGCTCACACAGGAGAACTAAGAAATGCCTGCAGCCATTTATTATCCACTTTCAGCCGGGAGTTAGCAGTGAGTTTTCGCCAGGTTCCAGGTTTGGTGTTTCTCCTCTTACCACAGAGGAGCTGCTCACTTCATCAGAAAGTCATTATCCCTCTTGGATGTCACTATGGTTCAAAGTATTACAGTATTGCTTTAGGAATTTAGATTCTAACCCAGCCACCCTGCTGTGGTAAAAACCATAGAGTCACCAGATGCAAAATCCATTCACATGCCTAGCACAATAAAAATGATGACGATGACAATAATTCATATTTTGCATTTGCAAAAACATCTTTCATCTGAAGAGTTTTTGTAAACGGAACATGCATCTTGAGACTACTTTATAGAAAGTGATCTTTTGAGTCCAGTATGGAAATGAACCCGCCTCTGAAGTGAAATATGGCAGCCATTTAATTACTTTTAACAGGGTACATACTAAGCACTGTTATGTCTCTATGCAGTAAGTGTTTTGCTGAGAAACTATATAAATTATATGTCACATTAAAAATTTCAAACTATTTTTATTTTTACTAAAAAATAACATGTTCTTTTGATTAGGAAAATACTCAGAAGTTGACTATTTAAACATAAATTTCTGTTGAGATATTTTTTTCCAAGCCATAAATGGTTCCCTTAAGGTATCAACAAATGTTTCTCAGGTTTTCTTACAGTATCATGTGTCTTTTTAAAAAATATATATATTTATTGATTTCAGAGAGGAAGGGAGAGAAAAATCAATGATGAGAATCATTGATCGGCTGCCTCCTGCTGGCCCCCTACTGGGGATCAAACCCACAACCCAGGTATGTGCCCTTGACCAGAATTGAATCCAGGACCCTTCAGTCAGCAGGCCGATGCTCTATCCATTGAGCAAACCAGCTAGGGCAGTAGCATGTGTCTTATTGCACCATCTTGCTTGGGGAAGTAGTAAGAGCTCCGTCCATATACTGTCTCGATGGGCACAACCAAAGCACACTCGACTCTTAATTGCACAGATGCAAATAATCCCAGGCCAGTTTATCTCCTGTTCATGTTTTCTCCCTGTGATCTCATCCATGCTCCAGGCTGTCACATAGCCGCTCTGTGCTCAGGCCCACTGCACTTTATCTCTGCTTCCTATGCCTTGCCTCAGTTTCTGCTTCATTTCCCCAACTTTCTCCTCTCTCACGGAATCAACCCAGCACCTCAAATACCAAAGTAGGATATCCCTTAAAGTAATGCCTTGGCTCTATCTGTATGTACTCCTTGAGGAGTTAACCTTCCACCTCATGCCTTTACTCTTATATATGTTCAAGACTTGGAAGTTTTTAAGACAGATCCAATTAGTTCCTAAATCCTGTACACTTTCCTTTTGCATGGTCCCTTACATCTGTCCACTCCATTGTATGATCCAGTCATTGGGCATTTTACTTCTAACTGAAGGGTTAAAAAAAAAAAGTGAAACCAAAATCAATCAGTTTCCCACCCACTAATATCAAACAGATGGTGGAGGCAGAGTTAAAACTATTGGCTAAGATAAAGCTTGTGGGTAACTTGCAGCTTTCATTTATTTTTCTGTAGTGACAGGAACAATTTAACATTTTGAGACTCTACTAGAAATAATGTATGTCTAGTTTGGCTATTTGTAATAGTTTGTAGCATGGTATGTAATTATAAGTTATTTTAAGTAAATATGAAAGGACACTTTTTTGAAGGTGTAATTAAAGAAGAACAACAAATTTCAACATACAGAATGGTAGATGCTTGAATAGCATATTGTTATTACGAAGGTATTGGATAACACTTTTGTTGTCCTTAACTAGTAATTATAGTGAATTTATTTTCCATCAAAAACAAAGAAATTCCTCAAGTTCTGTCATTTTAAGAATATTTTGAATGGTGAACATATATAAAAATCTTTTGCTTGTGAAATTTTGTGTTTTTCTTTAGACAATGGAAATTCTCTTACTTCCTATTCCACTAATATTGTGTGGGTGTGTTGTATGTGTGTATGTGTTGTGTGTGTAGATGCTTTATGTTGATGGAATGATTAATTAGAATAAATTATATGTTTACATTTCCAGTGTTCAAGGGGTAGGACATTCATTTATATTGAATCATTCATTTTTGAGATGAACATTTTCACTGGCATTATAGGTTTTCACTTAATTTTATTCTTCCAACAATAATCTTAAATACAAAATTTCCCATTATAAATGAAAAAATAACATACACCAGTAATCATTCCAAAAATCTTTGCCAAACGCTATAAATTTAAATCTTTGGTTGAAACTATATATCTTGGGTTTCCTTCTTTGCCAGTAATGGCTATAAATTAGTGATGTTGTGCTATATTTATGTAATTTAGCAAAGCTTATTGAACTAAATAGAATTAAGTATTATCCAGAAAATTTCATTCCAAAGAAAAATTGTTTTTAATATAATATGGCTTAAAATGAAGCCTAACTGACCAGATTCAGTAGATGTAACACATTGTATGTTGTCCCATGTGCAGAGAGTGAGTTGCTTGTAGTTTATATGTAACCCTGACCTAGGTTTTAATGGATTAGTTGGGTTTGGTTTTAATCCCTGCTCTATCTTAGAGTTTTGTATGGCGTTTGAAGCAGAAGGAGGATCTTTATCATACTGCTCTTCAGAGACCTTCCACTTAAACTGGAATAAGGTCTTTATATAATATGCCACTTTTTTAGTGCTTATATAAGGCGAAAATGCTCAGTTAAGTAGATGCAAAAAAGAAAAGAGATGAATAATAACAGAGATCTGGTGTTCTTTTATCAGTATTTGGTTTTCATCCATTAGAGATGTGGCCATATACGTTCAGTAACTATTTAAATACTTACGTTTCAGTCCTCTATAAGCCCTCCTTGTGCTGCATTTTGCACGTAAGTAATATTTAAAGCAGTTTTAAATGCTCTTCTAGTATTTACAGAATTTCCTCCAAAGACATTATCAGCCAAACTGGATAGCACTGAGGTAGCTGGAATACTGTTGTGCTTGCATGTATTTTTTAGAGATGGAAACTGCTTAAAAACACACACATGGTGGAATCAAAATAATGTCTTTATTGTTCACTCTTAACAGAAGCTCTGTTTTCTTTTGTAGAGTGGAAATGGCTGACGTTAATTATCCTTAGTCATGTGAATATTTTGAGAATTTTTGCCCTATCTTCTCAACCAGTTTCTGGAGGAATGGCCACCAAGTCTTCAGATCCAATTTAGTCATCTCAGTCTTCTAAAAGCACAGCGTCTGATTACACTGATGTGTACTTTGTCAACCAATTAAGTCCTGGTGTAATGTGCATAAAGATGTAAAAGAACTTGAGGGCCAAATGATATCTATTTTCTCATAAAGGGAGTTTCTTAAATGATGGTAATGATTATTACTTGATAGTTAATGAGGGCCATCTGGGTATGACATGCCAGAACACTGTCTCAGCAAGATATGCTTATAGTCAGACTTAGACTAACAAGCAAAGAATATATATTGATAAAGAAAATGGAAAATAAATCCTGTAGATGGGCCTGATAATGTGGTTTTTATCTATGCCAGTGTCCAATTTTTACTTAGGAAGGGCTTCAGCGAGATGTCTTGGCAGAGAGAGGAACATCTATGCCAGTGATGGTGAACCTGTGACACGCGTGTCAGAGGTGACACGCGAACTCATTTTTTTGGTTGATTTTTCTTTGTTAAATGGCATTTAAGTATATAAAATAAATATAAAAAATATAAATCTTTGTTTTACTATGGTTGCAAATATCAAAAAATTTCTATATGTGACACGGCACCAGAGTTAAGTTAGGGTTTTTCAAAATGCTGACACGCCGAGCTCAAAAGGTTCACCATCACTGATCTATGCAGTCTAGAGGCCACTGAAATTTTTTGAAAAGAATCTATAGTACACAAATAACACAGTGAGGAGTATTTGGTTATTAGAAGAGTCTACCTTGCTGATGTTAGGCTGTTCCTTTATAAATTTGGACTTTTAGTGTTTCAAGAATTAATATTTATACTTTTTTAAGCACACATATGGTTATTTTAATATAACCTTAATGGTCCAACAGATCTTCCAAATGGAAGGAAGTGCAGCATGAGGTGCCCTAACTGGAATCAAACCAGTGGCCCCTGGTGCATGGGATGGCCCTCAGACACTGAGCCACACTGGGCAGGCTATACTTTTTCTTTTTAATAAAGAGTTATCCAAATCCCTAAATATCTTTTATATTTAAAAAGGAATTGACTATCTTTTAGAATTCTCAGTGTACACTTTCTGGGGAAGATGTCTCCCCCCCACCCCCACCCCATGTATGTCAATTAGGGATTGTTGGAAAAATAAACAGAACAAAACACAGACTCATAAGAAAGGACACATCATGGAATGGAATAGAAGGCAGAAAAAAGATCCCAGGCTTATAGTAGTATGCATAGTTGATTTCTGTGAACACTCCACAAGGATGTTTAGAATTCAGATTCTGAACATGGATGGCAACAGCTGGCTTCTCCATAATGCACAGGCACAGGCTGGAAGAAGCTATAAAGTTCTAGCATGTCATGGGTTGGTGAGCGAGGATGGATTTACAAGATCAAGGATATAAATGGCTTTGAGTGAGTCGTTAGTCATAAGGTCCAGGATTCTTCATAATTGACATGGCTTTCCCCTGTCATCAGACAGGCATCATGAGGATATGCTGTTGTCGCAGCAGCCCTGAGGGCCCATGTGGACGCCGCGGCCAGGCCTGCACTGTGCAGGAGCGCGCTGCCCGCCTCTGGGACAGTCTGTGTGCAGCTGTGGTTTGGGAATGTCTTGCATCATTTGAAAAGGCATGGCTGGAGCACCAGCTTTACATCACCGGGCTCATTTGCAGGACTTAGAGAGGAGCATCTGAGCAATGGTTTTCTTCCCCCAAGGGCGAATATATACCTGGGTTTTGAGAATAAGAGGGAAATGTTCTCATGCAATTCCTATGGTTAAGCCTTAAAAGGCATATTCTAAAGAGGAGACAGGAAAGTGTACTCTCTTCAACATAAAACATTTTGGATAGACTACCAGCCTACCTTCCAAGGATTCATGGATATTTGACACTCTCTGAAAAGATGTGGATGCAGCTGATTTCCTGTGACCGTCAGGGAAAGTGTGGAGAAAGGGAAAACTGTGCACCAGTTTATGTGTGTTGATGTCAGTGGGAAGGGTGAGGTTTTTGGTTTTCTTACTACATGTCAAAGTATATTTTTAAAATGTGACCTAAACCTAAAGAAAGGCAATGCTAGCAGGCATCAACGACTTGATCATTAAAATTTAAAGTTATTTTTTTCGTATCTTTTGGGGCATTTTTAATAGTGGCACAAGCTGTAAAAATTATTTTGAAGGTTAATGGTAGTTTAAAAAGTTAGCAGTTACCAGTGCGTACGATTCAGGAGGAGCAGCTTTGACTGAGCGGGCTGTAGGCACACAGGACTTTGGCAGAGGGTGGGTATGATTTTACGTTATTATTTTTTTTGAGGTGGAGAAATGAATGAGGCATGCATTCATGTTTTTCACCTACGCCAAATGGAAGACTTTTCAGTGATGTAACGCGTTCGGTTGGAGAAGCTTTTCTGTGGCGCTGCCCCGCGGTGCTGAGAATAAGTTATGAATGCCGCACTGTTTCAGCGCGCAGGGCCTTGCCGGGAAGAGAGCGTGTGCCTGGGCCCCAGCTATTGAGAAGATGCCAGTCAGGGATGAAAACGCCTTTCATGAAACTATAGCTAACTTCCCTGAGACGCATTACCATAAAGCAGAGAGTATTTTTAAAACCAATAGTGTGAAAATAAGCACAATAACTCATAAAAGTCAGAGGGCCTTCTTTTAAAGTACGCATGCATGTTGAGTGACTGAAGAAATACAGGTTTGTGTCAGAATTTTTTTTAGTGAATTTGTCTAAGCAGTTTTCCTTCTCTCCCCCTCCTCTCCCTGTTCACAGCTCTGATTTCTTTTGCCTTTTGGTTACCAGTACAAAAGATGTCTTCTGAGACAAATGCTGGTGCATGACACCAGGACGAAGGAATGCTTCGCCCAGTCCAGCATGTTTAAAAGCATCAGCTGCTTGAAAAGATGTTACATTTTTCAGGATGGATTAAACGTTATGATGATCCATGAGAGAGGAGACTAAAGTGTAGACTTTTACAGACATTATCATTTCCAGTGATCAGAGACATAGTAAAATTGGACTTAGATTTTAAACATTTGTAATATAGTGTTTTTCCTCAAACAGAAGATGCCCCATAGTTTTTATAAAACAAGTAATAACAATAATAATAGGACAGGGCATGTTTTACATTTTGTAAAAGTGTCAAATTTAAAATTGTAAATTTTAAGTACCAAATCATTGCTTTTTTTAGTTTTATGAATTTATGACTATTTATCAGATGATTATATTACAAATAATTTTAGTTTCTTCTTGTTCTTCTTAGGTTTTACTATGACTTAATTTGGAATAATTTCATGAAATTTCCTATAGTTGGGTAAAGTGCATATTAATTGAAGTAAAAGCTAAACATTTTGTTGTGGTTTAACATACAAAAGAAATGTTTCATTTTTTTTGAAATTATCAATATCCTTATAGAAAAAGGAAATTATTGTTATTAATTTCCACTCTTGGATCCATCTACATCAGTAGAAGAAATGAAAGTTCTGGAAAAATTTTCAACAAGTACTATTTCAATAAAATATATCAAAATGCCAATATGTAAAATATTCAAATCAGATTGAAGAAGTTATTAGTTTGGTGATTTATTGCCTATATATTCAAGAATTATAATCTCTAAGTATTGGAGTTATGGCTTAAATTATTAATCATGTTAAAAGGTAAAGTGAATCACATTCAACTTTTCAAGAATTTATTTGGACACACACTGATTCTAATTGGTCAGTGCCACTAGAGGTGGACAGGGTCCTCCTCACAGGGAGGAGGACCTACTATAGAAAAGACACTGAAACAAGGACATTATTTGATTGGCTGTAGCTTAACCAGTTGCCTTATTTGGGAAGGCCTGTTTATACTTGGTTGTCCTGAAGTTTCATTTCCTGGGATTCAAGTGCATTGACTCTGGCTTAGGTTTAGGTTTGCTTAAGTAGCTACCAAGGCATTAGAGCCACCCCAGGCTAATGGTTTCCTTGCTTAATGCCTTTAACAATCATTATGTAAAAGATGCTAAAGCTGTTTACAGAAGAAAAGTATTCAGGGATCAAATGATTTCTATTTCACAGAAAGGATTAAAACAAACATTAGGGAAAGGAAAAATTGAGGAGGGAGATGACTGGGTCCTGCAGGCTTACCATGGCCAGCCAGGCCGGTGAGTGCCTGGACTATCCAATGGCAGCTCAAATGTGTGTGCCTCTTGAGCAGAACACGGGGGTTTGTGGGAAGGGAGAGTTTGCTCACTTAACTACGCCTTGAGGTCTTAGAGTGGACTGAAGAGGCTGACAAAAGGCAACTTCTGTCTACTTTTTATATGTGCTTTCTTAGAAGTTGAGCCATGAGAAATGACAAGAAAATGATGGGGCCAGACAGACCTTTCACTTAGTACTCCACTTCTTGGCCTCATCCTCAATAATGGCTTTTTCCGGGGGTAAGAACATAGCTACCTTCATATTAAAACAAAGTGGGGGAAGCTTATACACATAGAAGAGAAAGCAAATATTTCTGGATATTTTTTCCAATTGAACTATGTATTGAACACATTTACTCCTTAATAGTTGCTGCATCTTTGACTTTCCTTCTTCTAATAGGTTTTTCTGGTAATTTCCCTATAATACATATGTACATGTAATTTTTATAGGTACATTATAAGGCATTTGGGGATTTCATAGCCATTTATAGCATTCAGGATACTTTGGGAACAACAGAAAAAATTTTTCAGTTAAGCATTTGTTATAGTTAATTTGGTAACCATTTAATTGAAGGGGAAAAAAAATACCCACGATTTTATTCTAATAAGACTGACTTTTCTGCATGCTCATAGTAAACTTTTGTCAAGGAAAGTAGAGTTTTCTTTAATCTTTCATTTTCATTTATAAAAGGTAATTCCTTATGGTTTGTGTCATGGTATAGAAACACACACATCCCCTATGTTAACCATATTCATTAAGATATGATGACTAACAACCTGAATACTCCATAAACATGTTCAGGTTTCAAGCTTTTAAGTGATCTATTATTGTATGTGAAGAATGATAAAATCTTGTATTTATGTAAAATCATTCATGTGAGAACCCTGGAGGCTGAATTTGGTTTTACATCACTGGTGAGGTGTATCCTCTTTGGGGATCTCACCAAGTACAACAGCACCACCAACAACTAAGTGGATGGGGCACATGTCCCTTTTGTTATCTTCATTGTTGGACCAGTGATGTTACTTGGCTTGTATTCTCACAGTTCTCTAGGGTTCCTTTTTACCTTATCAAATATCTAATTAGTACCCTTTAAGAAAACCTTTCAGTTCATATTTTCTTCTAGATTATTTTTCTTTTATATTTCTAATTGTGGAATCCATGGCACAACAATAGAAAATTGTCCCATCTGGTCACTCAGCACTTATTTATCAAGCGTCTACTATATAACTGCTCCTGAGTGCTAGAGAACACAGATGATAGTACTCTTGGTACCTACCTTCTAGGATCCCAGTCTGTGTGTGGAGAGGAGCAGGAGTGGAGCCAGACATATGTGCAGAGCAACTGTTGCAACTAGGGGGACGTATGCTGAGGAAGAGGCAGGTGCAGAATGTTCTGGTGCCATAGAGTTGCGACACCAGACTCATTGTGGGGGCTCAGGAGTGAATGTTAAGAGCACTGGAACCCTTTAAATCTTGGACTATGAGAAAGAACTGGGCAGGCTAATGAAGTGGGGAAGGACATTCTAGGCACAGAGGCAGAAAAGCCACCAGGAAATCCATATAGGCTGCTGTGATTGAGCATGTGTAGTTATATGCCAGGAAACAGACTGGAAAGCTATGATTTGGGAAATCATTAAAACTTGTAATTTGTGCAATGGATTTTGAACTTTATTTTATACTTCCTATCACAGTGCCTGAAAGAGCTGCAACGGCTCAGTTTGGGAGTGAGCTGGCAAACTCTGGTGGTGATGTGGAGAGAGATGGGAGGGAGCTCAGAGGAAGGAGATGCCAATGTGAGGTTGTACGGTACTTTCAGCAAGAGATGGCACTCTGATCCAAAACAGTGGAATAAAGCAGGGCTTGATAAGTTATAGGAGGCAAAGTTTACAGAAATTAGTAACTGAATGGCTGTGAGGGGGAAGGAGAGTCATGATAAGCAAGGGTTTCTGGCTCAGTGGACTGTGTTTTTATTCTCAGAGCAGGAAATAGGAGAAGGAGCATATTTTGCCAGAAGATGAGGAGGCTCCTATTGGATATTTGAGACCGAGGACTTCCATTAGAAAGTGAAATGGCAGAAACTCAAAATGTGTAGACTGATTCAAAGTATGAAAATAATTAAATGTATGCGTTAAGTAAATGCTTGTGGAATGACTGAATAGATGTGTAGATTAGCCATCATCCATTACATTGTAAATGACTGTTATTGACTTGCTGTAATTATTTTAAAACCACCTAGCACAATGGGAAGCACTCTAATCATTATAAAAGCAAAAGAGTAAGTAGCAGAAACAAATCTTTGCACTGTGTAAAAATTTCCAAAGAGGATAAAATGGCTATCTGTAACCTGAACTTAAGTTGGTTACTCTGAGCGCTACCATTTTCCCCTTCACTGATTTCCCATTTTTGGAATTTTTAAAATAGCAATGGAAGGCTACTAGTAGGCAAATCCAGTAAGAAGAGGAATAAACTTCAAAAGAAGTGACCTATAAAAAACTCAACAACTAAGAGTGAGTATTATTTTTAAAAAGTTAGTGGGAGATTAATCCATTTGGATTCTTGGTGAGATTTATTACAGGAGGCTTGTCAGAATCAATGAGATAGGTTCAGGATGGCTATAAATGGCCCTATTGATTTGTGATTATTTTGTGATTAGGATTGATATTCTTCATGTTCCCTTTGGAAAGCCAACCTTGTTAATGGGTCTATAATTCCAGGAGAATCAAATCCCATATAAGATGTCATCTCAACAGGAGGGGCAATATCCCCTTCTGGACTTCTGGGGCGGTCTTCCCTCTGGCAGAATGAAGATAAGCAGGTTGAGGGATACCTGGCCTTTGGCAAAACATAGACTTGGTTCCTAGCTTTCTGTCCATCTGCCATAGTTTCCCAACAATCTTAATAGCATCTTCCTTTGGAGCTGTACAAGGTGCTGGTTTATATCCTTGCAAGGGCAGTGGGGACTGATTGCAGGTAGAATTCTTTCCTCTGGCCCTTAAACGCTATTAAAATAACACACATCATTTATTTAATGACTAGACGACAAAAAACTTCAATGATATTTACTTACCTTATATTGCATCATGCAACTCCTAACGCATGACTAGTTAGTTCAAAGCAATTTACGTGAATTGTAAATGCTATCCCCTATATTCAACATTACAAGATATCATTCAGGGTTAGTTAAAAATTACTATTGCATCCCTCTTTGGACTTCACAGTCAGGCCTTCTGTGCCTTGTTTATTTGACTGTGTCTGGGATGAACCTCTCACTCAGCTTCGTCAACTTGGAGTCTGATGTTGTCAGCACTCAGAGGGCACATCCACCTCAGATGGACTCACATTGACCATGAAGCTAATAAAACCAGATTGGCAAATTGTTTATTTGCACTGAGAAATAGTCACACCGATGGAATGCTTGTCTTAGCAAGACAACGGTCTTTTCTGACATGGAGAGTAGATCACACTCAGATGGGGCCTGTGAGCATGGAATCAGAATGGAGGAGGAGGAGGAGGTTCGGGCTTCGAGCTCGCTGCCGCCATGTGCAGGTGGACTGTGGCCTCAGTGGGACAGGACTCCTCCAAGTCTGTTAACCGAGGTTACACCTCCGTGTACAGTGTGTAGAGGGCACATCCAGCATTTCTCTTTGTGGTTAAGGAACCCCTTTCTGAGTGTCATATTCTTTCTTTAGGTCATCAGGTAATAATTAAATCTTGATGTTGCACAAAATTATTCTGTCTCTTTATGATGACATTGTTTTTTCTTTACTCATTTATTAGTTACCGTTATAGTGGAAATTTCACAGGTCAGTTTCGCTTCCAGGTGTTGGGAGGCTGTTACCATTCAGCCCCCAGGCACAGGCAGTGTCTAGAGCGGAGGTAGTGGGAGATGACCAGCTGGGCTGCCTCCCTCTCTGGGCCTGGTCTTAGAACCACACCTATCATAGAGCCTGCCAGGAAGCTGCCCGGAAAGTTAGTTTCTGTAGCTATTGAGGTTTTAGAGGTAGAGCAGAAAATATGGAGACGGGGAGTGAAGTGACCACATTTTTCTGGCCCAATACCAAGGCACATGGGCCATTTTATGCTTTCATATGAAGGCACTAAACATTAATGAACTTTTATTATTGAATTATATGAAATATACATAATATCATGATTGCAGGAAGAAGGAAGGACTGGAATCAAAGATAACTTTGAAATTTTGCATGACTAGAAGAAGAATGATGATAATAATCAAGAGAGGAAGATTGAGCTATGGAGTGGTTTGGCAAAGGAGTAATTCTGGTGGTCCTATGCTGTGTATGAATTGATGCTGTATTAAACTAAAAATACCCCTTGGCCCTTAAAAAAGGCTTGTGTGAGAGGATAGAGATGCAGATGTAGGTTTGTGAGGGACAGTTTTGGAGGTTTGAGAGTAGGAAGAACAAAGACACTCCAAAGGGAAAAAAAACAACTTTCAAGGAGGTTGCTGAAGAGTAGAACAAGGAGTTGAGAAATTCTAGAGGGAAATGTAATTGAATGTAATCAAACTCTCTGCTTGGTGGGATCTAGGAGGTGATAAAATAGGAGGAAATTATAAGTACATGCACAAAGGGGAAAGGAGATTTTAGACCTAGAAAGGGCCACTGAATTTGATAACAATGTCATATATAACAAAAGATCTACTTATTAGCCATTTTGTATTTTTTTTATTAGTTCAACTATAGGTTATTTTCTATTTGCCAGGCAGAAGTGCTGGAATTCACTGACAGATTGTGGCCTTTATCTCCCACTGCAAATTCATCATTCTCTTTAATTAATTTTCAATTAACTTGATTTAAATTTTGAATGGAGATGAAGTTAGTCAAAAAAGAAATAAAAGCATTAGAAAATAAGAATATTGTTATCTTCTTAAGGACTGATGTATCTTCACAGTTTCATAGACATAGTCATATTAAAAAAAAAATTTAGTTAATCTTCACCTGAGGATACTTTTCACTCACTGATTTTTAGAGAGAGTAGAGGGGGAGAGACACAGAGAAAGAAACATAGATGTGAAAGAGTCATATCAATTGGTTGCCTCCTGCACATGCCCCAACAGGAGCCAGGGATTGAGCCTGCAACCTAGGTATGTGCCCTTGACAGGAATCAAACCTGTGACCCTTCAGTTCCTGGGCCTACTCTCTAACCGCTGAGCCAAACTGGCTAGGGCTCATCAAATTTTGATTATTAAAATGGTGGTATGAGAATCTTTCTAGTTTTGATATTATCAGATACTCTGTTTAATTAAGCACTTTTGTTTACATAAACAGGATCTCAGCTTATCGTAGCCCAGATGGAGTTTGAAGAGGAGGATTTTTAAGTCAAATTAATTACATTCTACCCTGGGGAAAGAGAACCAGCAAGTTTGCAGAGATATCATCCTTTGAATTTTCCAAGTTAAAGAGGAGATAGAGAGGATAGGTGTTCCATGGGGGAGAGAGAGAAGAGGTGTGGATGATGGACTAAGATAGCTCATATTATTTTATTTGAAACATATTATCAGTTCCATGAATACCATAAATTTGCACAAATTAAGTACTTATATTTGTACTTAAATATAAACTTCTGAGGAAAAATTTAAAGACTTTTGGGATTCCATGATACCTTATTCTTCTACTTGTTAGAACAGATACTTGCAAACTGACTCTTTGGATATTAAATTAATACCTGATTATCCAAGAGTAAAGAGAGGCTAATGCTGCCCATACCTCTCTTTCAGCAAATACAAAAAATAATGCATTAAAACTGCAAATTGTAGAGAACCGCACAGAATATTCTCTCCTTGAAGAATATTAACTTAAATGTATAACAATGATTTCATAAAAAGAGAAGATAATCTTTGATGAAGTTTGTAAGATAATTATTTGCTATTAGGGCCTTAAATTTAAAAAATTTTGGATAGCCATTCTAGTATTTATGTTTTGGATATTTAAGAACTTTGAGTTTCTTGAATAAAGATTATCTACTTGGAACAATTATCACTCACTAAAGAAGCAAATAATCCTTGGGAAAATTATAAAGAAGACAGAAAATAAAGAAAACTATTTTAATAGGAAACTGAAGCAGAGGCAGTAGAAGGAATACAAGTTCAAATCCTGATTCTGACACTAGCTTTGTGGTTTTGGATAAATTATTTCACTCATCCAAGCTTCAGGTTATCATTTGCAAACTTAAAATAATAGCCATACAGGGCTTCTTTAGAAAAACAAAATGATATACATAAATGTGCCAGACATGGGAGGCATTCAGTATATGATGATTCTGCATATGAGGAGCCATGCTGAGCATTTTTACTCATGGGATTAGGACCAAGCTTTCTGGAAGAGATACCAATGAGGAACTTTTTTTTTTTCTTCTGTGTCTGCTTTCTTTATACTCCCATGGTCTTGGCTCACCTTGTATTCAAATGTGAGCATTTTTCCAAACTGCTTTCCTTGGCACTCTTCTCTTTTTGTTCTAAATTTCTCCTTGAGCTCCTTTGTCCTTTGTGTCTCCTTCAACTATCCTCTGTGTCTTAATCACAATGAAACTCAACTGCATTCCTTGACCAGAATTCCTGATGACAATTATACATATTTGGTCGATGTTCAACTCTTCTAAATCAGCCCTTCTAGTTCTTTCCCTTTGCTAAGGGCTTTCTTCTTGTTGTCCTGTAATTTAGTTAATATTTGTACTATCCCTCCAGTTACTCAACTTAGAAACCTCTGAGTCACAGCTGTGCCTTCCTTCCGTGGTATTTCTACCTCCCCTTTGCAGTTCATTCTCCCAGATTCTTCTGTTTCCCATCACTGCTCAGGCACTGCCATTTTTCAGCCAGACAACTGGAATAGCCTCTTAACTGCCTTCATTCTTTCCATGTCGTGACCTATCTAAAACTCTCACTGATGTATCAGCCTCTGTGGAAAACAGGTTGGTTTTTCATCACAAAGTTACCCGGCAGTTCCATTCCTAGGTGCCTACCTGAAATATTTCACAATGAGTCCTCAAACAATTACAGTCATGTTCATGTTCACAGCAGCACTATTCACAATCGTCAAAAGATGGAAACAGCCCAAATGCCCATCAACGGGTGAATGGATAAGGAAATTGTGGTGTATACACACACACAAAGGAATATTATTCAGCCATTAAAAGGAATGAGGTGGTGATATATGTATAAATGTGGATAAATCTCATAAATGTTGGGCTAAGTGAAAGAAGCCAGACACAAAAGGTCACGTATTATATGACTTCATGTATATGAAGAGGTAAATTCATAAAGACAGAACACAGATTGATAGTTTCCAGGGCAAAGGGGAATTAGGGAATGGGGAGCAACTATGTAATGGGTGAGAAAAATAATTTGGAACTAGACAGAGCTGCTGGTTGCAAGCATCATTCAGTAAATGCCATCGAATGATTAAATATCTATTATGTGCATTACCCCTCAATTTAGAAAACCCCCACAAACTTTCACTGGCTCCCCCTTGTGTCCAGAATGAAGCTTGCATTCCCACCCATCAGGGAACAGGTGCTGTTCCCTAAGTACTTTGTATTCTTTTGTCATGTTCTACCTTGGCTTATGCTGTTCTCCCTGTCTCCTTTCTTGGTAAAGCCCAACTGCATACTTTGAGGAAGAATGGAAATATCAGAAAGTCCTCTCTCTAATACTCCCTATTCTTGCCACCTATTCAGGTGATAGTAATTCTTCCTCCCTGTTCCTGTTCTCATAGGACCCTCTCACACCCTGCACCATGCTGGATTGAGGTCTTATAGCACCTTCTCCCACCCTGCACCATGCTGGATTGAGGTTAGCAGTGTTCCTGCATCTTTCCATCACTAGACGGTCGGTCCATCATTGGGCTGGCACTGCATAAGATTCAAGTCTGTATTCCCCCTTCCCAGTATAGTGTGAGGGACACAGTGAGTACTCAAAGTTGGCTTTTAAGTTTTATTATTAAAGAGTAATTTTTGCTTCTTTGATTTGAGTTATTGACTGTGGTAAAAAATTCCAGTTGAAGTCCCCCCCCTTGATTTATAATAGTAATACTGTCAGGAATTAGATGGGGATCATTACAAATGTTATATTACTTGTTAAACACAGTTGCATTTTGTGAATAATTATCCAGTGTATATTTCCATCCTGAAATATTTTAAAACAATTTTTATTGATTTTTTTTAAGAGAGAGGAAGGGATCCTGGCTGGTGTTGCTCAGTGGTTGAGTGTCAACTTATGAACCAGGAGGTCACAGTTTCATCCCCAGTCAGGGCACATGCCCAGATTGCAGGCTCAGTCATCAGTGGGGGCATGCAGGAGGCAGATGATCAATGATTCTCTCTCATCATTGATGTTTCTATCTCTCCCTTTCCCTTCCTCTCTGAAATCAATAAGCATATATATATATTAAAGAGAGGGGAAGGGAGAGTGAGAGAGAGAAACATTGATATGAGAGGGACACATCGATCAGCTTCCTCCTGCACGCCTCCTACCTGGGATTGAGCCTGCAACCCAGGCATGTGTCCTAACCAGGAATAGAACCAGCAACCTTTTGGTGCATGGATGATGCCCAACCAACTGAACTACACTGTCCAGGGCCATCCTGAAGTATTTTTATTTCATTTCCATTAATTATAGGTACATTAAATTTTTTTTTCTATTTTAGAGAAGAAACAATTTTAACATATTTCTTTCCTTTGGTAAAGATCTTCCCCCACTCTTCCCAATACTTGGGGAAAAATTCTGTTAATGACATATTTTTTCTAAGCCCAGTTATCCTCCTGTTACTTGGTTTCTTTTCTCTTTTTTCTTTAAATTTGTTTAGATCTGTGGGCTTTTTTGCTTGTAAAAATATCCTGAATAAGGTCGCTTAGTTTGCTACAAGCGCTATCTGGACTCTGGAGACTCTGACCAGGAGTAAGATTCAGTCCTTTATCCCACGTGTTTGCAGTGGGTTGGGGTGGAACAGACAGGAAAGCCCACAGTCACCACCCAGTGTGATGAATGCTGTCATTGGCATTTATACTAAAAGACCTGGTGTCTCCAAGGAGGGAGCCCCACCCTCTTCTGCAGAGAACAGAGGAGGAGGCACAGGTGCAGGGTCATGAGCTGGTGGCAACCGGGTCAGATGTGTCTGGAGAGTGTCAACAGCCTGACTTAAACTATACTTACCAGTTGTTGCCCAGGTCAGACATGTGTGAACCAATTTTGATCAATTTGAACTTATTTGCTACCAATGTCTAGTTAGACCTATCTTAATGGCTGTTGCCAAAATGTGATTTACTAGAGAGCTTTTCAGCTCAGATGCCAGCAAATGTGCTGTGTTGATTTGTCTCTGTGTTCCTCCATGCTGCATGATAATTGGTTGCCAGGATTCACTCTGTGGGCCAGCTCATTCCCTGATGATGCCTGATAAACCAGGGTGCCACTGCAAGGCAGTGTGTGTGTGTGTGTGTTTGTGTTTGTGTGTGTGTGTGTGTGCGCGCACGCGCGCGCATTTATGTCATACATGCAGATTTTGTGAGTTGTTTCACATCTGGTGCAAGTATGTGAGTAGAAGTTCGAACTTCAATTAGTTGAGTTTATGAAGCACTGACAGTGTAGGGCAATATATGAGGCATGTAGGAAATTACAAAGGAAATAGGAAGCACAATCTTTGTTCATATTGAGTTTATAATCTAATGGAACAAATATAAATGGAGATACATGATAACAGATAAAATAAACATAAAAACATAGTCATAACCAGTTACAGATGGATAGAGATATTTGCACAGTGCTGTGGGGTTGGGTAAATGATTGCAGTGACTGCTGTCAGCTAGAGGAGTCGGGAATTGTTTTAATACAGGATGTGAAACTTAGGCACATATTTTAAGGACAGGAAGGACAAGAATTAGTGTGGGGGAAAATATCCTAGGAAGTACAAACGAAAATGAATAAAATGGATGAAAACACAGAGAGTTCATGGGCTATTTGTAGATGGTGGAAAGGTTTGTTTGAACAGCTGAGGTTTTGTAGCACATGGATTTATTTTGGAAAACCTTAGAGTAGGCTCACTGCTATATAATAAACAGTTCAGAATATCAGTGATTTAATACAATCAGAGGCTACATTATATTTTGTTTAAAAATATTTTTTATTGATTTCAGAGAGGAAGGGAGAGGAAGAGATAGAAACATCAATGATAAGAGAGAATCATTGATCGACTGCCTCCTGCATGCCTCACACAGGGGATTGAGCCCGCAACCTGGGCATGTGCCCCGACCGGGAATGGAACCGTGACCTCCTGGTTCATAGGTCGAAGCTCAACCACTGAACCATGCCAGCGGGGCCAGAGGCTACATTTTCTATCAGACCAATGGGAATCTGTGTTAGTGGGGGTCTTTGTTCTGTGTAGTTATTCAGGGTCCCGGGCTCCCTCCAGCTAACCTCTAGGTTCTAAGAGCCTTTCATTCAGCTGGTGGAAGGGACAGAAAATGCTAGTCAAAGGCTAGTCAAAGGGAAGGCTATGAGGGCCCAGCTTGAAGTAACCCTGCATGCATTCCACTGAACAGAACTCAGAGCACCTCGTGCACGAGGCTGGCAAAGTGCCCCGGAGGAAAATGGCATGAGTTTTGGGAAACACAGAGCAGCCTCTTGCTATCACCTTTATGCTAGTATCTCCTGAATCTAGATGACATCCTTATTTTTCACCTGAAATTTACTAGCAGTTTGTTCTGTCCAATTTGCCTAGTAAGTTTAGCTGCCTCAAACTCACCACCCCTCCTATCCTAGCTTCATTACTTTTTATCAACAATTTCTTCATTCTTTTATCGCCTTAGCATACTTCAGAGTCACTGTTAACCTCTTCCTCTCCTTTGCTTCATAAATTTGACAGTGTTCCTTCAGAATGCCTGTTCAGTCTGTTCTTTTTTCTTTTCCTTTGTCTACTTCTGGACACTTGTCGGTGGCCTCATCTCCCAGTGATTGGCTGGTGTCACAATTTCCCACCTAGAATCACACCTGGATATTGCTACTAGACAAATCCTTTCATCTCGCTGCATCTCAGTCAGCGATGCTTTTACTCTGACTATGAATTCCAAAATCTTCAGTTACACTGATCACTGTTATCCTATCTCCACCCGCCTCCAGCTTCCTTCCCGCCTACTGAGGGCTGAAGGCCCCACTTCTGCGCCAGGCAGGCTGGTCACGTGGGTCTCTGTATTGCGAGGGTGCTGATCCCCATGCTGCAGACATGGGATTCCCCTGGAGAAGGTGCTCTCCCACACCTCTTTGGAGCAAGCCCCAGCGCCTGTCATGTGTCCCACACAAACACAGTGCCTCCTGGTAATCTTTGTGTTGCATGTTCCACTCACTCTTGTGGGGACTTAGTTATGGACAGCATCATTTTGTTATAAAAATGCTTTATGTGTGCATGTTTTGCCTCTCTACATTGATTGGTAAGATCCATGAGGGTAGGGATTATGTCCTATCTATATAATAAAGAGGTAATTGCTAATTTGTCCATTACGGTGTCCCAGTCACAACCAGACTGTGGACAGGGCCTGGGCGGGGACTTCCGCCCCCAGCGCTAACGTCACGCTGCCTGTGTGCGTCCCTGTTCAGCACTGGTATGATCCTGGGGGGGAGGGGGGTGGCTGGGCTTGACGGGGGACCTAAGGCTGTGCCCCCCACCGGCACGACTTGATAGGGGACCTCAGGTCACACCCTCTGCCCAGCGGGTCTTGACTGGGGACCTTAGGCCATGCCCCTCGCCCAGCAGGGCTAGATGGGGGACCCCGACCCTGGCTCCCGGCCGGGAGACCTCACACTGCACTCTCGGCTTCAGCCCTGGGCCAGGAGACCTCAGACTGCTCCCCCCCCCCCCGCCCCAGCTCTGGGCGGGGAGACCTCAGACTGTGCCCCCTGCCCCAGCTCCCTGCCGGGAGACCTCAGACTGAGCGCCCCCCGCCCCCCCCCCCCCCGCCCCAGCGCCGGGCTGGGGGACCTCAGGCTGTGCCCCCTGCCCGGTTGAGCTTGATGGGGGACCTCAGGCCATGGCCCCTGCCTGGCAGGGCTTGACAGGGGACTTCAGGCTGCAACCCCTGCCCTAGGACCGGGCTGAGGGACCTGAGGCTGTGCCCCCACCCAGAGAGGCTTGATGGGGGGGTGGGCCGGCTGGGTCTAGGTCTCACCCAATGGGGGTGGGGCCAGCCAGGTCTGGGTCTCCTGCGTTTTCCAAGCCCGAGAGGGTGGTGGGCGGGGACTTGACTCTAGGTCCTGCAGTGCACCCCAGACTCTGACAGGAAGATTTTATATACATTTTACTAATTTTCTTTCATTTCTGACACTTCTATTATGGAGAATGGGCAAATAGCAATATTAAAATATTTTTTCTCATTAATTCTCTTTTAATGTACACGAATTTCTTGCACCAGGCCACTAGTATCTTACACTTTCCCACAGAGCCTACCTTACAACTAGACACAAAGTGATTACTCAACAACTGCTTGCTGATTGAATGAGTTGAATGGAGATGAAGGCACTTAGGTGTGAAGATAATCATTTGGATAGGACTTTTCATGTGATTCAAGAGGCAGTTGGGAGCCATTGAAGGCTTCTGAGAACAGGAATCAAAAATTACTCATGGAAGAGGATTCTTATAGTTGTATGTAAGGTCCTGTCAAGTTGAAAATAGACAAATACAAAATGTTAGAGATAGAATTAAACCAAAGTGTCTGCTTTGTTCATGCAAGCAATGTAGGAGCCCTGGAAAAGGGGAAATCTGAAGCAAGAGTGGATTCCTGGTAAGCTTTCTAATTGTGAAACACAAGACATAAAAGTAAATGATAGGACTTACTGACACCGAGAGCAAAGGAGGGAGCTGGCTCCCAGGAACCCAATAGCAATGCAATCTTGAGGATAACAACTTGGGAATGAGTGTTGATGTGAATGAATGTGTGTGTTGATTTGATGCAAGGTTGGTTTCAGGTTGCAGCAAGACTCTCAGATACAGATATTCTATAGACATTAGCAGCACCAGATGTTTGAAAGAGCTTTGATTGCAGAGGTAGGAGACCAATGATCTAGTCCTAGCTTTGTTGTCTTTGGGGTTTGTGACCTTGTGCAATCATTCAGACTTTTTGTAATATTACTAGTGGGTTAGGTGAGAGCATTTTCATGGGGTAGATCCTTACAAAAGAATTTCATAATCAATAACTTTTAGAAATGCTGTATATTTTTCAACATTTTAAATAAACACTTCAAATATACAGAATATTTGAATGACTTTTACAGTAAACACTCAGACACCCATCACTTAGATTCACCAATGAACATGTTACTATGCTTACTTTATTATATATCTGTCTACCTGGCTACTTCTTTATCCATTCATCATTTTGTTTCTTCCTCCTCATATTCATCATTATTATATATAATTCTGGTCAAGAAGAGAAAGCATAGTAGTAATGAAATGTAGGGTTACAGAAGTGCTTACATCTGAATCTTTACAGTTATCTTTAAACATTGTCTTATATCCCACATCTAGTCCATCAGCCTCATTCTTCAATCATCTATTTGATACTCTGCATTTAGTTCATCTCTTCAGCTCCACTTTCAAAATATATTCCCAAACTGTTTATTTCTCATCACCTTCTCTATTACCCTGTGCCAAGCCACCATTCCCACTAATGGATACCTGGATCCCCTACTTCCACTTTTGGTTTTTACCCATTTGTGTTCATCTGTGAAGAAGAAGGTGGTATGGGCAAGCCTTCTTCAAGTGAGATGGAAAGTCACATGCTGGTGAGAGCTGATACGAAGTGAGCTGATGCTCAAGTGTAGAAGTTGAGAAACACAGTAAGAGGAGGGTTAACATTTGGGAGAAAAAAACAAACACGTAGTTTCTTTTTTTTGTAATTGGACATATTATTTTTTTATTATTTATGTACTTATTTTAAAATCTTTATTGTTGAAAGTATTACATATGTCCCCTTCCCCCCACCCCCATTGACCCCTTCTAGCCTGCCCCCCCCCCCACTGCAGGCCTTTACCACCCTATTGTCTGTGTCCATGGGTTATGCATATATGCATATAAGTTCTTTGGTTGATCTCTTCCCTCCCCCCTCCCAACCCCCACCTTTCCTTGGAGATTCTACAGTATATTTTCATTTTCTTTTTTTTTCAAATTATAAGAGAAAGTTTATTTAGAACGTCACAGAGGTAGTAGAAGTGAGCCAGGAAACAAGTTATAGAGGCCAAAGAAGGGCCCTTGGAGCTTAGCAGAGAGAAAGGTAAAGGGAATAGGCCTGGAGGGAAGACGAGGGGGAAGGGAAAGGCACCAGAGAGGGAGAGCCCCAAAACCTTATTTTTCTAAGCAAGTAATTGACAATTTGAGTCCCAAGTAGTCTTAGCATGTTTTTTTTAAGAGAAGCCCTTTGCATTCAGGTATTGACTTTATTGAGCATAGATGCAAGAATTCTCCTGTACAGGCATGTATCATAGTAACGTGGGAATTCTAATTAAAATATTAACTTTATTCATAAATTTTGTTTTACTTCTTGGCTCAATTTAATACATAAAAATTTCCTTCCTGTTTTTGCTATAAATATATTTCAGTATTAGCCCCTTTTAATCCCTTTCACCATTTAACCACATCCACAGAATAAATACTTATCAGTTACTGAGAAATTGGAATGTAAGCTCAATTATGTTAAAAACTAATGGATAACACTAACACATAGTAACAGCTTCTTTTGCAATATTTATTCTCTTGGTGATAAAATATATATATATAAGCCCAATAGCCTATAGCTGCAGAAAGAATTTAGCTACAAGTTTATCAATTTGAGCAGGCCAACTGCACAACTAAATGCATGTGAAACTTAACAAATCCCTCGGGGAAGCTGACTGTAAGAATTTTCTAGTCTATGTCAAGTTACTGAGGTGCGACATGGTGGATTGGACTTAATGCCTTAGGCAAGCACAATCAAATAGAGACAGTTTAAGATTTTTCTGTGTCCATGAAGGGATCTCTGGTAGGTATCTAAATGAAGCTTTCAGAGAGGAATATAACACCATCATGAACTCTCTTTCCTGAATATGTTGGTGAGTTATTTTGGTTTAGAAGGAATTCAAGTAAGATTTACACAGGGTAAGCTTTGTAACAGTTGAAAAATTTAAGATTATGATTTGCTTCATAGGAATATGGGAAAATACAAAGCACTTTTTTCCTTAGATTTTAATTTAAATTTCAAGAAGAAAATTCAAGAATAGTGTATGTATTTTTTTGGAAGTACTTTGGGTTATGGCAATTTGATTTTGTGGTTGTTTAACATTGACGATCCCACCGGCCCCAGAATTTCAGAACATTTTGGTGTAAGAAAGCTACTGTAGTAAAGTGGTTGGGTAGTTTGGATCTAGAGCCCGATGACCTTGGTTTGAATCCCAGGTACACCACCTATTAACATATCAATCAGGGCAAATTAGTCCACCTCACTTTTTTAATTTGTAAAATGGGAATGATATAATCAGTTTTGGGTTGTTTGAAGATTAAATGAATTAATCAATATGAAGCACTTAGGATAGTTCTTGACTCATAGCACTCAGTAAGTGCCACCTATCTAACATCAATGACTATAATAATACTTTTGGGTATTATTCTTCTGTGATCACTCCGAAAATATATTGCAGTTTCTCGGGAGCAGGAGTCATGCAGTGTCCCAGTCCATTAGCTGCCCAGGACTCAGCCCATGATGGTCAATAGAGGGTGGGGCAAAAGTAGGTTTACAGTTGTGAGTACACAAAACACAGAGTTTATTCTTATATTATTATTTACTAGTAGCCCTGCACACAAATCCATGTGCCAGTAGCTCACTGCTGCCTTCCTTTAGCTCTCCGCCCGCTGCCCCGCCCTCCTGTAGCTCCCCTTGCCCCCCCTCATATGCCCCCTCATAGCTTGCTGCCCTGCCCACTCCTGTAGCTCTCTGCCGCCCACTTGTAGCTCGCTGCCCCACCCTCCTGCTGATCCGTGATCCGGTCATTATGTGGTTGGTCGTTATGTAATGACCATTTGCATATTACATCTTTATTATATAGGATTAGTTACTAGAGTACTGGTACACAAATTTGTGCACCAGTGAGCTCCCTTGACCTGGCCTGCGAGATTGGGCGGAAACCTGCTCTCCAGTATCCCCTGAGGGGTCCCAGATTGTGAGAGGGTGCAGGACAGGCCGAAGGACCCAACCGGTGCATGATCGGGCCAGGGAGGGACTGCAGGAGGGCTCTAGGGCGTGTTCAGCCCTTCTTGCTCAGTCCTGATCATTGGATCCCAGCAGCAAGCTAACCTACTGGTCGGAGCATCTGCCCCCTGGTAGTCAGTGCACATCATAGCGACTGGTTGACATGTCGACTCTTTGCCCCCTAGTGGTCAGTGCATGTCATAGCAAGTGGTTGGGCGGCCTTAGCATATTAGCATATTACGCTTTGATAGGTTGAATGGACGACCGGACACTTAGCATATTAGGCTTTTACTATATAGGATTGTGTTATTTTTCTTATGAACAACTGTAAACCTGCTTTGCCCCACCCTGTATGAGAGGTAGGTTTGAGAGTTCGATCACCAGTCCCTGAAAGAGTTAGAACCCCTACCAGACATTGTTTCCCACCTGGTGAAGGCACTCCTAAGAGGAAACTCACTCTGAAATAATCTCTGTCAGAAACTAGAACCTCTAATCTAGATGGGAGGAACAGCAGACTAGAGTTGAAGGGGGAAATTAATTGTTTTAGCTTTTAAGTCTTTGGGAATCTTCTCAAAATTGTTAAAGCAACTGCTCCTTGGATTGGATTTTGGATTGGCTATTGGATTTTGGATTTTTAGGATTCAGAGAGTTTTGCACCATTTTTTCATAGTCAAGTCAGTCATTTGAAAAAGTCCTTTCAATTTATTCCTGTAATCTGCCTCATGGTACTGAGCTATATCCCTAATAACAGTCTTCCCACAGAAACCCTGCCCCGCCCTAACCTTGGAAGCATGCAATTCCTTCCCCCTGACCTGGCTGACTGACCTGAAGGCAGGGAGCCACGGATCTTGACCTCAGACTTCTCCCTTGACTCTGTGTCGTTGAGCACTCTCCACATCTCCTCTTTCCCTCTGGCTTTCAGGAGCCCTGCTTGTCTGCAACTCTTCCCATTGCTGCTTCCTGAGCTTCCTCTTTCTTCCTTCAGAACTTTCCTAATCAGAACTCAAAAAAAGACCCTTGGGCAGGAAAGGATGAGAGAGAAAGCCTGGGTCTAAAGAGGGCAACCACATAATTTATGTTTCAACCTGGGACATTTTGAGGAAAAAGTAGGGCTACTAATAATTACACTAGAGAGGTCATATATAAACCTGGATGTCCTGAAAAACTGGGTTCAGGGTCTACCTTGGGCCTAAGGCTGTAGGGAAAAGCAATTATTTCACTATCCCATTTCCTCGTTTTTCCCCCATAATAGTACCACCAACAAATTAAAGCCTAAAATAATTACTGGGGGAGGATCAACTGTGACTTACTACAACCTGGTCATCTTAGAGTCTTAGCAGCGAAGCCTCCAGGTCTCTCAAATGTCTGCCAATGGTCAATCAACAAATCAGGACACAATTATTATTACTGTTAGAGGCCTGGTACACAAAATTCATGCACAGGTAGGGTCCCTAGGCCTGGCTGACGATCAGGGCCTATCAGGGCCTCCTGGCTGCCGGCCAGGGCCTTCCTTCCAGCTGCTGGCCGGGGCCTTCTTTCATTCTGTGCTGCCCCTTGGTGGTCAGCTCACATCATAGTGAGCAATACGTCTCCCAGGTCAGACTCCCATGGGGACACTTTGCATATTAGCCTTTTATATATATAGATTATTTCTGATTAAATGAAACCAATAGACTTCTTTCTTCATTTTTTCTCTTAGTAGGGGAGAACAGCATGGGAATTCAGTCATTTTTACAATTGTTGCCCCTCATTATAGCTTCTATAAAGTTTCATAATGAGCAATGCTGAAAAATCCTTTAACGTTTACCAATATAGGACAATGGTTGGAAGCACAGTTCCCTCTCTCCACAACTGTGACATAACCTGGAAAGTTGAGGGGAAATTAATGAAAACATTTATATTTCTAGTAAGAGCAGATTCATCTGTGCATGCTATGAGACTCCCCATATTATTTAAATAAGTGATAGAGTCTATTAGCAATGAACTCTGTAAACACCAGTTCATTGTGCGTGAGCATAAAGTAAATAAACTAAACTCAAATTATGACTTTTTTTGTTATCCATTAAGACCTATTTTCCAATATTCACAGTCAGCAACAACATAAAATAATAGTGTGTGTCAGTGAATGTTGTAGTAATTTTAAGTATATACTAATTTAAATAAATGGAGTTCCTAGTATGAGTACCTCCTTTTAAGAGTGCCTGCTACAGATGCCTCAGAATGTGAAAACTGGTAAGGATCTTAGACAGTAACTAGTGCCAGAGGGTGCAGGGAGTCCAGAAGCCTGTGTCATGTGGCTTGAATCCCTACTTGCCTCATTCTATAATCTTGTCTGTATCTCAAAATTTAGTAAATATTATTATACTACAGTAGGTAAAATAATTTTAAAATGTTGTATTTTGCTTCAAAATGGAAACCTACATCACCAGTCATGCTTAGGAACAACCTGCTTTTTTTTTAGTGGAATCCCTAATTGAATTAATTCATTTAATATCTTCAAAAGTTATGAAGGACCTGAAGTAGATATGTTTTTTTTTAAATATTTTTATTGATTTCAGAGAGGAAGGGAGAGGGAGAGAGAGAGAGAGAAACATCAATGATGAGCGAGAATCATTCATCGGCTGCCTTCTGCATGACCCCTACTGGGGTTCGAGCCTGCAACCCAGGCATGTGCCCTTGATCAGAATCGAACCCGGGACCCTTCAGTCCCCAGGCCAACGCTCTATCCACTGAGTCAAACTGGCTAGGGCTAGATATGGTTTTATATAGCATATTTTCAGTTGTGGAATTCAAGAGGCTGTTTTATTCAGCAGACATGGCCCTTTGTTTTTTTCCATAGCAGGTACCACTAGAAGTATACTTAAAACATAATGATACTGACACTTTCACTTTCACTTTGTATAAATAGAAAAAGCTTCCCAGAGGAAGGATATTTGATATTCCAGAGTGGAGGTCAACAAACTTTTTTGGTGAAAGGACAGATAGTAGATATTTCTGGCTTTTGGGGCCATGTGGTCTCTGTGACTACCCAGTTGTCATAAAGCATGAGCCATTATAGACAGTGTGTAAAAGAGTGAGCAGGCCGTGCTCCATTCAAACTGAATTTACAAAAACAGGCCGTGGATGGGAATGTTCTGTGGGCCATAGCTTGCCGACTCCTTTTATTTTGTGATGATAGGTCCCTAAACTTAATATTAACAGAGATGAAAACTATATTGTAAATTTATTCGAGTTACATAGTAAAGAAGAAACCATGTATCTTACCATTTATTGAAGAATTATATATGGTTAGGATGACTGCTTAATTGAAATAATTTCTCATAAATGTCATACAGAGCAAAAGAGAAGCACTGGCGGAGATTATTACCGCAACATTATTTGTAATAACAAAAAAGAGAAACAACCTAAATGTTCACACAGAAAGAACTGGTTCAACAGAAATCTGCACAGTTAAAAAGTTTGAGCTACAAGTGTTTTTACTGACAAGGAAATTTCTCCCTAACACCATTATCTTGAGATCAAAAAAAGCAAGTTATAGAATGATATATACATTATGACACCATTTATGCTAAACAAACAAGTCACAAAAGAATGCTGCATATTCTCTGTGGATACAGATGCATGTTCATGAATTTATAGAAACAAGGCTCTAATCTGGTGACAGTGGGGATAACACAGGGAGAACTGGGTTTAGGGGTGAGAATGCAAAACCACAAAAGACATTAGATGATGAAATGCAAAAAATGCTGGACAGGTGCTTATGTTTTGAAACAGTATAAAGAATGAGGGCTGTAATTTTTAAGTTTATAATTATAGGCATGACATGTTTAGTCTTTATAATTTTGAGGGCTCTATGGGAAATGAATGTTAGGTAAGACTTTTACTTCCAGTAGAATGGCCATACCATTTATTTATTACATTTGGCCTTGGATTACAGAAGATCTTTGAACATTATGAAATTTGAGAAACTCAATAACTTTGCAGAAGTGGTCAGCAGTTTATGAGCTGTGTGTCAATGTTATGGTCAGTCTGGCCTTAGGAATTTACACCCGTGCTGGTGCCACACTTGGATAGGGAATCTTATTTTGCAGCATGCTACCTTCTCAAGTGAAATCTGTGCAGTTTTGATGCCAATGTACCTCACCTTAGTACAGTCACATTGCTCTAAAATGTAGCTGTTACCAGCTAATATTGTATGTGAGTCCAGACTTAGGATGGATGATATAAAGCAAAAAGATGCTTATTTATTGTTGAGAAGAGGCTGTATTTTCACTCTGGCAAGTGTTTGTTGTAGACCTACTATGAACTCTTCACTGTATTGGAAAAAGTAGGTGATATAAAAAAAATGTAAATGATGGCCTATTTCTTATTGGGGAATAAGAAGAAATTAGGTAATATCAAAAGACATCACATTTTCAATGCCAACTTGAGAATCCAGTAACACGTATAGTAGATCGGGGGACCGATGTGGGCTGAAACAGTTGAGGGTCAGTTTAAGAGAATTGTGTCTTGCTTTAGGCCTCAGTGTAAAGTTCGGATAGACAGAGGAAACAGAAAGGCAGATTCTAAGGAGGAAGCTTGTGGGAAATGCCTGAGTCAGAGAGCAACTTGCGGCATCGCTTCTGAAAAGAGTGTGAGGTGTAATGATGACAATGGCGGCAGCAGGGCCACCGATGCTGCTCACGGCAGTGTCAGTAGGAGCATCAATAGCAGTCATAACACGAGGTTATATTTTGACCGAGAGTTTTATGCTAGGTAAGGTCATAAGCGCTTCACTTTTTCAATCCTCACTAAGTCCCATAGTACAACTCTTTCCCCCCATCACACAGGCAAGGAGTTGAGGGTTAGAAAGAGAATGCAACTTCCCCAAGAATATTTAGCGGTGAGAGCCAGAGTCAATATGTAAATACCGGCTGCCTGGCTCCCAAGCCCTGAACCGCCCAAGGCCAGACTGACCCAGAAGATAACCGTACTCTACTGCTGGCTCTCACACCAAGTGACCCCATTCTCATTCCCCAGCGTAAAATAAAGGCACCGGGTAGCACAATCTCTAGGACTTATCATGCTCACCCTGTGGTTAATTACCTCATCAGAAAATGGGGCTAATAATTGCTCTGGGCAGATTAGATAAGACAATGAGAGAATACATGGTACAGTGTCAGGCAAATAGTAGACACTCAAGAAAAAGTTAGAGTCCAATAAATAAACATTGTTATCATCCTCTGATCGTCAACAGTTAGGCAAGATAACTGCGTCATCATTTGTTCTACTAGATGTGTCCTAACCTGTGGGTGAGAGAGATGTAGCAGGGTTAGCATGAACCTCTCTCTCCGTATGTACATTACGAGGGAGAACTGCCCTGAAGATGTGGGCTATAACCGGGGAGAGAGCGTGTGAGAGATCCTCTTAACTTTATTGAAATCTAATTGCATATATTGTATTTGGCGAAGTGGAAGTGGTTTTCTAAAAGTAAAAACATCTGTGGATTTTCAGGAGCCCGACGTGAACAGGCCAATTGATGTAAGAAGGTGTAAGTTTATAAATGACCAGAAACCAGACTTGTGCTTTTCCTACTTCTTCCAGTAGCTTTTAACCTTTGTATCTTACTTACGCATGGGAAATCACTCAATTGTAACTGGTTGTGCTCTTCTTTGCTTTCTCTTTTTGTTTTTGGTATCTTTTCTTCAGTTTGCTGTTAGTTTTACTGCAGGCTGTGACAGGGAGGCAGCCTGCCCAGAGTGCATTCCTGGTTTGTGGCAGGGATGAATCAAGAATACAGGTTTCTCGATTAGAAAGGCCTGGGATCCTGTGCTTCCCCCCCCCCCCAACCCCCCGCTTCAAATATTCAACATTTTTTCATTTTTCCCTCTCTCCTTTTCCCTCTAAGCAGTAGTCTGATTTCTTCAAATTAACTTTTATTCGGGACCCCGCTATGTACATCAGACAGGAGTGGCCCTGCTAAGGTTGAGTGGGGCCTGGGGCCATGCCTGCATTTCCCTACCTTTTCCTCTCCATCCCTTGGTCCTCCATCCACCATCAAAGTTTCTATACAGGGCAATTATATTGCACATTGTCCTGTCCCTTACAATTTCATTGATGATACAGGGGCACTGTGAATTTTAAGACCTGGTATAGGGCTTAATATTTTTATCTTCTCAGTAACTTCAGTAGGGGTATAGAATGGAAGAGAATTGAGATCTCTTCTTACACAAAACAAATCTTTAATTGCTATCCACTCTAAATATTTAATTTCTAATATTGCATCACTACTTCAGTAGTGACTAGCATGTTCTATTCCTAGAAGGTAACTGAAGTTTAATGAGAAGTAATAACTCACTAAATATAATGAATCATGCTTCTTAGAACAGTGATGGCGAACCTTTTGAGCTTGGCGTGTCAGCATTTTGAAAAACCCTAACTTAACTCTGGTGCCGTGTCACATATAGAAACTTTTTGATATTTGCAACCATAGTAAAACAAAGATTTATATTTTTGATATTTATTTTATATATTTAAATGCCATTTAACAAAGAAAAATCAACCAAAAAATGAGTTCGTGTGTCACCTCTGACAAGCGTGTCATAGGTTTGCCATCACTGTCTTAGAAGATCATAAAATCTGTCTTTTAAGTGAGAGTTTCACTTTTCAGATTCAGACCCTATGAGAACCTTCAAGCTCTATCAGGAAAAAATGTGTGATAGAGTTAAAGCCATATCTTTTCATCAACATGTTTATATAAAGACAGTTGCAAATCATGACATAACTCAGAGTCTGAATTTGTTGATTAGTATCATAGTGATAGCATCCATCTTAGAGTTCTGGAGACTGAGAAAGCAGTGGGGATGAATGGGCTATGACTGAAGCTGTTCATTCAATACCCTTGAGAGGTAGCAAATTCTAACGGTCTACTTCATTGGATTTCTGTTCCCTTGCTGATAAGATACACTGATTAAATGAGGAAAAGAAGTCAGAAAAACCATCATATTCTTCAGTCAAATTCTGCATATCTAAAGAATACATGGAGATTATATTAGTTGATTTCTTCCTACAACTAATGAAATTGTTTACTGTTATAATATAAATATGTTATTCCTCAAGATTGTCTTGCATATTTCTCTAGATATTAAATATTTACTGTAGGTTACCAACAAATGTTTTGTTAGCCAGACTTGACATTCTTATAGAAAAAAATGTCTGAAATGGAATTCAGAATCATGTGTTTTGGCTCATTTAACTAGTCTAGATTTAAATTAATGAGTTTAAAAGTAAAATTTATATTCTGGGTAGTTTTATTGTATTCCTTTTGTTGTTATAAATGTGAAACGTGCTTATGGTATGTGATACAATGTACAGGCATATAAAGACAAAGTTAGCCCTGGCCAGGAGGCTCAGTTGGTTGAGTGTCATCCTGTAAACCAAAAAGCTTTCAGGTTTGATTCCCAGTCATACCTAGCTTGTGGGCTTGCTCTCTGGTTGGGTGCATATAGGAGGCAACTGGTCAATATTTCTCTCTTTGGCTTTCCTCCCCTCCCCTCCCCTCCCCTCCCTCCCCTTCTTCTCTCCCCTCCCCTCTTCTCCCCACCCCTGCCCTCCTCCATTCTCTATGAAATCAATAAACATATCCTTGAGTGAGAATAAAATAAATAAATAAAGACAAAGTTACCTGTGATCCCACCTTACAGAAATATAAGCATTTAAAAATTTTTGGCGATAGTCTTATAGACTTCCATTGTATTTATATGTATATATTCTAAAAATGTATTTTATTGTTACATATTGATCTTACTACTCTTAAAATTAACATATTGTAAGATAATATAACTATAGGTACACAGTATTTAGTTGCATAGTATTTCATGTAAACAGTTTCTTATTAATGGGTATTTAAACAGATTTCAATATTTTGTTTTTATAAACAATCCTGTGGATATCTTTGTGCATTTGTGCGTGTTTGTTCAATTACTAGATTGCTTAGCATAAATTCAAATAAATAAATTTTGATAAATATTTTTAAGCTGTCCTCCAGATGTGTTTTTTTTTTCATTTTTTATGTTAGTAATAACATGGAAATATCAAAATAAGCTGAAAATAGAAATTAAATAATTTTCACTTTTGTAAATACTTTCAAGTGAAGAACACACACAAAATCCATCTGAAGCCTCATCAGTGCAGGATCAGTAGGGTTGATCTTACTTACTGCTAACTTCCTGAAAGCCATTACTCAAGTCAGAAAAGCAAATGTTGAACAAAGTTCCCTCATAATTTTGTTTAGAATAGCCAAAGATAGGCAAATGGTAATTTTGGATAATATTAAGATGTACTCTGTCATATTATTTTGGGGAGGATGTGACTATACATTTTATGATAGAGGGAGAGGTAAGGGGCAGATTATTCATTTAAGGACTATATTTTATGGCATCATGATTTTAGTATTAAAAATATAGGAATAATAGTTATAGAGAAAAATAAATTTGCTTTTTGTTCCTGTCAAAGTAGATAGGTTTGAAATTAGTGTCCTCAATTTAAAATACAATATTCAAATACCAAAATTGGAACCCAATGTTCTATACCATTCTTTTGCACTAATAAATTATTTTTGTTCAAGGAAAACTGAATGGAACAGATATTCAGAGAAGCAAACATGAGAGGGAAATACTAAAACAATATCAAGAGGTTGGTGAGTGTAGGAACTTGATTCCACCTGGAGAGAGAAGAGGTGGTTCTGCCACACTGGCGCTGAGCAGCAGATCTGAGATACTCCCCTGGGGCGTGAGGCTGGGGCGTCCAAGGAAGCTCCATCCTGTGCTTGGCTGGACTGTGAGCAGTGTTCATAGAGGAATCTCATACACTGACTCCAGAGCCTGCAGTAGTCTCCCTTGAGAAGTGGAAGGAGGCTGTATGTAGACCTGAAGTGGTTTCCTGGGAGATACACTGCATTCTTGGAGTGAGGAGATTAGAATTGATGGCTGGTGTGTTGAATCTCATTAAACCCAGCGGCTGTATTAAATGC
Organism: Myotis nattereri; assembly: GCF_964212035.1. Taxonomy (NCBI): domain Eukaryota; kingdom Metazoa; phylum Chordata; class Mammalia; order Chiroptera; family Vespertilionidae; genus Myotis; species Myotis nattereri. The sequence continues at coordinate 87,246,508 of NC_138075.1, forward strand.
ATTAAAGCCAGTGCATTTAGAACAGTGGTCCTCAACCTTGGCTGCATATTAGAATCACCTGGGAATCTTTTTAAAATCCTGATTCCTGGGCCTCATCCTCCGGAAATTCTGTTTCTTTGTTACTAATGTTGTGGCCCCACCCCCCATAACAAAGAAAGGTCTGGATGGAAACTTATAAGGCCTGAAATACAGGTAATATCTTCATGTATTTTTCCAGTTTTCAGGACTGGAAAGACTGGGTTTGATAAGGGTCTCATTAGTAGAGCCAGGAGAGTTTTACATTGAAATTTGGGGCTGGTAAAGGAAAGAAGGAAATAAAATAAAATAAGCAAAACAGAATTAATATTTGACTAATGAGGAAGAGTGATTGAAGACCCTGGAAATACCCTAGAAACCATAGCAAGGCATAATAATGGGGAGGAGTTCAATATGGTCAGATATCTGTATGACAGGTATAAAGTGTAGCTTTTAAGGAGAAGATTTAATTATGATGTAAGGGATCTAAGCAAATTAGCCCTAAGACTAACAGTGGAACAACTGCAATGAAAGGGCTTTCTCCAAGAAACAGATTTTAAAAAATACAGATAGAACTCCTGTATATTATATAGGCACATAGGCATACACATACAGCACATACACACACACTCACACACACACACAATATATATATGCATACATAGACATATACTCAGGAAAGAAATACACCAATATATTACAGAAATTTCCTCTGGGTAGTAAGATTGAATAATTGTTTTGTTTTTCTGGTTTTCTATGTTTTCAAATGTTTCAACAGTAAACTTTTATTACTTAGATAATTAAAATAGAAGTTAAATAATACTTATAAATAACAGAAATACCAAAACACACATTTGAGTAGAAAGCATTTGAGTGTGGATAAAATAATTAGACATAAATAGTTGTTGGACATCTTTTGACATGGATGAGAGGGATTAAACTTTCATTTTTGAGACTATAAAACTGTCATTGAGGTGGGCATGGGAATGCTGAGTTTTATCTCTATAGATTGTCTTCTAGGATGCTGAAAATTTATGGTTTGTCTTAAAAAAATCTCAAATAACTGAGGAAACAATGGAGTAATTGGAAACTCTCAATTTAATTCTAAATTAAAGGATAATTTGTTGCTCAAGTAAAGATTGTACATAGTTAGGGTTGTAACTTGCAGCTTTAGGAAGCAGATTTTGAAATCCCAAATAAAAAAGAGTTTAGGTTCTTAAATTCATGGACAGTGTCCCTACAATATTTGGCCCATAATAGATAATCTAAAAATATTATAGGTGTGATTCAATGACTTGTGACTGGAAAAGAATGCTTGGTATTTAGTAGACATAGTAATATTTGTGAAATAAATTAATGATTGGAAAGAAAGGGCATTTGAGCAAAGGTGGGTCACTGATGCAAGAGGCTCTAATAAAATTCTCACAATAATGGATGACCAGAACAAAGAAGAGTGGTCATCCAAAAACATATATGTTTTCAAAGTACACTGGTAAAATATAGAAATATGAAAGTAGATTTAAAGTTATGTTTGGAATCATAAAAAGAAGAGAAATAAAAGCTCTAGCTCATTTTTTTAAATTTTGTTTTATTGCTTAAAGTGTTACAAAGAGTATTATATATGTCTCCCCCCCCCCCTTGAAATTCCCCTGGCCTCCCCTACCCCCCAGTGTCTTATGTCCATTGGTTATGCTTACATGCATGCATACAAGTCCTTCGGTTGATCTCTTACCTCCCCGCCCCCAACTCTCCCCGGCCTACCCGCTGTAGTTTGACAGTCTGTTCGATGCTGTTCTGCCTCTGTATCTATTTTTGTTCATCAGTTTATAATGGTCCACATGATCTCACTCATTTATGGATAATAAAGACCATTATAAACTGATGAACAAAAATAGATACAGAAGCTCCAGCTCATTTTAAAAAAAAATTTGTTTTATTGCTTCAAGTATTACAAAGAGTATTACATATGTCTCCTTTTTTCCCCCCTTGACATTCCCCTGGCCTCCCCTACCCCCCAGTGTCTTGTGTCCATCACTCTTCTAGGGGATTCTGTAGCAACTTGTTTGTTCTCCTATGTGTTCAGTTCTCTTCTGCATCACACTTGACCATTTCTGTCTCTGACTCTATTCAGATTGTAATCACAGTTGTGGTTACATGTTTGTCATTTTTGTTCCCTTCATCCTCATAAAAAATAGGGGAGGATGGGGGTAAGGGGGAGAGATCAACCAAAGGACTTGTATGTACACATATACTAGTAAGCATAACCAGTGGACACAGACACCAAGGGGTGAGGACATGGGGGGTAAACGGGGGGATAAGGACACATATGTAATACCTTAATCAATAAAGAAAGAAAAAAGTAGCCATGTGATTAGAAAAAATATCCTTGGGATTAAAAAACGTACTTGCACATTCTAGCTGTTTCATAAATATTTGCTGATTAGCATTGTTTGGAACAGATGGTATAATGCTAAAAGATGACTAAGGAGTAGAAACAATACTAAATTCTCTACAAAGGATAAAGATTTTTCAAATTGTAAAGGGCAACACAACCATAGCTAAAACAACCTGAAAACCACAAGTAGGTGTAGAGACCCTGTATTAGCTCATAGTCACTTTAAATTGGTACAGATTTAGACATTGCACTAAAAGAATTTTCAGTTGGGATTATGAAACCACTTTTTCCAATTCTTTGGAAAAGCTAGGAAAAGGAGAGAAGAGCTTATATCCTGAGTACAGTGGATGCCTGAACTTAGACCTGTCCTGGGATGGGAACTATTAAATGGATCAATGAATTGGCAGCACTTTGGAAGATAATAGTCATTAGATAACAGCCAGGGTGCCAAGTTAGCTTCATTTCTTTTTCAAAAAATATGACTACTGAGTCTGTAGGTTAGAGAAATTCTCAGGGCACAGTGTACATTAATTTGTGCAAGTATTTGAGAAAGTAACTTATGTTATAGTTGTGGGCTTTTTGTGAATATACACATTGTGTGATGAGGAAGTCATGGGATTTAGAAAATGGTCCCCAAAAGATAATTAAACCAGAGGCTAATCTTTTAAGAGACACTGTTTTAATTGGGTTCTGTTCAACAATTTTCACCATAGGCCCATTTATTAATGTTCTGCAAGTTAGAAAATTAAGAAGAACCATCATTGATAGTGTGGTGGTTAAGGGTGGCCTGAACTCAAACCCTGGCCCTGTCACTAGCTGATTGTGCCTTAGTTTTTTCATCTGTGAAATGGATATAATAGTACTTACTTGTATGGGTTGCACACAGGGCCCTTAGCAGTATGCCTGGCACTTGAAAAATATTTCATAAATGGTGGCTAGTGCCTGCTTAGAATGTATTGTGCTAAAGCATTTTATACACAAGGAAACTAAGGCTTAGAGAAATTAAATAGCATCAAATGGACAGGAATAAATTTCCTCAAGGTTAATAATAGATTAAGAAAATGAAATCCAAGAGCAATAACTGTAAAATTCATAAAATTTTTACTTTTGTTAAAATAATTTAGATAAAATTGATCTAGAGGTTTTAGTTGTCTATGGATATGATCCATTGTTATGGCTTTAGAAACAGAAAAAAAAATGGTCCTACTACACGTGGGTAATTTGACCACATCTGGAATATGTTTTTTTTCCACCTAAGCATTTCTAAAAGGAACAGATTGTGGATGATGAACACAAGGCACGCGGGACCAGCTGCAAGACCCAGAGTTAATAAGTTTGAAAAGTGGGAACTTTGAAGGAAGCATGATGGCTGTCTTAAAATATTTGGGAGAAATCATTTGGAAGAAGGATTGGTTTATTCTGTGATACTCCAGAATGGGTTTCCAGGGCAGAAGTTATGGGGAGGCCAACTTGACCTTTAGGTTTTGCTGACCTTCAGAACTATCCAGAAGTGGGATGGTCTGTCTGCCTTTCAGTGCAGTAAGCATCATCTTCTTTAAGTTGTGGCACAGGCAGCCTTCTCTGAGATGCTGTGGAGGGAATTGCCACATTGGATGGAGGAAGGTGACTTTTCAATTTTCTTTTAAATTTAAGAATTTATCATTTTGTAAGAAACTGAATCTATTGAAATAATGCATTTTCTAATGACGAATGCTACTGGTTTAAGGCACCTAGTCTTTAACTTTATGGATTTAATTGATTTTTTTAGATCATAAACATGTTGCAAATGTAAGAAATATATGTTTCATTTTGGAAAACGATGACTATTTCACTGTTATTGAGAAAACCATAATTTCAGTTAGTAAAATTCAAAGCACTGAATTCATTACATTACCAGAAAGACAATTTCCTCACCATGATTAATTGTAAGACCTTTCTTCCATCATTGAAGAGAAATCATTTGTGTTTAAAGAACATTTATGTTGAGTTAAAAGATGACATTTCTTTGATGCTGTGTGTACATAAGGGTAGCTTGTAGAAAGATTTAAGAACACAAGAGTGCAAACTCATAAAAAATAACTTTTCCACATGAAAAGCCATTTGATATGTATCAAATATACTTAATAAGGTTATTCATTTTGGAACCTATATTTTCTTCCTTTCTTTAAAAAAAAATCTCTTAAGATTACTGGCTATGGTATTATATCTTGCCCAGATTCATAACATTATGCTAAAATTTTGCTGATAAAAATGAGTCTGACTTCAGTGGCAAACTGTGCTTGGGTAACCCCCTTCCCTCCCACCCAGGTGTCAGGCCAGCCAAGCTGTTCAGCACAATGAAAGTTCTTGTTTGACCATAACTGCACATCTCACTCCACAGGCAATCAGCATTTTAATTAGTGACTCCAAGGAAAGTCATTGTCATCTAGTTGCTTTATCATAATTGCCAAATAATTTACCATTGAATAAATAAATAATGTAAAGGAGAAACCTCCCCTCATAATGCTGCCATTAATGCTTCATTTTTTTCAACCCCTCATTTGTATTTGTATTAACACACAGCCCACTTGAAAAGCAGTAATTTGTAGCCTATCCTTTTAAAAACTGGAGATGGTTTCCTTTTCTATCACCACTTTGTACTGCATGGCTTACTTTAAGGTTTAGATAAAGGAAGCTCACGGTGGCTAGTGTCTCTTCAAAGGTGTGTGAAAGTGAATGATTGATTTGCTGTGTGCATCATTGGGACTAGGTAACTTGCATTATGACTCTGATGTACTGTGTAATTGATGCAAGTCCTTTCATAGCCTTCTGAGATTGAAATCAATATTCATTTGGAGTGCAACAACTGTAATAAACTGCATTGCTTTTGTAAGCAGTGGTCTAAGGCTTTGTAAAGGATCAGTTCGGAGTGACAGATTATGGTTGGGCTGGGGTCTATTTGAATAGATAAGAACAATGTCTGCAAAACAACCCTGTTTAAAACAGCTGGTTTCATGAAATTAACTTTTTGATGTTGCTGTATAGAAGCTTCTTTACTTTTCCTTTATATGCGTCCGTCTTCTGTCTGATTACAAACCTGGACCCCATGGGAAGAAGGAGTAATTATTTTAATAAATAAGTTGATTTTCATGATTAACAGCATAGATGTTTTATATACCTTGACAGGTTTATGAAATCTCCTTTTGTTAGTGTTATCCCTTTCAAAGTATTGATGATTGACAATTGGATTTGCATTCTTGGTTAAAAATGGATATGCCTGATGATATCTAGTACAGAGTAAAACTTCAGATACCAAGGAGATGCATTTTGGAGAATAAAGAAATCAATATCAATTAATTCTTACACTCAGATAGCACATCATGTGATAGCTGGCATAGTCTAGAGGCCATGAGTGCTGGTTCAGGGGTCAGAAACATCTGAGTGAAAATCCCGACCCCACTGTTGACCTTGAGCACGTGGTGTAAACTTTTGCCTGGGCTTACTCTTCTTCAAAATGCAAATGATGCTTGTTACTCCCCCAGAGTAATGCTGGGAAAATTAAATGAAATAATTAGATATGAGCCCTAGCTAGTTTTGCTCAGTGGATAGAGCGTCGACCTGCGGACCAAAGGGTCCCGGTTTCAATTCTGATCAAAAGCATGTACCTTGGCTGCAGGCTCCTTCCTGGCCCAGACCCTGGATGGGGCGTGTACAGGAGGCAACCAGCCGATGTGTTTCTTTCACATCGATGTTTCTCTCTGTCTGTCCCCTCTCTCTTCCACTGTCTCTAAAAAATATAAAAAATTTAAAAAAAATCAATGGAAAAATATCCTCGGGTGAGGATTAACAAAAAATAAATGAATTAACAAACAAACAAACAAATAAAAATAAATAATTAGATATGAAAAACACATTACTTGGCACACTCTAAGTAACTGACGATAATCATGCCCATTTTGGGGAGTGGAATCAGAATTCCTTTCTTTCTACTCCGTTTCTACCACCTTGAAAGTGTCTCCAGCCTCTCACTGCCTAGAAAAGGAGAATCTCAGTGCCCATTTTGCTTCCCTGCCTGAAACTGTTCAGCATGGTTACTTTTACTATAACAAGTCCAACATTTTTTTAATTCATCACTATCCTACCCATCATTTTCAATCTGTTGCCCTGTAGGTTGCAGGGTTATTGTGAGGAGTAGATGATGTCCTGAAAGAAAACTATATCACCAGGGCCTGTACAGCATCATCATCTTCATCATTTATTTATTTTATTTTTTGTTCATCCTTACCCTAGGATATTTTTTCCATTGATTATTTAGAGAGAATGGAAGGGAGAGAGGGAGGGAGGGAAGGAAGAAAAGAGGGAGGGAGACAGTAACATTGATTTGAAAGAGACACATGGTGGATTGGTTGCCTCCTATATGTGTCCCGACTAGGGCTGGGAATTGAACCTGCAACCCAGGCATGTGCCCTTGACTGGTAATTGAATTGTGGCCCGAGGCTCTATCCACTTGGCCACACTAGCCAGGGCTTATAATCATTTAAATCAAAGCCAATGTTTGGGTTCTTACTAGTCAGAGGCAATGTTCTATGTGCTTTCCTGAATTGAGAACTGTTATCCCCATTTTACAGAAGAGGAAATCAAGACTTAGCGGGTAATTGGCACATAGTGGTTGCTCAGAAAGTGGTGGTTATTTTTACTATTACCTTGAATTAAGTGTCTGAAAAGTCTCTAGTTTTCTCCAAATATATACATTTCAGGAGTGACAAATTATACCCCAAGGGGTAAAACCAGCTTCCAGACATAGATACAGGGTTTTAGGAACATAAAAATAAAAATGTCATTTAAAAATGCCTCCACACATGTTCCCACCTTCTCACCCTTCTAATCTTCCCAAATTCTACCTATTTTTTAAAAGTCAAGACCTTTTTCACTGAAGTCATCCCTAATTATTTGCATCCTAGTGTTATATTTTCTTCTCTGAGCTCCTTCAGTACTGTTAGTCTTTACATACAATTTAACATTAAATTATGTAAATATACAACATGTAATATTTTGTGATAAAGACTATGTCACATGCTTTATCCACTAGTTCTTATAGTGAGGGTTGATATTCTAATTAGAGTAGGAGTGGTAGTACACAAATTTGTTACTACTTAGTGAGTACACATATTTTCCACATACAAAGGCTGTCCATGAAACCATGTGCCAAGGGAGGTATCATCATCCCCCGTGCACTGGTGCGGACAGCATGATGACTCACAGAGGCAGGTAATGTGCCCAACGCTACAAAAGGCTGGACTAACGTGCAAACGAGGGGGTCTGTCAGACACAAACCCCATATTTTTTTCCATCTTACTACCAGAATCCCTCTTTTTTTTTTTTTAATAGCCTGATCCCTTACTAAATTTTTAGTCAGAGGCATCACATGTTTGGCCTTTAAATAGGCATATTTACATTACAATATACAAGGTATAAACTTTGAAATGTCTATATAAATGTTGATAATAGAGATTATGAATCAATCCAAAATAACTTGATACATTGGAACATATGCTTTGAGGGTGAAACAAAATTATATACTTCTACAAGGCACTTAAATATCATCTATAAGGATTACACATTGCCACTAAAGGTGTTAGAAAGTACACATTTTCAGAGATTTAAAAATATTGGTTTGCATAAGAAACCCTACTAATATCTATAAGATTTGCAGTGATTTCCTATCCCTAGTTAATTACAAATTTTTAAAGATGTAAAGAATAAATTTTACTGTTATTAATATTCATCAAAGACATATGATCACTTATTTTTTTGTCAGTGTTGTGTTCAGCATCGTTTGTACTGTGCTTGCTTTGCAGCGAGTTAACCATGTTTTTTTGATCAAAAGTTGGGGTATGTGACTTTGCCTTTCTCAGTGCTGACAGAATCCATTGCCTTTACATTTTTAATCCAAGACTGTTAACAGTTTTTTGAAAAGAAACAACTCTATCTGAGGAGGGCCGTCAATGACATGTATACTCTCCCAGGCAGACATAACAAAATTAGTGGCAAACGCAAGTTTAAAAAAAGAGGCCACACTGCAAAGCCTTCCCAGCGCTGTCTTCTGGTTGGCACCATCCAGTATGGCTGCCCATTTCACATCTCTGACGCAGATGGTTTGACAAGATGCAATCTGAAGGCTTTCAGAAAGAAATCCATCTGTGGTAGTTTGTGTGTGATATAAATATTACAAGGTCAAATTCATTTTTTTCCAGTGAGGCAAAATGTTAACCTTACACTTGGATTCAAAGCTGACCCATGACATCACTTTTGGAATGAATATATCTTTTCATTGGAAGGTGTGACCTAATTTCCATATTTTTTCTATGTATCTTACTTCCTAATTTGACTTTGAGTCAGAATCACCTTTTTCATACATGTGTTGATGCTTTCTGCCGCTGGAAATAGATCTCTATGCTGTTAACAATTATTCTCATTCCTAATACATTCTAAAAATGCATGATGAGGGTGGATTGATTCTGTAGTTGTATAATAGCCCAAATATGGCACTGGGAAAGGGGATGGAAGAATATTCAGAATATGCCCTTTTTACATTAGACATTTAAATCCTTTGGTAGGTTTGAGGTTGTAGGGAAACATCCTTTCCTGGTTGTGATATAAAATGTTGGCAAATATGAGCTTTTGTCTTGACTACTATTTTTATTTATTTGTAGTACTTATCTGAAAGTTGGGAGGTTAGATTTGTTCATTTATTATAAGTATATTTATGGAGTACGTCTCAGACAGACATGCATTCAGGTCAGATCAGCAAGCATTTAGCGGGGGTGAAAAGATGAATAAGACACTGGTTTTGCTCTTAGATGTTCACAATGTGAATAAGTTTCAGGGAAAACACGATATTTTAACATATTTTTGGAAGAGAGTAGCCTGGTACGTCTTTTGGACAGGACAATATAGTAACACACATTCGAGTTCTTACATTTTAAGTAGTTACTTATTGGACAGCACAAATCAATAGGATAAAAATATCTTTCATTCATTGGAAGTCTTGTTATCGGATACTATGGAAAATACCATGTAGTGTCAAATTTTTAAAAAAAGGCAGTTATAAAATATTCACAATTTTGGTTTTAGTTAAAAAATACATACACATATATTGATACACATACATAGGAATATGGAAATATATCAAAATGGACTAATTCTGAATGTTGAGATTGATCTTTGTTTATATTTATCTGTAGTTCTCAAACTCTTCACAATAAGCATATATTACTTTTATAAGCAGCAAACACCCAACATCGAGAAAATTAATTCAATTTTATAGAACACAATACCCTTATAAAACTTTTTCAAATCTAAATTGTAAATCAGATATAATTTTACCATTGAAATACACCTTATGTGGTGTTTGCCAGAAGGGAGGATGGTTTAGGGGACTGGGTGAACGATGTGGTGGGATTAAGAACTACAAATTGGTAGTTACAAAATAGTCATGGGGATGTAAAGTACAGCACAGGGAATATAGTCAGTAATATTGTGATAACTATACTATGCCTGGTGGGCATGAAAATATTGGGGGGAAACACATTTTAAGCATATGATTGTCTAACTATTAAGTTGTACACCTGAGACCAATACAAAATAATATTGAATGTAAACTGTAATTGAAAAATAAAATTTAAAGATTAAAAATATATATATATACACCCTATAGCTATGCTCACAACACCATTTTATTCTTAACTTACTGGTGCACTTCTGAATTTGCTCAGGCACACTTGAAATGGGCCTTCATGCCCACTAACAAAAACGCATGTCTCCATAGAGGAGGCTGCTGCCTCTGCAGTGATCACTGAGATTTTGGAAGGTAGAGGGCAGCTAGCTTAATTGGTTTTGTGCATAGACTGTGGGGCTCAGACAAACCTGGTTTTGGATTTTGGCTTTGCCAGTTTTGCCTATGGACCTGGAGTGAAGCACTTTAAGTTTCTGCGTCTTATTTTCTCATCTGAAAAATGAGGATATCAAGATGTACCTTGTTGGGTTGTTGCCAGATTTCAACACATAATAACTGTAACACACCAGGAATGACGCATGCAGAGGGTGATCAATAGATGTTAGTTGTTCTGTCTAACCTCCTCCACCCCAACCATAGATCCAGTCCAAGCATTGGCAAGAAAAGTTGGTAATTGCAAGTCTGCCGGGCAAGGAGGCATGAATGAACCCTTTCAGACTCTCTGAATTTTCAAGTGGGTTCCACTGGGAAGTGACAAAATACTAGAAAAAAAATGTTCAACCCTTAATCCTGTCCTCATTGTAGGCTTTATCTGCTAATATCAGACTAGACTTTTGTCCACTCCAGAAGTAACAACATTCCAGATCAAGTATTTATCAAATAGAAGATGTATTTATCAAATAGAAATAAGTTCATTTATATCAGATGACTCTTATTTTAAGGAAACACAGAACACTTCCTCCTTACTCATCGTCTGGCTGGTTCCTATTCAATTGCCAGATCTCAGTCTAGATCAGTGATGGCGAACCGTTTGAGCTCGGCGTGTCAGCATTTTGAAAAACCCTAACTTAACTCTGGTGCCGTGTCACATATAGAAATTTTTTGATATTTGCAACCATAGTAAAACAAAGATTTATATTTTTGATATTTATTTTATATATTTAAATGCTATTTAACAAAGAAAAATCAACCAAAAAAATGAGTTCGTGTGCCACCTCTGACACGCGTGTCATAGGTTCGCCATCACTGGTCTAGATGATACTTTCCAGTACAGCTTCTCGGGTACCTCAAGTTTGACTGTGACCCTTCCGTGTGCCCCTTATCTTGCTTAGTTGTAAGTATATGTTAATTACCCGTCTCCCTTCCCCACTAGCACGTAAGCTTTCAGAGGGCAAGGACTCTGTGTGGGTCCTTATTGTATCTGCAGTCTTGAACACAGTTTTAACTCCTAGTAGCTATTCTGTTAACAAATTTTTAAAAAATATGTTTTTATTGATTTTTAGAAACAGAGGGGAAGGGAGAAGTAGAGAGAGAGAAACACCCATGAGAGAACCATCAATCGGCTGCCTCCTGCACGCCTCCTGCTGGGGAATGAGCCCACAACTGTGGCCCGTGCCCTAACCTGGAATGGAACCGGCCATCTCTTGGTGCCTGGGACAATGCTCAACCAATTGAGCTACACCATCCAGGGCCAGTTAACATCTTTTTATGTGCTTTGTTTGGGCAGAATTCACTTGCATCTTAATACAGCCTACATACCAGCAATGGTATAAATGTTTTCCTTCTTGTTGCCTCCTTTCTGCTCGCTGTGCTCTTCTTGCTGTTGTCCCCCCCCCCCCACCACATTTTTCTGAAGAGCTGGTAGGACTCTAATCTATAACCTTAATCTGTCCCCATCTTAGTTCTTCCTCATCGTGGGTGCACTATTTTTATACTCCTGCTTCCAGTTCACTCACTTCTACTTTGCAATCTTCTTAGCTGTAGTGTACCAGTTCATCAGACAGCTAGTTCAAATATATTTTCAGTCTCTCTCTCATATCATTTTGATTGATTTTGCTCATACTTCATGTAAATAAAAATAGATTTGGCTTCTTGATTCCAGACCTCAGAGCTCCTTACCCCTCCCCTGTGCCTCTCTTCCTCCTTCCCCTCTGTTCCACTGAAGCTGCTCCTCTCTTCACAGAGTCTAGCAAGGCTAAATTCCAGGGACTCCCCAGGACCCGCCAGCTCAGGGAAGGGGGAGGTGTTAAATGCGATGTACTTCATGCCTGTTAAGTGTATCATTTTCTCTGTGTGACCCAGGGAAGGAAGGTTACTAAAATGCTTCTAATTCCTAGGTCAGATCATAGCCTGCAGCCTGGACCACCAACGTTGGCAGAGGGGGTTGGGGATTGGGTCACAGCCAGACACTTGGAGATACGCACAAGGCTCTGTTTTTCTTGGGCTGAATTGAGTAGTCTTCCTGCTCCCTCCTCTTCTAGGAGTTTACATAGATGGAAAATAAGTTTGCTCCTTTGGCAAAATGGCAAGGCATTTTAGGGAAAGACGTGTTTGGGCACTGAGTCAGGAGGAATAGGAATCATTGGAAAAGCTGTCGTCTATTCATTTTCCCCCTGATTTTCCAGGCCCTCCCTCCCCACGTAAGCTTCTTTCTCTTTCTGGAGATATATATTGGTGCAATGAATTTCAGGATTGTTAAAAAGAATTTTACTTTTAAACTTGCAAATGCTTAACACATGGTTAACTACTTATTCAGATTAGGTTGAGTTGGTTTTTCTCTAACTCATTCTCTCTATTTTTTTTTATTTCTTTGTCTTTAATATTACATAGCCCAGCTTCCACTTAATTTTGGCAGCTTGGAGATCCCATTTTATTTTATTCATGTTCATTGAGGAGAGGTAAAATATATGCCCCCACCCTCCAGGCCATCTACATTTGTTTTCTGTATTCTATGATTTAGTGCTTAGCTATAAATGACTCTATTACAGATTCCTTTCCCTTCTATGCTACCCTTTAATATGTGGATTTACAAGGGGCAGTAGATCTCCCAGAAGCAATATACATATTTTTAACAGTATGTAGGGAGGCTGAACTAACTTGTACTGAGAGTAATGGACTGGATATGAAGGAAATGGGGATCGTCGCAAATAGCTGACCTCCGTTACAACCTTTTCCTGAACCTTCTCTTTTATGCCACCTGGTACTATGTCCAAACTATAGTCAAACCTATAAAATAGAAAAAACCACATATATGTGAGTGAGTTTTCAGTTTAGTATGACTAGGCCACTTCCACTCAATGCGCAGTTGCTAATAAAATGCACTTGTTCTTTTACAAATGTAAGGCGTTTATTGGGGGTGAGGGTCATTGGCTCATGCCTCCGGCCATCGTGTAGGTCACATAGCGGTCTCGATAGCGAATCTTGGTTGTGCTGTTTTCTGAACAGTTAGTCTTTACCTCCAAGGGCAAATCCATTTCTACCTCACAAATGTGAGGAGAACATACAGTTTTGAAAAAAATCGTGACGTTTTCTGAAGTTTACCTCAAATGCATTGACATTTTTACTTTGTCCTTTACGGGATGTGTTTTGTGACTAAACTCCAGCCATTGCCTGTGTTTAAACTGGGATGGAGGGGTTTTGATAATGCTGCTTTACAAGGGGAACACTTTCACAGTCGTGGGAGTGATGCAATCAAAAGGAACAAGTGAGAAAACTTAACACTAGAAACACCATTCTTCCACTGCTTTCTTCTTTCCATGCTAGGGTCTTAGTGCACGATAACTTTATCATTTAGGGTATATCTGGCATCTGGGCCTGCATTTCTCCCCGTTAGAACCTAGCATCTATGATAGTGAACATAGGCAGATAAAGAAGTAACTGAAATAGTCATTTATTCTGGCTTAGAGTTGTATGCAGATCCTGTGGGAACACCAGGGAAAGAATAAATACATTTAGATGGGAAAATCACAGAAGACATCACAGACGAGGTGATGGGGGAGATACTTTGAAGCAATAAGAGGTTGACTAGGTGGAAGCGATTAGAAAATCATCTAGCCAGGGAGCACACCACCTGTGGAAAGATCAGACTGGGGAAGGGTCTTGGTGTTGGAAGAATAGGGATCGCTTGGTGGGGCTAGAACTGCTTAGGACTGAGGGGATCGCTTGGTGGGGCTAGAACTGCTTAGGACTGAGGGGATCGCTTGGTGGGGCTAGAACTGCTTAGGACTGAGGGGATCGCTTGGTGGGGCTAGAACTGCTTAGGACTGAGGGGATCGCTTGGTGGGGCTAGAACTGCTTAGGACTGAGGGGATCGCTTGGTGGGGCTAGAACTGCTTAGGGCTGAGGGGCAGACATGAGTTTCGCAAAGCAGAACTTGAGATGCTGGTATGCCAGGTGAAGTGAGTGGAACTTTCTTTGATAAGCAATGGGGAACATATTATGATGGAGTCAGTTTCTTAGAGTAACATTGATTTTAATATTTAAAAAGGAATTGAAAGATAAGGAGAGTTTTAAAGTAAAAATGAAGGGAGACCTTAATCAAACTGAAGGAACTCATCTAATATTCTGGAGAAAACTATTTGTTATATAGGTCCAGTTTCTTAGGAGAACTCTTGAATGTCCAAAAAACAATTTTTGTCAGCCCAGTATTTGCATGAATGGTTTTTCTTTTTATCAAGGGGACTCCTATTGGGAAGGAGTTAAAAATATGACACATTATTCACTATTTATCACACTATGTAAAATATGAGTTGAAAGGGCAGAATTTCTGGCTTTTTGTCCAGACCCTCTGACACTGTGGCCTGGGGAGGAATTCAGGACAACTGAATGTCTTGCTGGAATGGAACTGGGTCCGTTCATTTCTGCAGCTGGGAAAGCCCACTCGGAATTGTGAGGGAGTGTTACTAGGGATGATCATGGTATGGAAATACTGATGCCAAAACCCAAAGGAGAGCCGAGTGCTGCCCAGATGATTAATTGTGCTGAACAAAAATGATATTCTTTAAATATTTGCCCTCCAAATGGATTATGCCAATTTATACATTATGTATTTGTTGATATTGTCAGTATAATGGTGGTGAAATTACAACTTTGAATCAGACTTACCCAATTAAACTGATGATTCAAGTGGTCTTAACTGTATCAGTGAGTTCTGCCTCCCTTTGGCAATGCTTAATAAATGCAAATCTAAAATGCCGCATGGTAGCTTTAAAAATATGCATATTTTCTAGCTGTTGAGAAAAGGAGAAAGTAAACCTGAATGCTTGGATTTCAACCACTGAAGCAAAGACAGAAAAATGATTGAATTTAGTCTTAAGTTTTATAGAACTAAATTTAATGGTGAGCACAGTCGCACTCTGTGGTGATTGTTTTCAGTGCTGCTTTATTAAGTTATGTAATGGCAGGAGTTCAAATTCAGTGATTGTCGAAATGGTAAATTTAAGGATTATTTGAGATTGCCTGCCAATATGCAAGTACAAGGGGTTTCAGAGTGCAGAAAATATTATTTCCACCTCCCCATTTCTGTGGCTTATTATCCTTATTCAAACAGTTTTTAGGGATTCTATTTAATACACTGCCTTAGAAATGTTTAAAATCTCATTTTATTCCCCAAAGATTTGTTTTTTGCTGTTGCGATTAGATGATGACAGCTAGCTGGCTTTTAAAATTGATCAGGAAGTATTCTGGCAGTCATTCAGTGTTGTAATAGCACTTTAATGGATATGAGCTATTCACCCAGATCAGACTCAATGTCAAAACAGGCGAAAATACAGCTGTCACTCTGGACAACAAGATACTCATATGCAAGCAGCTGCTTAATACACTGTGGAAAGACAGCCTTTTAGGAACATTTAGAAGGTGTGTCAATGCCAGTGTGTGAGTGTGCTATAAAGTTGGGATGTGCCATTTAGAAAAGAGGAGGATGAGGACATGCATGTATTTTATCTGCACACTTATTCAAGCATATCCTATGAGAGTCATCTATGTATGTACCATATAGATAAGCAAAAGAGCCTTAAACATTTCTTCTTTCTTTTAATAGACCTTTTGTTTATTGAGTACCTACAAAAATACTTACACATACACACACACACACACACACGCGCGCGCACACAAATGCCTCTTTGCCTCTGTTGGTTAAGCTTGGGGTCAGAGTCCTTCAATTAGTCTTCATGTGAGGCTGGTTAACCCTGTTCCGAACTAAATTCAAATGCTCATCCCTCTCCTGAGCTTGTCAACTCATTTATAGGCACTGGTTTTAAGGATAGCTGAAGTTGAGGCAAACGTAATTATTGGTAAAACTACACACAGCATCACAGCAATAGATTGAGCTCATCTCCCTCATACCTCACTATGATAGCACCAATAACTTGTGATGTTCTGTTACTATAAAATTCAAAGCAGCTTCATTGACATTAGTTTATTTAATTCTTGAGTTAGTTGTGTGTAATGTATAGCAGAGGCTTTTGATTTCCCAGTTTTATGGGTGAAGCAACTGAGATGCAGAATGATTAAATGAATGTCACATGCCTCGTTATGACTGCAGCTTAGATGTCAGACTGCAAGTTCAGTTCCCTTTTTATGATGCAGTGGCATCTTCCTACATTCATAGTTTCAACTCAACACATATTTTGTAAGCATCTGCTGCAAGCCAAGCATTGTTCTAGATATGGTAGGTGATACAAGTGAGTAAAATAAAGATTTTGACCTCATGGAGCTGAGACTATAGAAGAAGAGTAAAGGCAATTTATGTTGTATGCAAATAGCCATAATTCAAGCCCAATAAATGCCAGAGTCGACAAGGAAATCAGATCTCGTGAAAGCACAGAAGGGAACATGTGTAAGGAAAGTGCACAGGAAGGACATTCATCTCCTCAGATGACTGTAGGCACCTCTTGAAATAGGCCAATAAAATCTAGATTTTCCCAGGTAAAGAGTAAGATGAGAGCAAGGACAAAAGTATATTCAGATGATTAGAGACTGCTCGCAGTGACCAGAATACAAGATAAGTGCAGGAGAATAGTGCATTATATGACTGGAAAAGGACAGACTTAATTCTGGAGAAAAAGGGGAGCCTTGGGAGGTTCTTAGCAATGCCATGACAGATTGGAACCATGCTTTAGGAATTTACTTGGCAGTGGTGCTGGAGAGATTGAAATGGAGACAGAAGACCAGTTAGAAGATGCTTACCATATTCCAGGGAGAAGAAAATGAAGGCCTCCACTAGGGTGGCAGCGCATCTGTGGCCTTCTATGTGGAGCTTCTGAGTGCATTAGAACACCATGGCACATGAGACCAGTGCCCAGGACTTGGCTTCAACTGCCAGTATCCTTGTCCCCTGGTAGAGATGGCATCTATAGATATAAAACCCTAATATGCAAGTAGACTGAATGGCGGAACAACTGGGCGCTATAATGTGCGCTGACCACCAGGGGATATGCGTGTAACATGGCAGGTGTCGGCTGTGGCAGGATGGTGGAGCAGGTGAGCGGGGGTGCCAGACCAAGGCGGGGTGCAGGTTGCTGTCATCAGGGCGAGCCTCTGATGGTTACTGAAAATTCTTTGCTCTCGCGCGCCATGGTCCCACCCGGCTGTCGCACCTGCTGCTGGCACTGGCCCTGCTCACACCCACTGCTGGCACCTGGCACCAGCCCCGATCGCTTGGCGCCATCAGCGGGTGTAAGCAGCGGCTGCCAGCCCCGATCACCCCTCAGGGCTTCTCCACTTCCCCCTGCTCCAGAGGGGTGATCAGGGCTGGCAGCTGCCACTCGCACCCACTGCTGGTGATGGCCCTGCTCATACCTGCTGCTGGTGCTGGAGCCTCCACTCGCACCCACTGCCAGCACCTGGCACGGTTCCCGATCGCTTGGCAACATCAGTGGGTGCGAGTGGCGGCCGCCGGCCCCAATCACCCCTGAGAGCATCTCCACCTCTCCCTGCTCCTGAGGGGCAATCGGGGCAGCAGCCGCTGCTCGCACCTACTGCTGGCGCTGGCCCCAATCACTCTGCATCTTTAGCAGGTGCGAGTGGGGCCAGTGCCATCAGTGCGTGGGGTGGGAGCGGTGGCGGAATGAGAGGGGCTGCCTGCAGACACGGGACCAGGGACCACGGCAGGAGGGGCCAGGCAGGGGTTGGAGGATGGGCCGAGACCACCCCCCCCCCCCCCCGCCTCCCCGTGCCCCACCACAGCCTCATGGCCCACAGTTTCTTTCAAGGTGCATGAATTTGTGCACTGGGCCCCTAGTATGAGTATAATCAGCTTCTCTGTCCCTCAAATGGTATAATCCTGAGGTACAATTTACATGGCTCTCAGAGTTTCTATGTGCAATCAAGATCCAGTGGTCCATAGTGGTCTTTGTCTTTATTGGCCGCTTTCCTTTTTCTCTGTGACTTCTCTTTAACCCTTCCAATATGTCCTTTCCCTTCAACCAAATTTTTCACACTCAAATCTCTACCTCATGGTCTGCTTCTGGGGATCCTAAACAAATATAAACCTAAGTCCCCATTTTATCTTATGAGTATGTATATATTCTGAGCTAGAAACTTTCAGTGGCATTAAATTCGAACTTTGATTCCTACTAGAAATTATAATTTGTTTCATTCATGATCCAAAATTAGTTTCAGTGTATCTGTAATCTCTTGATACCTAAGTCAGGTTATCAGATTAAAAGGAGCTGTAAGCAGTGACTTAATCCAATCTCTTTGTGGAGCCACACAAATGTAGATTTGAAAACATTTCAATGGCAAGTAGAAATAAAATTAAGCCTTCAATTGTGGTATATTAATACCTTCATTTCATTCAAATAAATGTATAGAGCTATATGTACATGTATATGTACTCCATATTGTATATGTCCTCATTAAAATCTTTGAACCAGTTAATATCCATCGCCTATTAGAAAATTAGTAGATCATGCTCATGGTATCACATCTATTCTCTGCCCAATGGTTCATTTGCTTAACTGATGACCACTCTTTCCCATTAAGAGCTATCATATATCATATAGTAATGATACCTTCTATTTTTGCAGTCCACAGCTATACCAGTTACCTCTAATCACATTCTAGTACAGGGCAAATGTCAAGCCTTGCTTATATTTACTCCTTTGTCTCCATAGTTGGTATATTGACATTCCATTCATGTGTTAAGAATATGTAGTAAACTGTTAAATTAAAACCAAATTACCATTGTAAGAACAATTATTCACTGGCCCTTAACCTTTGAACCTTATGCATACTGTACAACTACATTTATTTAATCATATTTAGGGACCTTATATAAAAAGCAAAATAGCACAAATAATTTATTATAAATTGAAGTAATGATGATTATGCAACTTGGATCATCAGCTACTCAGGATAAAGAAATATAATGTTTTTTAATTGCTGCCTTTTTTGTTCTAGGTAAAGGGAAGTTTTCCTTCTAATTTGAATGAAAATGTTTTCATTCAAAGGTTTATTTTTTATTTACTTTTTTTACTTGAAGTATATCATTATAGAATTTAGCTATGAAAATATGCATTATTACATGAAATCAGAAGCCAAATTATAATAGTGTTTCTAAAGTAGGATTAATAGTTTGAATTTTAAAAACATTTTATCTTAAAATATTGCAAAAAAAGTTATGTAGTATTATAAATAAAACCTTGAGTCTTTTATGCTCATTCTGTTAAAATGTGATTAATAAGTGCTGGTATACTTGGTGTATATATTCAGCTAGAAAATTATAAAAAGTAATTATATTTAATTTGATAATTCCAGATACTCCTTTCCTGGAGCAATTGCAGAATATTGGGCCCTCAGAAGACCTCTTGCTCAGTGATCTCATTTCATGAATGAGGACCATGGTTTGACTAAAGAGGCACAGGACTGGTGATAGACTACACCTTGGGACACTTTGCTCACTGTCTTCTAACCCTAGTACAGCCCTTCTGATTCCTGGGGAAAGTGTTGTTAAGACATAGTTACTTTTCTCAAGATCATCTGTCAGTTTATAAGAAGCCAATTTTATAGAAAAGTGAAAAAAAATCAGTCAGGCCGGCTGCCTTGCTAATCAATGCCAATCACATTGAGGGGGGTGATTTCTTTTGCTTAATGACTGAACTGATCAGTTATTTTGATGGTTTTCAGACACCTAATGAAAGAGCATCATTTAAAAAGTTAGTCTTATTTTCTGAATGTATTTAGTGAATTTTGCATATAAATTAAGCCTAACAAACTATTTCATACATACATAACATTTGCTAAATGGCCAAGCAAAAATCAAGGGTTTTTTAGAGGACATTTTCTAAACTGGCAGTGATCTCTTTGACTTATTTCCATCTGCGTTATTATTACTGGAAGGCAGATTTTTTTATTCATTTATTTTTTTTTTTTCGTGGAGCTAGCTAGGACTTGCTGAAGGAGAATAACAGTCTCACACCCTGACATGGAAACACTTGCTGGTATTTTTTGACATTTCAAGTATTTTCATGTTGTGTTAGAGCTTAACCTCTACTGTGCACATGTCTGATCTTCCCAACTAAATTGTAAGCTCAGTCTTCTCATACATCTTCAAATCCCCTGAAGTCACAGCAGAGTGCCTCAGAGTTGCTACTCAATAAATATCTGTTGTTTATTTTAGAGCTAGTTTTAATCTTTGTTGTCAATCAGGGGTTTGAAAATATATAACAGATATTAGGCAGAAACTTGAAATGCTTTTTATCAGTTGGTGCAGCATTTTCCAACTACTTTGCAAAAGAGACGCCAAGGGACATCTTAGAATTGTCTGGGCTACCACAATGGCTTTGCGAATAAACAGACTTCATTGACATGAGCTCTTCTCTTTGCACCAGTTGTGTTTTAACCCTTCTTAGCATCCCTACACTCAGGTAAAGGGGGGCACTTTTACCTCTATGGAAGTCCCCCAGGGATCTTTGATTATTTCCTAGTAGACGTGGTTTTCATACAATTGCCAGATGGGAGGCTAATTTCATTGTGTGAAGGAAGAAGGGAGGCAAAGGATAACAAAATCAAAAGCACCGTGTGCTTTCCTAATTAATTTTGAAACTGCCCTGGGAGCCACTTCCTTTTTAATCTGTGGAGCTTATGCACAATCTATAGCCCTTTGGTTGGAAAGGAAAGGATGTTGTGCCACATCCTTCTTCTTCTTTTCTCAAGCCTGCTTCTAAGGCAACCGCTCTGGAAAGCAGAGCTCTGAGAATTTGTGAGTGAGTGTGAGGGTGGGAAGGGCAGGGGGCTATAATCCTTATTTGAGTTTCTAGCCATGGCTTCAGTGATGATAGGGAGCCCATGGGCCACAAGCTCTGGACCAGTTCTCTGAAGAGGGGGGTTACATTATTAAAGTATTTAATAACTGGTGACAGCTCAGTAAGAACAAGGCGCTCACAGGGAGCAGTGATCAAGGTGATGGAGGAGGTCCCCCAGAAGGGGAAGGTCAGTATTCCTGCTTGGGCCAATGCAGGGTTGATACTATAAAGACCTTTGGCCAAAAACGGGTCACTGGATGCCTAAAGGGGACATAAGGGGCGAAAGCCAACAGAGTAGTACAGGAAGCCAAATTCCTGGACTCTGTAATTTTCCCAGGCTCGAATAAAGCATGTGACAATGTGGTGGCATAGCATTTAGTGCTGCGGTACATAATACCTGAAGTAGATAGTTTTCTTAAAGGTAACCTGAAGATTTGTAAAGTGAAATAAAGCTTTCTGTATAGCAAATACACTCCGAGGATTAATTGTCATGTAGCATGGAATGAAATAATTTTGTCTACTCCCAGATTAAAAGCACAAACAAACAAGCCTTTACTGAGAAACCAGAAGAGATTCTCAAAAGGATGTAGAAAGAATGGATGTTTTCGGGTAACTGAGTTGAACAAATTACGTGGGAATATGCTATTAACTGGCTCTGTTTCAGACCCATCAAGGGCTTGGTTACCTGCACACACATATAGGCGTCTTACTCAAGGCATCATTATGGTTAGGTAGCAGAAAAGCCATAGCTATGTTATGAATGGGAGATGCAACTTAATGCTGTACTTCTGACTAAGCACCATCTTTTTTAGCTTTGGAGGTTCTTGTGTGGAGATCGAACTGCTGTGCTTTTGCTTAGATTGCACTTCCATACCATGCCTCTTGATTGAGAGTGTGCATAGAGTGGGGAGACTGTCAAGACAGAACCCAAGAATGATTATTCAGGAATGAATATGAGAACTAGGTGCCTTAATTAGGTTTAAAAATGTTATCAAATACACCAGGTCCTCAAATAACATTGTTATATACAACATCATTTTGTTTATAACATTGATGAGGTGCCATAGAAACTTAACTTGTTTATATCAATTAGCCTGTGGTAAAATTGGTTTTGTTATATGTTGCTTTGCTTAAAGTCACAGAATCTATCAATGACATTAAGAGAGAACTTACTGTCTTTGTGAGTTTGAATGTATATTGGAGTACCATTAATCCTTTCTAAATTCATATTGCATATTAAGATAGGTGGTTGGGACTTTGCCAAACTTTTGAAAATTACCAAAGTATTTGTTGAAGAAATGTATATATTTAAGATCCTCAAAAGACATATTTCTAACAACAAAAGTTTTTGTGAAATGCCTAGAGAAGTTGGTTTGATGCCTTGAAACCATTCAAAGGAATGGTGACATGCCAGCCAAACATAATTGCATAAACAGTCTAACAGGAAGTTTCTATGTAACTCTTTACTTCAGTTATTTTACTCTGTTAAACTGATTGTCCAGGATGACTATTAGATTGATTATCCTTATTGATTCCTGTGGATGTTTAGACTTCTTTGATACTTTGGATTCAAATTAGAGGCAGTTAGGTCTAGAGGAGCATCATGCCACTTGACTTCTATCAAACATTCCTCTACACTGTGCAGTTTCTTATTTATTAGCTTCACTTGTGTGGAAAAAAACCCTCAACTATTCATTTGTTCCTTTTATCTATTTTAATATTTCTCCAGATCTGAGCTTTTTAGTTTTCCTTTGTAGGATGAAGAGAAAATGTGCCAATTCCCTCTTAGTTTTTAAACTCCTTAGGGAAGAAGGCTTGGGAAGGAATGAAATGTTTAAACAAAAAAATCTATCAAGATGTATGCCTTAATTGTCATATCTTTATTTCTGTGGCAGATAGCATATTTCTCCTCAATTATAAAATAACAAACAA
The DNA here is from genome assembly GCF_964212035.1 of Myotis nattereri. Taxonomy (NCBI): domain Eukaryota; kingdom Metazoa; phylum Chordata; class Mammalia; order Chiroptera; family Vespertilionidae; genus Myotis; species Myotis nattereri. The sequence continues at coordinate 87,269,591 of NC_138075.1, forward strand.
GAGGCATGCAGGAAGGACAATAGAAAGGCCTACATGGATGTCTGGGATCAATTTAACAGAATAATGATTAACTGGAGAAATGATATAATACATTGAGGATGTCCTTGTGCTCTTCTTAATATAATCTTGGTTCCATGAAAAGAAAAAATACTTACGTTTCTAAACAGAAAAAGCAAAACAAATGTTTCCTAAATAATGTTTACATACGCACACACACAACACACACACTGTGTGGAGTGGAATTAGTATGTTTTATAAGGGATACTGATATTATCATTAAAAGCAAATTATTTTCCACACTAGCTGGGTGGTGTTTGGGGTTAGTTGTACTATTTGTTGAATTCACATGGGATAAATCAGTTTTCTCCTAAAGAAGACAGGTAACAAGCCTGCCTTGTTCCCAATTGTTTTGAGTCATAAACATTCCCAGCGGCTATTTCATTTACCTAAGCTTACCCAACTGATCGAAATATGAAGTTAGAAAAATGCTGACAGTCATAGTCAAGGCAGTATATGAGGTTGTTGTAAATTAATGGCATTTATTGGAAACATGAGAGTTAACTAGTTATCCAAGGACAACTTGAGGCAGAATGAAGTTTGGTATAAATTGATTCCTGGTTTTACTGAGTATGAATGGCCTTTCAGACATGAGGAAGAAGAGTGCATGTGCACCATGGGAAAACAAAATGACATTTTTGGATTTCATCAGTATCCCATCTGTAATTCCAAAGATTTATCCATGAGGACATGACCGAGAATTCTTTCTGAGAGGTTTTTTTCTATAAATCGACTTTCTTCATTGGGTGATCTGTAGCATCATTTTGATTACATAAATGATGCTCATTGTGAGGTCACTTTTCAGAGCGTGTCATTTGCATACCTTTTATACGTATATATTCATGTTTGCTTTTATTGCCTTTTAATAAGTGGAGGAAATGTACTTCCCACAACAAGGTTACCTTTATTAAGGTACATTTTTGCTACCAATGGGAGTCTAATTTCTATTATATTCACTCTGCTACAGAACTACTTTATGCCAGGAAGAAGGTATTTACTGGAATCCATGAGTCCAGAATTCATCATGATTCAGTGTGAAATCCACTGCCCTTTGCTCCCCACCCCCTCTCGGACTGGAATGAAATGTGCCTTAAACTGAAGTGAAATACATCACATGCAGCAACAGTGGGCCCTCCTTCGCCTCTATTCCTGGTGTGAAATCGATACACTATCTTTCCTCCTGACCTGTTCTGTGACCTCCATTGCAGCTTTCATGCTGAACAGCAATTGCTTTGAACAGTCTGGGTCTGCCACAGCTCACAAATGATTCTCAGCTTCTGTCTAAAACTGGTGCTGATAACAAAGGCTTGATTTTAAATAATGCACTTGTAGTCGTCTTCTAATTATGAATTACATGAAAGTGCAAGCTCCTCTATTAAACACTTTCAATGGTAGGCACAGTACATGTGCAGGCTACGTGCAGGGCCCTGGGGCCTGGGCAGCAAGCCTTTACACTTCGGTGGCTAAGTTTGGATTTATAGAGAAGGAAGGAGAGAAACAAAGTATATTTACACATTTTGGTCATTTTCTTGGTAGAACTCTGGTGACACATTAATTTTTTTTCTATATGAGGCTTTACTTAAAAAAAAGATTTTTGAATACAGATGTAAGAAATTACTAGTTGACAAATATTTGCTTTTTGATAAAGTGGATTTTACTAATGAAATTTCAGAGTTAAGCAGTTAGGATTCCAACAGATGGGAAAGAGTAGCAGTAACTTGCAGGGAGATTTCTCCTTTTGATTATTTTATAATTTTATTGGAGGAAGGAGAAGTATCTTATGTTGGCATTTTAGCCATTTTCAGGAAGCTCTTGAATGGAGGAATTTATTGTATCAAGGAAATAACAAAAATTGTCATGTGTACTAGGAAAATGAATGTGTAATTAATGGAATTGCTTTGCTTGGTTTTGCCAAAATAGAAATTCAGTGGATGAGCGAAGCTCTGGGTGGGAGTGGAGATTTTCCAAAAATCATAGTATGAAATAGAAGAGATTTGGGCAATTCTTCTGAAACAGTTGTATATAAAACTAGTCATTCTTATGTGTATTTGGTTAGTGCTATTGAAATGATTTTTGCTTAATAATGAATGGCCATATACTCTCCACCGAATATTGTAGAGTATAATGTCAATTGCATTTTCAATGATACTGTAACAATACGTATACACACACACACACACACACACACACACACACACACACACCTCTATGTATATATGATTTTCTTTGTTACTTTATCCCATGAGTTGAGTGGAATCATGGAAAGAACATTAGAATTCTAAGGTGGTGTTCTAAACAAAGCTGCTTTACCTAAGTCTTCTAACCTCTTGTCATTTTGGTTTCCTCACCTGCCAAAGTGGTTAGTGAATGAGGTTATCTTTAACACCCTTTCCACTAAGCAGACTTAGGTAATTATAAGTTATAATAACCCTTCAGCTTTGCATAGAACTTTTGTTTTCCAGTGATTTCCCCCCATGCTTTTGAGCTTCTCAAGCATCCTGTCAGACAGCCAAGGCTTGTTACTGTTCCCAGTTTCTTGGACTAGAAACCAAGACACAAAATAGTTTGAGTTTGCCAAGGCTGCACTGGTAGTAAGTGGCAGAAATAAAATTGGAATCATCAGATGAATGCTAGTCAAGAGCTTCTTGGAGTAGGAGAAGGGGTATCTTTTATTAATATCAGAACTTGAAAGGTAGAGTCTTAATATCACAGGTACTCCATATTTTTAAATTGCTCCAATGAAGTAATTCCTTTGAAATTAGTACTTATTAATCAGGCAATCTCTAGTGATTTGTTCACTGCTTTAACTGAATATCTCGTGATAATAGTGTGCTGTCTTGGACAGCTCCATGTTTGTTATTTATAATACTAACTAGAGGCCCGGTACACAAAAATTTGTGCACTCAGGGGGGAAAGGGGGTCCTTCAGCCTGGCCTGTGCCCTCTCCCAGTCTGGGACTCCTCGGGAGATAACGACCTGCTGGCTTAGGCCTGCTCCCAGGTGGCAGAGGGCAGGCCCAATCCCTAGGTGCAGCCCCTGGTCGGGATCAGAGCAGGGTTGATTGGGGAGTTGGGGCGCCTACCCCTGTCATGCACAGAGCAGGGTGGATTGGGAGGTTGCGATGCCACCCTCAGTCACACTGAGGGTAGGGCCGATTAGGGGGTTTGGGCACCGCCCCCTGTCACACTCAAGGTAGGGTCGATGGGGAGGTTGTGGTGCCACCCCCTGTCACGCAGAGAGCAGGGCCAATCAGGGGGTTGGGGTGCTGCCCCCTGTCACGCACAGAGCAGGGTCAATCAGGGGGTTGGGGAGCGCCCCCCTGTCACGCACAGAGTAGGGCGGATCAGGGGGTAGGGGCGCCGCCACTGTCACACTAAGGGCAGGGCCGATGGGGAGGTTATGGCTCTACTCCATCACACACAGAGCAGGGCCCGTGGAGGCGGGGGGAGGGGGGGTTGGGGCGCCACCCTCTATCACCCACAGAGCAGGGCCGATCAGGGGGTTGGGGTGCCGCCACTCTCACACTCAGGGCAGGGCCAACGGGGAGGTTATGGCTCTACCCTGTCACACACAGAGCAGGGCCAATCATGGGGTTGGGGCGCTACACCCTGTCAAACACAGAGCCGCAGGGCCATCAGGGGGTTGGGGAGCTCCCCTGTATCAGGCACAGAGCAGGGCTGATCAGGAGGTTGGGGCGCCTTCCCCTGTCAGGAACAGAACAGGGCAGATAGGGAGGTTGTGGCCCCGCCCCCTATCACACACAGAGACGCAGGGTGATCTGGGGGTTTGGGCGCTGCCCCCTGTCATGCTGATCCCGGTGCCGGGAGGCCTCTTGGCTCTGCTGATCCTGGTGCTGGGAGGCCTGTTACCCTTTTACTATATAGGATAGAGGCCTGGTACATGGGTGGGGCTGGCTGGTTTGCCCTGAAGGGTGTCCTGGATCAGGGTGGGGGTCCCCACTGGGGTGCCTGGCCAGCCTGGGTGAGGGGCTGATGGCTGTTTGCAGCTGGTCACACCCCCTTCAGGGTGGGGGTCCCCACTGGGGTGCCTGTCCAGTCTGGGTGAAGGGCTGAGGGTTGTTTTCAAGCTCCCAACTGCTCCTTTTCTTCTTTTTTTTATTTTATTCTGGGCCAGCTTTAGCTCTGGCTCCAGCTCTGAGGCCTCTGCTGCTGAAAGCAGGTATCTGGTTTGTTTGGGTTCTATAGTCGAAACAATGTATAACTCCAGCTCTGAGATCCTGGCTCGCTGAAAGCAGGTTTCTGGGGTTTTGTTTAGCTTCTATATTGTTACACTTTTTCATACTGCAGGCTCAGAGGCCAGCAAGGCAGGCAGGGAACGTTGGTTTCCTCCGTCACTGAAGCAAGCAAGCCTCATGTTAGTTTTAAGCTGCCTGGCTGCCAGCCGCCATCTTGGCTGGCAGTTAATTTGCATATCACCCTGATTAGCCAATGGGAAGGGTAGCGGTTGTATGCTAATTACCATGTTTCTCTTTTATTAGATAGGACTAGAGGCCCTATGCATGAAATTCCCGCAAGGGGCTCGGCCCTCACAGCTGCAGCAGCTTGCCTTGGCCCTTGCAGCCTTGGCTTCGTCGGGGAGGTCGTCCAGTCTAATTAGCATATTATGCTTTTATTATTATAAATTATTTATGCAGGAACATATATACTTAAATGCACCAGTACTGAACACAGGAAGATATTTATTTTTAAATGTTAAATAATTTTTATTTTTCAATTATAGTTATAATTGACATACAATATTATATTAGTTTCAGGTGTGCACCTCAGTAATTAGATATTACATAACTTAGTAAGTGACCATCCTGATAAATTTAATACCCACTTGACACCATACATAGTTATTAGAATATTATGAACTACTACAGGCCCGTTGCACGAATATTCGTGCAATAGGCCTTCCTTAACCTGGCTGCCAGCACTGATTTTCCTCCGGCACCCTGGACCCAGGCCTCCGCTCTGTCTGCTGCCTTCCGTCTTTGCTCCGGCCAGAGTCTTCGCTGTGGCCAGAGCCTTCACTGCAGATGGAGCCTTCAGCATTCACTGCGGCCTGAGCCTTCAGTCTTCGCTCCAGCCATAGCGCTGCTCCTGTAGCTCCCTCCGCCCCCCACCCTCCCTCTCATAGCAGGTGTCCCGCCCTGCCTGGCCACTCTGCATCTGCATGCATGCTGCCCAGAGGCCCAGAGCAGCTGGGTGGTGGGGCCACTGCCACATTCGTCAGGTCAGTTTGCATAGTCACTCCTGATTGACTGCTGGGCATCACAGAGGTATGGTCAATTTGCATCTTTCTCTTTTATTAGTATAGATATTTCCCATGATGTAGTTCATGCCCAGTTTGTACTCCTTAATCCCTTCACCTTTTTCACCTATTCCTCCAACTATCCTTCCCATCTGGTAACCATCAAAATGTTCTCTGTATTTATGAGTCTGTTTCTGTTCTGCTTGTTTCTTTATTTATTTTTTACATTCAATTGTTGATAGATATGTATTTAGTGCTATTTTATTGTTCATAGTTTTTTTTCCTTCTTCTTAAAGAAGACCCTTTAACATTTCATGTAATACTGGCTTAGTGGTGATAAATGCCTTTGACTTTTTCTTGTCTGGGAAGCTCTTTATCTGTCCTTTGATTCTAAATGACAGATATGCTGGGTAGAGTAATTTTGGTTTCATAGGTCCTTGCTTTTAATCACTTTGTATATTTCTTCTCAATCCATCTGTCCTGCACAGTTCCTATTGAGAAATCAGCTGACAGTCTTAAGGAAGCTCCCTTGTAGGTAACTAACTGATTTTTTCTTGCTGCTTTTAAGATTCACTCTTTGTCCTTAACCTTTTGCATTTTAACCTTTTGGTTTCACCTTGTTTGGGACCCTCTGCACATCCTCAACTTGTGTGTCTATTTCCTTCACCAAGTTAGGGAAATTTTCTGTCATTTTTTCAATTAGATTTCCAATTTCTTGCTCTCTCTCCTCTCATTTCAGGCACCCCCATGATATGAATGTTGGTACTTTTGAAGTTGCCCAGAGGCTCCTTACACTATCCTCATTTGGGGGGATTATTTTTTTTTAGACTGTTTAATTGGTTGTTTTTTACTTCATGTTATTCTAAATCACTGATTTGATTCTGGGCTTCATTTACTCTACTGTTGATTCCTTGTAAATTATTCTTCATTTCAATTAGTGTTTCCTTCATTTCTGACTGGTTCTCTTTTCCATGTCTTTTTTTTTATGCTGTTGAAGTTCTCTCTAAGTTTATCTACTCTTCCTCTACATTTATTGAGCATCTTTGTAACCAGTATTTTGAACCCTGCATGTAGAAGATTGCTTGACTCCATTTTGTTTAGTTCTTTTTCTGGAGTTTTGTTCTATTCTTTCCCTTGGGCATATTTCTTTGTCTCCACATTTTGGCAGCCTCCTTGTGTTTGTTTCTATGTATCAGATAGAGCTGCTACATCTCCCAGGCTTGGTAGAATGGCCTAATGTAGTGGGTGTTCTGAAGGGTATAGTGGCACAGCCTCTCCATTCATCCAAGTCAGGCACTAAGGGTGGCCACTGAACCCCTATGGGCTGTGTACACCCTCCCCTTGTAGTTGAGCCTTGATTGCTGTTGACACCTCAGTGGGAGGGGTTTACCCCCAGGCTGATCAGCTGCAATGGGTGGTTGCAACTACTGTGGAGGATCAGCTGTGCAGGGGCCCACCCCACAAAGCAGGACTTACTTCAGTGGAGCTCTGGTCTCTACTAGCCACCCATTGAGAGTGTCACTTGCAGATGTGGTTGAGTTGTGCTTTGATGTGGCCTGAAGCTGTCCACTGGGTGTGCGGGATCTGGGGCCTTCTGGGAGGTATAGGTTCAAGTTAGCTGCCACCTGTATTCTGCCCAGGGCCACCCAGCATAAGCAACGAAGTGATCTGCAGATGGCTTCTACTTGTGCTGGGCTTGGAGATGCCTAGGAGAGGCCAGTAGTATGGGGTATGCAGAGGCTAGATGTTACTTGTTTGAGAGAATTTAGGAAAATATGAAGCTTAAACCAAGACAGGGCATTAGTATAGAAAAGACACTGGAAGCAGCTTGGGCAGGGTTGCAAATTGGGGGGGGGGTATGTTTATCTCAGGGAATGACCAGGGTGGGTCAAACAGTGATAGCCAGGTTGATAGAGACTCAGATATGGTGCCCAGCTGCTGGCTCTGTGGGGAGAGGGCTCAGAAAAGCACTTCTGTGTGGAAGAAAGCTGCCCCTCAGCTCTCACCCTGAGGGCTCACAATACAGTGCCTCCCTTTATGTCCCTGGTGCCTTTAGAGCTGCTGCCCCAGTACTGGAGCTCAGAAGGAGTGTGTCTGAGTAAATCTATGTGCAGGCCCTTTGAGAGGAACACCTGGGACTCCAGCAGCCCTCCTTCTCACTTAGCCACAATTCCCACTGGTTTTTATATCTAAAAGTTATGGGGACTTCTCTTCCCGTTACTAGAACCCTAGGCTGGGGGTCTTGGTGTGGGATGGGATCCCTGATTCCTCAGGAGGAACCTCCACTTCTCTGCCACATGTGGGTGTGGGACTAGCACGTTCTGCATCTCTGCCCTTCCTACCAGTCTCGATGTGGCTTTGTCTTTATATCCTTAGTTGTAGGACTGTTGTTCAGTTAGGTTTTAGGTGATTTTGAATTATGATTGTTCTGTAGTTTAGTTGTAATTTTGATGTGGTAGTAGGAGGATGTGAGTACCCCTTTTACCTACGCTGCCAAGCTCTCCCTATTCAGAGAGATATTTATGAACATAGTGATGTACAATCAAAACATGGGTACGAATCTTCTAAGACCCCATGATTTTGTGATGATGATTACTTCTTCACACGGAATATAACTTGGATCATTGAAATTAGTAAATTGAAAGTCATCAACAACTTCTCATGATTTCTTTCCAAACATGTCACATTTTCTTCTTGTGGGTACATAAAAAGCCCTGCTCTTTAAAAGAGTAAATAAAAATGGCAGGGTACTGAGTCTATATATCAGCCAAAGAGAAAGAAATACCAATCATAGAAAAGGTCCTATCATATTTCCACATCTTCGAAAGGAAAAGTTTGGGTCCTGTGTCCTGGGCCACCTTTGACTGTGTTAGTATACCACTATTCCTCCACGCAGGACAATTACTCTTATTCTAGGCCTGTACCTGGCACCTGTGGGGACATTTCTACTACGTGGATTGCCGAAGTAATTAGAAATCACACATAGTGAGGAGAAGAGAGGAGTGCTAAAATGGATGCTTGTATCCTGGATGTAGAATTCTCTGTTTTGAAGCACCTATGCCTACATGGATATATTACATCATGAGAAAGACAAATGTGTTCAACAAGGACTTGCACATCCACCATTCATATCCTTATATATTTCCAGGTCATTTGTAAAAATCTTACTAACATAAAACTATTCAAAGTGATGTGGAAAATCCCTGCCAAAATAAAACCATTTGCCAAAATATTAATAGAATTGAGATAAATTTTTGTTCTCCCTCATCCTATTTAATGATATGCATTATTTTCTTTACTTTTCAACATGCCACTTCACTCAACCATTGTGAACCACATCTCAGCATTAATATTATCCTTGATCACACTTTAGCATTTCATTTATAAAGTTCTGATTGGAAAGCCTGCTATTTCTATTAAGAGTTTTTCCACGAAAAGAGCAAATGTTGGCCAGAATTCTGTGGTAATTCCGTTTAACCAAGTTAAGAAAAGGCTTTTATTCACAGTGGTTATTTTGAGCACAGAAATGAGGGTTCTAGAGACAGAAAGACACAAACTTTTATACAGAGCCATTTTTTTCCTTTAAAGAAGACAGTGCTAATAAATCTTGTTGAATCAAGACCTTGAAAGAAACTGAAAAATATGTACAGATCTCAAATATACCCAAGAAAAGTACTTTATATTACCTTGCTGCTGCTGCTTCATAATGTAGTTTTAGTTGAATGTAATCTCCTCCACTCAAATTTATATTTGAGAAGTTGCCACACTGAAAGTTGAAATCATTTTTGTCATTCAAAAGAAGTAGAAGATCAATACTGAAGCCCTACTATTAGTTCATACAGTCTATGTTACTGTGAGAAGATTTATGGTAAGAACATATTTCTAAATATATATTACATACCAGTGGTACAGTAAAACCTCAAAATAAAACCTTTTCCTCTTTTTTTTCAGGAAAAGGAGGTGGTCTATTTATTATTGAAATGCTACACTAAACTATAATTCAGTGATATTTTATTCCAATTAAATTCTCCTTAGTACTAATCCTTTTTTATGATAAGAAAAACTGAACAATACAGGGTATGTTCCCTCCAATGAATTGTTGTGTAACAAGACTTGATGGTAATTCTACCTTTTCCAAAATCTGATATCAGGCAATTTATCTTCTAAATAATACTCCTGAGTACTAAAGCTGAAATGTTTTGGCTTCCACCCAAATCAAACTTGAGGAAGCAGATTCTCTAGAGCATTTCTCTAACTCGGTAAATTTAATTGTTATAATGAATAGAATACATGTGTCAAGATTACTTGCGATTTTACCTGTTTACTTCTCTTCCTAAGACAAAACTAGCAACATGGCAAAGGCTGTTAACTCTTATTGGAGTTTAAAAAAATAAAAAAAGCACTGAGCACAATGAAACATAAGCTAATTTTAAAGGCCCAATTCTAGTTAATTTCAGAGCAGTTCAAATTTTTAAAAATCTATTTTTATATCACAACAAAATAGATGGATGGACAAAATAGAACTCCACCGGTATTTATCTACAGGGTTCAAAATAATCAGATAAAAATATTTATATATGCAAAGAAATGTCTTCTAATTCTTGACTTCATAGTATTTAGTCATAGTGCTTCATCTTCAGTTTCCTCTCTTTCTGTAATGTCTGAAACATATTTTTCTTATATTTGACTTTTGTGCAGTATTTTTTATAGATAATGAAATCCAGTGTGGTACTTGGATCAAACCAATATTGGTATCAGTGGCATTCATGCAAGAAGTCAGACAGAGGTAAAGTTCATATTACTTCTTTTTGCCACTTATTTAAAAAAACTGAAAAGGGAATTGATTGGGAAGGAGGCCAAAGCTACTCTAACTTTTTACCAGGGATAATCATATTAATTTAAAATAAAAATTATCAATCTTAAATAACTGTTGCTAATGTAGATGAACTTATCAAAGGTTATTTTTTGCTATTTCTTTCCTCCATTTAATTATAGTTATTTTATTATCTTCATTACTCATCTATATTTGAACCATGGTTTCTAGATAAGGCAACCAATATATTTTTACTCATTTTTCTATTAGAGAGAAAGGCCATTTGCCTTGGAAGATTTAAATATTTCTTGTAACGCTTAGCAGCATTATTACTGTTGAGCGTGAACAGACAAATGTGTATATTAACAACTGATCTTTACTTTCAGTCAATCTAGGAAAGTCTCTGTGGTTCCCAGCTTGATTTATTCATGTAGGGTTCTTTAAGGCACAAACTTGTGCCCAGTATTGTGCAAAACAGAGCATATAATGAATTCTTGCCTTTAGAATTCTGAGTTGTTTAGGGGAGGCAATAGGGTAAACAAACCATTGAAATGAACTGTGATGGGAACTGTAATAGAAACAAGGACAGAGGACTTTGGTGACTCAGGAGAGAGGTAGATATGCTATGAATGGCAGAGAGACTCCACAGACGAGCTAGTTCTTGAAGGATAAGGAGAAGTGGAAAAAAGTGAATAGGTATTAGTATTGGTTAAATAAAAGCTAAGCAATTGTAGCAAAGAGACTATAAAATACAGTAGCTAGAAGAACGTTGAAGATTAATCTCTTTCATTTACTAGCCCAAGGGGAGTGGCCCAGTTGAAAAGGTAGCTCTGCTCCACAGGCTCTTTCATGGTCTCGGCCCTTCGCTTTCGTTGCTCTACCATCAGTATTATTCTTGTCTGCATGGTCAAAGTTGGATTATAGTTACTTCATTCCAGCTTGAGGGAAGTAAAGGATATGGAAAAGCACATGCCTACTATCTTAGGGCCAGGCTTGGAAGTGGTGCTCACTCCCCCCTCTCCCATTTCTTTGGTGAGAATATAGTCATATGGCCATACCAAGCTGCAAGGGAGGCTGCGTATCTAGTTACAATTATATTACTATGGTCATTAGTAGATAGAGGCCAGACCACCAAGGGCCCCATATGTCAGCTAAACTAAGAAAAGAACTTTGTAAGTTGCCTTTTTCCATGTGAATCTTTACTAATTACATTTGCTGGAGAAATCTTAGTATTTTGCAGCCTCTCTCCACCTTTTAAATTTTAAACTCTAAGTTGTGCTCTGCTGTGAGGTATTTTCTTTTATGTTAATCATAAAGGACTTTACATTTCTGAGTTTATTTTTGGTCACTATCACAAGTTGATTTAATTCATTGTGCAAGTGACCAAAAGAGCCTAGATACCATGTGCCTTTTAACCATGCCAGATACCAAACCAGTATTCCTGCTAATGGTAGGATATGTACCATAACCGAGGTTTTGTTGACATCTAATGTAGATGAGGCTGGTTCATGCTAGCCTCAGGTTTTGTGTTCTAGTGAAGAAAGTTGTTAAGCTGAGTTCGGTTGGGCAAGAGGGCTACAAAGCAGTGTCCAATGGCCAGTTCTTATGGGATCTGATGGATTTTTTCAGCTAAAAATAGTTTGGGGTTAGGCTTAACAAAGAGTCTCCAATTAGATCTTAAGGCTGTGTAGAAAAAGAATAACTGCCTTTTAAAGAAGAAACATTTATTTCTAAAGCCTTTAGACCAGTGATGGCGAACCTTTTGAGCTCGGCGTGTCAGCATTTTGAAAAACCCTAACTTAACTCTGGTGCCGTGTCACATATAGATATTTCTTGATATTTGCAACCATAGTAAAACAAAGATGTATATTTTTGATAATTATTTTATATATTTAAATGCCACTTAACAAAGAAAAATCAACCAAAAAAAATGAGTTCCCGTGTCATAGGTTCGCCATCACTGCTTTAGACTATGCAAGAGGGAAACTGGGCTGAGTTGGTTGAACCAGCCCCATGTATACTAGATGTCAACAAAACCTGCAGATATGGTATATATCCTACCATAAGCAGGAACATTTGTTTGGTATGAATATTCACAGGCTATAGATATGGTTGGTCTTCATCCTCTTATGAGTCTTTCCTGAGGTGTAGATAGAGAGGACCTGACTATCAGGATACTAACACAGAACCACTCCCTGTCCATACTCACTGGCTTTTGGCTTTACAACAGTTTTTAGAATTAGAATTCTAAAATGTAAAACATATTCTTAATTAGAGGTCACAATTCAACAATAAAAAAATCAAGAACGAAAGCTTTACTAGAAGAAATTTTATAGTAGATGCAAGATGTGCTCTGTTTTCGATGCTGGTCAAGTTAAAGTAAAAAACTAGGTAAGTCTGGAAAAATACACACACGTCAGCCAGGGAAGAAGCAAGGCCCATTGGAAGAGAGAACACAGCCCATGAGAAGGCATGTAGGCGCATGCAGAGTGTGGAAGCCACAAGTGGTGTAGGCAGTGATAAGCAAAGGATTGATATGGGAGGATGGCTGTGGGTAAAGCTGCAGAGGTAGGTAGGGCCAGATGCAGATACACTTTGTATGCCAAGCTGTGATGCTGGAGAAACTTTTCAGGACAGCGAGCGAGCTACTAGTAATCACACTTGCACTTAGAAAGCCCATTTCTGACAGTGTGATTGATGGAGTGAAGGACGGTGAGTCCAAGCCAGGAGAACTTGGAAGAGGAGATTGCAGTGATTCATATGAGGTAACCTACCTAAACTAAAAATAGGGCACAGTGAAAGGAGAAGTGACTTTGCACCAATGTACAGGAGACCAATGCAAAGGGGCCTTTTGACTGTTTGTTTGCAAATGGAGGATGGAGAAGGGAAGAATAAAGGACCGGTTCTGGATGTGGACCTGGGATAAGGTGTGGGGCTGAGATCTGAGGTAAGTCCAGAAGGGAATCTAAGAGCCAGTTAGTGAGGAAAGGTAATGGCTTATATTTTAAAAAGATCAAGTAGAAGCTCCAAGTAGAAATGTCCAGTAGACAGATGAATATACAGACCTTAGGTTTGAGATTGAGATGAAAGCCGAGGATAGAGATTTGGGAGTCATTAGCATATAGGTGAAAGTTGAAGTTAAATAAACTTAGCCTGAGAAATGGTGAAGTGGTTATTAGTTAAAACAATTCCTGTCACTCTTACAATGTATTATCTTTCTACTGATACTTTAATAATTATAATAAGTCAAAAACTTCTGTTGTCTAAACTATTTCTTGAATGTGCAAGGTTAATCAGTAATGGTAAATTGCTTGGTAATCAGTAAAACACTTGAAATGTGACAATCACCCCCTAAAACTCATATCCCCGTTGGGCATGTTGCTGGCCTTCTACCCAGGACAAGAGCTGTAAGAAATCAGATGGAAGCCAGAGGCCCTAATATCAGGGAATAGAATTTGGGTGAATCTCAGCTTATGCGTTTGGAACTGTTTAGTGATTTACACCTATAGGGTGGGACAAAAGTAGGTTTGCAGTTGTGAGTACACAAAGCACAAAGTTTATTCTTGTATTATTATTTATTAATTGTTGTATTATTTTCCTTACAAACAGCTGTAAACCTACTTTTGCCCCACTCTGTGTTTCTAATGAGCCTTAGGCACATGACTGTTTTCAAAATAAGATGAAAAGATTAAATAAAGCATTGATAGGTAGTAATGTAAGTTTCCAACCATTTCAAAACAGATTCTGAAGAATGCAAATAGGCCCCATTAAGGGTGATTGGGAAAACCTCCCTACATGAATGCTGAAGTCTTTTTTTTTTCTAATATATATTATTGATTTTTTACAGAGAGGAAGGAAGAGGGATAGAGAGTTAGAAACATCGATGAGAGAGAAACATTGATCAGCTGCCTCCTGCACACCCCCTACTGGGGATGTGCCCACAACCAAGGTACGTGCCCTTGACCGGAATCGAACTTGGGACCCTTTAGTCCGCAGGCCAACGCTCTGTCCATTGAGCCAAACTGGCTAGGGCTCAATGCTGAAGTTTTTAAACTCAGAGAAGTGTTTTGTTGTCCTTGGAGGCTGTTTGGCAGTGTCATCAAATGTAAGAAATTTTGCCTTGGAAATCATTCAGTATCCGAGTCATTATCAACTCTGTTATTACTGCTCTGGGCACACCTGGCATATCTCTTGACCTTTCTGAGCCTCAGTTCCCTCACTGGAAAGGAAGGTATCTGCTAACTGTTTCTTCTAGCTCTGGAAGCTGTCCATCTGGGATTCATTGTATAGAGTACGCTTCTTTAATGAAAGAGATAAAGGTTATGAAATCTGAATAGATCGCTTAGAGATAATCATTTTATACAGAGGACTTGAGCATCCACATATATTGGTATACATGGGAGTCCTGGAACCAGTCCCCTGTAGATACCAAGAGACAACTAAGTTTTGGGTGAGTCCAAAGTTATATGTGGATTTTCAGCTGTGTGTGAGGCTGGCACTCCTAACCCCTGTACTGTTCAAGGGTCAACTGTATGTAAATGTTAAAGTTATTCTTGCTCAAAGAAAACTGGTCATTCTAACCTAATACATACATAATTCCTTTGCCGTTGGAGACTGGTTACTGGACGTGGACTCCTAGTGGGCCCAGCACTGCAGGACCACACCATGACGCAGCCCCTAAGGACAAATGGCAGGCACGCATCATTACAAATTGCTCTGTCCTTCTCTTTAGATCCCTGAAGTCAGGCCATGTCTCCAGGCATAGCTTTCCCCCCTCCAACCATTAAAGTAGCCTCTGGAGCTGCCTTAACCTTGGGAGGACAGCCCCCCCCGCAACTCCAATCCCTAATTTCCTGCTAATCTCTACCTACCCTTTCACCACCATCAATAAGACAGTGCCTCAGCCCTGTACAACATGCATTTTAATGTCTTTTGTTTCTTTGTCTAGTCCAGGTATGGTACTGGCATAATTTTCTCAGCCATTATGGTTCAGAACTATGTATTAGAACTCCAAATTAATGTAGAAAGAAAGGGCATAAAAAAGAACCAACACACTACTCTGCTGACATACTCATCTCCGAAAAGGACTGAGAACCCTCAGTGGCTAAGAGGTTGTGCAATGCAGTGTTCCAGTTACAGGCTAGTAGCAGCCTTGCTCTTATTGCCAAGAGGGTACAGAGCACTCAGTGTGAAGGAAGATGATGTGTATATATGTATGTGGGGAGGGAGGCTTTAGATGGAGGGATTTCAGCTCCTTTCAAGGTACTGATCTACAAAATATAGAGCAAAGCTGGCGTAGAGGTCACTTTTATGTGACTGCCTATCTCTTGGATCCACTGAAGTTACTATTTATGGTCCCACTTAGCAGCAGTGTCTGTGGGCTTCTTGGGCATCGCACTCCTGTGGAGCTTAGATAGCACCTCTTGATACACTTGCACAGTGACTGCCAGGTAACGCTCAGTAAGTTCTTGTTGAATGAGAGGAGTCATAGTAATGATGGTTACTTCCCTTTTTTTCCAAGAACTGCTTTATATCACCATCTCTAATACTCATGAGATAAAATGGATCCTCATTGCAAGTGAGGGAAGTGAGGCTCAGAGAGGCAATGCTCCTTTCTCAGAGTCACATAGCTGGCGTGTGGCAGAGCTCACGTTTCCAGTCAGGTCTGTTTGGTTCCCAAGCTCGGGCTCCTAAACACTACTGAGACATGTCTCCCAACATATGGACAAATGTGGGAGTCCTCCAACATCAGGGAGGTAAGAGGAAGAGGAACAGAAAGAGAGACCCATCTGATTACTGCCCTTGTGTCTGATTCACCGGAGTATAATTGTACCAGATGTTGAAATACAGTTACCCTCTTAGATTTTTTTTTTTTTACTTTTACCTTAGGGTAAAAGATTGTTAGCTTTGCAGAATTAACAGGAACTGCAGGAATACTTCAGTTAGTGCTAAGGGAGTTCTGAAGGCATCTTCAGAGGTGGGGGGAAAAGTCTAATTGGATACACACTCTCAGCTTTTGTTAAAAGTCAGCTACTCCAATCACAAGTTTGGTGCGTGAGCTCTGCGTTCCAGAACATGGCCAAGGGTGTCTTCGGTGGGTCCAAACACTACCCCTGTCAGGGTATTCACCGGTCCTGATCACATCTCACTTCATCCCTGCCCAGACCTACCCATTCGGAAATTTTCTTTATTTAACCTTTAATCTATCCTCTTATGTCATCTGTCCATAGGACCTAAACCCTTTCTGTGGGATCATAACACACAGCAAATTTTTCCAGTCCATTTCAAATATTCGAAGCTGAGTGATCTTCCCTGGGTTTTCTCTCTGGAGGATCTTGTTCCCTCACTGGCTCACTGCCTGCCCTGGCTCCTGCTTTCTCACTGTAGTGTTCTTCCCCCCTAATTCTGCTCCACCTTATCTCTATTCCTCTTAAAGGGGAGGGCCTAGAATACAACATATTATTGCTACTGATAAAATATTCATTTATTAAGCAAATGCATTTTGATAAATGTTGTAGTAATTAAATTACCATTAAAGATGATAGATTATTATGAAACAGAAGTCTATTAAGAACAAGCCTATTACAATTGGCCAGCGTGGCTCAGTGGTTGAGTATTGACTTATGAACGAGGAGATCACAGTTCAATTCCCGGTCAGGGCACATGCCTGGGTTGCAGGCTCGATCCCCATTGTGGAATGTGCAGGAGGCAGCCTATCAATGATTCTCTGTCATCATTGATATTTCTATCTCTCTCTCCCTCTCCCTTCCTCTCTGAAATCATTAAAAATATATTTTAAAAAACAACAAGCCATTACAAGAATTAAAGCATAGGAATAAAAGTCTTAAAAGTTCTCAGTGTAAGAGATATTGAGAATGAAATCTGCAGTTTTTATTTTTAGCCTGTACTTTATAAAAATATTTGATCATATAATAGGTTTGTTTAACTTTGCTACTTAGGAGGATAAATATTGTTATTAAAAGCTAATATTTATTGTGTTCCATTATTATGCAAGTTCTTGGCTGAACAGTTTATACAATTATCTCTTTTAATTCTCCTAAGCACATTGTGAAGTGGATATTTTTATTATTCTCATTTTAAACTGAGGTTTAAAGAGATTAAGTAACCAGCCCCAAACCACTTATGAAAGTGGTGGGGGTAGGGTCCACCAAGCTGATGGCAGAGCTGAGATTTTTAACCACAATGCCATTTGGTGTCACATCTTAGTTATACTCATTTTTTTTCTCTCCCTGAACAACTATCTGCCTATTTTACAAACACCACAACCCCTGTTTTATGCATACATAGCTATGATTAACCATATCAGAATTTTATGGGGCAAAATTTGTTTGGTGTGATGAAGCTTTCAATTTTTATAGTCACAAGAGTTACTAAAGTACTAGTCATTGCCATTCATGAAGCCTTGGCCGTGGTATGGGGAAGGAGAGATTACAAATTCCTTGATGGAAAGATTCTGTTCCTAGACTTGCAAAGAATTGAAAGCAAAACTGTAGGCAAATATGGTTATCTAGCATACTAATTTAAGGGGACAAATAAAAAAATAAATTTTAACCCAAATTCTGTAAAATTGTACAAAACTTTAAGTTTTCGAATGAAGTTCCCATCATGTAATAGTCATACAATTTGCAGTTCTGACACTTGTGCTAGAAATAGAATCCCCAAGACAGTGGCAGAGAATCACTGCCATCCTCAGAAATACCTTTAAAAGGTGGCTGAGTAAATTTTAAATATTTCTGAACAAGGGCCTAACAAAAACACCACTGCCTCAGTCTTCAGGCTGTTGGTCATAAACAACTGACAAAACTACTCTGGCCACTCAGGAACGGAACTATGATAAAAACTGCGCAAGTGCAAGGGTAAATGTTAATATGAAATGAGGTAGGCTGGGTTATTAGAGAAGTTCACATATCTTCTTAAAACAATAAATTGAGAAAAAAAGAAACAACTGCATTATTAACTCCAGAGAATGGCCAGCCCTCACACATAATCACTAGAAAATGAAAAGCTTTTTTAAAAGATGAATAAAGCAAAGCGCTAGGTTCTTCCCGCCCTACTTGATGGAGCTTGGCTCCTATCAAGCCTTTAGCCCTTGCTTCTGTTTCTAATGATACTGCCAGTTAAGGGAGCGAGGTTTGGCCACGTGTGCCCCCAGAAAGGATCCACTTGCTAGTTCAGTAGCAATACCTAGGCACCAAAGGGTGAGTTTGTGGCAGTCTCTGACTTCTGACATTCTGATTTTGGAATTTCCTTGCTCTTGTGATTTGGAAGCCTACCATTTATATTACTTGAACACTTTTTTAGGGGGGGTTAATATATTACTTATCACTGAAAAGCAGGGTCCAGTTAGTTAAGGTTTCACTTGAACGTGAAATGTGACTTCCTAAGCTTGTCATGCATCAAACTGTTATGGCTGGCAATTG